>NC_042973.1:29841951-30507368 GCF_901001165.1 Salmo trutta | reverse complement strand
TAGCAGGCTGTAGGGAGTTGCATTAAAAAAAAATGTGTCAGACCACTTCAGGGATCTTATGAACTATCAATCATTATTCCCACCACACACACCTACCATTGATTTCTTAGGAATACGTATCACTTAGAGAGATCTGACAGTCAGTCCTTGTACTTAAGCAATACGTGGCTTATACAATGGCAGTATATTATAAAGCAATCTCACAATGTTGAATGCATGTCTTTGTGTGGTGTGGTCTGCTGCTGTGTGCTGACCTGATCAGTGTTGTGTGTGTGTTCTCTGTTAGGAGGAGGAGAGTGGCCGTCTGGTGCGGTGCTACCCCAAGGTGGTGGAGGGCCAGGTGGATGCAGGAACACAGACAGAACCCGTGGTGGTGCTGTCACTGGCCCAGGCTGCTGTCCTGGGCCTTATCTCCCAGAATGAGATATTTGGAGCCACCATCGCTCCCAATGGCTTCTACATGGGCGAGCACAGGGACTATGGCAGGACCCCTCCTACTCCAGAGGGCATGGAGTATGAGTACGCTGACCAGCTGATTGGAGCCAACGGGGACTACCTGGCTGAGCCTGTAGGGGAGTCGGAGCCCCACAGCAGTGAGAGGAGGCGCCCCGGACCCAGAGGGAGGACCAGGAGACCCAGGAGTGAAGGAGGAGCGCCAGTGGAGCCCCCTCACAGAGTCCCCAACATACAGACTCAGGTCAAAGGGGAGCGGGGAGAGTCTGACACCCCTCCGTCCTGCATCCACATGGTGAAGAGCCGTAGCAGCCCAGGCAAGACAGATGAGCCAGCCACTCACAGAGGGCCTCTGAAGGAGGAGCAGAGCTGTGGTAACTGTGCTGTGTGTGTGAGAGAGACGTCCAGTCAGACCCAGACAGACGCACGGCCAGAGCAGGGGCCAGAGGAGAGGAGGGAGGGAGGAGGAGAGGGACAAGAAGGGGAGGTAGCTGAGGAGGAAGAAGGAGTGTTGAACCTCAAGACTGGAGGAGACAGGGGAGACAGTCCCAGTCCCGTCATGAACCGCTACTTTGAGTCCAGCGAGGTGGCCTATGAGTCTGCTGACATAGCCGTGGGGGACTATGACGAGAGCAGCCAGGGCATGCTGTGGGCTGCAGACGCTGAGGGGATAGCCAGGCGCATGCAGATCGACCGGCTGGACGTCAACGTCCAGATAGATGAGTCCTACTGCGTGGATGTGGGAGAGGGCCTGAAGAGATGGAAGTGCCGCATGTGTGAGAAGTCTTATACCTCCAAGTACAACCTGGTCACCCACATCCTGGGCCACAACGGCATTAAGCCCCATGAGTGCCTGCACTGCGGAAAGCTGTTCAAGCAGCCCAGCCACCTCCAGACCCACCTGCTCACCCACCAGGGCACCCGGCCACACAAGTGCACCGTGTGTAAGAAGGCCTTCACCCAGACCAGCCACCTGAAGAGGCACATGCTGCAGCACTCGGACGTCAAGCCCTACAGCTGCCGCTTCTGTGGCCGAGGCTTCGCCTACCCCAGCGAGCTCCGGTCCCACGAGAACAAACACGAAAACGGCCACTGCCATGTGTGTTCCCAGTGCGCTATGGAGTTCCCCACCCACGCCTACCTGAAGCGCCACCAGACCAGTCACCAGGGCCCCACCACCTACCAGTGCACTGAGTGCAACAAGTCCTTTGCCTACCGCAGCCAGCTGCAGAACCACCTCATGAAGCACCAGAACGTAAGGCCCTACGTCTGCCCAGAGTGTGGAATGGAGTTTGTCCAGATCCATCACCTCAAGCAGCATTCCCTCACTCACAAGGTACTGACACCACAGGCCCTCGCCGACCAGGTACTAAACCCCCACTGACTTGATTTTCCATATATTACATTATTCTGTACCAACCCCTGTTCTAACTCCAGCTCAGAGTATCAGAGTAGTCCAGGCTCTCACAGGGTCACCCAGGGGTCACAACAGCTCTAGAAGGTCATCAAGATCTCCGCTTCTAATGAATCACACATTTCTTGATTGATGCGATAAACCCTGAGAAAAGATCCATAGCATGCTGCTCACTGAACAACACTCTCTGAGCTGTTTCTATGAATTCCCAGTAACTTGAATTAATTAACAGGCAGAGACAGACAGGGTTAGGTGAACTCAGAGGTATATCAAAATACCCAATGGCAGATCATTCCTATTGCCTGAAGCAGTTGCAGTGTAAACATAGCCTTCAAAATGCTTGGTTTGTTGTGTTTGGTCTGACCTACTCCAGCATGTGCTTTGTGCTGTGAGTTGTCATACAAACACATACCACCCTTCATGCCTGATGCTACAGTCTATGCTTTGATCCACAGAAGGTTGGTGGCACCTTAATTGGGGAGGACGGGCCCGTGGTAATGGCTTGAGTGGAATAAGTGGAATGGTATCAAACACAAGGTTTGATGCCATTCCATTAGCTTCGTTCCAGCCATTATTATGAGCCGTCCTCCCCTCAGCAGCCTCCACTGCTCTGATCTCTACACTGATTCATCCTAGGCCTAAAGCCTCAGTCAGAGAAATTGTAGTGTCACATTAACAGAGTATTTACTTACATTTTGGCTTACACATATTGTCACAAACAATTAGATTTATTTTTAGCGTTCATCAGAATGTAGGTGTATCCAAACATTCATGTTAATGTTTTAACATGCTTTTCAATACTAATCATGCACCTCTCCATATTGTGAGAGTATCACAAGCTTAGGGAACCAACACTTGGTGGTGCTAACGTGTATGTATCAAGATGCAGCCATTATGCAAGGATTTCACATCTACCCTACGGCAGTTACACCTCTTGACCTATTATGTCTGTGTGTTTTTGTGTGAAAGCTTGATCGTCTGATAAATGACTATAACAACCACGAATCTTAGTGTTAATTTCAACGTGTAACTTGCTGTTCAAACCGGAACTTGCTGTTTATCAACAATAATACCAACTTTATTCAACCAAATGAATTAAAGAGCCAATCCTCTTTATTTTCCCAGAGTATGAAGGAATTCAAATGTGATGTGTGTGCCCGGGAGTTCACCCTCTCTGCTAACCTCAAGAGGCACATGCTGATCCACGCCAGCATCAGGCCCTTCCAGTGTCACGTCTGCTTCAAGACCTTTGTCCAGAAACAGACCCTCAAAACACACATGATCGTCCACCTGCCTGTCAAGCCTTTCAAATGCAAGGTAAGAAGAGTAGACAGCATGGGTTGAGTTCCACTGTTTCCAGAGTGTTGAGATTGAGTGTTGTTCTCTTGTGTTCCAGGTGTGTGGCAAATCTTTCAACAGAATGTACAACCTCCTGGGCCACATGCACCTCCACGCTGGCAGCAAGCCCTTCAAGTGTCCTTACTGCTCCAGCAAGTTCAACCTGAAGGGCAATCTGAGCCGACACATGAAGGTCAAACACGGCATCCTGGATGCTTCACCAGACGGACAAGGTGACTAACATTATTCATTGATACTATCCTTCAATTTATGCACCTTGTTAGTTATGATTTGATCTTGAATTAGCTAATTCAGTTATGTACCTTGTTAGTTATGATTTGATCTTGAATTAGCTAATTCAGTTGTGTACCTTGTTAGTTGTGATTTGATCTTGAATTAGCTAATTCAGTTATGTACCTTGTTAGTTATGATTTGATCTTGAATTAGCTAATTCAGTTATGTGATTTTTGTTTCTTGGTACAGAATGTTTATGTCTCAGATACACTAGACATTTCAGTGGGCTCCGTGTTTCATTGTGTTTTTAGTCAGTCTGCCCTTAATGTACTTTAACTCAGCATGTATGTAATCTACTGACAAGTGATTTGGTGCTTCTCTGCCGCTCCCCTCCCTTAGTGTTTCGCAAATATAGAATTGCTTGGACTAGACATGCCTGTCTCTATCGGTAGAGAGGGATAGGGAGGCAGGGGAGGACTGTACTGTCCTCTGTGTGTGTGTGGGTGTGTGCGGTTGTGTGGACAGGATGGGCTCGTATGTTTGTGTGTGTGTGGACAGGATGGGCTTGTGTGTGTGTGTGTGTGTGTGTGTGTGTGTGTGTGTGTGTGTGTCGACAGGATGGGTGTGTGTGTGTGTGTGTGTGTGTGTGTGTGTGTGTGTGTGTGTGTGTGTGTGTGTGTGTGTGTGTGTGTGTGTGTGTGTGTGTGTGTGTGTGTGTGTGTGTGTGTGTGTGTGTGTGTGTGTGTGTGTGTGTGTGTGGACAGGATGGGCTCATGTGTGTTTCTGTGTATTTCCTTCCTCAGAAGCCCAACCTGACATAGAGAACCAGGAGGACTATGATGAAGACAACTTTGAATTCAGCGAACGAGAGAACCTGGCCAGTAACAACACACCAGACATCGCTAAACTGTCTGAAATTGAGTATTATAGCAGCTACGCCAAGGGTGCAGGGCGCTACAAAACTGCATGAATGATTAAAAGACCCCATATTGAGTAGAAATGTAAACTAATAAAGGAAGTTAGTGCCACTAGCAGCTGACAGCAATGTGATGAGCTTTTACTCACTGTAAAGGCATGATTTAAAGTGGTGGAGTCTGCCCATTCGTATACACTAGAATTTGTTCTCTCGCTCTGGCATTCATTGGGAGTGAGAGACAGTTCTCATCGGTCTGTTTGTTTTGTGCTGAAATGTGACTTCAGCTCTAGCTGCCACAACATTGTGATTGATAAATGTAGTGTTCACATGAAAAAGGGGTCATATCTGAAAATAAACCATCATCTAAACCTCTGGGAGAGACATACTCAACATACATCCCCAGAGGTGGCCTAACTCTGTAAGCACACTTTGTAGGGAAACACCCATACAGTACAGACGTGGCTCAGTTGGTAGAGTACGGTACTTGCAACACCAGGATTATGGGATCAATTCCCATGGGGGACCAGTACGAAAATGTAATCACTCACTACTGTAAGTTGCTCACTACTGTAAATCGCTCTGGACAAGAGTGTCTGCTAAATTACTAAAATGTGATAGTAAAATGCACTTACTCATTCTGAGCCATCCCCCAGTAAGTCTGTGTGGGTAAATTAGAATACAGCTGAGTATTATTGCTTTTATTAACATAAACAATGATGCATACAAGCCAGTCAAGTAAATGTGTCCTCTGTTCATGTCACTTACCAAAGCTGATACCGTTCAAGCAGTTCTCATGATGGTTAGCCAACCAACTTTTATTTTTATTTACTTCTGTTTTACATTTATACTGTGAGTAGTTTCAACTACAGTTCTAGGTTTAGATAACATAGGATGTTCATTTCATATTCTGTCGTATTTGAAATGTGCAGAAAGAATCATTCGGCCAGTGTCATTCAGACTCCTCGAGTTGGCTGGTTCTGCGCATGTCATCACTTTATGGACCCATGTTACCAGCTTGATTTGAAGTTTCTGCATTGGCAGACATTTTTGTTATTGATCCCGAGTTAAATAATTGTATTGATGCAGCCCACATCTTTAAGTGAGTTAAAAGCAAAATAAAATATGTTCAAATTGCCCTTCTGATGTAGCCACCATGTGCCAAAGAATCTGACCAATGTTGGGCCACATTGCCAAACCCTACAGCTGAGGACAATAGCAGTCTAGTGGCACCCACTCTCTGCTTTGTAGAGCTGGGACATTCGATTTCACATCCCCCAATAGCAGACTTCATGCAATTACTTTTTAGGCTTCATGCTCCCCCCAGTAGATTTTTCCAAACGATTACCACTGAGAAGACACTAGCGCAGTTCTCTTTTTAGGATCCTTCACAATTCATGCCCCATGCAAGCCTTCATGGAACAGACTGCAACATTTCTCAAACGCAAACACAGCCCCTGCATACTCATTGTGGTTTTGATGGGTGAATCGCAACAGGATCTGTCCTAAAAAACTTTAGACAGAAATAAAGTGCCCTTGTGTCTCCAGGACTGTGCCATCCATCATACTACACACTGGTCTAAAGTGATGAACGACAACCTCCCAACATGTGACAGGGCCACGGACCGAGCAGAAAATGACTTGGGAAATCCCCTATATTGTTCCCCCCTGTGCTTCGCTTTAAAACAACCTGCAAACTAGGTATATATGCAAGGTTTATTTTGAATTGTACACATTTGCAGCTAAAAGCTGAATTGCTGTATACATAAGCCTATATAAATTGAGAGATGTAGTATACAATATTGCAGTTACGCAGTCTCAAAGTAAGGCATAGGGCTGTTGTAGTACCTGCCAGTCTGAGTAGGGGGAAGGTTCAGTTTGTGACTATTGGGTAGATTTGTTACGGACATGGTCTCTTGTCTGAAGCAGCCATTTGTTGTAACACCATTATGGTATCCATACACAATGTTGATATAGTGCGCTTAATATACAAAATGCTCATTTTTGTGGGGGAAAAAAACTAATGTCTCGTGATGAAACAAATGGAAAAAAAACATCTGGAACTTGAATGGCTTTCTGTGTTACACATTGGTGTGGAAATATGCTGTTGATAGAAATTTAAAAATGTGTTCCAGACAATACTGTAAAATAATAAATTTATTTTAAAACTTTAAATCAGTGTGCACCTTTTATTTTATAAGATTAAAATGGAGGCAGAATACAAGCATAAGATCCAACAAGGAAGATTTATTAGCAAATATTCTTGACATGGCCTTCAAGTTTCTTCCAAGGTATAATACAGTACTTCACATAAAAATATAACCTCGGAGACATGGGAAGGAAGGAGTGCTAGATGGAACAACAGAGCTCTGAATAGAAGGACCTAATCTGGTACACTGAATAATGCTCTACAGATGACTTCTTCCTTCAGACAATACACATGTGGCTATCTTGACCTAAATTAAAAATAAGGTACAAAAACAGAATGACATTTGTCATTTGCAGGCTAGCTGTACTCTAAATTGAAATCCTTCATTTGCCCAGGGCTTTGTCCAGGTTGTTCTTGATGGCATCCAGGAAATCCTCAGTGTTGACGTAGTGTACATTCAGCTTGCATCTGCAATCACAGATCAGAACACAAGTTACTCAGTCCTCATAGTCAGGACCCTGTCCCTGAGAATCATAAAACTTCCAATAGGGGAATATGACTCCCCCCCATGATTATAATACAATCCATGCATTAATAAACATGTTAGATTAAGAATTTGGTCAACGCAATAGTAAGGAGCTCACTTGGAAAGTCCGTGAATGCAGCCGGCGAGGTCCTTAGTCATAACACCACTCTCAACGGTCTCCACACATACCTTCTCCAGAGTCAGGGCAAACCTGCAGGTCAAACAGACAAGATTCAGTAATGGGCACAACAATTGGCTTGTGAATATAAAAACACTTTGCCATTTGCCTGGCAAACACTAATGGAATAGGACAGGGGGACAGTACACCATTATATAGTTAGTGACAATATTAGTTTTAAAAAAATGACAAGTTGAAAATGACAAGCTGCATTAATTTCTTACTTGATCAGGTCAGGGTTCCCATCAAGTTTACCCCGATGCTCAAGCCCTCTGGTCCAGGCAAAGATGCTGGCAATGGGGTTGGTGCTGGTTGGGTTTCCCTAAAGGTGGATACAGAAGGGGTAAAGTTAGGTTACAGTTTACCAATGGAAATACAGATACTTTACAGATTATGTAAAAGCATGGACATGACTCCAATAATCCCATGTTGATGGATCATTTCTTTCATCCTATGAAGTCATTCTGGCAGCATATTGTCCACCACAAGATGGCACTATTCATACATAAATCAAACAGACATTCAAATAGAGCCACTGTAATTTGACTGTTGTACGCACCACAGAACATGATTTATGTTTCTCTAAATATGAATCTAGGGCTGTAATGGAAGTTAGAATGAGTCTAACCTTCTGGTGCTCGCGGTAGTGTCTGGTCACTGTGCCGTGGGCTGCCTCAGCCTCAATGGTCTTACCATCTGGACATACCAGCACTGACGTCATCAGACCCAGAGAGCCGAAACCTATGGAGCCCAAACAGTATGACCGTCGCCCATAGTCTGTTATAGGACTCTCTTACTCCAATCTCTACTGCATTCACCATTTGGATCATAATTTCTATTCCATTTGAAATTAAACTGAGGTGTTCCTAATCCCTCACCCTGAGCCAGGATGTCAGACTGTACGTCCCCATCGTAGTTCTTGCAGGCCCACACGAAGGCACCATCGGACTTCAGCACCTGGGCAACCATGTCATCAATGAGCCTGTGCTCATACCAGATCTTCAGCTTGTCAAACTCTGGCTTGTAGTTCCTATGGACACAAAACACATGGTAGTGTGAGAGCACTGCATTAAACATTATAACCTGGGTAGTTTAGGTCCTGGATGCTGAAGCAGCATTCCAGCTGGGTGTATAACAAACAATATACCCCTTGGTATGGCACAAACTACTTGTTTACTGTTATATTTATGTTGGCAACCAGTTTATAATAGCAGTAAGGCACCTTGGGGTTTTGTGTTATATGGTCAATATACGACAGCTAAGGGCTGTATCCAGGCAAACTGCTTCACGTTGTGGCTAAGAACAGCCCTAAGGTGTATATTTAAGCAATAAAACCAGAGGGGGTGTGGTATATAGCCAATATACCACAGCTAAGGGATGTTCTTTTGCACGATGCAACACGGAGTGCTTGGATACAGCCCTTAGCCACAGTATATAGAGTACCACAGTATGAGTCATAATACCCATAAAACCTAGAGGTCAAACAGGGAAATGGTTCCAATGGTCTTTCCACCATTCATTTTTCCCCATAGGGAATTTTAGAAACACTTAAAATAAGGGCTGGGTGTCGTGTAGGCTTGCCCTGGCGTGATGTTTGATAACCATGTCAATCTAGGACAATGTGACTTTTCAATATAGTCGCCTGTATTTCCACCCCCCCCCACCCCCCAAATGAAACGCTAATTAGCTGCTAATGTGGCTATCATAAAGAACTACAAATTCCATGACGATTTGGACGAGACCGCCGAATCGAGGCAAAAGTAAGAATCTCTAGATTAGCTAACATTATATAGTTAAATGTAGTAATAAATAGGCAACATTTCTTTAAATGGAAAATTCTGTGAACTGTTGTGCAAGTTTTAAATTGACACAAAACCCGTGAGCAAAGGTGTCAGCTAAAGATGACATGCAGGAGCTCGCAGGGATTTGTAGTTTTGCATGATGTCTACTGATGCCAATTAGCATTTTAGAATCTGCGTAAATAGCGCATTATAACACCTCCACTGTGGGGCTTTATAGCACATAGCCCCGAGGTGCCTTATTGCTATTATAAACTGGTCACCAACATAAGTAGAGCAGTAAAAACAAATGTTTGGTCATACCCGTGGTATACAGTCTGATATACCACGGCTTTTAGCCAATCAGCATTCAGAGCTCGAACCACCCAGTTAATAATGGCCAATATGCTAGAAACCCAATATTAGACTTTAGTTAATAAAGTGTGCATGGCTGAGGTACTGGTATTTCACTGCCCAATTGTTTTATATACACAGGTCTGGAATGCTGTTTCAACCAATCATTCTCCAGGACCACTGCCCAATACATGTTGAGTCTAATAAGATCATAAAAAGCAACAAATACTAACGCCTGGTAGATTTCCTCAAAGATGTCCTTGAATCTGCCATCATAAGCTTTGAGAATGGTGTTCTTGGTGCTCAGATAGAGGGGCCACTTCTTGCCAATGGCGTACTGGAAGCAGCTATGTGCAAAGCCTGAAATAGACTGATGGAATAGAAAGTGTACAAAGGGCTCCACTAACGTAGTATGCAGGTCATATGAGCAGCAGTAAAAGAGGTTAACAACCTTCTATCTCTTAACCCTCAACTAGCCCCCAATTCTCACTTCCATTTCCACTAGACAAGTTGAAAGTCTGCCACATGACCTCTGACGGCATAAAATCAAACAGAATCCTGCTTGTGATGGTAAACAAACAGTTAAGGCATGTTTACAGGAGGCCAACTCACTCTATTCACTACTGCTATAATTTCATGAATGGAGAAATCTGTGGCAAAATAAAGTCTGACAAAAAAATGTATCTAGTTGGCAAAACAAACCACAGTGCTGAACTTACCTCATCTGTGTTGTACATGCCCATTCCACAGCCACCTCCGGGGAACTTGTAGACCTCCCACTCCTGGCCTTTGCTCCCATCAGTAGGAGAGAAGACCATCTTGAATGTGCCTGGTTGGCTGACAACAAAGTCTGTTGCTCTGTACTGTAAAACAATGGATCGGTTACAAATAACATAATGAAGATAAAATATTAAAATATCTCCAATTTAGAAGGAACTGACCTGGTCACCAAAGGCATGTCTGCCAATGGTGATGGGCTGTGTCCAACCTGGAACAAGCCTGGGAATGTTCTTGCAGATGATTGGCTCACGGAAGACTGTGCCACCCAGAATGTTCCTGATGGTTCCGTTGGGGCTCTTCCACATCTTTTTCAGTTTGAACTCTGATGGTAAACCACAATTCTCACAAAACAGCAACATTTAAAACACCAACCATAGGTTCCTATTGTCGGTTTAACTACAAAAATAGTGCAATGTGTGATTGCTCTCTAAGCCAAGTGACCCTTAAAGGGAGCATTTGGAGAGGGAATTAAACATTTATAGCAAAACTATAAAAACACTGCTTATATGCTATTCAAATACCTTCTACTCGTTGTTCGTCAGGAGTGATGGTGGCACATTTAACAGCAACATGGTACTTCTGGGTGGCGATTGCAGAGTCGATGGTGACCTGGTCGTCAGTCTGGTCACGGTATGGCAGACCCAGGTCGTAGTACTTCAGCTCCACATCCACATTGGAGAGGATGAGCTGGAAAAGCAGAACATAGTGACAGAGGAATAAGAACCCATTCTTTCTTTACATTGTCAACTGCTCTACAGGATTTCAGACAGTGTTTATGTCAGTGAACTTAGAATGGACGTGCTTTAGTCAATGGACGCACCCCAGTCCAAGCACATAAGGGTCGAAATTCCAGGCTGTATCACAACCAGACGTGATTGGGAGTCCCACAGGACACAGCACAATTGGCCCAGTGTCGTCCGGGTTAGGCAGTCATCGTAAATAAGAATTTGTTCTTAACTGACTTGCTTAGTTAAAGATTAAATAAAAATAAAAAACAGTAAGACGTCAAGCCAATATTTACAAGAAAAAAAATTAAAAATACTATGACTTAATGCAATATAGATCGCACCATATCTATTGACAGATGTAATAACCAAATCCTCATTCATGTGTAGTGTGAACCCATATTGTTTTACTTGGGGGACAAAACACATTTAACATTTTTCTGACAAACAATAGTAATGTTTTTTAATCCTATGAATCTCCATGTTCAGACTGAGCCAACGCACCATCTGCCCTCTCCAGAGGCGAGTAGCCAGTGGGTGACACACCTTACAGAAACCCTTCCTCCCACATCATACAGACAATCTCCCTGCACTCAGGTACATACACACTCATTCACTCTGAATCTATGCATCAGTCAGTTGTGTGAAAATAGACTAGTCAGAGCAGGCCTTCCCTGGGGCTGACAGGCCTTCCCTGGGGCTGACAGGCCTTCCCTGGGGCTGACAGGCCTTCCCTGGGGCTGACAGGCCACTGTCGTCCCCCTCCCCTCCTCCAAGTTCAGCACCTTCTCTTTGATGAACTCCCAGATGATCCTGGTCATCTCATCTCCATCCATCTCCACCACAGGCTGGGACACCTTGATGCGCTTGTCCCCATCTGTCCAACATAAAAATAAAACAGTGCATTAAATGGAAACTGCCTGTCATCACAATTCTGACCTACACACATTACTAAGGAGCACGTTAGTCAACGTTGGCGTGTTTTAAGTACAAAAACTGCTGAGCAACCAGTCACTGATTATAGTTTATTACCACAAACACTTATATATAAAAACAATACATCGGTTTGACTGCAACATGGCCCCCGAAGAACTATGAGAACCAATACTACATACTGGAATATTTTCTTTGACATGGTCTCTATGAATAGCCTATACAGCGTCTAAAGGTCTCGTGAAATGTTCCCTGAATAGGCTCATGCCGTTTGTGAGGGTTCAAGAAACAGTTGGTTCTAAATTAGGGGAGTCATGTGATCAAAGTCACCTCATCCTACAAAGAGACTGCACTGTCATTTACACTTCATGGTTTCATCTCTCCATGGACAGTAACATATTCAGCTCTCTTCATGCCCATACATACAGAATATTGACAGCAATACATTTATATTTTCATTCATCTGTAGCTGCCATGCATCTTGCCCTTTGAGTCACCCAGACTAGTAGTCCAATTATCTAGTAAAACAAGTCTCTGCTCCCACACTGCTCTGCCCTTTAGTGGCCCTGGGAGAAGGCAGGCCCTCACCCACTCTCCCAGCTAGACCATGCAGTGGAGACAGAGTGGAAGAGGGGAGGTGCAGGGAATCAAGTGACTTTCTAACGTTCCTGCCAAGGCTATGCTTCCACTGCTCCCCATGACGTCCAAGAATAGTGTTTATACTTAAGGAGAAACAAAATGGCGGTATCCAGCGGAATGATGAAATAACACCATCACGTGGATCTATGCTGTATGACAACCTTTATACCAAGTATACACACGAACATGAGACCTTTACTGCAACTATGCACCTGTCAAAACAACCTACTCACAACTCAGTTGGACATTAACAAACCCTGGCAGCAAAAGAGATTGAGTAAAACAAGGCCCATATAGGCTAACCTTGCCCGCAAGCAAAGATCTGGGTATATACACTGACTGCTTTGCCTATTCCTTTCTCCCGCAAGCATGTTAGCTTCATCCATTGAGAGACAATAGTTTACTTTGCGTGAAGAGCCACCACAATAGGCAAGGATTAGGCTATCCTTTATAATACCGTAGTGAACATGTAGCAGAACTCAGAAGATGTGTTTTGAGCACAAGTTTGCCAGGTGTGAAAAGCATACAGACACCGGGTGAAGCCTGAATGAGACAGATTTACCACCCATCTGTGTCTTGCTGCAATGCATAATGGGTAGATGTGTGTGTGTGTGTGTGTGTGTGTGTATATATATATATATATATATAAATAAATAAATAAATAAAGCCGGCTGGCTAAAACAGGCACTTTTACTGAAACGTTGAATAATGTGCACTGTCCCAGTAAAAATAAAAAATAAACTCAAACTCATATTTTTTAAAGCTGATGATTTTGGCTGAATTACAGAACACCCTAAATCTGTCTGCACAAGCAGTATAGATCAGATTCACTGCAGACGTCAGTCTGTAGGGGGATGGGTGAACGGTGATTATGTAACACTGATTATATGCAGTTTCTAACAACAAAGTGGAATCTGTAGTGACAGCTGAACCTTTCGAAGGTCAACACACCTTTGCTATGCATATTCTGCTAGTTAAAATCTGTTACGATTATGTTTATGGTCATTTTAAAACATAGGGCCTACATTTTAGTAATCTGCTCATAACTGCACTTGGCTACTCTTCAAGAAGCATTCAATTAGCAAATGAAGTAGTCATTGATTTGAAGGGATTGTGTATGGTACAAAAAGATGACCAAAACATGTGCCACTACGAACATTTCTATGACTCCATTTTCTGTATTATTTATATCACTCAACTTTTAAACTAACGTCTTATATCAAATAAAACAAAAATAGATCATTGAATTTGATCTACATGTCAATTGAATCAATAGAATACAAATCAGACCAATGATCTGTATTGCATGACCAGGCAAAAAAACATTGGTCCTAAGACATGAGGTAAAATAATGTCACACCAAAATACAATGACCCCAAAAAATACCCCATATTTTGAAAACGTTTTCCATCCATGATCAGTGTTTAAATTATGATTATTTTCTGTCCTTGCAACCACAACAAGGTTGTGTGACTGGATAGATAGTGTGTTGCTTTAACAGGACCAAAGCCTTCAAACTATCTAGAGCCCATCAATTTGATTGAATCCTCACATAACCATATACAAAGAAAATCAGTGACTTCTGCAATCTGGTGAAAATCAGGATCATAATTCAGAGACAGCTGACTGTAGAATGTGCAGACAGGGGAAGACAAACTGCCCTTCAATTGACCTGCTACTTTATACAGTGCTTCAAAGTCAAATAGAGGGGGCAGGGCATTATAGGCCTTATAGCTATCTAACAAAACAGCTAGCCTAAATACCATATTTTGGACTTTCTAATTTAAAAGTTATTCTGGAAGGTTATATAGGAGGACAACGAGGGTCAGATTTATTTTTCCAGTGCGTGTAAAACTGCTTCCTAGATCGACTCCACAGTTCAGACATGATTTTGTTATGCTGCTGCAGAAAATAGGATTTGATGGCCATTGAACACTTGTGGCAGCCATTGCAGAGCGTCCCACTATAGGCTGACCTTGTGGAAAGTTTCTTAGGAAAAAAAAGTAGCTAGCGCTCAAACAATGGAGGTGTAAACTTTTGAAAACTGTTTGGAAACAATTGTATCAATGCATATTCAATCTTTCTAATTGATTGACACTTCTACAGCGTGTTTACACAGTTCACATGCATGATTGGCATGGGCAGGTGGCTTGGGGTCTTCGTTTCAATTGCTGCCAATTGGTTTGTTTGCGTGGCGAATGGTCACATTTTAGATTCAAATATTTAGAGTATTTTTAACTAATCTTGAGATAGGCTGATTTATTTAACAGTATGTACATTCACTCTACTTTTTAGGCCAAAGCAAATGTGATTTATTTTTATGGCCAATAAAGAGTGACGCAGACAAAGACATTTCCCTCGACCCTCGTCTTCCCCTCGCTAGCGGTTTCTAGGGAAGGCAGCTGACTTTGTTTGCGAGGAGAGTTAATTTTCTGACAACTAACGTTACCTAACTCCATTCACCGAGCAAATGTGGGACTCTGCATTAATGGGATAATTTAGCGAACTGACGAATATTTCATTATGGTAGCAACAGTTACTTCACCAACAAACAATCCAAAACGGGCCAAATGTGGCGCAAGATGCAGCCTAGCTAAAAGTAACGGCGAGGAAGCTAGACTACTAGCTAAGCCACCAATGCGATTGCAACTGGGTCTGGTCTACTTAGTTCATACATACGAACCAGAAAAAATGAATGAGAAGTCTCGCTTCCTCTTCCGTCTATGGCTAGCTTCCATACAGTGACTAGGCCAACGTTATTTGACGGGGTTGTGCGATAGGCATTATACATTCACTTTCTGTATGATTTTGTAAAATATCATGTAACCATGTTAAAGGTCGGACATTTTGCTCAAAACTCACAGTTCCTCTGTTGCAAACTCTGGCAGGTTGCAGCTGGCGCGAGTACCGCGGGGTTTTTGGAGAAAGTGGCCGCCGACCTAGATAGAGAGCTGAGGACCTTCAAGTATCCAGCCATGGCTTGCCCAAATTACTAGCAGCTGATATCCGACAAACTCCGAGCAAAGAAGGGTCGAAATGAAATGCCGCGCACTGCGATAGACGTAGCACCTCCCCACGCTAGACGCTACGTCAAAAGTCATAGAGGAGGGAGGGACTTCTAATTGACCATCCCCAATCAGAAGAGTATTTATGAGTTTCATTTTAGTACTGCTGTCTAGACTCCAGATAAGGGCCAGTTCATTTTCGTTCATGGAGATGTATGGTACGGGATATGGTACTCCCTGTATATAGCCGCATTCTTGTGGTCTTTATTCCACCTGTGTTATCATTTTAAAAATGTCTTATTTTTAACATCATTGGGAAAGAGCTCGTAAGTACGCATTTCACGGTAAAGTCTACACCTGTTGTATTCGGCGCATGTGACAAATACAATTTTATTTGATGTTAGAAGCCTGGACCGTCATACAGGCAGAATGTTACATGCTGCCATGCATAGATCGAATAGATTATAGATTATAGAGTGAATAGCCATGCAGCCATGTATAGATGTAATAGATTATAAAGTGAATAGACGAGTGTCTTTATGTAGGTATAATTGATTCTCAGCAGTAAGAGCAAAGGCACTATGCTGATAGTCCAAATTCAGTGTAGGTTATATATTCTATGGGTTGATAGGCCCAGATGGGTGGTGTATGGACTGGTTTATGAAGCAGAAACAATCCTCTCACATTCCATATCCTCAGTCATCGCAGTGAAGGGCCCTAATTTTAGCTGGGGCGGGTTACCATACTGGGAGAAAGAATGGGTAGTGTGTAGTCATGTGGGAGTCAAAGCTTGCAGCATATTAAAGTCCCCTCAGCTCAGAGCAGCCAGGTCACCTCCCAAGGAAGAGGGAGCATTAAAGGACAAAAACACTGCATCACTTTGAAACGCAGAAGGCCACAAATGTATCAATTTTCCGAATAGATGGGCTTGTGGTTGGTTATCCTCTAGATACCTGGACAAGATGTTTGCATTCATTTTCACTATTACAGTGATCTAGATGAAAGGCCAGTCAGAGGAGAGTCAGTGCTATGACATAATGTGATGACTTGAGTGAGCACCCAACCTTTGGACCCTTGGAATGTAAACAGTTTTGGAATACAGTTGGAATGCAGTTCAACCAATGACAGTTGAAATAGTCTAACAGATGAAGAATCACCCAACAAAAGGCCCTACGGTACAAAGGTCAGGTACATATCTTTAGGGCACCTTCTGTTCTGGATGGCACACATAGTAGTCTCTCGTCTCGTGACAGATTGCCAGCGCATGCAAGATTCGGGTCTTGCTTCAGAGATGACACAATGTCCAGTTTACCCACATCTCTCTAGTACACCCTAGTGAAATGTAAAAACATTTCAAATGATCTAAATCTAGCATAACATACTGTATCACAATACAAACCAGTAAGAGAGAAAAAATCATGACATTCTACACTTATAGGATAAGTTTCTCCATGTGAAAGAGGTTATTTTTAACTAGGTAAGTGAGTTTAGAACAAATGCTTTTTTACAATGACGGCCAGGAACAGTGGGTTAACTGCCTTGTTCAGGGGCAGAACGACAGATTTTTACCTTGTCAGCTTGGGGATTCGATCTAGCAATCTTTTTGTGTAGATGACACCCAATAGGCAATATATAAGTAATCACATTGCATAAATGTGGCCCAAGAAAGATGTTATCTCCTAAGTGTGGTTTTTATACAGTTGTAGGTCTTTGAAAAATCCTTTGACAATTTGTTCTATCAGCCCCACCTGCTGGAATAAAATATGAATGCATTTCTAGAACCTGAGTGGGCCTAGAGCAACCTCTGCTGGATGAATATTGTATATGAAATGATAGGCAACCCATACAATTCATTTATACCAATATGATTCCGCTGTTCGATTGGAGATATTATGGCGGCTGGCTAGCTGGATGGCTTTGTCATGTTAGCTAACAGAAGATGTATTGTGTTGTGTTGAAACAAGGGTTATCTGCGAGGATGGCGGAAATGGGGCTCCGGAGTGTTGCAGTGGTCTTAGGCACTGCATCTCAGTGCAAAAGGCATCACTGCAGTCCCTGGCTCGAATCCAGGCTACACATCCGGTCGTGACTGGGAGTCCCATAAGGTGGTGTGCAATTGGCCCAGCGTCGTCCAGGTTTGGCCGGGTAAGGCCGTAATAAGAATTTGTTTATAACTGACTTGCCGAGTTAAAAACATTAAGAGGAGGAAATGGAGACATGGTCAATTTTCATGTATGTTGTCAGAAATGTATGATAATTGTCTTTGGAGACCGGCGGTTATGACGAGAGAGAAGCAGCCCGGAAAGATGGTGAGTGGAGGAGACCCCGTTTCTTGGTCGGAAGCGGAGATGGGAAAGCAAGGAAGAAGGAGAGGAGCTGAGTGCAAAGGGAAACAGTGTGTCGAGGAAGATTCCGCTAAGTACAAACAGTGCAAAGTGTGCTCCGATAGCTTAGAAAGTGAAGTTGATGAGTGAGGTGGCAGGTGTGGTGAAGATCCCTGAGTCTTTTCCCAATGGTTATGACAACAATGATTCTGGCCCAGTAGGAGTGACATTCTTGGAGAAAGTGGATCGCTGCCTTTTGGCTGACAAAGTCATGTTAGGATATGTCAGGTATCCTGTTAGAGCTTTTGTGCCGAAACCACTACGGTGTTTCAGGTGCCATGCTTATGGTCATGTTATAGCAGTGTGTAGGAGGGATATTCCTAGATGTGAGGAGTGTGCAGGAGCGCATGGGACAGAGGAATGTATTGTTTGGGTGAACAAGTTGTGCGTGTCAACTGTAGGGGTGCTGATATTACTGGGGATCAGAAGTGTCTGGTGTGAAATAGGCAGGTTGAGGTGGCCAGTGCCAGAGAAGTACAGGTGTCGTATGCTGAGGCAGTGAAGAATGTAGAGGATGATGGATCAAGGTTGAGGGATCCTAAGAAGTTTGATGGGGGTGTGTCTTTGCCATGCAATCACAACAAACAAATGCAGTAGTGAGTACAGCGAGGTAAGCTAGGCTAGCTTTGCTATGGCGAGAACAAAGTTTTGAAGTTGAGGACTCCTTCCCTCCTGACTGACTCACCATCTCAAGATGGTCAGTTCTATGTGTAGGCTAAAGTTTGCGCTGACTTTGTGTTTAGCCAAGCTGACAGCAGCTATCTAGCATAGTTTGGTGATGGCTGAAGCTGGCTATCCAATCTAGCTGATATTTCTCTGTCAAATCAGTTATGGCAAGATAGCTTAAAGAGTAATATTTACATTTACATTTAAGTCATTTAGCAGACGCTCTTATCCAGAGCGACTTACAAATTGGTGCATTCACCTTATGATATCCAGTGGAACAACCACTTTACAATAGTGCATCTAAATCTTTTGGGGGGGGGGGGGGTTAGAAGGATTACTTTATCCTATCCCAGGTATTCCTTAAAGAGGTGGGGTTTCAGGTGTCTCCGGAAGGTGGTGATTGACTCCGCTGTCCTGGCGTCGTGAGGGAGCTTGTTCCACCATTGGGGTGCCAGAGCAGCGAACAGTTTTGACTGGGCTGAGCGGGAACTGTGCTTCCTCAGAGGTAGGGAGGCGAGCAAGCCAGAGGTGGATGAACGCAGTGCCCTTGTTTGGGTGTAGGGCCTGATCAGAGCCTGAAGGTACGGAGGTGCCGTTCCCCTCACAGCTCCGTAGGCAAGCACCATGGACTTGTAGCGGATGCGAGCTTCAACTGGAAGCCAGTGGAGAGAGCGGAGGAGCGGGGTGACGTGAGAGAACTTGGGAAGGTTGAACACCAGACGGGCTGCGGCGTTCTGGATGAGTTGTAGGGGTTTAATGGCACAGGCAGGGAGCCCAGCCAACAGCGAGTTGCAGTAATCCAGACGGGAAATGACAAGTGCCTGGACTAGGACCTGCGCCGCTTCCTGTGTGAGGCAGGGTCGTACTCTGCGAATGTTGTAGAGCATGAACCTACAGGAACGGGTCACCGCCTTGATGTTAGTTGAGAACGACAGGGTGTTGTCCAGGATCACGCCAAGGTTCTTAGCACTCTGGGAGGAGGACACAAGGGAGTTGTCAACCGTGATGGCGAGATCATGGAACGGGCAGTCCTTCCCCGGGAGGAAGAGCAGCTCCGTCTTGCCGAGGTTCAGCTTGAGGTGGTGAGCCGTCATCCACACTGATATGTCTGCCAGACATGCAGAGATGCGATTCTCCACCTGGTTATCAGAAGGGGGAAAGGAGAAGATTAATTGTGTGTCGTCTGCGTAGCAATGATAGGAGAGACCATGTGAGGATATGACCGAGCCAAGTGACTTGGTGTATAGTGAGAATAGGAGAGGGCCTAGAACAGAGCCCTGGGGGACACCAGTGGTGAGAGCACGTGGTGCGGAGACAGATTCTCGCCACGCCACCTGGTAGGAGTGACCTGTCAGGTAGGACGCAATCCAAGCGTGGGCCGCGCCGGAGATGCCCAGCTCGGAGAGGGTGGAGAGGAGGATCTGATGGTTCACAGTATCAAAGGCAGCAGATAGGTCTAGAAGGATGAGAGCAGAGGAGAGAGAGTTAGCTTTAGCAGTGCGGAGAGCCTCCGTGACACAGAGAAGAGCAGTCTCAGTTGAATGCCCAGTCTTGAAACCTGACTGATTAGGATCAAGAAGGTCATTCTGAGAGAGATAGCAGGAGAGCTGGCCAAGGACGGCACGTTCAAGAGTTTTGGAGAGAAAAGGAAGAAGGGATACTGGTCTGTAGTTGTTGATATCGGAGGGATCGAGTGTAGGTTTTTTCAGAAGGGGTGCAACTCTCGCTCTCTTGAAGACGGAAGGGACGTAGCCAGCGGTCAAGGATGAGTTGATGAGCGAGGTGAGGTAGGGGAGAAGGTCTCCGGAAATGGTCTGGAGAAGAGAGGAGGGGATAGGGTCAAGTGGGCAGGTTGTTGGGCGGCCGGCCGTCACGAGACGCGAGATTTCATCTGGAGAGAGAGGGGAGAAAGAGGTCAAAGCACAGGGTAGGGCAGTGTGAGCAGGACCAGCGGTGTCGTTTGGCATAGCAAACAAGGATCGGATGTCATCAGCCTTCTTTTCAAAATGGTTGACGAAGTCATCCGCAGAGAGGGAGGAGCGGGGGGAGGGGGAGGAGGATTCAGGAGGGAGGAGAAGGTAGCAAAGAGCTTCCTAGGGTTAGAGGCAGATGCTTGGAATTTAGAGTGGTAGAAAGTGGCTTTAGCAGCAGAGACAGAAGAGGAAAATGTAGAGAGGAGGGCGTGAAAGGATGCCAGGTCCGCAGGGAGGCGAGTTTTCCTCCATTTCCGCTCGGCTGCCCGGAGCCCTGTTCTGTGAGCTCGCAGCTCGCAGCTTGAGAGGTGAGCCATCCTCAGGGAAGGAACTTATCAAGGCATCAAGCTCATTGATGAACTCTCCAAGGGAACCTGGAGGGCGATAAATGATAAGGATGTTAAGCTTGAAAGGGCTGGTAACTGTGACAGCATGGAATTCAAATGAGGAGATAGACAGATGGGTCAGGGGAGAAAGAGAGAGAATGTCCACTTGGGAGAGATGAGGATTCCAGTGCCACCACCCCGCTGGCTCGATGCTCTAGGGGTATGCGAGAACACGTAGGCAGACGAGGAGAGAGCAGTAGGAGTAGCAGTGTTATCTGTGGTAATCCATGTTTCCGTCAGTGCCAGGAAGTCTAGGGACTGGAGGGTAGCATAGGCTGAGATGAACTCAGCCTTGTTGGCCGCAGACCGGCAGTTCCAGAGGCTGCCGGAGACCTGGAACTCCACGTGGGTCGTGCGCGCTGGGACCACCAGGTTAGAGTGGCAGCGGCCACGCGGTGTGAAGCGTTTGTATGGCCTGTGCAGAGGGGAGAGAACAGGGATAGACAGACACATAGTTGACAAGCTACAGAAGAGGCTACGCTAATGCAAAGGAGATTGGAATGACAAGTGGACTACACGTCTCGAATGTTCAGAAAGTTAAGCTTACGTTGCGAAAATCTTATTGACTAAAATGACGAAAATGCTAGCTAACTAACACAACACTACACTAATCAAGTCGTTCCGTTGTAATGTAATAGTTTCTACAGTGCTGCTAGTCGGTAGAGGTTGGCTATTATACAAAAGCAACTTTGTAGCTAGCTAACATAACATAACACTAATCAAGACGTTCCTTTGTAATGTATTTAGTTTCTACAATGCTGCTCGTCGGTAATAGTTGGCTAGGTATGGAACAATGGCGTCGCGGGGGACGGAAATAGCTGGCTAGCTAACCTAGCTAACCTCGATAATTACTAAACTACACAATTATCAAGCTATGACAAAGACAGCTATGTAGCTAGCTAGCTAACACTGCACTAGTCAAATCGTTCCGTTGTAATGTATTAGTATCTACAGCGCTGCTAGTCGGTAACGGTTGGCTAGCTAGCAGTGTTGACTAGCTAGCAGCTAGCAGTGTTGACTACGTTAGGAGGACGAAAAAACAGCTAATTACTCTAATTACTCTAAACTACACAATTATCTTTGATAGCTAAGAAAAATTGTTCAGATCAAACAAACCAAACCGTTGTAATGTAAAGAAGTGTAATATTACCTGTGGAGCGAAGCGAAGTGCGACTGCTCGCTCCGGACCGGAGAAGAATGAAATTGCTATAGATATTCTAAACAAAGTGTTTTGATGACTTTCAAGTATAAGTTCCATGTAAAATAAACCATCCTTCACATAATATAGTAGAAGCAGTGTTCTGCTAATATAAAAATTTGCAAATATTACACCCGTCTTTCATCATTTATTGTCATTCACAGCCGATAGAGATAGTGTACCTATCAACTTTTTGTCTGGTGGTGCTGGAGCTACCTTGCCGCCTCCAGACGGGCCACCTTACCAAACATGTCAGTCATCATACCTTCCTGTATGGTGTCATATACCACCCCCCACCCTTGATACTACCATTTGATTCAATAGTAACAAGTTATGATAAAAAGTTATAGATGTCTTGTATAATTTTATTGCTGAGTGCAAGGGCTCGCTCCATTGAGACATCAGCATCAAGCCCGTCTGTCAGTCTGGACTCTATCACATCTTGCAAGTCTCCCAAATGTAGGTATCTGTGAAGACATACACACATACGTAGTTGCTGTTCTATTACCAATGTCAGTTAGAGTAGGTGATATCTGACACACAAACAGATACTATGTTGAAGTGTGAACAGGTCAGACTAAACCTACCTTATTCTGTTCTTCCCATCAACAACCATTGGTGATAAGACAAGACAAGACAAGAGGTGAGGCTGGAGGTGAGGCCTTTGCCAGAGCCTCATTGATGGGCATAGCAGCGTAGCTCAGCTCAGATACTGGTCGGTCACACACAAACACACACACACACACATAGAGCACTGATTACATTATCAATGTCTATTATGATTAGCCTGGTGGAATCAACCAGATCGATGTGTTCACCTTTATTTCACTTCAGATATCATAAAATGTGAAGTCCAATAGAATGGTGAACACAGCGATCAGGCAGGTTCCACCAGGCTAGGTTATGCCCTGGACATTATATGCATTTAAGTAGACATTAAGCAAAAAATAATGTCAGATACATAACCAGCAGTCTATGGTCTAGTTACCGGTATACTCACCACCACTGGGGACCAACGAACTCCATCCACCTATTCTGCACGGCAGGGTCCTTCAGCAGTGCATGCCAGCTATAGTTGGCTGTGCATCCTGTTAGAAGCATGCATTGTCGAACCAGAGCCGGAGGCATGGTCAATACGTATTGGACTTTTCAGTCTCAAACGGCAGATGAAACATGAAGGGAAGCGAAGTGGGCAGAGGGGTGATTTCCACATGGAGCTTGGCAAAGGGGGGCATGAATTGTTGACATAATTGTAATCCAAACCCAACCTACAATTGACTCGTTGTGACACACTCAGGTTACTAACTCTTTTCTAAACAAGACTGAATTTATGACAAAAATGATCTTATTTACACTTTGTAGCCAATTTTGAAACTAGCATAAATGTTTCTTACTGACTCCTATCAATGCCACATATGAGGTTTTCAAAGGGATTAATTTGTTGTTTTTTAGAGAATCATTCTTTAACCCTTGGCCTACAATGTTTGCGCCACCACGGAAATCAAAATAACATAATACAAAAAAATCCAGAAAATCTCCAACATCGGTCTTCTCACAAAAATGTCTGTAGCATCAGAACGGTTTGGCCTACAAACTATTATAACCACTATTGAAAGTGGAGACTCTCACAGGTATGATTGTGTTGCTCTAGGATGCCCATAAGCCTCACAAGACACATCTGATGATCCCCGGTACCAGTTAAAACATTTTCATGGAACTATATATGAGTTTAGTGCCATTGTAAATACAAATTTGTTCTTAACTGACTTGCATAGTTAAATAAAAAAAGGTTAGGGTAACTTAACATAGAAGGCTTAAAAGAAATGCTTGAAACTAGATCCCCCTACATACTGGTTTTGACGTGAAGAAAAAAAAGTGTCTGAGGAGGTTCTCTTCTGCACTGTTCAACCAATCCAGTAAATGTGGAGGAGGAGTTCATATGGAGTGTCGCCTTGTTAACGTCCAAAGCGCAAGTCACGTCACATGCTCTCTTTCCATTTGCCCTGAAAACCGTAACTTCTGGTTGAGACTAGGTTTAAGTAAGGGTTATGGTTAGGCTAAGGGTAGGGCCTAAGGTTAGGGTTAGAGTTTAGGGTAGGGACATCCCAAGG
Source organism: Salmo trutta (assembly GCF_901001165.1). Classification (NCBI taxonomy): domain Eukaryota; kingdom Metazoa; phylum Chordata; class Actinopteri; order Salmoniformes; family Salmonidae; genus Salmo; species Salmo trutta. Next base: position 30,483,231 of record NC_042973.1, on the reverse strand, counting down.
ATTCCAAAGCACTGACCGCTCTAACAAGTTGTTCCCGTGACCTTCCTGTACTTCCTGATTGCACATTATATCACATTGGTAAACAGTTTTACTGTATTTTGACAAAGTTGGTATGTATGGGATGGTAATATATTTTAGTTGAATTAACCACAGGTTTTATAACTTTGAATAGACGCGTGCACCATTGAATCAGAGGCTACTTCTATAGTCAGAAGCTGTTACAATACTGATAATATGCAGAACTACAGTAAAGCAATAAATACTTTTTTTGGACATCCGACAGGGATCGCTCTTATTACAATTACAGGTTTAAAAAAATATATTAAAAAATCTATTTATTTATTTTAGGTTTTTGCGCAATGAAGTCTTTTGAGATGCACCATATAATTTTCAAGTATCCAAATGAAAAACTTAAACAAACCTAGAAAGAAAATGCATAGAAACAAGAATAATAAGGCAACTACTGTCTAATATTAATAACAATGAACTGGGAAGTCATACTGAGACTAGGTTCTATTTTTTTAGATGAGCCCTGCATAAATACATCAAACATACAGTACCAGTCAAAAGTTTGGACACACCTACTCATTCAATGGTTTTTCTTTATTTTTACTATTTTCTACATTGTAGAATAATAGTGAAGACATCTAAACTATGACATATGGAATCATATAGTAACCAAAAAAAGTGTTAAACAAATCAAAATATATATTTTTCACATAAAGGGGCGCAAAAAAACTAAAAGCAGCTTTACCCATCTCTGTGGAGAACAAAGGGGCCTCCAGTGTTATCCAAGCCTGTGACCGGGTTTGGTCATTTTGTAAGTCTAAATTCAATTAATGATGATACAGTTGAAGTCGGAAGTTTACATACACCTTAGCCAAATATATTTAAACTCAGTTTTTCACAATTCCTGACATTTAATCCTTGTAAAAATTCCCTGTCTTAGGTCAGTTAGGATCACCACTTTATTTTAAGAATGTGAAATGTCAGAATAGTAGAGAGAATGATTTATTTTAGCGTTTATTTCTTTAATCACATTCCCAGTGGGTCAGAAGTTTACAAACACTCAATTAGTATTTGGTAGCATTGCCTTTAAATTGTTTAACTTGGGTCAAACGTTTCGGGTAGCCTTCCACAAGCTTCCCACAATAAGTTGGGTGAATTTTGGCCAATTCCTCCTGACAGAGCTGGTCTAACTGAGTCAGGTTTGTAGGCCTCCTTGCTCGCACATGCTTTTTCAGTTCTGCCTACACATTTTCTATAGGATTGAGGTCAGGGCTTTGTGATGGTCACTCCAATACCTTGACTTTGTTGTCCTTAAGCCATTTTGCCACAACTTTGGAAGTATGCTTGGGGTCATTGTCCATTTGGAAGACCCATTTGCGACCAAGCTTTAACTTCCTGACTGATGTCTTGATGTTGCTTCAATATATCCACATAATTTTCCTCCCTCATGATGCCATCTATTTTGTGAAGTCCACCAGTCCCTCCTGCAGCAAAGCACCCCCACAGCATGATGCTGCCCCCCCCTGTGCTTCACGGTTGGGATGGTTTTCTTCGGCTTGCAAGCGTCCCCCTTTTTCTTTCAAACATAACGATGGTCATTATGGCCAAACAGTTCTATTTTTGTTTCGTCAGACCAGAGGACAATTCTCCAAAAAGTACGATCTTTGTCCCCATGTGCAGTTGCAAACCGTAGTCTGTATTTTTTTTATGGAGGTTTTGGAGTAGTGGCTTCTTCCTTGCTGAGCGTCCTTTCAGGTTATGTCGATACAGGACTCGTTTTACTGTGGATACAGATACTTTTATACCTGTTTCCTCCAGCATCTTCACAAGGTCCTTTGCTGTTGTTCTGGGATTGATTTGCACTTTTCGCACCAAAGTATGTTCATCTCTTGGAGACAGAACGCGTCTCCTTCCTGAGTTTTTTTTCTGAGGTCTTGTCTGATTTCTTTTGATTTTCCCATGATGTCAAGCAAAGAGGCACTGAGTTTGAAGGTAGGCCTTGAAATACATCCACAGGTACAACTCCAAATGACTCAAATGATGTCAGTTGGCCAATCAGAAGCTTCTAAAGCCATGACATAATTTTCTGGAATTTTCCAAGCTGATTAAAGGCACAGTCAATTTAGTGTATGTAAACTTCTGACCCACTGAAATTGTGATACAGTGAATTATATGTGAAATAATCTGTCAAACAATTGTTGAAAAAATTACTAGTATCAATTAAAAGTATCAATTAAAAGTATCATCAGCATATAAGTGAACATTTAAATTCTGACAAGTTAGAGGCAATTAATTTATGAATATAGAGAAAAGAAGGGGGGCCTATACTGAGCCTTGAGGTACTCCTCTACGGAGTCCAGAAGTTGTGATTTGTGTCCTTCTCTAGTCATAAGATATGTATGGATCCAGTTTAGTCAATTGTTAGTAAAACCAATGTTTTAAAGTTTGCCTAGTAAGATCCCATTGGGAATCAATGTTGTTTCCACATAATTTCAACACAAACATTCCATGTGATGACGTTGAATCAACGTGATAAACTGATTGGATTTGCAAAAAGTCATCAACGTAAGGGTGTTTTGTCTTTTTCACCCAACTTAACCTAAATCCATGGTGAATTTTTTTTGAGTTCACATTAGTTGACAACTCAACCAAATGCAAATCAAACCTAGACATTGAACTGACATCTGTGACCACTGGGACAGAATAATCAACTAAATCAAATGCATTTGATTAATCAATAAAAATGGCACCAGTTAGTTTTCGTTGGTCAGATGATATATATTTTAGTGTCACTAATGCTGTAGGAGTAGAATTGTTGGGTCTAAAGCCAGATTGAAAGGGTGAAATTTACTTCTAGGTACTGATATATTTGGTAATGTATTAATTTCTCAAAGACAATTACTGATTACTGATATAGGTCTATAGATATGTGAGCCTAAGGAAGAGGGGTCAGTTGGGTACATTTCCATACAAAAGGTATTTCCCCAGTTGTTAAAGACATGTAGAATAGATCGGCTAGACTAGAGGATACATTATAACATTAGCAGCACACTTTATAAATATGGGTTCCAGTCCATCCAGGCCAGATCCTTTCTTGATATTAATTTAATTGAGGAGAGGCAGTATATCAGTTGGTTTAATCTTTATAAAGTTACATTTCTGATTTGCGGTGTTGATCTCCTGGTTCCAAGTGTCCAGGCTGTATCACATCCGGCCGTGATTGGGAGTGCCATAGGGAGGCACACAATTGGCCCAGCGTCGTCCGGGTTTGGCCGGGGTAGGCCATCATTGTAAATAAGAATTTGTTCTTAACTGACTTGCCTAGCTAAATAAAGGTTAAATAAAAATACATGAAAAAAAGACCTACAGAGCATTGGGAAAGTATTCAGACCCCTTTTACCACATTTTGTTACTTTACAGCCTTATTCTGAGATGGATGAAATTATTTTTTTCTTCTCTTCAATCTATACACAATACCCCATAATGACAAAGTGAAAATATGTTTTTAGAAATGTTTGCAAATGTATAAAAAAAACCTTAAATATCACATTTACGGAAGTATTCAGACCCTTTACTTTGTTGGAGCACCTTTGGCAGCGATTACAGCCTCAAATCTTCACGGGTATGACGCTACAAACTTGGCATGCCTATATTTGGGGAGTTTCTCCCATTCTTCACTGCAGAAGCTCTCAAGCACCGTCAGGTTGGATGGGGAGTGTCGCTGCACAGCTATTTTCAGGTCTCTCCAGAGATGTTAGATCGGGTTTAAGTCTGGGCTCTGGCTGGGCACTCAAGGACATTCAAAGACTTGTCCTGAAGCCTCTCCTGCATTGTCTTGGCTGTGTGCTTAAGGTCATTGTCCTTTTGGAAGGTGAACCTTCGCCCCAGTCTGAGGTCCTGAGTGCTCTGGAGCAGGTTTTCATCAAGGATGTCTCTGTACTTTGCTCCGTTCATTTTTCCATCTATCCTGACTAGTCACCCAGTCCCTGCCACTGAAAAACATCCCCACAGCATGATGCTGCCACCACCATGCTTAACTGTAGAGATGGTGTCAGATTTCCTCCAGAAGTAATGCTTGGCATTCAGGCCAAAGAGTTCAATCTTGGGTTCATCAGAGCAGAGAATCTTGTTTCTCATGATCTGAGAGTCCTTTAGGTGCCTTTTGGCAAACTCCAAGCAGGCTGTCATGTGCCTTTTTACTGAGGAGTGGCTTCCACCTGGCCAGATTGGTGGAGGAACTCTAGAGCTATGTCAGCGTGACCATCGGGTTCTTGGTCACCTCCCTGACCAAGGCCCTTCGCCCTCGATTGCTCAGTTTGGCCGGACAGCCAGCTCTAGGAAGAGTCTTGGTGGTTCCAAAATTCTTCCATTTAAGAATGATGGAGGCCACTGTGTTCTTGGGGACCTTCAATGCTGCAGAACCTTTTTGGTACCTTTCCACAGATCTGTGCCTCAACATAATGCTGTCTCGGAGCTCTTTGTTTTTCCTTTGGAATTATGGGTCATTGTGTGTAGATTGATGACAAATGTTTTATTTCATCAATTTTAGAATAAGGCTGTAACGTCACAAAATGTGGAAAAAGGGAAGGGGTCTGAATTTTTCGAAGGCACTGTAGCATTAATGGAATTATGGGTGGAATTATTATTTGAGGTAACAGATGAGCTAATAGGTGAGAAATAGTGATTAAAAACATAAGCTATATCTGCTGGCTCATGAATGTCCTGGAGGATTAGTTGCTGAATGGGTTGATTATTTAACCTATTTTAAAAGGTAATACAGTATGTGTATTAACAAAACTGCTGTGCTAATTTTTTAATTCTTTATAAGACTATCCATGTAGAACAAGGCTTTTGCATTTCTAATTTTAGTTTTACTGGCGTTTCTTAATTTTCTATAGGATTCCCAATCAGTCTGATCTTTGGTTCTATGGTACTTGGCCCAGGCTTCATCTCTTTCTCTGAACAGATGCATAAAGCTAACACATGGAATAGTTTTAACATGGCCATACCATGGATCATTTAACTATTTGATTAGGAATTTTAGGACCCCTTTAGGTATATTTTTGGGGGTATATAATATTTTCCTTGACCTTTACTACTATAGCCTATAGAAACGCATTGAATAAGACATTCATAAATACCGAAAAATAATAAAGTTCTGAAGTGTCTGTCCTATATCTGTCCTATATTTTTGTTGCCACAAAACTACCTCCATTCTTCCATTAATTTGTATGCGTTCCCTTCAGACGAGTCCTGTGACACTTGTGGGTGTCATAGAGCAAATCGGAGAACACCATTGTGTTCGTGAGAGTCTCATCTTTCTATAATAGTTTGTAGGCCAAACCGTTCAGACGCTACAGACCTTTTCGTGATAAGACCAAATTTCGGGATGTCTCAAGGTCTGACAAACACCACTGTAGCTCGGCCACTTTCCAACGCAGATGCAGATGGCCGACATAGGCGGAAGCAGATTGCAATGCAACCCATGCAAAAAAAGAAAATCATTAGTTTAAACTGACGGATTTTGATGGGGATTTTTTTATTATGTTACTTAGATTGACACATGGGTGTGTCAATAGACTTAAGGAGTTGTTGTATTAAGGGACATTTACTTGACCCTCTCCTTGTACTGTAAAAACAATTGCACTCCCTCCGCCACATAAAATTAACTACAAATAATGTTCAAGACCAAAATAATAATAACTGTAGGGAACCTGTGTTTATATACGTGGATATCTACTTTCCACTTCAGCATGCTGAAGTGGCACAGTAGAGGCCAAGCAGGGCTACGGGCCAGAAGGTTGAGGGTTCGCTGACCACCACCGATGAGCTCACTCTCCCTGCCTGTTTCACTACACTACGATCAGAGCTGGCTGCAGAGAATGATCAGCTAAGGGCAATCAGATTTTCAACATTATGATGCTAGATTTACCATCGGAGAGGAATCAGTGTTCTTTAGGCGTTCCTGAATAACTGGGCATGCTTGGAGCATATGTAGCCACATTATTAAAGGACGACTTGGGAGAATGATGATCCACAACAGACAGTGCATCTCAGTATCAGAAATAAGAATACAGCCAGACTGGCCTGCTACTGTGCCTTTCTAAACCTTATAAACTGCAGAGAGTAGGCCCACAACTGATCCAAGTGGAATGAAACATTCAAATCACAGCCCTTTTGCTCCAATATTCAAATGAGATTTTCACTGCAGCCTAGAGTACAATGTTGTACTCCCTTGAAAATAATAATGCAATTGTTCATTGCATTGTGGTGCTTTAGGCTAGTTTAGGTAGGATAATTGTATTGTCCCTAAACAAGATCAATAGGGGAGCTTTTTGAGCTGTGTGGTATGATTGCTAGTTAGCCTATTGCAGATCTGGACGAACAATCCACCAACCGCTATTGTCACTATGAATGGTGGATAGAGGGCAGGAGAGACATTGCAGTTGACTTTTTTTTCTATCCTAGCTAAAGTGACTGCACCTCAAACTGTGGCCCCTCAGGGCAGCTGCCAAGAAGCTGTGGGACTTGAGTGCCTCCATGGTTGGTCTGGCATGATGGACCTGATTACCACCAGGACTGGCCTAGCCTTTAGAATGAAACTATACACAGCAGTCAACACATATTACAATCTGATGATGATGAACTCTGTAAGTGAAATGCATTCAAAAATCATTGCATTTGGTAAGAAACTGTTGAATGACAAGTGCTTTAGAGACATTTATTTAGAATATACAGCAAACTACATACAAAAATACTATGCATCAAAATATGTTAATGTTTAAACAGAAGGAATATCTCACAGTTAAGTTACATGGCAGCTGTATTAACTTTTACTTCAGTTGCCATAAGTGTAAATTATATTCTAGGGGAACAACAACCACTAAAGTCTGTATTTACGTTTGTAGTGTCCAGATATTAAACTCAGCAAAAAAAGTGAGACGCCTAAGACAGCACTACAGGGAGACAGGACTGACAGCTGATCGTCCTCACAGTGGCAGACCACGTGTAACGACACCTGCACAGGATCGGTACATCCGAACATCACACCTGCGGGACAGGTACAGGAGGGCAACAACAACTGCCTGAGTTACACCAGGAACGCACAATCCCTCCATCAGTGCTCAGACTGTCCGCAATAGGCTGAGAGAGGCTGGACTGAGGGCTTGTAGGCCTGTCCTCACCAGACATCACCGGCAATAACGTCGCATATGGGCACAAACCCACCGTTGCTGGACCAGACTAGACTGGCTAAAAGTGCTCTTCACTGACGAGTCGCTGTTTTGTCTCACCATGGGTGATGTTCGGATTCGGGTTTATCGTCGAAGGAATGAGTGTTACACCGAGGCCTGTACTCTGGAGCGGGATCGATTTGGAGGTGGAGGGTTCGTCATGGTCTGGGGCGGTGTGTAACAGCATCATCGGACTGAACTTGTTGTCATTGCAGGCAATCTCAACACTGTGCGTTACAGGGAAGACATCCTCCTCCCTCATGTGGTACCCTTCCTGCAGGCTCATCCTGACATGACCCTCCAGCATGACAATGCCACCAGCCATACTGCTCGTTCTGTGTGTGATTTCCTGCAAGACAGGAATGCTCAGTTGGTAGAGCATGGTGTTTGCAACGCCAGGGTTGTGGGTTCGATTCCCACGGGGGGCCAGCACAGAAAAAAATGTATGAAATTGTATGAAATGTATGCATTCACTACTGTAAGTCGCACTGGATAAGAGTGTCTGCTAAATGACGTAAATGTAAAATGTCAGTGTTCTGCCATGGCCAGCGAAGAGCACGGATCTCAATCCCATTGAGCACATCTGGCACCTGTTGAATCGGATGGTGAGGGCCAGGGCCATTCCCCCCAGAAATGTCTGGGAACTTGCAGGTGCCTTGGTGGAAGAGTGGGGTAACATCTCACAGCAAGAACTGGCAAATCTGGTGTAGTCCATGAGGAGGAGATGCACTGCAGTACTTAATGCAGCTGGTGGCCACACCAGATACTGACTGTTACTTTAGATTTTGACACCCCCCCCCCTTTGTTCAGGGACACATGTCTGTGGAACTTGTTCAGTTTATGTCTGTTGTTGAATCTTGTTATGTTTACACATGTTAAGTTTGCTGAAAATGAACGCAGTTGACAGTGAGAGGACGTTTCTTTTTTTGCTGAGTTTATGTTTTGTCATGGAACTGATGTATGAAAATACATGCCCTGCTATATCTACAAAACATTTGGAGAAACAACATTTATTTTTCTCTTGGGCAATTTAGAATTTATGATAATGAAGTGCTGATTTCCATAATCTCTTTAATTGTACTTAAGGCATATAAGTCATAGGATTTGTATGTTTTCTGAGCCTTTCATATTGGGCAGGAAACCAACGGCACTAAAACAAAACACCTTTTGGTTGCATTGGGACTTATAAATAACTTTTTGATCCACCTTCTTTTCCGATAATTTGTCTTGAAGGCACTGTATACAAGTTTACCACAAAACAATCAAACTCCCTTTCATACTAGAGCTACAACATACAAAACATAACAACACATTTTTTTTGTATTTCTAGTAAGCCCATCTGCATTTTGAATGAATAACATAATTCTACACAACCAGCTGGCTTGTTGGCTACACATGTACCTCCTACTGTATGTGTCCTTAGGATTGCACATCTAAAGGACTTGATTGGCCAACAAGTAATTATTATTCATATGTGTCATGGTTGTCGTCTGTTAAGGAGGACCAAAACGCAGCAGGTATGTGCAGGCTCATCTTGATGTTTATTTGCTTTCAAACTGAACGTACAAAAATAACAAAACACGAACGATCAAAAAACAGTCTGGTAAGGCACAAGGCTAAACACAGAACAATCACCCACAAATAACAAACACACCCTAATATATGGGACTCTCAATCAAAGGCAGATAGACAACACCTGCCTTCAACTGAGAGTCCCAACCCCAATTAACCAAACATAGAAACAGACATACTAGACTAAACATAGAATACCTGAAAACCAAACAGTGCCCAAAAACCCCGGAATACTTAAACCAAATGCCCCTTCAACAAAACACACCACCCCGAACCACATAAAACGAATACCCTCTGCCACGTCCTGACCAAACTACAATACTAATTAACCCTTATACTGGCCAGGACGTGACAATATGGTTACATTCAAATCGTTTTTGTGATTTTTAAATGTCTAGAAATGTAATGCTTTTGAATCTCTCAGACGTCAGTTGTTACCTTGAGATGTTGCTAGTGTCTAACCTGTAATGTTGAATAGGTGGTGCTGATATTCTAAGAGCATTCATAACATTTACAACTGTATAAGCAAGTTATATTCTTGTTACACTGGTTTTCTAAGAGGAAAGGTTGAAATAAAAATAAAAATCTACAAAATCAGGACATTTCCTTTAGAAAAGTAACATTTTTTTTATGTGGTGAACATTGCTACATCTACAAACAATGAGTCCCACTACAGCTCCTCAAAAGCAGAGAGTTGTTTCATTTGCTCCACTTGCATAGAGTGCCTCCTTACAAGTTTCTTCTTTGACTTGAGCTGGCCTCTATTTGGTGAGTTTGCTGCTACTGGAGCTATTGATCTGAAACCTGAGGCAAGAGGAGACGAGGGCTTGCTGCTGGTTCCAATGTCAGGTATAGGAGGGTTGGGGTTGAAGTTCAGGGGGGGTAGATGGCCAGGCCGGGTATGGGAAATGTAGTCCAGCAGCAGGGTCCCTGAGCCTCGCCTCTCCAGGAGGCCTGGTGCGCACCGTCGTGCTGTGCTGAGAGATGACGTGCTGTTGTTGATGTCTAGGGACTCCCTGGAGTTGGTCAGCATGGCTAATGGAGACCCGTTGAGTTTCTTCCTTTCTAGAGGAACCTTAGGAGAGTCCAGCATGCCACAGTCTGAGTACAGCTGGGAGTCTGAGTCATAGTGGTCAGTGCCCAGCCATCTCCTGTAGACCGTGTCTCTCAAACTGTCTGGCCCACTGTTACTGCTACTGTCCTGCTCTGCAGGGACGGTGCTACGCCGGGCTAGGGGCTGGTGCTGCTGACACAGACTCCTCTCATATGCCGATTTGGAAGTTGGAGGGACAGATAATGAGGACGAAATTTGTGGAAACAACACATCCTTGCCATCCACACTGTTTTGTCGAGACAGAGTCGATCTCTTGGACAGAGAAAGTCCATTGATGCCTGTGACAACGTCCTCATCAGAGGTGGTTCTCTTACTCTCCTCGTGGGCCGCAGCTGTAGCGAGGACGGAGGGAGCGATCAGCCCCCAGGGCTCTGACTGCAGACGCTTCAGCTGGGGTAAACGAGCACGCTTGGGGTTGGCTGGTCGCCGTGTGGGAGAAGTCGGCCCATTGGGAAGCTTTGCTGCTGTGCTGAACGATGTTTTCAACTTTGTCTGGAAACTGAAGATAGTGTTGTGCTGCTCGGCTGAGTTGGGTGAGGAGGAGGTGTTGAGCTCAATGTCAGAGGGAGTGGTGCAGAATGCAGGGGAGCCCTTATCCTCTAGCTCTGGGGAAGGGGGGGCATTCAGGTACTGCTTGGTGGTTTTGGTGCCAGAGGGTGACTTGTCTGTGGTGATAATGATGACCTCTTTGCCCTTGGCTTTACATGCGTCTAGGAGACCCTTTAGGGTCTCCTTATCGTCTGCGTTAATGGCATAGACCAGAGCAGAGGCCCCACTCCTGTCTTCCAGACTTGGGTCTGCCCCATTGGTCAACAGGTGGGACACCACCTCATGTCCCGCCCTCTGGCTGCAGGCGTGCATCAGGGCTGTCCGGCCTGCTTTATCCTGGATGTTGGGATCAGCCTTGTTATCCAGTAGGTACTTAACCAGCTTTGCCTTACTGACGCTCTGCGGGTCATTGTGTTTGGACATGCAGGCCACCATGAGCGGTGTCTCTCCTTGCTCGTTGCTCTCATTGATATAGGCACCCCCATCCAGCAGGACCCTGGTGAGCCGCAGGCGTCGGAGCCACACCGCCTTCAGGAGAGAGTTCGCGTCTGTCCGCAGCTCTAGTATGTCTGCCATCATCGCCAAGACAACCACAGATAGTGCCCTCCCTCAGTGGTGAAAGGCAGTCACAACCTGCAGCCCTTCAAACAAAGCATAGATTATTTTGCATGATATTTTGCTTAATATATAGGTCGGCTTACTGATTCATCCATCTAGTATTATCACCAACACACAAGCACAATGGATACTTTCCAAGCCTCTCCTAAGACTACCACCAGGAGGCAGTCTGTGTGCTAAAAATCTATTTTATTAAGACATGAACAGGTATGGAAATTGTGGAAGGAACTTTATACCTATTTAGGTAGTTTTATTGTCAAAACAGTAAACTGTGCTAGTGGCAATGAAAAATATATACTTTTGTGAATAGGGGCCTAAACTTGTGTATCTTCTGTAAGCTTCCATATCCCTGTGTAAAACATCAATTCGATGGAAGAATGTACATTATAGCCTATATGTAATCAAGCCATTTATCTTGAATGTATTGCTTGTTAGATGTAGATGGGCAATAGCCTAGTATTCAATATTGTAATGTTATTTTGTTAATGTTGCTCTGTAATTGACCAATTACCAGATCCAAGCCTATAAATTAATTAGTTGAACTTTTCGATCATAAAAGACCAATAATAAATAACATGACATATTGAGATAATCATATGGTTGTAGAAAAAAAACATCGTCACCATAAGCGTTAATCATCCTAGAAGAGTTGAGTCGGGTCACATGTTTTCAGCAAAAACATCTATGTAATGTTCAGATTATTTTTTCGTACTCGATTCAACGACAACTAAGATGTCTTCTTCGGGTAGGCTACCTAACGTGCATTATCTGTTGAATAGATTCCCATTAGACTGGGCTATACCGCGTCGCTGTCCATTGGCCTCATTTTGGATAACTTGTGTTAGAGACGCGCATCTGTTAGAAAACGTTTCACTACAACATTCCTAATCTGTTGTACAATTTAGGCGACTTTTTTTACAGGCATATAGTTCTTACTATGATTCCTTTATGTCGTTAAAATAACAGCAAACTTGTTATCAACACAAGTAACCTGAAGGACCACAATTTAAAGTGTTATTTTGACTCCTCACATAACCATGGACTCCTCACATTTTAATATTCTCATTAGCTAAACTATCTTCCATTATCGAATTATAGTATACTAGTCTACTCAAAAGTGTGTGGGCTTTAAAATGTTGGTATGAAGCCTTGGATATTGGACATCACATGAATAGTATATTAATATGTAGACTACGTTTTTTTGTGTGAAAATAACCTGCATTAATCCACATATTCTTATGTTCAAGATGTCAAGAAGGTGTAAGTGTCGTTCCACCACTTATCTTACCTGATGCAGGCTTGTCATGTTCAAAGGTGTCCCAATGTTTTGTCATTAGCGACCCTGAAACATAATGGGGGAAAAAATGAAACTACAAGGTTCTTCTTTATAGTCCCTGAATTTATTCGGAGCTTCTCAAATACTGTCCTCGTTTAGGTTCAGAGCTCTGGCAGCATAGCGCATCATGCTCCTCGCTTTTGTTATGGAAACGCACTAAATCAATCCATTAGGCGGCATTCCTTTCACTGCGCATTCAATAACCACAACCTCAAGATACTGAGGTTGTAAATAACTTGTTTTTTTTTGCCTGGTGAATGAAACGTGCATTTTCTTGACGTCAGAGTCGACAAAAATAAAGATTGCGTCTGGTGAGAACCTCTGTCATGCATCACACAAACAATCCAGTTCTACCTTCCAATAAAATGGAAAGGTTCACAGTTTTATAACACATGTTTATATATAATGACAAAACATTTTTTATAGATTAGCTTATGTCCCACTCCCACAACATAGGGAGAATCAAGATTCAGTATATACAAAAAGTATAATTGAATATTTTTGAACACTGGAAGTTATACAGTTTCATGTGATCATTCATATTAACATCACAGATGTTGAGCCAGGGAAGGTGGCTGTCACTTGTCTGCCCTATGACAGAAGTGGTATACTTGTGCTGATGTCATCTCAGGGTGTCCACATGTCCAAGACATCAAAATTGTAAATTGGTTGCAATATTTAGCCCTCCTGAACACAAAAACAAATACACTCATGTTTATTTCTTGAATACACATTGCAGATGTTTTTTTACATTTTTGTCTTGGATTTATTATATTGCAAAAAAAAATAATGGGTAAATCATCATCTTGAAAACAGGACATGTTTACAGCACAATTAAAGGGGCCTCAACTTGTTCCAGCCATCACAGCCATACTGCCTAATAGGGACATTTCTATTTATAGGTTGCTATGAGACAGCAGAGAAGCAGTTCCTGATGAGAGCTATGGAGTTCTCAGCTTTGCAAGGAACAGGTAATCAGAACAATAACATTGCACCAAGAAACAGGAGGGCTCTTATGTCCTTTACCCAAATGTATTTGTTGATGTTTTCCATTTGCACAAAGAATCCCAAAGCCCATTGATCATTAGCCCTTATGACCCCTGCATTTTTCCTTATAGGGGACAGATTTATCACCACTCTGATGTTGCAGGACTTTAACAGTCAAGGATGTCAGTGATTTCCCCCCCCCCCCCTAGTGATTGCTTGACAGACTCCTGGGAAATGTTGTTATTTACCAGGGAGGCACATGGGAGAGGTGGTTTATGGAACAGCAGGGAGTCACCTACTTCCATGCTTGTGTTCATCCCAGGAACTGATAGAAAGTCATTATGGCTGTCTGGCTATTCTGTGTAGAAACAGTCCACATGATTCTTGGTACAGACACCACTTAAACAGGAGAGGTAATCCAAGGAAAGGGCATTGCCTAGATGTAGATCTCTGAGAGGTAAAATATAATGGAGTAAAGGTGTTCTGATGAGTGTTGTCAAGCAACAAAAAGGGATCTTTGTTGGTGGGTGTAAGCAGAGAGGCTGTAATATACCATGATAATTAGAATAATGTAGATGCTGAAATAAGACAGTCTGTATCATTTTGAGGTGAGGGGATAGTCAATCCACACTGGTGCCACTTCAGGGAGGTAGATTATGGAGTGGGGATCATAACACAGGGCAAAGCCATATTCCCCAAGCTTACCGGTCTAAGCGCGTTCATTAACTTGGGAACTACAGACATCAGCAGTCTCCATATGATCTTTGCCCCAACGCTGCTGTCGTCTGCTGCATATTAAAGGGGAAATAAATAATTAAAACAGAGAGCATAAGCGCTGTCACCCATGGGACGAGTTCCCATCTTCAGATATCTTACATCGCACTAGCCAATTAAACTCAACTCCCCGATATACATCACATCCACGAAGTTGAGCGGCAACTAGTGTGGGTGGACTGGAGCTCCACCGTCACGTAAAATTAAGTTTTGATAAAAACTACGGATTTCAGCACCCAAAGAATAGCACACAATTACACAGTATTTTTGTGTGCTGAAATCTGTATTTTTTTTCATGTGATGTCAGCACACACTAGTCGATGCCAATGTTCCCTCTAAGCTGCGCGCCACGCAGAAGACATTTCTGCTCATGCAGAGATGCATGAGATTGAACTTCACTCAACTTTCTAGTTTTCCCCTTTAGTTAACACTATCAACATTTCCCTTTACTGTGGGAATTGTGATCAAATCAACGCAATATTAGCCACTTTCAATGTTACATACCAAAACAAAACGAACTATGCAAGACTTAGTATACAAAACTGTAAGAGATTTTATTGTAGGCAGAGCGCATTGGAGTAGGATTATATTGCATTGACTGGGATGACTCAGGCCTGTACTCTACACAGACCTGTCTGTCATAACCAATCAGAGCTGCAGTAACCTTACATGCAAATAGTTGTTACCATATATGGATCTGTGCCATTCACTTTGAGCTAGACTGTGTTTATAGCATGAGTAGATGCGCTTGTTATTATGTCAAAGTGAGAGCTGCATGTTTCCACCTGTGCATATTTGTTCATATTCTTTGCTAGTTAGTGAGTTATTAGCCCAGTTATAGCTGATTTCTAGTCAACAATGGGGGAGTGGTTGCTTCCTACAAGAGCAAATAATGTGTGCTTTTCTAGCCATCTTTGAAAAGCCAGTCAGGTAAAGAGCTTTTTTTATGTCTTATAGGGGCACTGTTGTATTTTGAGACAGTCTTGAATAAGTTACGTAGCCAAAAGGCAGATGGTAGCATAATTTGTCTGATTCTCTCTAATAATGTTATGGGAATAATAATGCATTTTTATTTGTAAAGTGGGTTTCTTGCATCAAACAACAACATTTTCAGTCACCTCCTTGTCTGAAGGACAAGTGGATTAACAGATTAATGTCAAGCCTTTTTCAAAAGTATCATGGAATGTAGGCCTACATTGAACACCACACATTTGCTGCTATTGTAGACTGGATGACAGATCAGCTATTTCTATGTTAAAATGTTATGGGATCCATTTTGTTTTTGATGGTAGGCCACTCTGGAGGGCCTACATTATGATCAAATAACCACATTAGTCTACTTGGCCACTGTTAACTTAAAGCAGGTACGGCCTCAGCGGTCACAGTAAATGCGCACCGGAAGTTGCACAGAATTTTCACAATGTTGAAGTTTGCGCTCAGCAGAGATGAAATTTGCTCAGTGATGAAAAAAATGAGAGGGGACATTGGTCGCCGCTCAACTCAGTTGATGTGAAGTACATCCTGGAGTTGAGTTTAATTGGCTAACATCACACCTGCTGCACTGCCTCCTTCTAAATATAGGATTTTGTCTCTCGACTCTGATACCATGCGATGCTTCTCGATGGGCTAAAAGAACAGGGGGTGTATTTCTGGATCATACCTATGAAAAGTTCAAGCTTGACATAAATGGAACAACATCTTTTAAAATGAAGACATTTAAGAGTTTATTTTGTTTTAATTAGACAACCCACAAGTACAGTATGAAATCCCAAGAGATCTGGAGGGTTTCCCAAGATACAGTCTTATGGAATCACATCTAATGGTAGGAAACAGCAAGACATATCCCAAAATAATAATGTACAAGTTAGATCTCTGTACTAGTTTAGCATGGTCTTTTTTATGATCAACTGATATCAACATGAGTGAGACAGTTGAAATTTGAATTCTACTCAGATGCCATGCCAACTTATGATGTACATTTGGCCCTGTACTCCATCATTTTGGATTTGAAATCAAATATTTCATATGATGTGACAGTACAGAATGTCATCTTTTATTTGAGGGTATTTTTATACATATCAATTTTGCCCCAGTCTTACCGTTGTGGCCAAATATATTGGCACTCTTTCAGTTTTCTTAAATAATTAAAATATCCTCTAAAATAAGTAAAACAATTGAAATACTGTCACGACTTCCGCCGAAGTCGGCTCCTCTCCTTGTTGGGCAGCGAGTCGACGTCACCGGCTTTCTAGCCATCGCCGCTCCATTTCTCATATTCCATTAGTTTTGTCTTGTTCCATTACATACCTGGTTTTCATTCCATAATTACTGCATGTATTTAGTCCACTGTTCCCCTCCGTGTCTTTGTGTGTAATTGTTTGTTTTGTATTGTGGATATTGTCAGGCGCTTTACTTTTGCTGTGTTCCGTGTTTTTGGCACGTTATTGTTTTTATGTGCTGTCATTATTGGAACGGAATTAAAGTGCGCCTGTTCACTACACTCTGCTCTCCTGCACCTGAATTTGCCTCCCATACACACCCTTGACAAATAATGTTTATTTACAATGTTATTGGAATTTCAACAATGCAGAACAATTTGTTTTGTAAACTTAAGTTTACCATTTTATTTTTGAAAATAAAGACAAATGGCATGGACAAAAGTATTGGCACCCTGGAGCTAATACTTGGTTGCACAGGCATTGGCCAAGATAACTGCCAACAAATGTTTCTTGTAGCTTGCTGCACCTCTCTACTGGCAATATGGCCCACTTTTCAGCAGCAAGATGCTCTAATTCTTCAATATTTGAGGGGTGCCCTCCACCAACTGCTGTTTTTAGCTCTCGCCACAGGTTATGGATGTGATTCAGATCTGGACGCTGGCCACTCCAGAAAAATTCAGCGTTTTTATTTCTTGAAACATTCCATGGTACATTTGTTTGGGGTTGTTGTCCTTCTGGAAGTTCCACAACCTTCAACAGAGACAGAGTTTTTGGACACTGGGTTGAACATATCACTCCAAAAGACCTTGGCATCCTGACCCTCCCTACAATCAAATATGGGGAGCTTTGATAATGCTGTGGGTTTGATTTTCTGCCTCTGGTACTGAGGGCCTTAAACGTTTGCAAGGTATCATAAAATCATCAGATTATCAGCTCTTTTGGAGTCCAATTGTCAACCCATTGTTCAAAAACTGGGTCCCTATTGAAGGTTGTGAGTCTTCCAGCAGGACAACAACCACAAACACACATCAAAAAGCACCCAGGAACAGTTCAAGAAGAAACACGAGAGCTGAAAATAGCAGTTAGTGAAGGGTATCACTCAAACGTGGAAGAATTAGAGCAGTTCGCTGCTGAAAAGTAAGCCAAATTGCCAGTAGAAAGGTGCAACAAGCTCATTGATGGATACAAGAATCATTTGTCTGCAGTTATCTTGGCCAAAGGCTGTGCAACTAAGTACTAGCTCCATTTTGTTAATGCCGTTTGTCTTTATTTTCGTAATTAAAATTGTAAACTTAACTTTACAAAAATACAATTGGTTCTCCAATGTTGAAAATCCAATAACAAGGTATACAAACATTTATTTACAAGTTTTTACTTATTTTAGAAGAAAATGGGAATTAATGAAGAAAAGTGCAAGGGTGCCAATATATTTTGCCGCAACTGTATCAAGTCCTCCCATTTTTTTATTTTTTACCTTTTATTTAACTAGGCAAGCCAGTTAAAAACATCTTCGGGATCGGTGTCCCTTCCATGGGACGGTTGAGCTAATGTAGGCTAATGCGATTAGCATGAGGTTGTAAGTAACAAGAAGATTTCCCAGGACATAGACATATCGGATATTGGCAGAAAGCTTACATTCTTGTTAATCTAACTGCACTGTCCAATTTACAGTAGCTATTACAGTGAAAGAATACCATGCTATTGTTTGAGGAGAGTGCACAATATTGAACATAAGTTATTCATAAACAAATTAGGCACATTTGGGCAGTCTTGATACAACATTTTGAACAGAAATACAAATGGTTCATTGGATCAGTCTAAAACTTTGCACATACACTGATGCCATCTAGTGACCAAAATCTAAATTGCACCTGGGCTGGAATAATACATCTCTTGCATTTCAAAGATGATGGTACAAAAAATACAAAAGAACTGTTGTTTTTTTTTCTTTCTATTATCTCTTACCAGATGAATTGTGTTATATTCTACTACATTCCTTTCACATTTCCATAAACTTCAAAGTTTTTCCTTTCAAATTGTACCAGGAATATGTATATCCTTGCTTCAGAGCCTGAGCTACAGGCAGTTAGATTTGGGTATGTCATTTTAGGCGAAAATTGAAAAAAAGGAGACCAAATTCTTTCTTACAATGACTGCCTAGGAACTGCCTTGTTCAGGTGCAGAACAGATTTTTACCTTCTCAGCCAGGGATTCGAGCCACAAACCTTTCGGCCGCCCCATTCTAAATAAGAATATAAGATGTTTATGAACACTTCTACATTAATGTGGATGCTACCATGATTATGGATAATCAGGAACAAAGATCATACCCCCCCTAAAAAATGTTAACTTTCGCTGTTATTGGTGAAGGTGAGATATTAGCATGTCTTGGGGCTATGATTTTGTGCCTCTGTAACTTTTTCACTCATCATTATTCACGATTCATTCATGATTATCTGTAATCATGGTAGCATCCACATGAATGTAGAAGTATTCGGAAACATTCTATTCTTATTTACAAAAAAGTGACTCCAAAATGACAATACATTAGTTACCATTCATTTCAATTGGGAACAACATAATCTGAAACACAACCAAAACAAACTGCAAGTACTAGGAATATGGTGGCTAGGAATTTGGGACCAAATACTTTTGACTACTTTAATTCACATAAGTGAATTTCTCCAAAATATTATGGCACCTTTAAATGGGAGGACTAGATACATGAAGTGATTTCATTTCTAAACACTAAAACCAGGGTAAAACTGCTATGTATGAAAATCCCCCCCCCCCCAAAAATATGACATTCTATACATTCGCGCCTACTGCCATGTGTGCATTGCTGTGCTTATAATGTGAAGTAATAGACTAGTAGTTTAACATTTTAAACTAAACATTCTGATCTGTTGTGTCAGCCACATTGCGTAAAAAAGTATTTTTGATGCTAGTGGTTGTATTAATCGGGATCTGTCGTATCCCCAACTGTCCCAGACTATGTTTTGAATATTAATTTCTTTCACAGAATAGAATAGGCAAAATTTGTACAATGCGGGTAGTAGATTGACATAGGCTAGTTCTTTTGCTGTTCGTTAAGCCTACTCATCTTGTTGGCTGACAAAGTCAATGTGGACAGTTCTTCCAATATCTTCAGTATGCACCTCGTAATTGGATAAGGATGTGCGCAGTTGCATCCCCGATGTGTCTGTCTTCACTTGTAGCCTGTAAGAAAAACCCGATCATGTTATCACGTTTCAGGTATGACCCAGATGCAGACAGTGTCGAAGACACAAAGTTTATTTCTAATACAGGGGCAGGCAAATGACAGGTCAAAGGCAGGCATAGGTCAGTAATCCAAAGAAGGTGCAAAGGGTCCAGAACGGCATTCTCAGGGTCATGGAAGGCACGGTCAATAATCCAGTGAGGTGGGGCAAGGTATAGAATGGCAGGCAGGCTCAGGGCAGGCAGAAGGGTCAAACCCGGGAAGCACTAGGAAACAGGAGCAAGAAACAGAGAAAGGTGAAACAGACATGTGAGGGGGAGGTGCTTTGGAGTGTGAAGGACTCAGGGAGAAGGGCACAATGCAGCACTCTGAGCCAAGGGCACAACAGTCACTGGCTAAAGGGCATTGATTTCTTTAGGGTGCATTAAGACCACACAAAGGGGATGCATCCGTGGAATTAGAGGCATTATCAAGTGCTTGTCAAATTGTGAATGAGAGACTGATGAAGTGTGTACAGCCTGTGCCAAAAAAATCTGAGCTCATGCCTTTCAAGCAGCATTTTTCAAATCATCATTAGAGTCGCATCATGCAGCCTTATAATGTATTACAATTCAAAACATATAGGCCAATGTTTGTAGAACAGCTAAAGTTACATTAATAACTCTAAATGAAACTTAATGGAGTACCTATTTATTTGTTAACAGCTCAACACAGAATAACTGCATGTGCGCACTCCCTCAAATCGTTTGGAGAAAATATACTTTTTATTTTATTAAACTTTGTTCAATTGTATTCTTCAAATTATACAATTATTTAAAATAATGCCACAAAATTCTAAGCAAATCTTGTCTGCTTAATGAACTAGTGTAGCACACAGCCATTTGGCAAACCCAGATGGACCTAACTTAAGGACAATATGTTATTCTGTTCTTCTGAAATAGACTACATTTTCTTCATATCATGCTTCTTTAGACCTGTCTAAAATAAATAATAGATTTATTGTAAAGGTGTAGGCTATTTTACATGGATTAAAATGTACATATACCAAACGTCTGCATCTTTGGAAGCCAGAAGATGCTAAATGTGTTTTTGTTAATTAACAGTCAATTACCGTGAGAACGATAGTTATTTGCTTGACAATCACCGGCTGATGAAATGTTGTGACCGCCACAGCCCTAGGTGAGGTCAGGGATCTGTGCAGGTCAGTCAAGTTCTTCCACACCGTTCTCGACAAACCATTTCTGCACGTACCTCGCTTTGTGCAAGGGTAATTGTCATGCTGAAACAGGAAGGGCCTTCCTCAAACTGTTGCCACAAAGTTGGAAGCACAGAATCGTCTAGAATGTCATTGTGAGCTGTAGCGTTAAGAGTTCCCTTCACTGGAACTAAAGGGTCTAGCACGAACCATTAAAAACAGCCGCAGACCATTATTCCTCTTCCAGCAAACTTGACAGTTTGCACTGTGCATTCTGCAGGTGGCGTTCTCCTGGCATCCACCAAACCCAGATTTGTCCATCTGACTGCCACATGGTGAAGCGTGATTCATCAGTCCGGAGAACGCGTTTCCACAGCTCCAGAGTCCAATGGCAGTGAGCTTTACATCACTCCAGCCAACACTTGGCATTGCGCATGGCGATCTTAGGCTTGTGTGCAGCTGCATAGCCATGGAAACCCATCTCATGGGGCGACAGGTAGCCTAGTGGTTAGAGCGTTGGACTAGTAACCGGAAGGTTGCAAGATCGAATTCCCGAGCTGAAGGTAAAAATCTGTTGTTCTGCCCCTGAACCCACTGTTCCTAGGCTGTCATTGAAAATAATAATTTGTTCTTAAATGACTTGCCTAGTTAAATAAAGGAAAAATAAGATGTGCTGATGTTGTTTCAAGAAGCAGTTTGGAACTCGGTAGTGATATTTATGCGCTACGCACTTGGTGGTCCCATTCTTTGAGCTTGTGTGGCCTACCACTTCACAGCTGAGCTGTTATTGCTCCTAGAAGTTTCCACTTTACAATAACAGCACTTACAGTTGACCGGGTCAGCTCTAGCAGGGCAGAAATTTGATGAACTGACTTGTTGGAAAGGTGCCATCCTATGACGATGCTACTTTGAAAGTCACTGAGCTCTTCAATAAGGCCATTCTACTGCCAAGGTTTGTCTAAGGAGATTGCATGGCTGTGTGCTTGATTTGTATACACCTGTCAGCAGTGGGTGTGGCTGAAATAGTCAAATCCACTCATTTGAAGGGATTTCCACATACTTTTTAATATATAGTGTACTTCTATTGAAATAAATCTGCCTCTGTTCCATGTCCAAACAGAGAGGACTTGAAAGGTTTACAGAACATATTTTATAGAAGGAGCTGTTTCAATGCTACTCATTATCAAAAGAGCTTGTTATTTTCATTCTCTTGATGAATTCTCTCTTAAACTGGGGTTTCTTTAGACCTCACCACAGTATTTATTAACATATTTTTCCATAACAGGTAGAAATATCCCATATTTTTTTGTGTTGTTACAGAGATGGATGTTGGTTGTGGAACTGAGACAGTTGTCTCTTTAAAAAGTGAGTCTGACATTCTCATGGCATTTGGTGTCTCAGCGATTGTATCAACTGAATGTGTGGGCAGTGACAGCAATGAAATGGCACGAACCCGGCTGCAGCTTGGTCCTGGCCCTATATATCCTCCCTACTTTTTCAGTTTTGGGAAACATTTCCTGTATGTTTTGCAAATCCGTTATCCTCTGCTTATGTTATTGGGATCTAAGCAGTGGATAATATAGGGATTTCTGCTTCCATTTATTCGATTATGTCCCTTGATGTACGATCCATTTACAGTCCCCCTTCCTATTGTCTTTTGATATTGAGATGTGTTATGCTGTCACACCGGAAGCCTTGAAATGGTTCCGCTCTTGCTTCACTCTGCCGATGTCCTCTCAGATCTCACAGTACAGGCCAACACCTGCCCCTCTCCTGGCTAACAGTAATTGTTTAAGAAGAGAATTATTCAAGAGCATTATACAGGCAACATTTTTGCTGGGTGATTATTGTGTGTGGTGGCCGTATCCTAGGAGATTGGTGAATATCTAACAAGGAGTTTGGTACTAATTTTGCAGAGTGGGTGCTTTGATGTCCTCTGTGTTGGATTTTTCAGTTTATCCTCAATATCCCTCCTAACGAAGCAGTAAGCCTAAAGGTTTAGCATTGGTTGCTTATTAACAGTAAATTCCATATTGAAATGGATAACCTCTCATTGGCCTGCATTAATCAAACCGTCAAATGCTAAAACTAGGACTGTAATGCCATAGGTCACAGCGATACCATGTCCAACCATCCTGGAGACCATCCTCTATAAGGCAGATGGTTGTTAGACATTCTACCTGCATCTTATGTACCTTCAGATTGTTCTACTATGTGTTTTAAGGTTAGACCATTGTTTATGTTTCGCTTGTTGTCAGATTCCCAGATTATCTGCTTTAGCGCTACTGACTGCAGGTGGAATAGTTGCCAAATATACACTACCGTTCAAAAGTTTGTGGTCACTTAGAAATGTCCCTGTTTTGGAAAGAAAAGCACATTTTTGGTCCATCAAAATAACATAAAATTGATCAGAAATACAGTGAAGACATTGTTAATGTTGTAAATGACTATTGTAACTGGAAACAGCAGATTTATTTTATGGAATATCTACATAGGAACACAGAGGACCATTATCAGCAACCATCACTCATGTGTTCCAATGGCACATTGTGTTAGCTAATCCAAGTTTATAATTTTAAAAGGCTAAGTGATCATTAGAAAATCATTTTGCAATTATGTTAGCACAGCTGAAAACGGTTGTGCTGATTTAAAAAATCAATAAAACTGGCCCTCCTTTAGACTAGTTGAGTATCTGGAGCATCAGCATTTGTGGGTTCGATTACAAGCTCAAAATGGCCAGAAACAAATACTTTCTTCCGAAACTCATCAGTCTATTCTTGTTCTGAGAAATGAAGGCTATTACATGCAAGAAATTGCCAAGAAACTGAAGATCTCTTACAATGCTGGTACTACTCCCTTCACAGAACAGCGCAAACTGGCTCTAACCAGAATAGAAAGAGTGGGAGGCCCCGGTGCACAACTGAGCAAGAGTACAAGTACATTAGTGTCTAGTTTGAGAAACAGACGCCTCAAGTCCTCAACTGGCAGCTTCATCAAATAGTATCCACAAAACACCAGTCTCAACGTCAACAGTGAAGAGGCGACTCCGGGATGCTGGCCTTCTAGGCAAAGTTGCAAGGAAAAAGCCATATCTCAGAATGGCCAATGAAAAGAAAAGATTACGATGGGCAAAAGAACACAGACACTGGACAGAGGAATTCTGCCTAGAAGGTCAGCATCCCGGAGTCGCCTCTTCAAATCAAATTTAATCAAATTTATTTATATAGCCCTTCGTACATCCGCTGATATCTCAAAGTGCTGTACAGAAACCCAGCCTAAAACCCCAAACAGCAAGCAATGCAGGTGAAAGAAGCACGGTGGCTAGGAAAATCTCCCTAGGAAAAACTCCCTAGAAAGGCAAAAACCTAGGAAGAAACCTAGAGAGGAACCAGGCTATGAGGGGTGGCCAGTCCTCTTCTGGCTGTGCAGGGTGGATATTATAACAGAACATGGTCAAGATGTTAATGTTCATAAATGACCAGCATGGTCAAATAATAATAATCATAGTAGTTGTCGAGGGTGCAACAAGCACGTCCGGTGAACAGGTCAGGGTTCCATAGCCGCAGGCAGAACAGTTGAAACTGGAGCATCTCTGCAGATCCTCTCAAGCTCTGTCAGGTTGGATGGGGAGTGTCGCCGCACAGCTATTTTCCACTCAAGGACATTGAGATTTGTCCTGAAGCCACTCCTGCGTTGTCTTGGCTGTGTGCTCATGTTGGAAGGGGAACCTTCGTCCCAGTCTGTGGTCCTGAGCGCTGTGGAGCAGGTTTTCATCAAGGATCGCTCTCTCTTTGCTCCGTTCATTTTCCCCCCGATCCTGACTAGTCTCCCAGTCCCTGCCTCTGAAAAGCACCTTAACCAACAGTGCAGTTCAAGAAGAAGAAAATATTTACCAAGTAGGCTAAAATAAAAAGTAATAATAAAAAGTAAAACAGAATAACAATGACGAGGCTATATACAGGGGGCACCGGTACCGAGTCAGTGTGCAGGGGTACAGGCTAGTTGAGGTAATCTGTACATGTAAGTGGGAGCGAAGTGACTATGCATAGATAACAAACAAACAGCGAGTAGCAGCAGTGTATAAGAGGGGAGGGGGGGTCAATGTAAATTGTCCTGTGGTGATTTTTATGAATTGCTCAGCAGTCTAATGGCTTGGGGGTAGAAGCTTTTGAGGAGCCTTTTGGTCCTAGACTTGGCGCTCTGGCACCGCTTGCCGTGCGGTAGCAGAGAAAACAGTCTAATTTGGGTGACTGGAGTCTCTGACAATTGTATGGATGGCAGGAAGCTTGGCCACAGTGGTGTACTGGGCCGTTCGCACTACCCTCTGTAGCGCCTTACGGTCAGATGCCATACCAGGCGGTGATGCAAACGGTCAAAATACTCTCAATGGTGCAGCTGTAGAACCTTTTGAGGATCTGGGGACCCAAAGCCAAATCTTTTCAGTCTCCTGAGGGGGAAAAGGTTTTGTCATGCCCTCTTCACGCCTGTCTTGGTATGTTTGGACCATGATAGTTCGTTGGTGATGTGGACACCAAGTAACTTAACTCTCCACTACAGCCTTTTCGATGTTAATGGGGGCCTGTTCGGACCGCCTTTTCCTGTAGTCCACGATCAGCTCCTTTGTCTTGCTCACATTGAGGGAGAGGTTGTTGTCCTGGCACCACGCTGCCAGTTCTCTGACCTCCTCCCTATAGGCCGTCTCATTGTTGTCGGTGATCACTGTTGCATTGTCAGCAAACTTAATGATGGTGTTGTGTTTGGCCACACAGTCATGGGTGAACAGGGAATAAGTACATACCCTTGAGGGGCACCAGTGTTAAGGATCAGTGTGGCAGACGTGTTGTTGCCTACTCTTTTATTTTTCCTTTATTTAACTAGGCAAGTCAGTTAAGAACAAATTCTTATTTTCAATGATGGCCTAGGAACAGTGGGTTAACTGCCTTGTTCAGGGGCAGAACGACAGATTTGTACCTTGTCAGCTCAGGGATTCGAACTTGCAACCTTTTGGTTACTAGTCCAACGCTCTAACCACTAGGCTACACTGTCCTCTTACCACCTTGGGGCGGCCCGTCAGGAAGTCCAGGATCCAGTTGCAGAGGGAAGTGTTTAGTCCCAGAGTCCTTAGCTCAGGTATTACAGACTCGGTCAGGGAGAGATTGACAGTTGGTCCGCTCATGCTTTTGAGTACATGACGTGAGTGCTACGGGGCGGTAATCATTTGGTCAGGTTACCTTCGCTTCCTTGGGCACAGGGACTATGGTGGTCTGCTTGAAACATGTAGGTATTAGACTCGGTCAGGGAGAGATTAAAAATGTCAGTGAAGACACTTGACAGTTGGTCCGCGCATGCTTTGAGTACACGTCCTGGTAATCCGTCTGGCCCCGCGGCTTTGTGAATGTTGACCTGTTTAAGGTATTACTCACATTGCCTACTGAGAGCGTTATCACACAGTCGTCCAGAACAACTTGTGCTCTCATTCATTTTTCAGTGTTGCTTGACTCGAAACGAGCATAAAAGGCATTTAGCTCGTCTGGTAGGCTTGCATCACTGGGCAGCTCGCGGCTGGGCTTCCCTTTGTAGTCTAATGGTTTGCAAGCCCTACCACATCTGACACGTGTCAGAGCCAGTGTAGTAGAATTGAATCTTAATCCTGTATTGACGCTTTACTTGTTTGATGGTTCGTCTGAGAGCATAGCGGGATTTCTTATAACCGTCCAGATTAGTGTACCGCTCCTTAAATGCGGCAGCTCTAGCCTTTAGCTTGATGCAGATGTTGCCTGTAATCCATGGCTTCTGGTTGGGATATGTACGTATGGTCACTGTTGGGACAATGTCGTCGATGCACTTATTGATGAAGCCGATGACTCAGGTGGTATACTCCTCAATGCTATTTGATGAATCCCAGAACATATTCCAGTCTGTGCTAGCAAAATAGTCCTGTAATGTAGCCACCGCGTCATCTGACCACTTCCGTTTTGAGCGAGTCACTGGTACTTCCTGCTTTAGTTTTTGCTTGTAAACAGGAATCAGGAGGATATAATTATGGTCAGATTTGCCAAATGGAGGGCGGGGGTAAGCTTTGTATACATCTGTGTGTGGAGTAAAGGTGGTCTAGAGTTTTTTTTCCTCTGGTTGCACATGCTGGTAGAAATGGATTTAAGTTTTCCTGCATTAAAGTCCCCGGCCACTAGAAGTGCCGCTTCTGGATGAGCATTGTCTTGTTTGCTTATAGCCTTATACAGCTGGTAGAGTGTGGTCTTAGTGCCAGCATCGGTTTGTGGTGGTAAATAGACGGCTACAAATAACATAGATGAGAACTCTTGGTAGATAACTCTCCGCTCCTCGTCTTACCAGACGTAGTTTCTCTGTCCTGCTAGTACATGGAAAATCCCGCCAGCTCTATAACATCCGTGTCGTCGTTACAGTTTTTAATGTCCTGTTGGTAGTATAATCTTGACCGTAGGTCATCCATTTTATTTTCCAATGATTGCATGTTGGCCAGTAGATCGGATGGCAGTGGGAGTTTACTCACTTGCCTACGAATTCTCAGAAGGCAGCCCGACCTCTGCCCCATTTATCTCCATCTTTTCTTCACGCAAATGATGGGGATTGGGCCCGTTCCCGAGAAAGCAGTATATCTTTTGTGTTGGACTCGTTTAAGAAACATTATTCTTCCAGTTCGAGTTGAGTAATCGCTGTTCTGATGTCCCGAAGTTATTTTCGGTCATAAGAGACGGTAGCAGCAACATTATGTACAAAATAAGTTACAAACAAAGTGAAAAAAATAACAAAATAGCACAGTTGGTTAGGAGCATCTAAAACGTCAGCCATCCTCTCCAGGGCTATTCTATCAAACAGCATGAAATCTTGCTTCTCTGTCTTTCTCTCTGCTATCTGCATGATCAATCATCAACACTCAGGGTGGGGACAGACAGCGCATCTCAGTATGAGGTGCAGTTCATAATGCATGTATCACCTCATGGTAACTTTTTTTCTTGTGACAGGTAGGCCTACATTTGCTGCATCGTAGCCTATGGTACAGTAATATAAGGGTTGAATGCGAATTTACACATCAGTCTGGTTTTTGGGGTCACCTTATGTTTTAACTGTAAAGATGATTTTCTTTCAAATAAATCAAATCAAATGTATTTATATAGCCCTTCTTACATCAGCTGATATCTCAAAGTGCTGTACAGAAACCCAGCCTAAAACCCCAAACAGCAAGCAATGCAGGTGTAGAAGCACAGTGACTAGGAAAAATTCCCTAGAAAGGCCAAAACCTAGGAAGAAACCTAGAGAGGAACAAGGCTATGAGTGGTGGCCAGTCCTCTTCTGGCTGTGCCGGGTGGAGATTATAACAGAACATGGCCAAGATGTTCAAATGTTCATAAATGAATGACCTCAACTGAAGTTTATTTAGTGCTTTTTCCGGGTAGCCGGAAAGTAGAGCATTGCAGTAGTCTAACCTAGAAGTAACAAAAGCATGGATACATTTTTCTGCATCAATTTTGGACAGAACATTTTTTATCTTTGCAATGTTACGCAGATGGAAAAAAGCTGTCCTTGAAACAATCTTGATATGTTCGTCAAAAGAGAGATCAGGGTCCAGAGTAACACCAAGGTCCTTCAGTTTTATTTGAGACGACTGTACAACCATCAAGATTAATTGTCAGATTCAACAAAAGATATCTTTGTTTCTTGGGACCTAGAACAAGCATCTCTGTTTTGTCCGAGTTTAAAAGTAGAATGTTTGCAGCCATCCACTTCCTTATGTCTGAAACACAGGCTTCCAGCGAGGGCAATTTTGGGGCTTCGCCATGTTTCATTGAAATGTACAGCTGTGTGACATCCGCATAGCAGTGAAAGTTAACATTATGTTTTCAAATGACATCACCAAGAGGTAAAATATATGCTGAAAACAATAGTGGTCCTAAAACGGAACTTTGAGGAACACCGAAATTTACAGTTGATTTGTCAGAGGACAAACCATTCACAGAGACAAACTGATATCTTTCCAACAGATAAGATCTAAACCAGGCCAGAACTTGTCAGTGTAGACCAATTTGGGTTTCCAATCGCTCCAAAAGAATGTGGTGATCGATGGTATCAAAAGCAGCACTAAGGTCTAGGAGCACGAGGACAGATGCAGAGCCTCGGTCTGACGCCATTAAAAGGTATTTTACCACCTTCACAAGTGCAGTCTCAGTGCTATGATGTAGATTTAGATAGAAAACACTCTGAAGTTTCTAAAACTGTTTGAATGGTGTCTGTGAGTATAGCAGAACTCATATGGCAGGCAAAAACCTGAGAAAATTCCATGCAGGAAGTGGCCTGTTTGCGAATGTGTAGTTCTCCCTTTGCTTCTCTATCAAAACTACAGTGCCCGTGGGGTTATGTAGCACTTTCTAAGGCTTCCATTGGCTCTCTAAAGCATTCAGAAAGTGGATTGACGTGTCTCCTGTCTCCGGGCAGATAACAGGAGCACAGTTTGTCAGTGGACTGCCTGGTGGCTAAGAGATCGGAAATGCGCGTTCACGAGACCTTGCCATTTTTTCTCTTCCTTTTTGAATGAATACAGCATTGTCCTGTTGGAATATTATCGCTATTTTATGAGAAAAATACCATAAAAAATTGATTTTAAACAGCGTTTGACATGCTTCTAAGTACGGTAAAGGAACATTTTTAAAAAATGTGTCTCGAAATGCGCTCGCGCGTTACCCTTTGGATAGTGACCTGAACGCACGAACAAAACGGGGGTATTTGCACATAACTATGGATTATTTGGAACAAAAACAACATTTGTTGTGGAAGTAGCAGTCCTGGGAGTGCATTCTGATGAAGAACAGCAAAGGTAATCCAATTTTTCGAATAGTAATTCTGAGTTTAGGTTGCCCCGAACTTGGCGGGTGTCAAATTAGCTAGCCGTGATGGCTGAGCTATGTACTCAGAATATTGCAAAATGTGCTTTCGCGGAAAAGCTATTTTAAAATTTGACATAGTGATTGCATAAAGGAGTTCTGTGTCTATAATTCTTAAAATAATTGTTATGTATTTTGTCAACGTTTATCATGAGTCATTTAGTAAATTCACCGGAATGCTAGTTCTGAACATCACATGCTAATGTAAAAAGCTGTTTCTTGATATAAATATGAACTTGATTGAACAAAACATGCATGTATTGTATTACGTAATGTCCTAGGAGTGTCATCTGATGAAGATCATCAAAGATTAGTGCTTCATTTAGCTGTGTTTTGGGTTTTTGTGACATATGCTTGCTTGAAAAATGGCTGTGTGATTATTTGTGTCTATGTACTCTCCTAACATAATGTTTTGCTTTCGCTGTAAAGCCTTTTTGAAATCAGACAATGTGGTTAGATTAACGAGAGTCTTATCTTTCAAATGGTGTAAAATAGTCGTATGTTTGAAATATTGAAATTATTGCAATTTTTAGGTATTTGTATTTCGCGCCACGCGATTCAACTGGCTGTTGAATAGAGTGGGACGCTAACGGCGAAAGCATACCATTATATTATGTTAGGACAGCACCTAGACAAAAAAACACACACAGCCATTTTCCAAGCAAGGAGAGGCGTCACAGAAAACAGCTAAAATGAATCACTAACCTTTGACAATCTTCTTCAGATGACACTCCCAGGACTCAATGTTACACAATACATGTATGTTTTGCTCGATAAAGTTCATATTTATATCCAAAAACCTCATTTTACATACAGCGCGTAATGTTCAGAAATGTTTTGCCTCCAAAATTTCCGGTGAATGAGCACATCAATTTACAGAAATACTCATCATAAACGTTGATAAAAGATACAAGTGTTATGCATAGGATTATAGATACACTTCTCCTTAATGCAACCGCTGTGTCAGATTTCAAAAAAGCTTTATGGAAAAAGCACACCATGCAATAATCTGAGTACAGCGCTCAGACACCAAAACAAGCCATACAGATACCCACCATGTTGTGGAGTCAACAGAAGTCAGAAATAGCATTATAAAATATTCACTTACCTTTGATCTTCATCGGAATGCACTCCCAGGGATCCCAATAAATGTTTTTGTTTCGATAAAGTCCATATTTATGTCCAAATACCTCCTTTTTGTTCACGCGTTGTTCACAATTCCAAATGCTCAATACGCAAGCAGACAAAGTCAAAAAAGTGCTATTATAGATCGTAGAAACATGTCAAACGATGTATAGAATCAATCTTTAGGATGTTTTATCATAAATCTTCAATAATATTCCAATCGGACAATTCCTTTTGTCTTCAGAAATGAAAAGGAACTCAGCTCACTCTCACGGCCGTGCGCATGACTGAGCTCATGCCATTTTTCCAGACACCTGATTCCAATAGCTCTTATTCTCTCCCCATTCACAGTAGAAGCCTGAAACAACGTTCTAAAGACTGTTGACATCTAGTGGAAGCCGTAGAAAGTGCAATAGGACTCCACAGACACTGTATATTGAAAAACTGCAAACCTCAGATTTCCTACTTCATGGTTGGATTTCTTTCTCAGGTTTTTGCCTGCCATATGAGTTCTGTTATACTCACAGACATCATTCAAACAGTTTTAGAAACTTCAGAGTGTTTTCTATCGATATAGAAATATATGCATATATTAGCTTCTGGGCCTGAGTAGCAGGCAGTTTACTCTGGGCACGCTTTTCATCCGAACGTGAAAATCCTGCCCCCTGTCCCAAAGACGTTTTAACTGATTTTTGTCCTCTGACGTCCTTGGGTAGGCAGAGGGAGTCTGGAAGGGCATCAAGGAATCTTTGGGTTGTCTGATAATTTATAGCACGACTTTTGATGCTCCTTGGTTGGGGTCTGAGCACATTATTTGTTGCGATTGCAAACGTAATAAAATGGTGGTGCGATAGTCCAGGATTATGAGGAAAAATATTAAGATCCACAACATTTATTCCATGAGACAAAACTAGGTCCAGAGTATGACTGTGGCAGTGAGTAGGTCCGGAGACATGTTGGACAAAACCCACTGAGTCGATGATGGCTCCGAAAGCCTTTTGGAGTCGGTCTGTGGACTTTTCCATGTGAATATTAAAGTCACCAAAATGTGAATATTATCTGCTATGACTACAAGGTCCGATAGGAATTCAGGGAACTCAGTGAGGAACGCTGTATATGGCCCAGGAGGCCTGTAAACAGTAGCTATAAAAAGTGATTGAGTAGGCTGCATAGATTTCATGACTAGAAGCTCAAAAGACGAAAACGTCGAGGTTTTTTTGTAAATTGAAATTTGCTCTCGTAAATGTTAGCAACACCTCCGCCTTTGCGGGATGCGCGGGGGATATGGTCACTAGTGTAACCAGGAGGTGAGGCCTCATTTAGCACAGTAAATTCATCAGGCTTAAGCTATGTTTCAGTCAGGCCAATCACATCAAGATTATGATCAGTGATCAGTTAATTGACTATAACTGCCTTGGAAGTGAGGGATCTAACATTAAGTAGCCCTATTTTGAGATGTGAGGTATCACGATCTCTTTCAATAATGGCAGGAATGGAGGAGGTCTTTATTCTAGTGAGATTGCTAAGGCGAACACCGCCATGTTCAGTTTTGCCCAACCTAGGTCGAGGCACTGACACGGTCTCAATGGGGATAGCTGAGCTGACTACACTGACTGTGCGAGTGGCAGACTCCATTAAGCTGGCAGGCTGGCTAACAGCTTGCTGCCTGGCCTGCACCCTATTTCATTGTGGAGCTAAGGGAGTTAGAGCCCTGTCTATGTTCGTAGATAAGATGAGAGCACCCCTACAGCTAGGATGGAGTCCTTCACTCCTCAACAGGCCAGGCTTGATCCTGTTTGTGGGTGAGTCCCAGAAAGAGGGCCAATTATCTACAAATTCTATCTTTTGGGAGGGGCAGAAAACAGTTTTCAACCAGCGATTGAGTTGTAAGACTCTGCTGTACTCAAATATTGTTGCTTTAAGTCAGTGCACACCGAATAGTCTTTCTCGCTCAATCAATTCAATTAAAATGTCATCCACAATAGATAATCCTGTTCAAGTTTCATATACAGTACCAGTCAAAAGTTTGGACACACCTATTCATTCAAAGGTTTTTCTTTCGTTTTACTATTTTCTACATTGTAGAATAATAGTGAAGACATCAACATGAAATAACACCTATGGAATCATGTAGTAAACAAAAAAGTGTTATTTTTGAAATTCTTCAGAAGACACCTTTTGCCTTGATAACAGCGTTGCACGCTCTTGGCATTCTCTCAACCAGCTTCATGAGGTACACACCTGAAATGCATTTCATTTAACAGGTGTGCCTTGTTAAAAGTACATTTTTGGTATTTCCTTCTTTAATGTGTTTGAGCCAATCAGTTGTGTTGTGACAAGGTAGTTGTGGTACACAGAAGATACCCCTATTTGGTAAAAGACCAAGTCCATTTTATGTAAAGAACAGCTCAAATAAGCAAAGAGAAACGATCGTCCATCATTACTTTAAGACATGAAGGTCAGTCAGTTCGGAAAATGTCAAGAACTTTGTAAGTTTCTTCAAGTGCAGTCGCAAAAAACATCAAGCTCTATGATAAAAATGGTTCTCATGAAGACTGCCACAGGAAAGGAAGACCTAGAGTTCCCTCTGCTGTAGAGGATAAGTTCATTAGAATTACCAGCCTCAGAAATTGCATCCCAAATAAATGCTTCATAGAGTTCAAGTAACAGACACATCTCAACATCAACTGCGTGAATCAGGCCTTCATGGTCAAATTGCTGCAAAGAAACCACTACTAAAGGACACCAATAAGAAGAAGAGACTTGCTTGGGCCAAGAAACATAAGTAATGGACATTAGACCGGTGGAAATCTGTCCGTTTCTTCTGATGAGTCCAAATTTGAGATTCTTGGTTCCAACCGCCGTGTCCTTGTGAGACGCAGAGTAGGTGAATGGATGATCTCTGCATGTGTGTTTCCAACCGTGAAGCATAGAGGAGGAGGTGTGATGGTGTGGGGGTGCTTTGATGGTGAAACTATCAGAGATTTATGGAAATTCAAGGAACACTTAACCAGCATGGCAACCACAGCATTCTGCAGTGATATGCCATCCCATCTGGTTTGCGCTTAGTGATTATCATTTGTTTTTCAACAGGACAATGACCCAACACACCTCCAGGTTGTGTAAGGGCTATTTTACCAAGAAGGAGAGTGATTGAGTGCTACATCAATAACCTGGCCTCCACAATCCCCTGACCTCAACCCAAATGAGATGGTTTGGGATGAGTTGGACCGCAGAGTGAAGGAAAAGCAGCCAACAAGTGCTCAGCATATGTGGGAACTCCTTCAAGACTGTTGGAAAAGCATTCCATGTGAAGATGGTTGAGAGAATGCCAAGAGTGTGCAAACCTGTCATCAAGGCAAAGGGTGGCTTCTTTGAAGAATCTAAAATATAAAATATATTTTGATTTGTATAACACTTTTTTGGTTACTACATGATTCCATATATGTTATTTAATAGTTTTGATGTCTTCACTATTATTCTACAATGTTGAAAATACTGCAAATTAAGAAAAACTGTTGAGTAGGTGTCCAAACTTTTGACTGGTACTGTATATTGTGGCGTACAGCAGATCAGCCACCAGGGGGAGACTCGTCGAGGCCTGGTGACAGACGGAGTATATATCACGAGGCGATGGCTCCATCTGCTGGACGTGCCAGGTCTCGACGGGCTCTCCGGCCAGGACTAATTGGGGCTGATTGGGGATTGGTGAGTAATCAAGGGCTGATTGCTCACCAGCTGTACAAGTCCCATAAAGCTGCCAGAAGGGCAGCACACAAGGGAGAGACTGTGGGCGAGAAGGACTCCCGTATAGTTGGGGGACAGTAACAGGAGTGAGTTCAGTTTTGATCCCCACAGGATACAGCAAGACCCAGGGCACAGAAGACGGTATCCCGGAGAGGGTCTCTTGGGGGAGACCTTTTCTTTTGGACTATTATTTTAATAAACACCTTTGAAACTGAGCTAATCCTACTCTGTCCGTGTCTGATCTGTGTAAATGTTTTGACCCAACCCCCTGGTCTGCCACAATATATATAGATGTCTAGAACTAAAAAGGTGCTACCTGGAACTAAAGTTTTTGTTGGCTGTTCCCATAGGAGAACCCTTTGAAGAACCCCTTTTGCTTCCATGTATAACCCTTTTTGTTCCAGGTAGATCCCTTTCCAGAGGCTTCTACATGGAACCCAAAAGACTGCTACCTGGAACCAAAAAGGATTCTCCTATGGGGACAGCCGCAGAACCCTTTTGGAACCCTTTTTTCTAAGCTTGTACCCTACCGCTTTTCGGTAATAAATTCTATTCTTATATTTAGCTATTGAATGATGGGTTATGCATAAGCTTCTAGCTTATAGCCTCTTTCTATTGTGCAATATGCACCTGCACTCCGCTGGCCTCTCATTAAAAAAATGCTTCTTATTTGTTGGAGTCCCAGGAAAAACTAGATTAGCATAGTTTGCTAGACATTTGTTTTTAGCATTTCTTATACTAACAGACTATTTGAGGGGTGCAAGCTCTTGTTTGCTGAATGTTAAATACAGCAGCCAATAGGAGTTTAAAGAAGAGAGGGCTGTCTGCATCTTAATGTAGTTCAATATTGTTCAAGCATGTCCTTACTATGATGACAATAAGGAGAACAAAACTCATTTAATTCAACTGTTGAAAGCGAGGAATGAATCAAAAATAGAGTAAGAGTAATACGCACGTCACACAATTTTCAAATCCAGACATATTTATATTCTTTAGAATAACACTTCCGGTTTTGGCAGGAAATACCGAGTCACCGGGGAGAAAAGTGATTTATCCTCGGGATGGAACTTTTGTAATAAAAAAAATAAAAAAACTGAAAAATGTTCAACCCTAATGTCAAATCAAAGTTGACTGGTCACATACACATGGGTTAGC
The DNA here is from genome assembly GCF_901001165.1 of Salmo trutta. Taxonomy (NCBI): domain Eukaryota; kingdom Metazoa; phylum Chordata; class Actinopteri; order Salmoniformes; family Salmonidae; genus Salmo; species Salmo trutta. Next base: position 30,447,461 of record NC_042973.1, on the reverse strand, counting down.
AGATATTATTGCAAGTGTAGCGAAATGCTTGTGCTTCTAGTTCCGACAGTGTAGCAATACCTAACATGTAATCTAACAATTCCACAACAACTACCTAATACACAGAAATCTAAATAAAGGAATGGCTTAAGAATGTATACATATAAATATATGGATGAGCAATGACAGAGCGGCATAGACAAGATGCAATAGGTGGTATAAAATACAGTATATACATTTGAGATTAATAATGTAAGATATGTAAACATTATTAAAGTGTCATTATTAAAGTGATTAGTGATCCATTTATTAAAGTGGCTTATGATTTCAAATCTGTATGTAGGCAGCAGCCTCTGTGTTAGTGATGGCTGTTGAACAGTCTGATGGCCTTGATATAGAAGCTGTTTTTCAGTCTCTCGGTCCCAGCTTTGATGCACCTGTAGTGACCTCGTCTTCCGGATGTTACCGGGGTGAACAGGCAGTTTCTCGGGTGGTTGTTGTCCTTAATGTTTTTGGCCTTCCTGTGACATCGGGTGCTGTACGTGTCCTGGAGGGCAGGTAGTTTGCCCCTGGTGATGCGTTGTGCAGACCGCACTACCCTCTGGAGAGCCTTGCGGTTGTGGGCGGTGCAGTTGCCGTACCAGGCGGTGATGCAGCCCGACAGGATGCTCTCAATTGTGCATCTGTAAAAGTTTGTGAGGGTCTTAGGTGACAAGCCAAATTTCTTCAGCCTTCTTTACCACACTGTGTGTGGGTGGACCATTTCAGTTTGTCCGTGATGTATACGCCATGGCTAATGTGTGCCTATTTCAATGTTTCAGTGCCCCCCTCCTTGGCAGCCCAGATGGAGGGGATGTGTCCTGGATGTGTTCTAAATAAATAAACTTTACCTGCTGAGTTCTAGGGCTGTTACGATGACCAAATGTCACGAGTCATGACCTCAGTCATTTTCCACGTGACTGTTTAGTCACGGTAACTAGGCTTCTCCAAGTTCTGATGCTGCTGGTGGTCATTAGTAGCCTACCAAACTTGCTTTCTATAGGCTAGGCCTACTAGTATATTTATTTCTCAACTTTCCTAATGTTAAGGACATTACTTTGCTTACACCAGGAGTATAGCCTACCTGGCTGGGATGAAAATTCACATCGGGAAAAGCGCCCTCCATTTGCTATTTAAGTACATAGATGACATGTATTTTTTTCCCCCATGCAGGTGCATTATAATGGTCCATTCTAATTCAAAACTATTTCACACATATATTATTTAGTATATGTAATGACAAGATTAAATCAAGAATAGTCTTATGGGTGACAATATTAGCCTATCACTTGTGAATGAGATATTATCACTTGTGAATGATGCCCAGATTGTGTGCAGCAAGACACAGCGCATGCCTATTTTTTGCGACTTTTTAAAATCATAGTCCCACACCTCATGTAGCCTAGCCCATAGGCCTATATGTTTTGATAAGGTTTGTATCACAACTAAAGTGGCCAAATAACTTCTTAAAGTTAAGCACATTAATCTGCTTTACAGCTGGTCTTTACAACTGGTCGTTGCTGAAGAAATAGCTTAATAGTTTATCAACATTTTAAGCTAAACGTTCTGATCTGTTGCATCAGCCTCTTTGCTTTTAAAAGCTTTTTTGATGCGAGAGGTTGTATTCATTTGGGATCTATCGCATCCCACATCTGTCCCAGACTGTTTCTTCCAACTTTTATACAACGCAGAATAGCCGCATGTGCGTACTCCATCAGAAATAGTTTGGAGAAAACATCCTTTATATTTTATTCAGCTAAGTTCAGTTGTATTCTTCATACTATAAAATAATGCCGGGAGTTCTAAGCAAATATTGTCTGCTAAATGAACTAGTGTAGTCCACAGCCATATGGCACAGCAGATCAGGACCTGCTAAATGAACTAGTGTAGTCCACAGCCATATGGCACAGCCAGATCAGGACCTGCTAAATGAACTAGTGTAGTCCACAGCCATATGGCACAGCCAGATCTGGACATGCTAAATGAACTAGTGTAGTCCACAGCCATATGGCACAGCCAGATCAGGACCTGCTAAATGAACTAGTGTAGTCCACAGCCATATGGCACAGCCAGATCAGGACCTGCTAAATGAACTAGTGTAGTCCACAGCCATATGGCACAGCCAGATCAGGACCTGCTAAATGAACTAGTGTAGCCCACAGCCATATGGCACAGCCAGATCAGGACCTGCTAAATGAACTAGTGTAGCCCACAGCCATATGGCATAGCCAGATCAGGGCCTAACATAAAGACAACTCAGAGTATGCTATTCTGTTCTTCTGAAATAGACTACATTTTCTTTATATCATATTTCTCTAGACCTGTCTAAAATAAATAATGGATTTATTTTGATGGAGTAGGCTATATTAATTGGATTTATTAGACTTTTTAAAATGTAGATGTTCCAAAGGTCTGAATCAGTGGCTTGTAATTTATGCATGGAAGTCAGGATATGTGTTTATGTTAGTTAGCAGTCATTTACCGTGAGACCGGCAGTTAATTGCATGACAATCACCGGCTGATAAAATGTAATGATCGCCACAGCCCTACTGAGTTCCCAGTTCTCCTGCTGCTCTTCCTGATGTTGGGGATGTTCTTTTAAAGACCAGGTGACTCTTGGGAAAGTGCCCTGGTTAAGCTACAGAGTAGACGGTACCGTCAGGCAGAATGTATCAGAGCATGAGGTCAGATACCAACAGGCTCAGAGACAGTTACTATCTACAAGCCATCAAACTGCTGAACACTTGAACTGGACTGACCATCTGTTCTGATTCTTCGCACCTTAGCACACATGCACTCTCTCACACACACACACACACACACACACACACACACACACACACGTATATATATATATATATGCATTCATGCTACACATCACAATTGCTGCTACCAGACTCTTATTATGATTGCTAAATACTGCACAATTTAAACACTTGTCCCCCAATCCCCCCCCTTCCCCAAAATGTGTAAATATTGAACTATTATTTCTGCCCTCTTGTATTATATACTGAACACAAATATAAATGCAATATGCAACAATTTCTAATATTTTACTGAGTTAGTTCTTATAAGGAAATCAGTCAATTTAAAGAAATTCATTAGGTCTTAATCTATGGATTTCACATGACTGGGAATAGAGACATGCATCTGTTGGTCACAGATACCTTAAAAAAAAGGTTGGGCCTTCAGTAATCTGGTGTGACCACCATTTACCTCATGCAGCACAACACATCAAATTTGCATGGAGTTGATTAGGCTGTTGATTGTGACCTGTGGAATGTCGTCCCACTCCTCTTCAATGGCTGTGCGAAGTTGCTGGATATTGACGGGAACTGGAACACCCTATCATACACATTGACCCAGAGCATCCCAAACATGCTCAATGGGTGATATGTCTGGCGAGTATGCAGGCCATGGAAGAACTGGGACATTTTCAGCTTCCAAGAGTTGTCTCAGATCCTGCATTATCATGCTGAAACATGAGGTGATGGCAAATGAATGGCACAACAATGGGCCTCATCACGGTATCTCTGTGCATTCAAATTACCATCAATAAAATGCAATTGTGTTTGTTGTCCAAAGCTTATGCCTGGCCATACCAAGCCTAGGTGCATCATGGGAAAGTGCCCCTGAAAGTGCTCTGAAATTATTGTATCTTTGTTTTACTTAAACCACCCGCAGGCCAGATTGGACCCCCTCACGGGCCAGATCTGGCCTGTGGGCTGTTTGTTTGACACCCCTGGTTTAGAGGGAGAGAGGCGAAAAGGCAGACATTTATCCTGAAGTGACCGCCAGGAGTACCCACAGCCAAAACAAACAAAGGTTACGTATGTAACCACAGTTATGTGAGCTATATGGATCATTCCAATATATTGGTATCACTCCGCGGCGGAGGGATACATCCGAGGTGAGGATTTACAGATTCACTCCCGTGTACACCTGTGTCACTGGGGTCCGCCCCTACATATAGACCCCATGGCCATGACACACGTTCTCTACATCATTTTTGAGGTGCCTCTAGCACCGTAGAGGATTGGAGTGATCCATATAGCTCACAAAACCGTGGTTACATACGTAACCTTTCTTATGTTTCACTATATTGGATCACTCCAATATATTGGTATACCTGTACCAGATTTAGTCGGTGCTAGAGGGATCTGGCCAGCAAGCGGCGAAGTCCCAGCGTGGGACCGAGACGCAGGGGCCGTCAATGTGGAAGAGGGATCCCGGTACAGTCCCCGGAAGGTACCCGATAGTACTTAGCAAAAGGTGCAAGAGGAAGCCCAGCTGGCCGCAGCACAAATATCAGCGAGGGGCACACCTCTCAGTAGCCCAGGACGCAGCCACACCTCGTGTTGAATGTGCCACCACAGATCCCAGCACTGGCCTTCCAGCCAGGCGGTATGCTGTTGTAATCGTGTCAACGATCCAGTGAGAGTGCCTCTGCTTTGTTAGCCCAGCCCCCAGGACTCTCTCACCATCACAGACAAAGAGCTGGTCTGCTGTTCTCACTGACCATGTCCGCTCCACATAGGCAGCCAGTGCCCTCACAGGGCACAGCATGCTGGAGGGAGGACCAGACTTCCCCGCCACTGCCGGGGGTTTGTAAGCAGACAGAATAAAAGTTATGTTCACATGCCTGTCTGACAGAACCTTTGGAAGGAATGAAGGGTTGGGGCAGAGAGATATACTCCTCCCACCGGGGTCCATCCGGTAGCACTCAGAACTTACCGAAAGAGCATGGAGCTCACCCACCCTCATCATGGAAGTAATCGCTACCAAGAAAACCCCCTTCATAGAGAGGTGTTTCAGGGAGGCAGACTCCAATGGTTCGAAAGGCGGCTTTGCCAAAGCTGCCAAGACCACATCCAGATCCCAGCTCACCATTGAGAGGGTCCTAGCTTGACGCAGGCAACAAACCCCCTTCATAAACTTAGAGACCAAGGGATGGCGCCCCACTGGCCTGTCTATCCACCCCACATGGCAAGCAGATATGGCGACCAAAAACCCTCTCAGTGTAGAGGCTGCAAAGCCCTGATCCAAGCAAGACTGCAGGTATTGGAGGACATACTGCACCCCACATGACTAGGGCACAACCTCAATACCAGTGCACCAAGAGCAGAACAAACGCCAGTGCAACTGGTATGCCGCGGTTGTAGCCGGCACTCTGCATGGTGTTCATTACACCCTCCTGTAGTCCTAACTGACCATTGGTACCGTTTAGTGGCCAAGCCCACAGACTGAGGTGGTGCGGCCTCAGGTACCATAGAGTTCACCCGGCTTGAGACGGCAGGTCCGGTCTCAGGGGAAGTTGCCAAGGTGTCCTAGACAACAGGGACAGGAGAAGGCTGAAACAGGGTCATCTGGGCCAGTATGGGGCCACCGGAAGCTGACGATGCTCTGCCATCCTGGTCCTGTCCAGCACAGCCTGGATCAGAGGAAAAGGGGGTAACGCGTAAAGCTCCAGCCCTGGCCAACCTTGAGCCAGAGCATCCAAGCCCAGAGGCCCTGGTGGCTTCGACATGGAGTACCAAAGGGAGAGGTGCGCATTATCCAGGAAGGCAAACAGGTCCACCTGCGCCCTCCCGAACTTGTCCCACAGGTGCTGCCCCACCTGGGGATGTAGGCTCCAGTCCCAAGGTGGAGGGCCCTCCCTCGAGAGCATATGCGCTTCCACATTCAGGATGCTAGGTACGTGTGCTGCACGTAGAGACGCTAGACGTCCTTGAGCCCAGAGAAGGAGCTCGGGTCCCATAAGATGGAGGCGGTGGGACCTCAGTCCACCCTGATGGTTGATGTAAGCCACCACTGTGGTGTTGTCCGCTCTCACCAGGACATGTCTTCCCATCAGATGTGGAAGGAAAGACTGCAGGGCCAGCAGTACAGCACGGAGCTCTATTGTTTTGATGTCCCTGCCGCTCCAAGGGGGTAGCAAACAGCCACTGGCCGACCTGCCCTTGGTCACCCAGCCGATCTGGGAAGCGTCTGTGCTGACCAGCTCCCGGCGGCACATCCTTAGCATCTCCACCCCACCTGAGAGAAAGGAGTGACAGCGCCACCTCAACAATGCCCTGAGGCACTGTGCCGTCACCCCCAGCTGGCGGTGACGGTGGCGCTTCGGGTGCCGCCGGTGGGAGTTGAACCACCGTTGAAGAGGGCACGGAGTCGTAGTGTAACGCTAACGAAACACAAGTACGACAAACCATGGGCGGAAGACACAGATCAACCGTGTGCACCGAGTGGAGCACTCAAGAGGAGGGGCTGGCCATGTGGCCAGCTGCTCCAGGCTGCAAACAGCCAGTGAGTATACTTCCACGCAAGATATTACACTTACCAGTGACTTACCAAGCGATCTTCAGAAAGTTTTTACCTCTAACCATACGGACATCCACCGAGAAAATTAAAGAGAACGTGTGTCACGGCCATGGGGTCTATATATAGGGGCGTATCCCATCCATGACACAGGTGTACAAGACAGTGAATCTGTAAATCCTCACCTCGGATGTATCCCTCCGCTGCGGAGTGATACCAATATATTGGAGTGATCCAATATAGTGAAACATAACTGACTATACCAAAGTCTAGAACTGAATGTTACATTAGGTCACCAATCTCATATTTCTGCTCACTGATTATTGATTAATGAGTCGCATTAAGACCGCAAGACATTATTGATGTAAATGTTTTTACTCATTTTTTTATTTTGTTACTCTTATCCATTCATATTTTGTATATTCATGGATTTTACTTTGTATTGATTGCTATATAAATGTAATAAAACAAAACTTGAACTTGAAACTAATCAAGCTCTGTCTGTCAGCCTGGGAGGTGAGTCAGCCAAGAGCAGCATCATTAGAGAGAGCCAGCGTTCTGATCATCTCTCTCTCTCACTGGGGAGATGACCAAGCATGAAACAACCATTACACAACCACGCCTGTGATGTCACTACAATCACTGGACAGACACTAGGCTCAGGGGAAGAGCTGAAGACAAAATGGAAAAGCAAACCATGACTTTGGTTCATTGTCATGGCTATGCATCTCTCTGTGTATGATTAACAGCTGAACATAATCACCCTTCTCACCAGTTAAAGGATCTTTGACTGGAGACTGTGTTGTTCTGAATCTGTTAGTCTTTGTTGTTGACAGACAAAATCCTACAGATAACGATATCCATCAACATTTCAGAGGAGTAGGTTAATTGACAATTTATGTATGACGGTACATGTTAACTTCCATATGACATAATCTCTCTAACACATGCAGCCGTGCAAAGAACCTCGCAAACCTCACATACAGTACAGACTTTGATATCATCAGCAGTAATACTTATGTTCATTGATGACACTTTGCCTCAGCTCATTCTTGCTGCGATGTTCACTATTTCTTCCACGTGTGAGAGGAAAATGAACATGTTTAACTGCTTTGTTTGATATTAATAGTTCATGATATAGTAAGACATTTAACAAATAGTAAGACATTTCTTCTACTAATGCTGTGGTTTTGTCAGGGTGCATACTCCAGCTCCCTGCAGCTAGTCTAGGTGTGTGGTCAAGGACATGGGTTTTACTCAAGATAGGGGTATCTGGAGCTGACAAGTGATTTAATGGGTTGGTGATAAAACCTACAGCATGCATTTCATAGAATGAGTTGGTGTTTGTGTAATGGAAGGTACCAGGGAGAGATGGCTCAGGTATGGATAATGATAAGAGGAACGTTGTCTTAGGGGCCAAACTCTGGTTTCTGTAAAATAAGAACAGTCTTCATAGCAAATGCTATCTGGCTAGGGGATACTCCTTTCACATATATCAAGTCTCACTTTGTGACCCGTTCCACACATCTGCTGTTTGTCATATAGACTAAGGGGGTGTATCGTTGCTATAAAATATCTTTGTATTCTTTCTATGCCAGGCTGCTCGGCCCAACAATCAAGAGTGTTGGGTTGACTAGTTCCATTATTGCAATAATTAATCAATATTAAATAAAGATGATTGTTTGAAGAAATGACAGTCTCTCTCAGTATGAATTTCCATGACAGATGTTCACGTTAGTGTATACATTTTCACTTTTCTGCACAAAGCTCTACGATATGCCAAGTCTCAGTTATTTCATATTTAGAAGTAGTTCTCAGAGTGTCAGTGTCTGCAACCCAGACATAACCAGAAGTAATTGATGACACATCCAGCCCTGTTCAGTGCACTTCTGATGTCTTACAAACTAGCTGTTTGTTGGGATCACGATGCTCATCTGAATTACATGGACGTCATCGAAGCGTTTTCTTGATGATCAGACTTTCATTGAAGAAGATGTGTCAGTTCCTTAATATAAGATGAAAGACAGTGGGATCAGAAGCTGTCTTTATTTATAGCCGGTTAATATGAAGGGGGGAGAAGGCGGGAGGTGATCCACCCATCCGTCCGTCCATCCATCCATCCTCATGTTCACACTCCTCCTACAGAGCCTATTCAACACCTCTGATCTGAAATTTCCAAAATGACCTCAGGCTTCATACATTTTCATCACACAACTTAGTAGCCAGGGAGAGTTTGTATGCAACCTCTTGTATCCTCTTCAACCCATACTGCAGTGCATAACAGGGAATAGCAACACAAGACATGGCATACACATTTCTATCCGCTGTTCAAAATGTCCCATAATGGTAGGATCCAACAGACTCAAGATCTAAGATAAGGATTATATTGACGGATTGCTCTGACTTCTCTGACATTCTGATACAATCTACAGTTCATTGGAACATGCAGTACTGTAAAAACCTTTACATTTTTAAGCTGACAAATTATTACCATTTCAATAAGGATAACAGCATGCTTAGAATACAGTAATTGTACTGCAGGGTTTATTGAATTTGACTCATAGACATTTCAAATCAAATCAAAGTTAATTTGTCATGTGTGCTGAATACACCTTACCTTACAGTGAAACGCTTACTTACAGGCTCTAACCAACGGTGCAAAAAAAGGTATTAGGTGAACAATAGGTAAGTAAAGAAATAAAAAAGACAGTGTAAAATAACATTAGAGGTGCTATATACAGTAGCGAGGCAATATACAGGCACCAGTTAGTCGGGCTGATTGAGGTAGTATGTACATGTAGATATGGTTAAAGTGACTATGCATATATGATGAACAGAGAGTAGCAGTAGCGTAAAAGAGGGGTTGGCGGGTGACGGGACACAATGCAGATAGCCCGGTTAGCCAATGTGCGGGGGCACTGGTTGGTTGGGCCAATCAAATCAAATCAAATTTATTTATATAGCCCTTCTTACATCAGCTGATATCTCAAAGTGCTGTACAGAAACCCAGCCTAAAACCCCAAACAGCAAGCAATGCAGGTGTAGAAGCACGGTGGCTAGGAAAAACTCCCTAGAAAGGCCAAAACCTAGGAAGAAACCTAGAGAGGAACCAGGCTATGAGGGGTGGCCAGTCCTCTTCTGGCTGTGCCGGGTGGAGATTATAACAGCACATGGCCTAGATGTTCAAATGTTCATAAATGACCAGCATTGTCAAATAAAAATAATCATAGTAGTTGTCGAGGGTGCAACAAGTCAGTAACACAAGAGTAAGTGTCAGTTGGCTTTTTCATAGCCGATCTTTGAGAGTATCTCTACCGCTCCTGCTGTCTCTAGAGAGTTGAAAACAGCAGGTCTGGGACAGGTAGCACGTCCGGTGAATAGGTCAGGGTTCCAGCAGGTCTGGGACAACAGGTCTGGGACAGGTAGCACGTCCGGTGAACAGGTCAGGGTTCCATAGCTGCAGGCAGAACAGTTGGAACTGGAGCAGCAGCACGGCCAGGTGAACTGGGGACAGCAAGGAGTCATCAAGCCAGGTAGTCCTGAGGCATGGTCCTAGGGCTCAGGTCCTCCGAGAGAGAGAAAGAAAGAAAGAGAAAGAGAGAATTAGAGAGAAAATATTTAAATTCACACAGGACACCGGAAAAGACAAGAGAAATACTCCAGATGTGACAGACTGACCCTAGCCCCCCTGACACATAAACTACTGCAGCATAAATACTGGAGGCTGAGACAGGAGGGGTCAGGAGACACTGTGGCCCCATCCGATGAAACCCCCGGACAGGGCCAAACAGGTAGGATATAACCCCACCCACTTTGCCAAAGCACAGCCTCCACACCACTGGAGGGATATCTCCAACCACCAACATACCATCCCGGGACAAGGCCGAGGTAGTATGTACATTAATGTATAGTTAAAGTGACTATGCATATATGATCAACAGAGAGTAGCAGCAACGTAAAAGAGGGATTATGGGGGGGCACACATTGCAAATAGTCCGGGTAGCCACTTGATTACCTGTTTAGGAGTCTTATGGCTTGGGGGTAAAAACTGTTGAGAAGACTTTTTGTCCTAGACTTAGCACTCCGGTACCACTAGCCATGCGGTAGTAGAGAGAACAGTCTATGACTGGGGTGGCTGGGGAATTTCACAATTTTTAGGGCCTTCCTCTGACACCGCCTGGTGAAGAGGTCCTGGATGGCAGGCAGCTTAGCCCCAGTGATGTACTGGGCCGTACGCAATACCTTCTGTAGTGCCTTGCGGTCGGAGGCCGAGCAATTGCCGTATCAGGCAGTGATGCAACCAGTCAGGATGCTCTCGATTTTGCAGCTGTAGAACCTTTTGAGGATCTGAGGATCCATGCCAAATCTTTTTCGTTTCCTGAGGGGGAATAGGCTTTGTTGTGCCCTCTTTACGACTGTCTTGGTGTGTTTGGACCATTCTAGTTTGTTCGTGATGTGGACACCAAGGAACTTGAAGCTCTCAACCTGCTCCACTACAGCCCCGTCGATGAGAATGGGGGCGTGCTCGGTCCTCCTTTTCCTGTAGTCCACAATCATCTCCTTAGTCTTGGTTACGTTGAGGGAGAGGTTGTTATTCTGGCACCACACGGCCAGGTCTCTGAGCTCCTCCCTATAGACTGTCTCGTCGTTGTCGGTGATCAGGCCTACCACTGTTGTGACATCTGCAAACTTAATGATGGTGTTGGAGTCGTGCCTGGCCACGCAGTCGTGGGTGAACAAGGAGTACAGGAGGGGACTGAGTCCGCACCCCTGAGGGGCTCCAGTGTTGAGGATCATCGTGGCAGATGTGTTAATACCTACCCTCACCACCTGGGGGCGGCCCGTCAGGAAGTCCAGGATCCAGTTGCAGAGGGAGGTGTTTAGTCCCAGGATCCTTAGCTTAGTGATGAGCTTTGAGGGTACTGTGGTGTTGATCGCTGAGCTGTAGTCAATGAATAGCATTCTCATGTAGGTGTTCCTTTTGTCCAGGTGGGAAAGGGCAGTGTGGAGTGCAATAGAGATTGCATCATCTGTGGATCTGTTTGGGCGGTATGCAAATTGGAGTGGGTCTAGGGTTTCTGGGATAATGGTGTTTATGTGAGCCATTAGCAGCCTTTCAAAGCACTTCATGGCTACGGACGTGAATTTTTGACTTCATGACTACGGGTCTGTAGTCATTTAGGCAGGTTGCCTTCGTGTTCTTGGGCACAGGGACTATGGTGGTCTGCTTGAAACATGTTAGTATTACAGACTCAATCAGGGACATGTTGAAAATGTCAGTGAAGACACCTGTCAGTTGGTCAGCACATGCCCGGAGCACACGTCCTGGTAATCCGTTTGGCCTCGCAGCCTTGTGAATGTTGACCTGTTTAAAGGTCTTACTCACGTCAGCTACGGAGAGCGTGATCACACAGTCGTCCGGAACAGCTGATGCTCTCATGCATGCCTCAGCGTTGCTTGCCTCGAAGGGAGCATAGAAATGATTTAGCTCGTCAATTCTTGCATAATATCCACCCAGATCAGTATCATTAGCATTAAAAGCCCTAGTACTCAGAGGTGCCATGCACATAGTTTCTGTTATGATAATGACAGAATGAGTGATTGAAGCTCAATTATTACTTGAAATGGTCATGGAGCTTTGACATCTGTCAGGCACACTGCTGTTAGAATCTACCGTTGATTAGACTTTATCTGAACACCATTTCATTTCAAATGTGTTGTCCCCGCTCTACTTTGCTACCTCTACCTTTTTATGAATTCATTTTTTTAAATATTCACCTTCCTACCCTGTGTCTTACATAGTTGGAAAGGTCCATTGATTTGTACTTTGGGGTGAAAGGTCAGTAAGACAGCTGGTTGAAGCTGAGGATTGTCTATAATATGCATGGAGGGTGCACTTTGGTTCCTGTGCCCTTATATATATATATATATATATACAACCCCTGTGATTTTCCATTTATAGCCCACTGCCTCAACCCTACACTGGGGGTGCAACTCAACATTAGGAAGGGATCCTTAATGTTTGGTAAACTCAGTGTATACTGTAACTGCCTATATAACTATGCATTTACTGATGGATGAATGGCAAGAAAGTACACAGGCACTCTGTGAGAAGAAGATACAGTCATGACCAAAATTATTGGCCCTTAAAGATGTGCAAAAAATACTGTATAAAATAAATACAAATACTGACCTATATTGTATGCTGAAAGAAACTGTTCAATTATTTATACTAATGCAATTGCTCAAATAACAAACAATGTTCTCAAAAAGATAGGTTACCCCTGTTTTCAATAATCCGGTACCCTGCCCTTACTAGGATAACAGCACTGAGCCTTTTTCTAAAAGGTTTAATGAGATTGGAGAATACTTTGGGAGGGATTTTAGACCAATCCTCCATACAGAATCTTTCCATTTCCTTGATATCCTTTGTCTGTGCTTGAGGACTGGGTAAAGTAGCCCCAGGACCAGTGGAAGCAAAATAGCCCCATAACATCAAAGATCCACCACCATATTTTACATAAGGTCTTCCTTTTGATCTCAAACCCACCACTGGTGTGCATGGCCAAAGAGCTTGTCCCTTTTCTTTCCCTCACCGCCTGCCTTGTTTAGCTTATCTGGTTTAGGACAGATTATCATGAGGAGCTGGGAAGTTTAGCGAGGAAATCATCATGGCAGAACGTCTCTCATTTGCATGTGCTTTGCCAGGCTTCCAGTCTGTGTTGAAAAACAGAAGCATGAAGATTTCATCAGCAGACAGCTCATGATCCGATTGCGAGTTCTTGTCAGCATCCTTTGGCATACAGAAAGGGAACATACACACAATCATAGAAGCAGCTGGAGACGGAGGACCAACAACACAAAAATCTTAATTAGAGGAGGAAAAAACAAGCCCTGGAAGGAAGATTTATGACAGTTATATGGTAATTGTGTAAGCACTGTAGTGTAGTTTGCTGCACTGTACTGTACCCAGCTGAATGATTTTATTCGTCAACTGAGGACCCTTTATTTTATGTGTTCTCCTGAAATATAATGAAATAAAGAAAGCATGTGTTCCATTACACTCTGTACTCTCGATACAACACAACTATGGGGACTTCGATTGAAGAGCTAGAATCACGTCAATTCTTCCGCTCTTCACCTCAATGTGAGCAGGAACGATTCACGCTACTAAAAACACGTTTTAGGAACATGAGACTATCTGACTTTACGTCAACTAGGGCCATCTACTTTAAGTCCTGCCTGTCTTCCCAGTAGCTTACTTTCTGTGTGAACTGCTGACTGCTCATAACTTGCAGATGATTGTTGACACATCAACCAGGATTAAGGGGCAGGGCAATATGTGACTGTTGTTGTCTTCGTAATCAGTGGTTGTATTGGATGGGGAGTGGTTTCTCCTCTCCTAGGCAATCAGCAATTAGTACTGGGAGGTGTGCTCTTCACCTTTGCAAGACAATTAACGATTATTATTAGTACTTCAGTCTCCCCCCTTTTCTCAGTGGCGGTCTTGTCCCAAAACTAAGACTTGCTACGGGGCGATAGTCATCTAGTTCAGTTACCTTAGTTTTCTTGGGAACAGGAACATGTGGGGACAGCAGACTGGGATAGAGATTGATTGAATATGTCCGTAAACACACCAGCCAGCTAGTCTGCGCATGCTCTGAGGATGCGGCTAGAGATGCCGTCTGGAGGCCTTGCGAGGGTTAACACGTTTAAATGTTTTACTCATGTCAGCCATGAAGAAGGAGAGCCCACAGTCTTGGTAGTGGGTTGTGTCGGTGGCACTGTATTGTCCTCAAAACGCGCAAAGAAGTTGTTTAAATTGTCTGGGAGCAAGACGTTGCTGTTTTCTTTTTGTAATCCGTGATTATCTGTAGACCCTGCCACATACGTCTCTTGTTTGAGCCATTGAATTGTGACTCCACTTTGTCTCTATACTGACACTTTGCTTGTTGATTGCCTTACGGAGGGAATAACTACACTGTTTGTATTCGTCATGTTTCCAGTCGCCTTGCCATGATTAAATGCGGTGGTACATGCTTTAAGTTTTGCGCAAATGCTGCCATCAATCCACCGTTTCTGGTTAGGGAAGGTTTTAATAGTCACAGTGGGTACAACATCTCCTATACACTTCCTTATAATCTCGCTCACTGAGTCAGTCATTGTATATGTCAATGTTATTGTCTGGGCTACCTAGAACATATCCCAGTCTACGTGATGGAAGCAATCTTGAAATGTGGAATCCGATTGGTCAGACCAGCGTTGGCTAGACCTAAGCATGGGTGCTTCCTGTTTTAGTTTCTGCCTATTGGAGGGGAGCAACAAGATGGAGTCATGGTCAGATTTGCCAAAAGGAGGGCGGGGAGGGCCTTGTATGCATCGCGGAAGTTAGCGTAGCAGTGGTCGAGTGTGTTACTCGCTTGTGTACTGCAATCGATATGCTGATAGAATTTTAGGTAGACTTGTTCTCAGATTAGCGTTGTTAAAATCCCCAGCTACATTAAATGCAGCCTCAGGATATATGGTTTCCAGTTTGCATAACGTCCAGTGAAGTTCCTTGATGGACGTCTTGGTATCCTCTTGCGGGGGGATATACTTGGCTGTGACGATAACCGAGGAGAGTTCTCTTGGGAGATAATACGGTCGGCATTTGGTTGTGAGGAATTCTAAGTCAGGTGAACAAAAGAACTTGAGTCCCTGTATGTTACAATTACACCATGAGTTGTTAATCATGATACATACACCCCGCCCTTCTTCTTCCAGGGAGATGTTTGTTCCTGTCGGCGCGATGCACTAAAAATCACGTTTTCTCTACGGACTCCGACAGCATGTCCCCAGCTAGCCATGTCTCTGTGAAACAGAGTATGTTACAATCCCAGATATCTCTTTTGAAAGCAACTCTTGCCCTAATTTTGTCGACTATGTTAACTAGGGACTGGACATTAGCGAGTAATATACTCAGAAGCGGTGGGTGGTGTGCAAGCATACGAAGCCTCACTAGAAGACCGCTCCGGCACCCTCTCCTCCGACGGCGTTGTTTTGGGTCGGCCTCTGGAATTAGTTACAATGCCCTGCGTGGGGCCGACAAAGGATCCGCTTTGGGAAAATCATATTCCTGGTCGTAGTGCTGGTAAGTTGACTCCTCTCTGATATCCAATAGTTCTTCCCGGCTGTATGTAAGGTTTTCTGGGCTAACAATGTAAGAAATAATACATAAAAAAAACTAAATAATGCTGTTTCCTAAGGACTTGAAGTGAAGCTGCCATCTCTATTGGTGCCATCTTCCTCAGAACATGGGCCAGCATCCCTGTGGAACGCTTTCGGGGGTGCAACTCAATATTAGGAAGTTGTTCCTAATGTTTTGTACACTCTCTATGTGTGTTTTCTATACCTGTTCGCTCCTCTCCCTATAGGCTTTACAGACCTATCTCACCCCTTGAATGCAAACATTCAATTTTTTCTCCAGACCATCTCTGGAGACCTTGTCCCATTCCTCACTTCCCTCAATTCATCCCTAACCACTGGCTGCATCCCATCTGACTTCAAAATGGCCCCTCCTCAAGAAACCCACACATGACTCCGATGACGTCAAAAACTGCAGACCGGTATCCTTTTCTTTTCTTTCCAAAACACTTGAGTGTGCTGTCTCTGACCAGCTCTCTCGCTATTACTCTCAGAATGATCTTCTTGAGCCTAACCAGTCAGGCTTCAAGACAGATCACTCAACTGAGACTGCTCTTCTCTGTGTCACAGAGGCTATCCGCACTGCCAAAGCTGACTCTCACTCCATTACTTAAAAAAACATAAGACTATGCAAATGGAAACAGGATGCACCTGAGCTCAATTTCGAATCTCATAGCAAAGGGTCTGAATACTTATGTAAATAAGGTATTTATGTTTTTTTATAATACATTTTTTTATACATTTGTCACTTTGTCATTATGGGGTATTGTGTGTAGATTGATGAGGAAAAAAATGTATTAATACATTTTAGAATAAGGCAGTGACATAACACAATGTGGAAAAAGTCAAGGGCTGAATGCTTTCCAAATGCACTGTATATTTAGCTAATGAAAGAAGCTTATCCAACAAACTTATAGGCTCTGTCTCATGCGTAATACGCAGCTGCGTTACACAGCAAATGCTTTACCTTTATTAAAGTTGTCTGCTTGTTTATGTCAATTACAAAACTACATTTACGAAAAGTACATTGTCTGCTCCCAAGCATTCTCACTACTAAAAACGTAATATTGTACGTTGTGCTTGCAGCCACATGAGAGAGTGCTAGCTAGCTACCGACCAGAACATTAAGCTAGCCAAACAAACTGACTATACAGCTACAAGTAGTGCGTGGAGTTAAAAGCTGACTATACTAAACAAGTTAAATATCTCATCTTTTCCACACACAGCTACGTGTAGCCTACTTGGACACCGGGTCCCCACCGAATAACCTGAAGCCACAGGGCTCTTCTCACAGCCTCTATTTCCCTGCATGGGAGCATTGCGAACTGTAGGTAAGGATTTTTGACCCGGTTACATGTACATTGAACAACACTGCAACCTTTCAGCATATTTTGTTATTTCTGTGTAACTAAAAATCTACGACGAAGTTGACTCTTTTACAACGGGGGTCAATAGGAAAGAATGTTTGTTTTCCCCAATTTGTGGGTGTGGTTGAGGGGGAATTCCTTATTATGTTAATATCGACAAATGGCTATGGGTCTGTATATGTTCAGATCATAACCGTTCAATCTTTGTGCAGAGATGCGAAAGCGTCTTAGTCTTATATTATTCAAGCATGTCATTACAGTTAAATTAAATAAGTTGTAACTGTTGACAGCGAGGAAGGAATGAAGCAACAATGGAGAGAGAAAGGGGAGGTATAATATGCAGGTTGCACAACATTAAGGGAAATATTATGAAAGGTATATATATGCTCAGCCTACTAATTATAGAAAGTTTAAATAGGCCCTATTATACCCATATTCTTTTATTTCAAAATTAAAATGACATTTTCTAGCCTATAATTTTAACCGAGTAGGCCGCATGTCCTACACCTGCATCTCATTAGGGTTTAATTCATGTATTCCAATTGATTGATTTCCTTATACTGAGTTACAGTTCATATAATCTTTGAAATTGTTGCATTTATATTTTTGTTCAGTGTGTGTAATGTCTTTAAAGGCCCCTAAAAAGTTAAGTTAATAGGACATTTACAAAGTATTTAAATGGACACGTACTGTATAATATGATTTCTTGATTTATCAATAATTCAGCCATATCTTAACCAATCCCTTAGCTTTTCTCAGTCTAAGTTCACATCAGTTCCCGATTTCTCTGCGCCCATTCTGTGAAAAAATGCCTGCTTCTGGAGAAGGGAGGACATCTAAGTGATTCCTATTTTTAGAGATCCAGGAATGCAGGTACAGTACAGACGGTATTTCCTAGTTCCGAAAAGGGATGGGACTTTGTGCCCGTTCTAGACCTACTTGCCTTCAACAGGCACCTCAGTCTACAAATTCAGAATTCTCACAAGCCGCCGGCTATTACAGTTAATTGGCTGGTGGCAGCAGAGTAGAGGGAGCAAGCAGGGTTACACAGATCCATGCTACTGTCCCGTATTCAGTCTCTAGGCTTCATAAGAAACCAGAAAAGGCTGTCTGATTCCATCTCAGCTCATTCCGTTTCTGGGTATCAAGCTTGACTCACTCGCGTATCATGCTTCTGCTTTTCTATGCCAACAGAATGTCTGGGCTCTGCTTAGCCAAATTGCGGCTGGGTCACAGTGTGTTTTCGCCAGTGCCGCTTACTCGGGACTCACCTGGATGCATCTTGCGGCCTTAATTGGTCGCTTGGCCCACCACTGACCCTGACCCAGTGGTGGGCCTCTATGCTATTGTCAGGGGCTCCCATGGGCTGAGTTGTATCCTGTGGTGGGGTGCGTGGCATGAAGACAACTCGATTCCGGGGGTATGGACAGTAGGGAACGGACACACTGGCTCACCAGTGGCCTCGGACTCATTTATGCATTTCCACCATGGAGCTGACTCAGCCGACGTTGGGGAGGGTGCGCCTGTTAAGCTTGTTGGTTTATTTATTTAAAAAAAATTGTGGATCCCTATTGGCCCACGCAACCTTGGTTTGCGGAGATTGTCTGCCTATTGGGCTAGTGCCCTGGCGGTGTGGTTCTGTATCAGACCAGTTTCTAAACCTATTGCGCTGACTTGGGATTTAGTTTAGGATGCTCTGTGTGAGGCCCCCTTTTGAACCACTGGAGTCTGTGGAGCTGGAGATCATCTCATACAAAACCTCCTTGTTCATGGCTTTGGCCTCGACTAAACGCGTTGGGGATCTCCAAGCATTATCCATTGCGATTCTAAGGTGACGTTGCGTCCTAATTTGGCCTTTGCCCCCAAAGGTTTACATGCCCTGTGTCCAGTACGAGCTTTACACACATACATTGAGCAGACCCGGGATATCCGGTCATGCAACAGGCTTTTTGTCTGTTTCTAATAAAGATCGTGGCAGGGTGCTTTCTAAGCTGCACCTCTCCCATTGATTGTGGAGGCTCACTGGCATAAAGCAGCAAAGGGTTACCTAGCCAGTGGTCTGGCAGCGTCTTGGGCATTATTTAAAGGGTTGACTGTAGAGGATATTTGTGCTGTGGCGAGTTGGGCAGCGCACACTTTTGTGAGGTTTCATCACTTAGGCAGTGTGCAGTGTGCGCTGGCAAACGAGGTACAACACCGGTTTGGCCCGCGCCGCCTGGTTCTGGTTCGTGAAGGGTTATCACCTGTGGAAGGCGGGGCTTCCAGTGAGGCACGGATTTAATTGATATTGTCAGAAGTAATTCTAGTTCTTCAATCGAAGTCGCGACAGTGTTATTTTCTTCCCCTCTGTAATCACAGCGTTGGCTCGATCTTGTCATTAGTGTTATTGAGTCTGACATCAGGGAGCGGTGGCCCAATCATGTGACAAGCCATAGTAAGGCAGCACAACCCTGTGAACCCTATGAACAACCCTGTGAACAACCCTGTGCTGCCAAGGCAGCAGCTACTCTTCCTGGGGTCCAAACACATTAAGGCACATCACACAATATACAAAACATTACAAATAAAACAGTACATCAAATAACATTACACTAATAATCCACAACACAAAAATGTACATTATCACCATACAACAGCACCACAGTGTACGTGTGTGTAGTGTTTGCTAGCCTGTGTGTGTCTTTGTGCCAGGCAAGTACAATCAAGCGCAGCTTACGTATCTGAAAGAGAACCAATACTATTTGAACCCAGGTCTGGTCCTAAACATGATGAACGTGTTCTGGGATCACTTCCATTGAGTCAGTGTGTCTGATGTGTGATGTGGTGTGTGATGTGATGGTTGTGTTATAATCCTTGATGAGGGTCTGAACAGCCTCCTGCTAGGTGTGGCGTGCTGTCGGAAGGAGTGGGTGACCTGCTGGCTGAACTCTTAGTATGGGAGCAGATGGTGGTGGGGTGCTTCAAGCACCAATGGGTGGTCTGCTACTACCTAGTATGGATGGAGAGGTGTTTCACCCATTCAATTTAACTTGATCACACACTTTCTCTGTCTTTCATGATTAAAATCATAGGGAATGAGGACTTGATGTCACATCCTTAAACTTCCTATATGTGATCATCTTATCATCCATGTTTTGTATTCTCATTGCTGATAGTAGAATTTTTTGGATTTGGGGCAGATTATTTCACTCCCAGATATAACCTGCATCAACAGAGGGGATTGAGGCTGATTACGTCAACACAAATCAATGGAAATGTTAACTGAATTACCTTTTTTCAGATTCGTCTTATCCAAAATGAATGTGATATGATACCAAGCTGTTAGTGTCCTTACAGCTCATTCAAGAGATGTCCACTCACCCGTCTTCCTTTTTCCTTTATCTTATGTGTCGTCATGGTGATAGGTTTCCATCTTTTGTCTCTAAAGAAAGAAGGCTTTGGCTGTCTGGCCTATCAGATCACAGCCCAAAATCCACCACATGATGTCTCGGCCTCATCAGAATGTAGACACCCCTCACTGTCTCACCAAATCCTTCATCAGTTGGTCCATGGAATGAGCATCATATAGACTACATATACTAAAGGGCTTACATTTTCATCTATACAACAACTCTTTACTCTGACAATACTGTACATAAAGTATTCCAAAAACAAATACTCTGTTGTAATTTGATGGCTATATTTTGGATATTCTTAATC
The DNA here is from genome assembly GCF_901001165.1 of Salmo trutta. Taxonomy (NCBI): domain Eukaryota; kingdom Metazoa; phylum Chordata; class Actinopteri; order Salmoniformes; family Salmonidae; genus Salmo; species Salmo trutta. The sequence goes on along the minus strand of NC_042973.1, from coordinate 30,426,879 downwards.
ACCCCAAAGGATATTACCATATTCATTCAAGCTGAATCCAAGATGGTTTAGCAGTGCAGACGTGGTTTGTTGTCCTCTCGTTTACTTTTTGTATTTTCCGTCTTTTTTGTATTAACACCCCAGCAGTCCTACAATCTAAGATAGATGCCCTCAATCTCACACAAATTATCAAGGAAACCACCAGGTACAACTCTAAGTCCATAAACATGGGCACCGTGACAGATATTATCCCGACCAACTTGCCCTCCAAATACACCTCTGCTGTTTTCAATCAGGATCTCAGCGATCACTGCCTCATTGCCTGCATCCGCTATGGGTCCGCGGTCAAACGACCACCCCTCATCACTGTCAAACGCTCCCTAAAACAATTCAGCGAGCAGGCCTTTCTAATCGACCTGAGCCAGGTATCCTGGAAGGATATTGACCTCCTCCCGTCAGTCGAGGATGCCTGGTCGTTCTTTAAAAGTAATTACCTCACCATCTTAAATAAGCATGCCCCTTTCAAAAAAAGTAGAACTAAGAACAGATATAGCCCTTGGTTCACTCCAGACCTGACTGCCCTTGACCAGCACAAAAACATCCTGTGGCGGACTGCAATAGCATCAAATAGTCCCCGTGATATGCAACTGTTCAGGGAAGTCAGGAACCAATACACACAGTCAGTCAGGAAAGCAAAGGCTAGCTTTTTCAAACAGAAATTTGCATCTTGTAGCTCTAACTCCAAAAGGTTTTGGGACACTGTAAAGTCCATGGAGAACAAGAGCACCTCCTCCCAGCTAGGCGACACGGTCACCACCGATAAATTTCAATAAGCATTTCTCTACGGCTGGCCATGCTTTCCTCCTGGCTACCCCAACCCCGGCCAACAGCTCCGCACCCCTTGCAGCTACTTGCCGAGCCTCCCCAGCTTCTCCTTCACCCAAATCCAGACCGCAGATGTTCTGAAAGAGCTGCAAAACCTGGACCCATACAAATCAGCTGGGCTAGACAATCTGGACCCTCTCTTTCTAAAATTATCCGCTGCCATTGTTGCAACCCCTATTACCAGTCTGTTCAATCTCTCTTTCGTTTCGACCGAGATCCCTAAAGATTGGAAAGCTGCCGTGGTCGTCCCCCTCTTCAAAGGGGGTGACACTCTAGACCCAAACTGTTACAGACCTATATCCATCCTGCCCTGCCTTTCTAAAGTCTTTGAAAGCCATGTCCCGTGTGGCTCAGTTGGTAGAGCATGGTGTTTGCAACACCAGAGTTGTGTGTTTGATTCCCACGGGGGACCAGTATGGAGAAAAAATGTATGAAATGTATGCATTCACTACTATAAGTTGCTCTGGATAAGAGCGTCTGCTAAATGACTAAAATGTAAATGTTAATAAACAGATCACTGACCACTTTGAATCCCACTGTACCTTCTCTGCTGTGCAATATGGTTTCTGAGCTGGTCACGGGTGCACCTCAGCCATGCTCAAGGTCCTAAATGATATCGTAACCGCCAATGATAAAAGACAGTACTGTCCAGCCATCTTCATCGACCTGGCCAAGGCTTTCGACTCTGTCAATCACCGCATTCTTATTGGCAGACTCAATAGCCTTGGTTTCTCAAATGACTGCCTTGCCTGGTTCACCAACTACTTCGCAGACAGAGTTCAGTGTGTAAGATTTGAGGGCCTGTTGTCTGGACCTCTGGCAGTCTCTATGGGGGTACAACAGGGTTCAATTCTCGGGCCGACTCTTTTCTCTGTATATATCAACAATGTCGCTCTTGCTGCGGGTGATTCCCTGATCCACCTCTACGCAGATGCATCTGGCACTTATTTGGACACTGTGTTAACTAACCTCCAAACGAGCTTCAATGCCATACAACACTCCTTCTGTGGCCTCCAACTGCTCTTCAATGCTAGCAAAACCAAATGCATGCTTTTCAACCGTTCGCTGCCCGCACCGCCCGCCCAACTAGCATCACTACTCTGGATGGTTCTGACCTAGAATACGTGGACAACTACAAATACCTAGGTGTCTGGCTAGACTGTAAACTCTCCTTCCAGACTCATATCAAACATCTCCAATCCAAAATCAAATCTAGAATCAGCTTTCTATTTCACAACAAAGCCTCCTTCACTCACGCCGCCAAACTTACCCAAGTAAAACTGACTATCCTACGAATCCTTGACTTCGGCGATGTCATCTACAAAATAGCTTCCAATACTCTACTCAGCAAATTGGATGCAGTCTATCACAGTGCCATCCGTTTTGTTACCAAAGCACCTTATACCACCCACCACTGCGACCTGTATGCTCTCGGCCGGCCTCGGCTGGCCCACGCTACATATTCGTTGCCAGACCCACTGGCTCCAGGTCATCTATAAGTCTATGCTAGGTAAAGCTCCGCCTTATCTCAGCTCACTGGTCACGATAACAACACCCACCCGTAGCACGCGCTCCAGCAGGTATATCTCACTGGTCATCCCCAAAGCCAACACCTCCTTTGGCCGCCTTTCCTTCCAGATCTCTGCTGCCAGTGACTGGAACGAATTGCAAAAATCGCTGAAGCTGGAGACTTACATTTCCCTCACTAACTTTAAACATCAGCTATCTGAGCAGCTAACCGATCGCTTCAGCTGTACGTAGTCCATCTGTAAATAGCCCACCCAATCTGCCTACCTCATCCCCACATTGTTTTTATTTACTTTGCTACTATGGCCTATTTATTGCCATACCTCCTCATGCCATTTGCACACACTGTATATAGACCTTTTTCTATTGTGTTATTGACTGTACGCTTGTTTATTCCATGTGTAACTTTGTGTTGTTGTTTCTGTCGCACTGCTTTGCTTTATCTTGGCCAGGTCGCAGTTGTAAATGAGAACATGTTCTCAACTAGCTTACCTGGTTAAATAAAGGTGAAATAATAAATTCTGAGAGACATACATACATCTCACCATGCTCTCCCCTTATCTAGCCTGTAGCTAGGTTTCCATCCAATTGGTGACACGTTTCTATGTGAATATTAAAAAATCTGTGTAAAGAATAGATGTGCACTTTCCCTCCAGTGGTGTTTCCACCAAACTTGTTCCACCAAACTTGTTGCGGAGAAAAATTTATGTATGAGGACGTAGAGCACACAATGTAATTTTTCTGTTCTATACGGTACCAGGGAGACATGGCTCCAGTATGGAGTTGGGGGGGCCAGACACTGGTCTCTACACAATGACAACTGTTGACACAGCAGATACTGTCTCCTGTGAATGATAAGTATCTTTCATACAAATCTTAATCCTGTGACCCATTCTATACATCTGTTGTTCGTCATGTAGGTTGAAAGGGGTGTATCTTGGCTATAAAATACCTTTTGTACCTTTTGTCTCGGGGCTCTCAGAGTATCATCTGAGCGTGAATCGTCGACCAGCCATCATTATCGTAGAGCAGTCAATCGATTCACTTTATATGTGTGCGTTGTATTGACTTGCTCCCTTATTAATAAGTGATTAAAGATTTGGTTTAAGTATAACTCTGACTTGTGTGATAAGTTTGTCTCTCCTCATTTGATAGTAAAGAAATTAACCACCACACCGGACAGATAAAGTCAAGTGTTGATTTGATACAAATACATTTTTATATGATTTGATTATTTCTATCTCTTTTTACAAAAACGTTTCCATTGATTGTCATAGAAACATCAAAACAAGAGCTAGTTCAAAAGTCATGTTGATTTTATATAAATAATCAGGTTATATAAAATTGCATTTAAATCTCTTATCCTCAATATATTTTCATGGGTTGTCATTGAAAACATCAAACTAAATCCAGATTATTCAAACCAGACCCTCAAAGGAACTGACGCAAGCCATCACCGCCATACAAGTTTCGGCTTTACAAATAGTGTTACAGAATTACCTGCCGGTGTCTCTTGGCACACCATCTTACAGCCCTTTCTCAGAGACATAATATATAAACCTTCCTTCATACCTCTGGCCCTAGCCAAACTGATTAGTTGCTAGGGACCAGGTTGTCAGGTGCCTTATCACACCGTTGGGTCAGCCAATCACAGGCAGTCATTTTGGGTTCCAGATCCCCAATTCCTGCCGCCCCCTTTCAGTCTTCAAGCAGTTGCAGAGAGAGTATCAAGCTCTACACCTCTTCCCTGCTCAACAAAAATGGACTCATTCACATATCTTAACATGTGGGATGGTGTGCGTGTATAAACTATGTTGAGGGAGGGAAATTGTATTTGTGTATATTACTTCTGGTTGCTCAGTACAATATTAGCTTTTAGTTCTATACAGTACTTGGTCATTTTGTTTCTGCTCTATTCTGTAAGGTTCTGTATCTGTGCATTCTTGCCCTGGTGTATTCATTTGGTATGAGAATATTCATTCCCTCTATTTTCTCCTGTCACAGAACCAGTACCATTGTACTTTCCATATCTGTCTGTGTACATCAAAGTATCCCTGTGTGTAACTCTGAGGTTAAATCATTCCCCATCTCCTCTGACCAGGCGCCAGCCTAGCGGGTCACAGAGCAGTAAAATACGGAGAGCCAGGTCGCACTTTCAAACGGTGTGTAATTACTGAGCACAATGGTGTGCAATTATTGCATGATGTATAGGTCCCCTTGTCTGTCCAGTGCTCTGACTACCGTTTTGTTTCAAGGTAGTTATGGAGACAACACTGAGTGCAATGTTCCTGCCAAAATAACACTAAAACCCTGAAGACTTTCCCCTGGCTGCCACATTAAAGCTCACACAAAACAAGCTGCAGAAGTCAAGATTAATTGTATAAAGTGCTGTATCCCACTTGCTACAAGTTGCACTGGACCAGGGTATCTGTAATGTGATTTGGTTTGTTTGTTTGACGTGAGGACTGTGAATGATGTTTGCTATACTAATGATTTTGATGTGCCGCTTGAAACATGCAATCTGTTGGCTAGTAGTGGGAGGTGCATTGTTCTTATTCTGCATTAGGCTCACTGGGACCCTGGAGAGAGTTGTAGACACAACATGGACCATAGTTGCACCTCTTCCAGTTCAGCTTGAGTTAGTGGTTTATTGAAAATATCAAAAAATACATTTTGAAATGTTTTAGAAACTGCCCTGTCAGTGGATTATAAAATTAAGTGTTAACTTTCAACATTCATTAATTGTAGAGGGGTGAAATTTCCCCAGCCCCATCCCACAGCTATTTACCTAAATCAATGTTGTGGACTGTAATGCGTATTGTCAAACGTCACACTAGTGTCCACTTCTTTTTCCGCAAAGCTTCAAAGTGCATAGCCTAATTGTAATGGTCTGAGTGTAGCTGGTGCAGAGTCAGGCGCAGGAGAGCAGAGACGAGTAATAAAAGTAACTTTACTCAAAAATCATCAAATACATGTAGATATACCAAGCCCACACAAACGGACCGAACTACATCAAATAAACACGCACAAAAACCATGGGAAAAACAGAGGGTTAAATAAAGAGCATGTAATTGGGGAATTGAAACCAGGTGTGTAAAACAAAGACAAAATAAATGGAAAATGAAAAGTGGATCGACGATGGCTAGAAGGCCGGTGACGTCGACCGCCGAACGCCGCCCAAACAAGGAGAGGGAACGACTTCGGCGGAAATCATGACAGTACCCCCCCCCCCCCAATGCACGACTCCAGCTGCGCATCGACACCGACCTCGCGGACGACCCGGAGGACGAGGCGCAGGGCGATCCGGACAGAGACGGTGGAACTCCCGCAACAACGAAGGGTCCAAAACGTCCTCCACCGGCACCCAGCATCTCTCCTCCGGACCGTACCTCTCCCACTCCACGAGGTACTGAAGGCCCCTCGCCCGACGCCTCGAGTCCAGTATGGCTCGAACAGCATACGCCGGGGCCCCCTCGATGTCCAGAGGGGACAGAGGAACCTCCCGCACCTCAGACTCCTGGAGTGGACCAGCCACCACCGGCCTGAGGAGAGACACATGGAACGAGAGGTTAATACGGTAATCTGGGGGAAGCTGTAACCTGTAGCAAACCTCGTTCAGTCTCCTCAGGACTTTGAATGGCCCCACAAACCGCGGACCCAGCTTCCGGCTTCATCCATTGGTCCCCCGCAGGAGCCTCGATCTGGCTCTGATGCCAAGGTGCTAGAACCGGCTGATACCCCAGTAGGTACTGGAAGGAAGAGAGGTTAGTGGCGAAGCGAGTTTTGGGCCATCTCTACCCAGGGGATGAACGCCGCCCACTCCCCCGGCCGGTCCTGACAATAAGACTGCAGAAACCTACCCACATCCTGGTTTACTCTCTCCACCTGCCCATTACTCTCGGGGGTGAAAGCCCGACCAGGATTGTGGTGTTACCCTGTGAGGGAGGAAGATCCGTGAGGAAATCCACTGATAGGTGCGACCACGGACGTTGTGGAACGGGTAAGGGCTGTAACTTCCCTCTGGGCAAGTGCCTAGGGGCCTTGCACTGGGCACACACCGAGCAGGAGGAAACATAAACCCTCACATCCTTGGCCAAGGTGCACCACGGGAAACGCAGGAGAATCAATAAGGAAAAAACAAATTCTCTCCCTGTGACCCTCCTGTGTAACCATGCCCAGTGGAGTAGTGGCCTCCCTAATTAGCCCCGACCCCAATGGTTGAATATCTAGGGCGTGTACAGCGAAGGGCATATCCACAGGAACAATGGGGATCCCTAAACTACGGGCAAATGCTCTGTCAATAAAATTCCCAGCTGCGCCTGAATCTACTAGCGCCTTATGCTGGGAATGCGGGGAAAACTCAGGAAAATGTTTAAACATAAACATGTGAGCAACAGGGGGCTCTGAGTGAGCCTGGTGCCAACTCACCTGGGGTGACACGAGAGTGCCCTGCCTGCTGTCTCGACTTCCAGAGGAACCTCCCCAGCACCGACCAGCAGTGTGCCCTCTGCGGCCACAGATGGTGCAGGGAATGGCCCCTCCTTCGGTCGCCCTAAGTGCAGCACCTCTCAGTGTCGGAGCGGAGGTGCTGGGGGATGGAACTGACAAGTCCTGATCCGGACGTCCGCGGGCAGTCAGCAGGTTGTCCAGCCGGATGGACATGTCCACCAGCTGGTCCAATGTGAGGGTGGTGTCTCGGCCAACTCCCGACGGACGTCCTCACGCAGACTGCACCTGTAGTGATCGATAAGGGCCCTGTCATTCCATCCTGCGCTGGCGGCCAGGGTCCGGAAGTCCAAGGCGAAATCCTACTTGTTCTCTGCCTCAGGTGGAACAGACGTTCACCCGCCACTCGACCCTCAGGCGTGTGGTCGAACACTGCCTGAAAGCGGCGGGTGAACTCTGCGTAATGGTCCAACGCGGCGTCTCCCTCACTCCATACGGCGTTGGCCCACTCCAGGGCTTTTCCTGAGAGGCAGGAGACGAGGGCGGACACACTCTCACGCCTCGAAGGAGCCAGGTGGACGGTCGCCAGGTAGAGCTCCAGCTGTAGTAGAACCCCCTGGCATCCGGCAGCCGTCCCATCATACTCCCTCGGGAGCGCGAGTCGAATCCCGCTGGGACCAGGTGAAAGAGGGGTGGACAGTGGGACCTGTTGTAGTGGGGCTGGTGGAGGCGCTGGAAAACCTCCTCCTCTCTCCCAACGATCCATCGTCTGCAACACGCGATCCATGGCTGTGCCCAGACGTTGTAACAGGGCGTCTGCTCCTGCTGGTGAGTGATTCTGTAAGGATCTATGTGTAGCTGGTGCAGAGGAGTCAGGCGCAGGACAGCAGAGATGAGTAAATAAAAGTAACTTTACTCAAAGTCATCAAAATACAAGAGATTTACCAAGCCCACAAATACGGACCACAATACAACAAACAATCACTCACAAACAAACATGGGGAACAGAGGGTTAAATAATAAACAGGTAATTGGGTGAATGAAACCAGGTGTGCAAGACAAAACAAATGGAAAATGAAAAGTGGACTGGCGGTGGCTAGAAGGCCGGCGACATCGACCGCCGAACGCCGCCCGAACAAGGAGAGGGACCGACTTCGGCGGAAGTTGTGACACTTGTGCCATAGTTTTTACATCTCAATTGTCAGTAGAAACCACATTTGTTTAAGCAAGTCAGCCATATCAGCTACGTTTTTTAAAAGGCAGTAAATGAGGCTGAATTAACTGTTTTGCTGCCAGATAAAGCTCCGCTGATAGCCAGGTGTATCACTCCATGGTGCTGAAAAGAAAGCTTGAAAAAAATGGTGTTGAAAAGAAAGCTCTAATGAACAAATCATCTGTCGGCATTTTTTTTATATAGTATGACTTTACTCGCATGAAAACTGTGGTTGTAAACATGGTCTGTGATAGACATAATAATATATAGGTACCATTTAGCAGACACTTTTATCCAAAGCAATTTACCTTCATGCGTGCATACATTTTACTGATGGGTGGCCCCGGAAATCAAACCCACAAACATGCTCTACCAACTGTGCTTAAGAGGACCGCTGTAGTAGACATCTGTTAGGCCAATCATAACAGAGCGCACATTTTTGTCTTCATAAATACCCTTTCTCCACAGGTGCAAAATTGCATTATGGAGTGCAGCAAAATCCAACTCTCAATTACGAGACTGTCACCTCTTGATATGGTTCCCATGGTTACCATGGGGTAAAATAAGAAAGGATGTACCGAAGCTTCCAATTTAAGCATGTCTTTTTCACATCATGTCTTTGCATTGGTCTGTGTGAGCAGATGCTGTGTAAAACAGTATGAGACTGTTATGTAAATGAGGTTTTCAAGAATGTTTGAGTACAGGTGTCTGTTACACAATTCCCTTTCATTGCCATTTCCCTTGGTGTTTTTGAGGGTCTTTGCATTTGTATTTCTGTATGAATGTAAGATCTTATCAGTTGTTTATAATTAAGCAATACTGCATGAGGGGGTGTGGTATATGGCCAATATACCACGGCTAAAGGTTGTTCTAATGCACGACACAACGCGGAGTGCCTGGATACAACCTTTGGCCATGGTATATTGGCCATATACCACAAACCCCGAGGCACCTTATTGCTATTATAAACTGGTTACAAATGTAATTAGAGCAGTAGCAAGAATTGTTTTGTCATACCCATGGTATACGGTCTGATATACCACGACTGTCAGCCAATCAGCATTCAGGGCTCGAACCACCCAGTGTATACTGTTATATAAGACCATGCAGTTGAAAAGGAGTTTCCCTTTCTTCGCTGAAGACAGTGGGTTTTTTTTTTTTTTTTTTTTTAATCAGTGGGATATACAAAGTATTAAAGACACCTGCTCTTTCTATGACATAGACTGACCAGGTGAATCCAGGTAAAAGCTATGATCCCTTATTGATGTCACCTGTAAAATCCACTTCAATCCATATAGATGAAGGAGAGACAACAGGTAAGATTTCTAAGCCTTGAGACATTTGAGACATGGATTGTATATGTATGCCATTCAGAGGCTGAATGGGTAACATGAAAGATTTAAGTGCCTTTAAACGGGGTATGTTAGTAGGTTCCAGGCGCAGGCCCAAAGTCATAGACTGTTCTCTCTGCTACCGCACGGCAAGCGGTACCGGAGCATCGTCTAGAACCAAAAGGCTCCTTAACAGCTTCTACTCCCAAGCAATATGACTGCTGAACAACTAATCAAATGACCACCCGGACTATTTACATTGACCTCCCACACCCCCCTTTTACTTTAATTTATTTAGTAAATATTTTATTAACTCTATTTCTTGAACTGCATTGTTGGTTAAGGGCTTGTAAGCATTTCACGGTAAGGTTATATAATACCTGTTGTATTCGGCATGTGACAAATACAATTTGATTTGATTTGATTTTAAGAAAGAAAGAGCCCTTCACTTGACAACTGACAGTGCTTGAAGTAAAATTGTGTATTTCTAAAAAGCTGCCCACCTAGAGACAACATTGACTGACCTTGTGTGTTTGAGGTGCTTAATAATCATGTTACATATTGCTAATCTAAAATGATTGCATTCATTCTTCTTAACATTTTCAAAGTAAGTGTATTATTTTTATTTTGTATGATTATTCTTTTTTTTTAGCTTTATTTAACTAGGCAAGTCAGTTAAGAAGAAATTCTTATTTACAATGACGGCCTACGAACAGTGGGTTAACTGCCTTGTTCAGGGGCAGAACGACATATTTTTACCTTGTCATTTCAGAGATTCAATCTAGCAACCTTTCGGTTACTGGCCCAACGCTCTAACCACTAGGCTAAATGCAGTACATTATTGATGTACTGCATATGCATTACTTTGTACTATACCTATTTGACTCCCGGTGAAAATGGAGAAAGGAAAATCCATAGGTTGTGGAACAATACCCTCTTGTGTTTAAAGACGTAGCTGCAGTCTAGTACTGAAAACGCAGACTACCTTGACTAAACATCTCATGGCTCTTATCTGTCACACTAAATCTATTTGTGAATTATCAATAGTGTCTGCATATTTGTTCAGCCATTGGCCAATTCAACTTGTGTGCTTGATATTGACATATTGATACTGTAACTATTATAGCTTCAAGAAATTCAGAGGTGAAAATATAAAATGCATAACTGTGAAATATATATATTTTTTTAAATAAAAATTGTTTTAGTAATTAGTAATACCAAATTACAGTCCATTTTAAAAACAGCTATTCTGTTTAGCCATATTCAGTCAACATTTGAAGCATTTACTAGTTCACACAGAGATGAGTCAACAAAAACAGCAATTAGCTTTTTATTTTCATCATAATTGTCGTCAGTATATCTCACGTTTTCTACATTTTTACCTGAAAACCACATAACATCTCATCTTTTATTAATGAGTTTGATCATCATGACGCTCATGCATCATTTAAATATTACATCAATATATTAGACACCATGATTTGAAGTGTGCTTTGGATTTTGCCCTAGGGCCTTAAATGTTGGCCAAACCTGACTGTCTGAGTGCTGCTGCTCTGTAATTATGCCTGCCACCACAGTTTCAGGAATGCTCTCTCTCACAGCACCCATCTCGAGCTCAGTACAGTCTGTAGTAGGCAGTCAACTCATGCAGTGAATGTTTAATTAGTGGCCCATGTTGTCTCCAACCTGTTGCTGTGTAGAGGGGCTCCACTCTGGGTCCTGCCTGGATTCACCAGGTTGAATTCAGCCTTCTGAATTACATCAGAATATCAAACAGATGCACAATCTGGTTTTTGAATGAGCAGATTAGCCACATTTACTCACTAAAGGAAATCATGTTTATCCTAGCAAATCTTAGCCATTTGTGTGGCTGGAGGATTTGGATTGCTATTGTGTTTTTGTAAAGCATACAATTCATATTGCTCATACATAATAATAGAAGATTGACCTCTATACAGAATGAAGTTGCTATGAATGCTAGTATGAGTCACCAAATGTCTTGCAAACAATAGCAACCCGAAGGGATACAAAAAATACATGCATTCAGAGGATTGATTCCATGAGTTTTCCGAGAAATGTTTTAAATAGTTTTCTGTGAAAAAGAAGCAAACAAGTGTTATGAATAGGTTGTAACATATTGAGACTGGAGTAGATATAACTCCACTTACCCAAATGACCCAGTTAAGGATACAGGTAGTAATGCTGCTGCTGGACAGGAAATAATTTTTCTTTGTAGTACCATTTTATGTACAGCTCTCTCTATCATTGGCGGAAAGTGTCAGACACATGCCCTTATCAGTTCTCCGTCCAACGAATACAGAATGGATAGCTGGGCTGGAAAAGTGATAAGGAGATGTGGTCGACAATATTACACTCTTACAACACATTTTGAAAAGCAGAAAGCTACTGTACTGAGAACACATCCAAAATCCAACCCAAAACACATCTGACCTCATAGCTAACCTCTTTGGATGTCTTACACGCTCAGTTCTCCCACTCTCTGTCTACACATCACCTTTACTGTGGTGGCCATTCAGGTCAGGTCCACGACATCTAGCCAGCCCTGACAAACAGCTGGAAAGTAGAAGTAGATAGAGTGAAGTCGTGGTTCACCAGAGATTCACCATCGAAAATTCTCCAAAAGGCAATCATCTCTATTAGTAGTCAGTCTGTTTGATAAAAGGAATACCTTTCATTTGTGGTCTTGACCAGTCATGGAAGTATCCATTAAGTACTCATCCACATCCCAAAGGCAAAGTAACTTTGAGGACACACCTCAGTGAAGAGTTTTATTACACTATGGCCCCACCTTACTCCTTGTCTCCTATTGGCTCTCAGTCAGGCCTCAATATATCTGCACAGTCACTGATCTTTCCTTTGTCTGTCACTGGGAGATTGGCCAATAGGGTAAAAGGGGATTGGCCAGGTCCCCAAGAATGGCTAGAGAAGGTTCCCACAGGTGTGGCTCAGCTGTGCATTCCAGTACACACATACCTGTCAACTTTCCCTCCCCTCTGCCTCACTAGAGAAAGCAAGCTGAACGTGTAAGGTCTCACCTGCACATTTCAATGTTGTAACGTTATTCAATATGTAGGCCGATTTAGCAAATACTAGATTTTTTTGCTTTCCGGGGGTAGATTTAAGATATTAAGTTGGCACTAAAATAAGCTAACACTTAGTTATTTATTATTTATATATGTTTTGGGGTCATTTTCAAAAGCATTTTATTTCTATTTTTCACTGTTTTGCAATGCGAAGGCAATTGTTCCACACCCTGACTTTTGATCTTCTGCTATGTATTTCAACAAGAAAAATGTTGATCATTTGAAAATATTTAATGCACCTGGTTAGAAAATGAGTCAAATAAAGGAAAGCCATAAGCCATAAATACACTATATATACAAAAGTATGTGGACACCCCTTCAAATTAGTGGATTTGGCTATTTCAACCACACCCGTTGCTGACAGGTGTATAAAATTGAGCACACAGCCATGCAATCTCCATAGACAAACATTGGCAGTAGAATAGCCATACTAAAGAGCTCAGTGACTTTCAACGTTGCACCATCATAAGATGCCACCTTTCCAGTAAGTCAGTTTGTGAAATGTCTGCCCTGCTAGAGCTGCCCCGGTCAACTTTAAAAGCTCTTATTGTGCAGTGGAATCGTATAGGAGCAATAACGGCTCAGCCAAAAAGTGGTAGGCCAGACAAGCTCAAAGAACGGGACCGCCGAGTGCTAAAGCGCTTAGCGTATAAAAATTGTCTGTCCTCAGTTGCAACACTTCACTACCGAGTTCCAAACTGCCTCTGAAAGCAACATCCGCACAAGAAATGTTTGTAGGGAGCTTCATGAAATGGGTTTCCATGGCCGAGCAGCCATGCACAATGCCAAGCATCGGCTGAAGTGGTGCAAACTCGCCGCCGTTGGAGCAGTGGAAACACGTTCTCTGGAATGATGAATCACGCTTCACATCTGGCAGTCTGACAGACAAATCTGGGTTTGAAGAAAGCCAGGAGAACACCACCTTGTCACATCTGTTCCTGCTACGCCCTCTGGTGTTCATCCGGTGTCTTCTTGACCTGCAGTTACTCCCCTGTACACACTGTCTCTCCCTCTCCCTCTCTGTGTGATTGTGTGGTTGGAGACAGGTGTGCTGGAGTCAGAGCAGATCCCTACTAGCTGCAACTCATTCCATAATCAAGACCTCTATGAATACTCAGTCCTGCCACTTCCACTCTGCCAGATCGTAATCTCTGTTCATTTACCACTCTGTCTCTGGCTCCTGTCTCCCGTTCCAAATCTCACCACCCAACTACCTTCCTCTGGATTTTACTCACCACCACTACCTTGGATTACCCTCAGGACTTGTTTACCCTGTTATACTCAGCTAACTCCAACCTCAGTCTCCACATCTGTTTTTTCTGCAACTCATCCGAGCTTCCCTGGTTCTGCACTCCATATCTCCCTGTGTAACAATAAATATTTTGGTTCATTCATCCCTGTTTCCTCATCTGAGTCTGCTCTTGGGTTTCCACTGTGTCACTCCGCTTAACACACCTGCCCGAATGCATAGTGCCAACAGTAAAGTTTGGTGGAATAAAATTAACTTTTAACAAGGCACACCTGTTAATTGAAATCTATTCCAGGTGAATACCTCATGAAGCTGGTTGAGAGAATGCCATGAGTGTGCAAAGCTGTCATCAAGGCAAAGGGTGGCAACTTTGAAGAATCTCAAATCTCAAATATATTTTGACACTTTTTTGGTTACTACACACGATATGTGTTATTTCATAGTTTTGATGTCTTCACTGTTATTCTACAATGTAGAAAATAGTCAAAATAAAGAAAACTCTTGAATGAGTAATTGTGTCAAAGCTTTTGTATTCAGACCCTTTACTCAGTACTTTATTGACGCACCTTTGGCTGCAATTACAGCCTCAAGTCTTCTTGGGTATGATGCTACAAGCTTGGCACACCTGTATTTGGGAATTTCTCCCATTCCTCTATGCAGATCCTCTCAACCTCTGTCAGGTTGGATGGGGAGTGTCGCTGCACAGCTTATTTTCATGTCTCTCCAGAGATGTTCCATCAGGTTCAAGTCCGGGCTCTGGCTGGGCCACTCAAGGACATTCAGAGACTTGTTCCGAAGCCATTCCTGCGTTGTCTTGGCTGTGTGTTTAGGGTTGTTGTCCTGTTGGAAGGTAAACTTTCACCCCAGTCTGAGGTCCTGAGCGCTCTGGAGCAGATTTCTATCAAGGATCTCTCTGTACTTTGTTCCGTTCATCTTTTCCTCGATTCTGACCAGTCTCCCAGTCCCTGCGACTGAAAAACATCTCCACAGCATGATGCCGCCACCACCATGCTTCACCGTCCTCCAGACGTGATGCTTGGCATTCAGGCCAAAGAGTTCTATCTTGGTTTCATCAGACCAGAGAATCTTGTTTCTCATGGTCTAAGAGTCTTTTGGTGCCTTTTGGCAAACTTCCAGTGGGCTGTCATGTGCCTTTAACTGAGGAGTGGCTTCCGTCTGGCCACTCTACCATAAAGGCCTGATTGGTGGAGTGCTGCAGAGATGGTTGTCCTTCTGGAAGGTTCTCCCATCTCCACAGAAAAACTCTGGAGCTCTGTGAGAGTGACCATCGAGTTCTTGGTCACGTCCCTGACCAAAGCCCTTCTCCCCCGATTGCTCAGTTTGGCTGGGCGGCCAGCTCTAGAAAGAGTCTTGGTGGTTCCAAACTTCTTCCATTTAAGAATGATGGAGGCCACTGTGTTCTTGTGGACCTTCAATGAGGCAGAAATTTGTTGGTACCCATTCTCAGGTCTGTGCCTTGACACAATCCTGAGGTGGTATACTCCTCAATGCCATTGGATGAATCCCGGAACATATTCCAGTCTGTGCTAGCAAAACAGCCCTGTAGCGTAGTTATTTATTTAATTATTTTTGCATTCTTTGTAACTCATTTTGTACATAATGTTGCTGCTACCATCTCTTATGACCAAAAATAGCTTCTGGACATCAGAACAGCAATTCCTCACCTCAAACTGAACAAATATTTTTCTTTAATTAGTCCGACGTGAAGGATATACTGCTTTGTCAAGAGAAGGCCCAAATCCCCGTCATCAGCGAGAAGAAAATATTTGAGAATTAATGTATGCCAACCCAGGACCTCCACATCCAGCTTCTTCACCTGCGGGATCATCTGAGACCAGTCACCCGGACAGCTAATGAAACAGTGGGTTTGCACAACCAAAGAATTTATGCACAAACTGTCAGAAACCGTCTCAGGGAAGCTCATCTGCGTGCTCATCGTCCTCACCAGGGTCTTGACCTGGCTGCAGTTTGGCATTGTAACTGACTTCAGTGGGCATAATGCTCACATTCAATGGCCACTGGGATCCCAGTGTAGTAGAGTAGGGCAGGGTGCCTTGTAAGAATTAGCTGATGAGTAGTTAAAATACCACTTCCCTCCGTATTACTGGCCAGCATGCAATCGTTGGGGAAAAAACTGGAAGATCTATGATTAAGACTATCCTACCAACGGGACATTCAAAACTGTAATATCTAATGTTTCACCGAGACGTGGCTGAACGACGATACGGATAATATAGAGCTGGCTGGCTTCTCGGTGCATCGGCAGGACAGAGCAGCTACGTCTGGTAAGACGAAGGGTGGGGGTGTGTGTCTATTTGTCAACAACTTCTGGTGCGCGATGTCTAATATTACAGAAGTCTTGAGGTATTGCTCGCCTGAGGTAGAATACCTCATGTTAAGCTGTAGACCACACTATCTACAAAGAGAGTTCTCATCTATATTATTCGCAGCTGTCTATTTACCACCACAAACCGATACTGCCACTAAGACGGCACTCAATGAGCTGTATAAGGCCATGAGCAAACAAGAAAATGCTCATCCAGAAGCAACGCTCCTAGTGGCCAGGTACTTTAATGCAGGCAAACAAATCTATTTTACCTAATTTCTACCAACATCTCACATCTGTAACCAAATAAACTCGAGACCACCTTTACTCCACACACAGAGACGCATACAAAGCTCTCGCTTGCCCTCAATTTGGAAAACTAAAACTAAAGCAGGAAGTACCAGTGACTCGCTCAATATGGAAGCGGTCAGATGACGCGGATGCTACGCTACAGGACTGTTATGCTAGCACATACTGGAATATGCTCCAGGATTCATCCAATGTCATTGAGGAGTATACAACCTCAGTCAGCAGCTTCATCAACAAGTGCATCGACGATGTCGTCCCCACAGTGACCATATGTACATTTTCCAACCAGAAGCCATGGATTACAGACAACATCTGCACCAAGCTAAAGGCTAGAGCTGCCGCCTTCAAGGAGCGGGACACTAATCCGGACACTTATAAGAAATGCCATTATTCCCTCAGACGAACCATCAAAGAGGCAAAGCATCAATACAGGACTAAAATTGAATCCTACTACACCGGCTCTGACGCTCTTTGGATGCTCTTTGAATATTACGGACTAAAAAGGGAAACCCAGCCGTGAGCTGCCCAGTGACACAAGCCTACCAGACGAGCTAAATGCCTTTTATACTAGTTTCGAGGCAAGCAACACTGAAGCATGCATGAGAGCTTTTCTGGATGACTGTGTGATCACGCTCTCCATAGCCGATGTGAGCAAGACCTTGAAACAGGTCAACAATCACAAAACCGCAGGGCCAGACGGATTACCAGGACGTCTGCTCAAAGCATGCGCGAACCAACTGCCAAGTGTATTCACTGAAATTTTCAACCTCTCCCTGATCGAGTCTATAATACCAACATGTTTCAAACAGACCACCATAGTCCCTGTGCCCAAGAAAGCGAAGGTAACCTGCCTAAATGATTACCACCTCGTAGCACTCATGTCGGTAGCCATGAAGTGCTTTGAAAGGCTGGTTATGGCTCACATCAACACTATCATGCCGGAAACCATAGACCCACTCCAATTCACATACCGCCCCAACAGATTCACAGATGACGCAATCGCACTCCACACTGTCCTTTCCCAGCTGGACAAAAGGAATACCTATGTTAGAATACTATTCATTGACTACAGCTCAGAATTCAACACCATAGTGCCCGCAAAGCTCATCACTAAGCTAAGGAGCCTGGGACTAAACACCTCACTCTACAACTGGATCCTGGACTTCCTAACGGAAGATCCAAGCACAACTCCAACACCATCATTAAGTTTGCTGACGACACAACAGTGGTAGGCCTGATCACATACAATGATGAGACAGCCTATAGGGAGGAGGTCAGAGACCTGGCAGTGCAAGACAAAGGAGCTGATCGTGGACTGTAGGAAAAGGAGGGCCAAACAGGCCCCCATTAACATCGACGGGGGCGAGACATGCACCACAGGGCTAGTGCGGGGAGCGGGAACAGGATACACTGGGCCATGGAGGCGCACTGGCGGTCTCGAGCGCAGGACTGGCACCACCCGTACTGGCTGGGTGCCCGCTTCCCCCCGGCAAATGCGGGACGCTGGTACCGAGCACACCGGCCTGTGGATGCTCGGCCTCGACGCCGTGCACATCACCCCATAGCACGGGGCCTGACCAGTACCACGCTGCCTCCGGTAAGCACGGGGAGTTGGCTTAGGGCTCAACCCTTGCCCAGCCAAACTACCCGTGTGCCCCCCCAAAATAATTTCTGGGGGCTGCCTCTCAGGCTCCCTTAACTCCTCCATAGCCCTGGATATGCTCATCCTCATCTCCGCCCATGTCCATCCTTCTTCATCGTGCTCCTTCCTCCGCTGCTTGGTCCGTTTGTGGTGGGTAGTTCTGTCACGGGTGTCGTAAGGATTAGACCAAAATGCAGCGGGAGTCTGTATACTCATTTTCTTTTTTAATGGCAGAAAGAAGGGAAACCCGAAACAAAACACACGTATACAAAAAACAACGACGATAACAGTCTTGTCAGGCACACAGCTAAACAAGAAACACTTACCCACAAAATCCCACAGAAAAACACCCCTCTTAAATAGGACCTTCAATTAGAAGCAACTAGGAGCAGCTGCTTCCAATTGAAGGTCAACCCCATAAACTAAACATAGAACTAGACATACTAGATAAACATAGAAATATACTAACATAGAACATAGCCCAACAAACCCCGAAACACTCTAAACAAACACCCCCTGCCACGTCCTGACCAAACTACAATAACAAATAACCCCTTATACTGGTCAGGACGTGACACCGTGTGAAAAATACAATTTGATTTGATTTGTATTTCAGTTGGTTAGGAGCCCGCAAAATGGCAGCCATCCCCTCCAGCGCCATTATTTCTATTATTTCTAAAGCTGCAATATGTAACTTTTTGGGCGACCCAACCAAAATCACATACAAATGTGAGTTTTAGATATTAATTCTCATTGAAAGCAAGTATATTCTATGTGCACTATTTCTATGCTTCCTTTTCTTAAGTTTTGTTTTTGCTTCTTTGTAACGCCCTGGCCATAGAGAGGGGTTTTTGTTCTTTATTTTGGTTAGGCCAGGGTGTTACATTGGGTGGGCGTTCTATGTGCATATTTCTATGTTGGTTTGTTTCATTGATTTTGGCCGTGTGGCTTCCAATCAGGCACAGCTGTAGAGTGTTGTTGCTGATTGGGAGTCACACATAAGTGCCTGTTTTTCCGTTGGGGTTTTGTAGGTAATTGTTTCTGTTTCTGTTTTGTATTGCACCTGACAGTACTGTTTGGCTGTCGGTTTTCTTGTTCTTTCGTCCATAAAATTACGTCAATGATGAACACTAACTTCGCTGCGCCTTGGTCTACTCTCTCTCCCGATAGCCGTAACAGAATTACCCACCAAAAACAGACCAAGCAGGGGAGGAAGGAGAGGCACCAGGAGAAGGACTCATGGACGTTGGAGAAGATGGAGAGGAACGTTCAGGATTCCTGGAGATGGGAGGAATTAATGGACGGAAAAGGACCATGGGCTCAAGCGGGGGATTATCGCCGCCCGCAATGGGAAATAGAAGAGTTGAGAGCTGAGAGGCGCTGGTACGAAGAGAGGGAGCGCAACGGACACGGGAGGCAGCCCCCCGGGGGGCACACGGGGAGTGTGGCGGAACCAGGAAGGAATTCTGGGCCAACTCCCCGTGCTTACTGTAGGCAGCGCAGTACTGGTCAGACACCGTGTTATGCGGTAAAGCGCACGGTGTCCCCAGTACGTGTGCATAGTCCGGTGCGCTATAGGCCAGCCCCCCGCAAGTGCCATGCGAGTGCAGGCATCGAGCCAGGGAGGATGGTGCCAGCTCAGCGCGTCTGGTCTCCAGTGCGCCTCCTCGGTCCAGGTTATCCTGCGCCGGCACTGCGCACTGTGTCTCCAGAGCACTGGGAGGGCCCAGTTCGCCCAATGCCTGCGCTCCGCCCGTGCAGGGCCAAAGTGGGCATTCAGCCTGGAGTATGGGTAAAGAGCGTAAAGTCCTGAACTCCAGTGCTCCCCCACAGCCCGGTTTATCCTGTGCCTCCTCCTCGGACCAGGCCTCCAGTGGATCTCTCCATCCTGGTCCGTCCTGTGCCACCTCCCAGGACTAGGCCTCCAGTGGATCTCTCCAGCCTGGTCCGTCCTGTGCCACCTCCCAGGACTAGGCCTCCAGTGGGTCTCCCCATCCTGGTCCATCCTGTGCTGCCTCCCAGGACTAGGCCTCCAGTGGGTCTCCCCATCCTGGTCCGTCCTGTGCCGCCTCCTAGGACTAGGCCTCCAGTGGGTCTCGCCAGTCCAGAGCCGCCAGAGCTGCCCGCCAGTCCGGAGCCGCCAGAGCTGCCTGCCAGTCCGGAGCCGCCAGAGCTGCCCGCCAGTCCGGAGCCGCCAGAGCCGCCCGCCAGTCCGGAGCCGCCAGAGCCGCCCGCCAGTCAGGAGCCGCCAGAGCCGCCCGCCAGTCAGGTGCCGCCAGAGCCGCCCGCCAGTCCGGAGCCGCCAGAGCCGCCCGCCTGTCCGGAGCCGCCAGAGCCGCCCGCCTGTCCGGAGCCGCCAGAGCCGCCCGCCTGTCCGGAGCCGCCAGAGCCGCCCGCCTGTCCGGAGCCGCCAGAGCCGCCCGCCTGTCCGGAGCCGCCAGAGCCGCCCGCCTGTCCGGAGCCGCCAGAGCCGCCCGCCTGTCCGGAGCCGCCAGAGCCGCCCGCCTGTCCGGAGCAGTCAGAGCCGCCCGCCAGCCAGCCCGGTGAGTCCTGTGCCTGTGCCTAGGGCCAGGCCTCTTACATGTCTCCTCAGCCTGGTGAATCCTGGGTCAGTGCCGCCGGAGCCGCCAGGGACGCCCGCCAGCCGGGCGCAACCAGGGTCACCCGCCAGCCGGGCGCAGCCATCGTCGCCCGCCAGCCGGGCGCAGTCATCGCCGCCAGCCGGGCGCAGCCATCACCGCCCGCCAGCCGGGCGCAACCAGGGTTGCCCGCCAGCCGGGCGCAGCCACCGCCCGCCAGCCGGGCGCAGTCAGGGTCGCCCACCAGACCTTCGGCGCGGCCAGGTGCGCCACCTAAGAGGGCGACGCCGAGGGTGGAGCAGAGGCCATGTCCCGCAGCTGAGCCGCCGCCGTAAGAAGGCCCACCCGGACCCTCCCTTTCAGAGTCAGGTTTTGTGGTCGGAGTCCGCACCTTGGAGGGGGGGTACTGTAACGTCCTGGCCATAGAGAGGGTTTTTTGTTCTTAATTTTGGTTAGGCCAGGGTGTTACATTAGGTGGGCGTTCTATGTGCATATTTCTATGTTGGTTTGTTTCATTGATTTTGGCCGTGTGGCTTCCAATCAGGCACAGCTGTAGAGTGTTGTTGCTGATTGGGAGTCACACATAAGTGCCTGTTTTTCCGTTGGGGTTTTGTGGGTAATTGTTTCTGTTTCTGTTTTGTATTGCACCTGACAGTACTGTTTGGCTGTTGGTTTTCTTGTTTTGTACAGTGTTCTTCGTCAATTAAATTACGTCAATGATGAACACTAACTCCGCTGTGCCTTGGTCTACTCTCTCTCCCGACAGCCGTAACATTCTTTTACTTTTGGTTTTGTATACCCGCTTCAAACAGCTGAAAATGCTATAATTTTGGTTATTGAAAATATGTTTCGCAGTGGTTTAGATCTTTTGTCACATAAACTGAAATTAGGCGAACTATTAGAATTTTAGCAACCAATCTGCCATTTCTGCATACTGCAACATTAAGAAAAAATATTACATATTAAATATCACACTTCTGTCGACTTCAAGTGTAAAGCACTTAGTTGTTCCCAATATGACGAATGTAAAAATGATCAATGTCAAACAATTATAACAAAAAATGTAATTGTTGATGGTAACCTCTGTGCAGGTATACAAGCACAGCCATCAAAGTCCCATATTTATGTGTTAAGGGATTAAAATAATTATTTCTAGATGTGGTAGTACTGAATCCTACAGACAGATAAACCAAATAATCAAAAGACCATTGTGTTTGTAATTCACTTTTAAACTAAAATGTAATGTTTTATTATGTGATGGTAATGACAACTGCAGGTGTTTTGAGAAAACTGAGTAAATCCATGTATTGTCATATACAATGGTCACAACCAATACCAATTATGATTCCTGACAAAATTAGGAAAATATTTCTGTTGAAAAAAGTTATTTTCAAAATAAGAAATGCCGAAATGCCAAAATGAGAAATGTCAAAAGTCCCCGCAGTTGCAAAATCCCCCATGTAGGAAAATGTGCATTGACACAGTTCATTATGGCTAAATATGAAATAATGACTATTCTATCAATGCACAACGGGACCACTTATTGCTTACACAAAGTATGGGCCCAAACAGTGTTTTGAGGCCTGTGTTCCATGGGATGATGTTATATTAGCATGGAAAGGTTTACTCCTCATACAAAATGAGTCTTGCATTTGGCATAATTCTTATGAACTCTGTGTTGATAGCGGTGAATGAATAAAGTAGATAAGATAAGAAAATGAATTCAGGCATTTACATTGTTTGAGAGAAAAAAGATAAAATACAGATTTCATTCTACTTCTATTAGAGAGAGGGAGACACATTCATCAAAGTGAGTGAACTCCTCTTATGGGGCTAATATTCATACAGTAGAGGCGTATTCTTCACTCTCAAAATTTATTTGTATCATTAATGCCCCGCAAGCTATTCCGTGAATCAAATTATTACCAGGGTTCATTGGGGAATACGTCGGAGTAGGTAAGACATTCTCAGGTTGGTGGACACAGAAAAACATAATTGTGAAGGTATATAACTACATTGTTTTGGAATAGTTGTATAAAACATGATAGAAACTCTTTATTATAAAAAATTACAAGATATAAAGTTCAAACTAGATAAAGAATGTGCCAGAGCCACTCTGGCGACTTGTCCCCTGATATCTAGTGACGCTTTAGCATGCCATTGTCAGAGGAAGGACAGCAGACGTCTCTGTGTGCTTTGTTGCTGGTTATCTTAGCTGAGTTCCTCCCCTCTGTGTGAAAATCCTCAGCTAAATCAACATGGCTGGCTCGCTCTTTATCCAGTACCGGATTTCATCTCCACACCAGCCGCCAACGGCACTCACACGGATGAGGGGAGATCTGCTAAAGCATCTCCTCTGCAGTGCAGCGCTCTCCGCTGGGATTAGCCAGGCTGCATTCCCACCGTCAGCACCACTGAGTCCTCAGTCCACACACTGAACATAGGGGTTAGGGGGTCTACACTAACACACACAGACACACCCACAAACACACAGAGATCTGCAACCCTATCCCCTCCTATCTATTGATTAGAGTCTGCTTTTTCCTTTACTTACAAACAGAACATTATTGTTTTAATTTGGGTGCCTTTCTACTTTGGTGAGTGCAATGTAAGGGGTCAGGCCAGTGTATTGTATGACTTCCAGATCACTGTAACTCATTATCAAACTGATCTAGCTACACTCATCAGCACATCAGACAGAGAGAACCTTCATGTAATCTTAACTAGTGGCTCATGGTTATGTGAAACATACAGTAACTTCATATCCAATCAGACATGAATATGTGCAGTATGTTCTCATTTTAGTTAGAAACTTTAAGAAATGAATAGTGTGATTAGATCATGAAAATGTCTATCACTACGGTGTCGCTCACCCCATTTTGGAGAGGATGGAAATCCCTTTCTCTTCACGCATGCCAGAGGACTAAGGGTCCAATTGTATCGGCAGGGGTCAGTGCACACCTTATCAGAGTAGGGCTGCTTGAAAAGGCCTGTGAGCAACGATTCTTTACATTCCACTGAGCACGGCATTTCAGGGTAACAGCTAGAATTTCTCCCCCAACACAAGAGAAGACTGGCTTTGGCGATGCAGTGATGTATGCTGCGGAGGTCCAACAGAAAGTTAAACCACTGTCATTGTGAATCACTGCCAACCAACGATAGTAAATATACTTTGACATGTCTATTTCAAACTTGATAGTCTTCATTGAATAATGCATTATACACATGATCTGTAATTCATCTTCAAAATGCCTGTAGATTACCTGTGAACATGGGGGAGCCCCAGAGGTAACTATCTGATCCACTGCCTTATCCCTGAGGACTATTATGACCTCTCCACTACCAATAGCCTTTTCCCCTGAGCTGTGCTCTGCTGTCTGGTAACAGCCAGTCATCCTGGCCTCCTGAGAGAAAGCTCCAGGGAGAGGGCCTGAAACAACCAACCCACAAGCCTCACTACAGACCCTGCTGGCTCCCAGGTCATGTTCTCTAATGTTGAATAACGAGAGATGATTGTCTTTAGATAAGGGGGATTTTCACTCCATTTTTTTGTCTGCAAATAAAGAGGCGCTCAATCAAGTGGAGGCTTGATTAAGCTTTCCTGGTGAGAGAGAGAGAGAGCGACTGAGAGACTGAGAGATTGAGAGACTGAGAGACTGGTTGTCTGCCTGGCGGTGGTCAGGATTGTGCAAGTGGTGAAACAAGTGACATCTACGTCATTGCAGTAAATTAACTCTCAATCAAAAGGCAAACAATATTGTCTTGAAGAGAGCTTCCCATTTAATACATTTATTACAACATAATTAAGGAACCAAAGATACTGACCAAGCAATTGTAACGGTATAAAGGTGTCACATGTCCCCTATTCTTTGGATCGTTCCACCAATTCGGTGCCTTTTGAGAAGTGCAACTTGGTCAAATAAAAAAAAATATATAAATATCTTTAACATTCTGTCATAAAGTGCCCATGTTCAACTTCATAAAAAAAACTAGTTTTCCCAACTCAAGAGGTTAAATCAAAAATATGACTATATTAAGTACCTATTAAGTGCCAAATAAAGTAACAGGGTGGACTGTAATAGGGTTGAAGATTTCTTCTTAAATCAGCCCTAAATCCCCTTGTGACAGGGGGAATGGAAGCTTGTTGTGTGCAATTGAATGCAAACTTTAAAAACACATTTAATTGACATGTTATGCTTGACCCTCTGTTTTCCAACACCTGCTTTTACACTATGATTTGGCTATTAGATGTTCAATGTTTCTTTTGAAAACCTTTTTTTTTAAAGAATAGTTTCACCATATTAAAACGAGAGTACAGTTCAGTAACAGGGTTGACCTTAAAATAAGGAACAGACAAACATTTATCAGTAATCACATGAAATAAATGATCTTCAGAAATTACTTTGTCAAAGCAACAACATAATTAGAGCTTTACAATGACGGTGAACACGTGGAGAAATGTTGGGCTTAAGTGGGTTAAAATCTTCCTAAAAATCACAGAGGGTGCTTGGACAGACATGGCAAAATACTGAATTTAATCTTTATTCATATTGAAAATCAAATGTATTGAATTCTCCATGTGGTCTATATTAAAGGTCACTTCATTTAATATAACAGGCTTTTAAAATGCAATATTGGTGCACAATTTTGACTTAAAATATCAAAGGGATGCCAAAGGCATTCTTTTTGTGGAACGACCCTTTTCGGGAAGGACACAATTGCTTTAAATGACTAAGTCAATTCTAAAACTAGATACCAAAGGTAGCAAAGATTCTCTCTTCAATAAGATTTTCGCAGCATAACCTCCATTGTCTAACCGATGCAGCAACCTCATGCTCTGCTGTGCAGCATGTGCATCAGTGATTTCAAATATCTTCCAGTAGAGGGCATCATGGATCGTTTCTATTTTTAGCAATTGACTATTATTTCCAAAGGGAATTAGAGGCTTCTTGAGGATGTCTTCCCCTGTTTTCATGAGAAAGTGCCCATTTCCCCCTACCCTACTCTAACAAGAGATTGAGGCAATCATTATTCAATTTTGAATGTTTGCCAATCCACATACTAGCAATCAACAACCTGCAAATCAGTGTGTGGTATACATACGTACAGTATGTAGCTACAATAAGTAATTTAAGTGTTTGGTTTGCTAGTTATCTTAAATTGCTTGTAGTATTGTATGTTTTTATGACATTGTATGTTTGAATGTTGTACATTGTATAAATTGTGCTCATTCAGGGCTCCCTTGGAAAAGAGGGAGCCCTGAATGACTTGTCTCTTTATGTGGCTCATAAGGCACTGATCATCTAGCACGCATAACATATCACACTGCGCTTTAAGACTTTTGCCTAAACCATTTTTGCCTGCGCTGAACTGCACTCAGTTGCTATGGACACAGATCATGTGTTTTCTTTTCTTTTTTTAAAACTGTGGCCATGACAACAAAGCGGCTGTTACAGAAAACCTACAATGAAATGCACTTTATGAGGCCACAATAAGATGAGGAAAAAACCCTTATCAATTATGGCGGTTTTATCCATCAGTGATTTTATCCATTTTCCATTATGTGGCCTATATATGCTCCCATTCTAAGAAGTATGATATTGATGTAAACAATCAATATGTGTAGTTCTAATGGCCAATCAGAGAAAAGATACATGGAAATACTGGCGCTTATTACCACTCCTGGTGGTACTGTGTCTGTCAATCCCCATGTAAATCATTTCAATTAGGATTTGATTAATTCATTATTGATTTCCAGCTTGGCAGTTAATTATACTGTATTACCCACATATGTGCCCCTGCATGTATGGTGTGTGTGACACGTGCACTGTTTTATTGCTTGAGAGCGAGGGGAATGGCACCCTTTTTTTTCTGTGACACTAATTGTGGCTTGGGTGTGAAGGTAAAATAAAGAGTCTTGGCTTTAATGATGAATGGCACACAAAGATGTAATTCTTATGCATTTCAGTAGCTATTATCCTCCATTCAGTGACAGAGGAAACACTGCCTGACACATAGGATGCATACGGTGAAGAATGCTCTGTTTATTAGTATGGACTATTGTTACTTTCTCACTGCATCTTTGTGTCATTATTTTGTCAATCAATGAAGGTTAGGCTCACAGATGTATCACCAACATTGTATTCCAAACCCCAAATTACCAAAATATCACCAAAAGATGTGTATGTGCCCCATGGCCCGATGTGTATGAATGGAAAGGAGAATGTCACAGGCACACAGACAGAGCAGACGCAGTGCCAGCAGAAATCCTCAAATTATTGGTCACAAACCATCAACCTCAAATGACTCATTATGACACAAGCCTGAGGTTAGAGTGACCACTGATAACTGTGTTTGGATGGAGGTGAGGGGAGAGGAGGTGGACCACTAACCCTTAGGGCTCTCCCAGGATAACATTATAGCTACCACATAGACACACTGTGGCTCTTTGACCCCTTGTTAGGACAAGCTAGTGAACTGGATCTGATATACTAGTGGTTATATTGAGTGACAATCGCTGCCAGCAGTTATAAGTAGTCTCCATTGAATTCTCTGTGAAATTAGAGCAGATTGGGGGTTGTCTCTCCAAAATGTGTAGGATAGACTTCCCCCTCCTACACCATTCATCTTACCGAATGGATACATTAACATGATGAGGATGTGCACAGTTGACTAGTTACATTGATACATGTGAATCTACACATTACGGATTTCACTAATAAATGGCACAAATTGGAAGTGTGAGTGTTCATTTGAACCCTCTTTGCTGATGGAAAGCTCTGCTCCTCTTTTATATCCACTAGATGGCGACCTCATGTAGACTATGGCTGAGTCTGCTGGCTGTGTGGCCATCAGTCTCATTATTAACGCATATGATGAGGCTGCACTTCCTATAAAATGCAGCTGACTTGGCTAGCAACGTGACAGGCTTCGACAAATAGGGGTTTCCTGGTGGGCTTTGCATGCAACTTGTGGTCTGAGATGTTTTGCTGGAGCCATTAGAACACATCAGGCTCTGATTAAGTAACTTTTTTAACATCCTACTGTATGTGTACTGCATAAACATTTTATGCAGGAGATGATTTCTTGTCTTACTATAGCTATAATTTGGCTATTTTGTTTGGGGGGGTTAACTCAGCTACCTTACCTCAGGTAGCAGGGGCTTGGAGATGCATGGGAACCTATACCCCAATAAATCATTCTACAAGGACATGCTTGTATTTGTTCAGTTATGAGCAGCTTGCCTTCTTGAAGCCTTACATGATGAACTTTCCAAGTGGTCTTGTTACAGTAACACAAGGACAGGGAAGATGGAAAAAAGACTGCATTTCCAAGTAACACTGCAGTAAAAAGGAGAGAAAGGGGGTGTTAAAGATCACAACCTCAAATATCAGCTCTGCACAATGTTGCCAAGTCTTGTTGCTATGGAGACCGCGTCCTATTGCAGGTGTGAGTAAAGACAGAGGAAGTCAACTGTGCTTCCCCCCCTCTGTGTGTCTCTCTCACTCCCTTTCACTAAATCTTTCTGTGTTTTCTTTCTTAACACTCTTAACACTCTCTCTCTATTGTGCAAAAATCAAGTATTAAATTAGGGCTTTAAATGAGCACCACCAGTGTCGGGGAGTAGTGAACTACATGTACAGGTGAAGTTTACATACACTTAGGTTGGAGTCATTAAAACTTGTTTTTCAACCACTCCACAAATTTCTTGTTTACAAACTATAGTTTTGGCAAGTCGGTTAGGACATCTACTTTGTGCATGTCACAAGTAATTTTTCCAACAATTGTTTAGAGACAGATTATTTCACTTATAATTCACTGTAACACAATTCCAGTGGGTCAGCTTGGAAAATTCCAGAAAATTATGTCCTGGCTTTAGAAGCTTCTGATAGGCTAATTGACATCATTTGAGTCAATTGGAGGTGTACCTGTGGATGTATTTCAAGGCCTACCTTTAAACTCAGTGCCTCTTTGCTTGACATCATGGGAAAATCAAAAGAAATCAGCCAAGACCTCAGAAAATAAATTGTAGACCTCCACAAGTCTGGTTCATCCTTGGGACCAATTTCCAAACGCCTGAAGGTACCATGTTCATCTGTACAAACAACAGTACGCAAGTATAAACACCATGGGATCATGCAGCCGTCATACCGCTCAGCATAGAGACATGTTCTGTCTCTTAGAGATGAATG
Organism: Salmo trutta; assembly: GCF_901001165.1. Taxonomy (NCBI): domain Eukaryota; kingdom Metazoa; phylum Chordata; class Actinopteri; order Salmoniformes; family Salmonidae; genus Salmo; species Salmo trutta. The sequence goes on along the minus strand of NC_042973.1, from coordinate 30,398,076 downwards.
TACTTTATTTTAAGAATGTGAAATGTCAGAATGATAGCAGAGAGAATGATTTATTTCATTTTAAATTTCTTTCACCACATTCCCAGTGGGGCAGAAGTTTACATACACTCAATTACTATGTGGTAGCATTGCCTTTACATTTTTTAACTTGGGTCAAATGTTTCAGGTAGCCTTCAACAAGCTTCGCACAATAAATTGGGAGATTTTTGGCCCATTCCTCCTGCTCAACACCATTATCCCGGAAACCCTAGACCCACTCCAATTTGCATACCACCCAAACAGATCCACAGATGATGCAATCTCTATTGCACTCCACACTGCCCTTTCCCACCTGGACAAAAGGAACACCTATGTGATAATGCTATTCATTGACTACAGCTCAGCGTTCAACACCATAGTACCCTCAAAGCTCATCACTAAGCTAAGGAACCTGGGACTAAACACCTCCCTCTGCAACTGGATCCTGGACTTCCTGACGGGCCGCCCCCAGGTGGTGAGGGTAGGTGCCACGCTGATCCTCAACACTGGAGCTCCCCAGGGGTGCGTGCTCAGTCCCCTCCTGTACTCCCTGTTCACCCACGACTGCATGGCCAGGCACGACTCCAACACCATCATTAAGTTTGCAGACGACACAACAGTGGTAGGCCTGATCACCGACAACGACGAGACAGCCTATAGGGAGGAGGTCAGAGACCTGGCCGGGTGGTGCCAGAATAACAACCTCTCCCTCAATGTAACCAAGACTAAGGAGATGATTGTGGACTACAGGAAAAGGAGCACCGAGCACGCCCCCATTCTCATCGACGGGGCTGTAGTGGAGCAGGTTGAGAGCTTCAAGTTCCTTAGTGTCCACATCAACAACAAACTAGAATGGTCCAAACACACCAAGACAGTCGTGAAGAGGGCACGACAAAGCATATTCTCCCTCAGGAAACTGAAAAGATTTGGCATGGTTCCTGAGATCCTCAAAAGGTTCTACAGCTGCAACATCGAGAGCATCCTGACCGGTTGCATCACTGCCTGATACGGCAAATGCTCCTTCTCCGACCGCAAGGCACTTCAGAGGGTAGTGCGTATGGCCCAGTACATCACTGGGCAAAGCTGCCTGCCATCCAGGACCTCTACACCAGGCAGTGCCAGAGGAAGGCCCTAAAAATTGTCAAAGACCCCAGCCACCCCAGTCATAGACTGTTCTCTCTACTACCGCATGGCAAGTGGTACCGGAGCGCCAAGTCTAGGACAAAAAGGCTTCTCAACAGTTTTTACCCCCAAGCCATAAGACTCCTGAACAGGTAACCAAACGGTTACCCAGTCTATTTGCATTGTGTGCCCCCCCCAACCCCTCTTTTACGCTGCTGTTACTCTCTGTTTATCTTATATGCATAGTCACTTTAACTATATGTTCATGTACATACTACGTCAATTGGCCCGACCAACCAGTGCTCCCGCACATTGGCTAACCGGGATATCTGCATTGTATCCCACCACCCCCCAACCCCTCTTTTTACGCTACTGCTACTCTCTGTTCATCATATATGCATAGTCACTTTAACCATACCTACATGTACATACTACCTCAATAAGCCTGACTAACCGGTGTCTGTATATAGCCTTGCTACTCTTATCTTCAAATGTCTTTTTACTGTTGTTTTATTTCTTTACTTACCCACACACACACACACACACACACACACACACACACACACACACACACACACACACACACACATACCTTTTTTTCGCACTATTGGTTAGAGCCTGTAAGTAAGCATTTCACTGTAAGGTCTACACCTGTTGTATTCGGCGCACGTGACAAATAAACTTTGATTTGATTTGACAGAGCTGGGGTAACTGAGTCAGGTTTGTAGGCCACCTTGCTCGCACATGCTTTTTCAGTTCTGCCCACAAATTTTCTATAGGATTGAGGTCAAGGCTTTGTGATGGCCACTCCAATACCTTGACTTTGTTGTCCTTAAGCCATTTTGCAACAACTTTGAAAGTATGCTTGTGGTCATTGTCCATTTGGAAGATCCATTTGCGACCAAACTTTAACTTCCTGACTGATGTCTTGAAATTTTGCTTCAATATATCCACATAATTTTCCTACCTCATGATGCCATCTATTTTGTGAAGTGCACCAGTCCCTCCTGCAGCAAAGCACCCCCACAACATGAAAGTGCCACCCCTGTGCTTCACGGTTGGGATGGTGTTCTTCGGCTTGCAAGCCTCCCCCTTTTTCCTCCAAATGTAATGATGGTCATTATGGCCAAACAGTTCTATTTTTGTTTCATCAGACCAGAGGACATTTCTCCAAAAAGTACGATCTTTGTCCCCATGTGCAGTTGCAAACCGTAGTCTGGCTTTTTTATGGCGGTTTAGGAGCAGTTGCTTCTTCCTTGCAGAGCGGCCTTTCAGGTTATGTCGATACAGGACTCGTTTTACTGTGGATATAGATCATTTTGTACCTGTTTCCTCCAGCATCTTCACAAGGTCCTTTGCTATTGTTCTGGGATTGATTTGCACTTTTCGCACCAAAGTACGTTCGTCTTTAGGAGACAGAACACGTCTCCTTCCTGAGAGGTATGACGGCTGCGTGGTCCCATGGTGTTTATTCTTGTGTACTATTGTTAGTACAGATGAACGTGGTACATTCAGGCGTTTGGAAACTGCTCCCAAGGATGAACCAGACTTGTGGAGGTCTATAATTTTTCTTCTGAGGTCTTGGCTGATTTCTTTTGATTTTCCCATGATGTCAAGCAAAGAGCCACTGAGTTTGAAGGTAGGCCTTAAAATACATCAACAGGTACACCTCCAATTGACTCAAATTACGTCAATTAGCCTATCAGAAGCTTCTAAAGCCATGACATAATTTTCTGGAATTTTCCAAGCTGTTTAAAGGCACAGTCAACTTAGTGTATGTATACTTCTGACCCACTGGAATTGTGATACAATTAATTTTAAGTGAAATAATCTGTCTGTAAACAATTGTTGGAAAAATTACTTGTGTCATGCACAAAGTAGATGTCCTAACCGACTTGCCAAAACTATACTTTGTTAACAAGTAATTTGTGGAGTGGTTGAAAAATGAGTTTCAATGACTCCTTCCTAAGTCTATGTAAACTTCTGAGTTCAACTGTATATATATTTTTTATCTTTATCTTTAACTCTACACCTGTTGTTTGTGAAGCATGTGACACATAAATGTTGATTTGATCCGAAGAAAGAATCTGTCCCAGTGAAGTGCCATGGAGCTGAGCTAAACTGACAGCACCGCTGTTGTGGGATGAAAATGATGGATGTTTGAGCATTTACATTGTGGGAAACGATGATGTGGCCATGTCCACTTGTAACTATTCAATACACATGTTATTTTACATATAAGTATGGCAATCGTGTCTGAGATTAAGATGGAGAGGAGGCTGGTTCCAGACGTCTACCATTCTCTTGGGTAATGCGCCGGAGAGGATGGCTGCCGTTTTACGGGCTCCTAACCAACTATGCTATTTTGTTAGTTTTTTATCATTGTTTGTAACTTATTTTTTCAACTTATTGTGTACATAATGTTGCTGCTACCATCTCTTATGACCAAAAATAACTTCTGGACATCAGAACAGCAATTAGTCACCTTGAACTGGACAAAGATTTTTTCTTTAACGAGTCCGACACAAAGTATGTACCACTTTCTCTGGACAAGGCACAAATCCTCATCATTTGGAGGAAGAAAAGACAGAGAAAAAGGGGCAGAGGTTGGGCTGCCTTCTGAGAATTCATGGCATGTGAGTTAACTTCCACCACCATCTGTTCTATTGGCCAACGTGCAATCATTGGAAAACAAAATGGATGATATACCATCAAGACTATCCTACCAACGGGACATTAAAAACTGTAATATCTTATGTTTCACCTAGTCATGGCTGAACGACGACATGGATAATATAGAGCTGGCGGGATTTTCCTTGCATTGGCAGGACAGAGAAACTACGTCCGTTAAGACAAGGGGCAGGGGTGTGTGTCTATTTGTCAATAACAGCTGGTTCACGATGACTAATATTAAAGAAGTCTCGAGGTATTACTCGCCTGAGGTAGAGTACCTTAAGATAAGCTGTAGACCACACTATCTACCAAGAGAGCTGTCATCTATATTATTTGGAGCTGTCTTTACCACCACAAACCAATGCTGGCATGAAGATGGCACTCAACCAGCTGTATAAGGACATAAGCAAACAAGAAAATTCTCATCCAGAAGCGACGCTCCTAGTGGCCAGGTACTTTAATGCAGGCAAACTTAAATCTGTTTTACCTCATTTTTACCAGCATGTCACATGTGCAACCAGAGGAAAAAACTCTAGACCACCTTTACTCCACACTCAGAGACGCATACAAATCTGTCCCTCACCCTCCATTAGGCAAATCTGACCATAATTCTATCCTCCTGATTCCTACTTACAAGCAAAAACTAAAGCAGGAAGTACCAGTGACTCGCTCAATACGGAAGTGGTCAGATGACGCGGATGAGGCGCTACAGGACTGTTTTGCTGACACAGACTGGAATTTGTTCCGGGATTCATCCAATGGCATTGAGGAGTATATCACCTCAATCATCGGCTTCATCAATAAGTGCATCGACAATCTCATCTCCACAATGACCGTACGTACATATCCCAACCAGAAGCCATGGATTACAGGCAACATCCACATCGAGCTAAAGGCTAGAGCTGCCGCTTTCAAGGAGAGGGACACTAATCCGGACGTTTATAAGAAATCCCGCTACGCCCTCAGACAAACCACCAAACAGGCAAAGTGTCAATACAGGATTAAGATTGAATCCTACTACACTGGCTTTGAATCTTGTCGGATGTGGCAGGGCTTGAAAACTATTACAGACTACAAAGGGAAACCCAGCCGTGAGCTGCCCAGTGACGCAATGCTACCAAACGAGCTGAATGCCTTTTATGCTTGCTTCGAGGCAAGCAGCACTGAAGCATGCATGAGAGCACCAGCTGTTCCGGACAACTATGTGATAACGCTTTCGGTAGCTGATGTGAGCAAGAAATAAATCACAAAGCCACTGGGCCAGACGGATTACCAGGATGTGTATACAAAGCATGCGCGGATCAATTGGTAAGTCTCTTCACTGACATTTTCAACCTCTCTCTGACCGAGTCTGTAATACCGACATGTTTCAAGCAGACCACCATAGTCCCTGTGCTCAAGGAAGTGAATGTAACCTGCGTAAATGATTACCGACCCGTAGCACTCACATCGGTAGCCATGAAGTGCTTTGAAAGACTGGTCATGGCTCACATCAACAGCACCATTCCAGATACCGTAGACCCACTCCAATTCATATACCACCCCAACAGATTGAGGCGCAATCTCGATCGCACTCCACACTGCCCTTTACCACCTGGACAAAAGGAACACCTCAGTATGTGAAAATGCTGTTCATTGACTACAGCTCAGCGTTCAACACCATAGTGCCCACAAAGCTCATCACCAAGCTAAGGACCCTTGTACTAAACACCTCCCTCTGCAACTGGATCCTGGACTTCCTGACTGGCCGCCCCCAGGTGTTAAGGGTTGGCAACAACACGTCTGCAATGCTGATCCTGAATCAAGACAGTCGTGAAGAGGGCACGACAACACCTTTTCCCCCTCAGGAGACTGAAAAGATTTGGCATGGGTTCCCATATCTTCAAAAAGTTCTACAGCTGCACTATTGAGAGCATTCTGGCCAGTTGCATCAATGCCTGGTATGGCAGCTGCTCGGCATCTAACCATAAGGCTCTACAGAGGGTGGTGCGTACGGCCCAGTACATCATTGGGTCCAATCTTCCTGCCATCCAGGACCTATATTCAGGACCTATATACTCTATCTTGAGCTGCATTGTTGGGTAAGGGCTTGTTAGTAAGCATTTCATGGTAAGGTTGAATTCGAGTGTGACAAATAAAGTTTGATTTGATTTGGCTCAACAAGCTGATTTGGCCCAACCAAAGGCTATAATAGCACACTCCAGGACTGTGCAAATCTAATCAACCCTTAGGCAGAGTGTTCATAACACAGACTGATATAAAAAGATGCAAGCATCCAAATACCGCCCAGATATGTCCAGTGAACCGGGATGTTTTTTCTTTGCATCAGCGCTGTTTGAAAATATCCAAACTGAAAAGCCAAAGATCTGACCTGGAAATGGCCGCAGCCATGAAGTGCATCACATTAACTATGTCAGCACTGAGCCCTCTGTTTAGTCTAAGTGAATTTGTAAATGTAAAAGAATGTTGAAACCTGCAATAATGGATGTAAATGCTGTCTTTATTTATATGATGAAAGGCAATGTAGGCAGGGATCATATTGGAAATATGACTGATGGTTCTCTCTTTCTCCCTGAATTAGATGTACGCAAAACAATTGTACAGCTCATCCAGACCATTGTCTGCAATCTTCTCTGTGTCTATGGCGACATGTCTGTCTAATTTTGAGCTGCATCGAGTCACTTTGCATTAAGGAAGATTGGCTTCAGCCACTTGTGTCGCTCATTCTGGAATGATGTAGAGTTCCTGGGGTTGCTGCTCGTGTTTCACACTCCGTCTTCTTGGTACTGTACCCTTCAGATGCTTTTGTAGTAACATCATTCCCTTTAGAAAGTTCTGACTGTACAGTAAAACACACAAGGGAAGTTTTGAAGGGGAACTCATTCAGTCATAGGACGGGGTGTGGGGTCGAGGAACACAGCAGAATGCATGGAGACACACAGCAGAATGCATGGAGAACCATTCCATGGTTCCTTGAGATGTTTATAGGCTGTGGTCCTAGTTTGAGATGAGAAAGGAAAAGGGTGTGTCAGGAAGGGGGGAGAGATTTTTTATTGCATATGTGGTGAGAAATGTTTGTGAGTAGGAAACTGTTGATAGTTTAACCCTTTACACTCGTGGGAATTGGCCTATATGGATAGGGCTAAAGTGAAATGTTTCTTAATGAAGACATATGAACAGCACATGCATAACCATGATAGCAATTGAAAGGAAACAGTTTGGAGATTATGGGGAAATTATTAGACCAAAGGTGAGGACACAACAGTTCACCTGACACAAGACTGAATCCAAACATTACACTGTTTAATTTTATGTGCATTTTAAATGTACTGTACTTTCGCCACATTTGTTGATTTACTAAATCTGCAAATAATCTGGGTACAATCACTAATATGACAAGAATATTCCTGGAATACGTTGGGAAGGTGCAACATAAGACAACAAAAATACAAAGGTTAGAGTTAGAGGACTAACTGGTGTCTCCAAGTGGCCACACCTCTCCAAAGTGTTCACACACCCCTCCAAAGTGTTCACACCTCTCCAAAGTGTTCACACACCTCTCCAAAGTGTGCACACACCTCTCCAAAGTGTTCACACACCTCTCCAAAGTGTTCACACACCTCTCCAAAGTGTGCACACACCTCTCCAAAGTGTTCACACACCTCTCCAAAGTGTTCACACACCTCTCCAAAGTGTGCACACATCTCTCCAAAGTGTGCACACACCTCTCCAAATTGTTCACACACCTCTCCAAAGTGTTCACACACCTCTCCAAAGTAATTTCGATTCCCTTTTATGACTCAAAGAAGACTCTTCAACTATAAGTGGATTTAAGAAGTGACATCAATAATGGATCATAGCTTTTTATCTGAATTCACCTAGTCAGTATACCTCATGGAAAGAGCAGGTGATCTTGATGTTTTTTATACTCAGTGTACAGTACAGGGCCTATATTAGGGCCAATATTTGGGGGTTTTCTCTGTGGACTATTTTCCTTCATCAAGCTGTGCCGTTGAGGAACTAGAGCAAACACACTTGTTGTTGTTTTGTTTGTAACACAACCTTGCATCCCCGCCATCACACAATTACTGTTGTTGTTTACACAACCCAAAAACGGTCCATTATAAATTGCCATCTAGGTCAGGTGAGAATCATTTAAAAGCTTATTCTATTGCCAACATGATGCTACAGTGTTAGGCTTTCACAATGCAATTCAGGGAAACATAATAATTTTGGTGTGCATAGAATGGAGTCATGGGTGCATTCAGGTGCATGTACCGCAACACATTTTCTTTGCAATAGACCAACATAAGCTCATTCTGTTCTTGTAACTATACATCAAACATAGTGATCATAAATGTTGACAGTGTATACGACATGAGTTTTATGATGTGAAAATGTGAAGTGCACATTTGGACTTGCTTGAATTAAATCAAGTGGTATTTGTTATAATCTTCAACGTCTCATCTTTCAACATACATTTCCCTCGATCAGACAACAAAACATTTGCAAAAGTTGCCCAATTAGCGGGAGGGATGGGGTCAACTTCTTGTCGCGGGAGGTGCTCAAGTTCAGAACGGTGTCAGTAAAAACCCATACAGTGCTGTTAAGCGCAGAGCCAAAGCTCAGATGTCATATTTACTGTAGCATGTTACTCTACAGCCACTGTATTCCAATTTAGGCATTTATCAGTGCCCAAATCTGCCATTTTCAACCCGTATACGGGTACGAGTCTAAATGTAGTACTACAGGCCTAGTTTTCTCACACCATACAAGTGAGACTTTCTCAAAGACTTGTAGAGGATGTTGATTTTCAAAATAAGTTTATTTTTGTTGACCATTTGACTTCTAAGGATCAAAGTTTGGAAGGCTTTTTATTAGGCCCTATACTGTACACTGAGTATATAAAACATCAAGAACACCTGCTCTTTCCATGAGGTAGACTGTCTAGGTGAATTCAGATAAAAAGCTATGATCCATTATTGATGTCACTTCTTAAATCCACTTCAATCTGTGTAGATGAAGAGGAGGAGACAGATTAAAGAATCATTTTTAAACCTTGAGGCAATTGAGACATAGATTTTTATGTGTGGCATTAAGAGGGTGAAGGGGCAAGACAAAACATGTTAGTGTCTTTGAACGGGGTATGGTGGTAGGTGCCAGACGCTGCTGGGTTTTTCATGCTCAACAGTTTCCCGTGTGTATCAAGAATGGTCAACCACCCAATGAACATCCAGCCAACTTGATTCAACTGTGGGAAGCGATGGAGTCAACATGCCTGTGGAATGGTTTCAACACCTTGCAGAGTCCAAGCCGAATTGAGGCTGATCAGAGGGAAAAATGGGGGGGTGCACCACAATATTAGGAAGGTGTTCCTAATGTTTTGTAAACTCTGTGTATATTTGGGGGTTTTCTCTGTGGACTATTTTCCTTTGGATTATTATACTAAACTGTGCAACTGAACTGTTAAGGTCAATCCTATTTTGGAACTGAACTGAATTAAAAATGTACTTTCATTGGAGGACAAAAACGCGACCGTTGAACAATTTGGGGTCACTTAGAAATGTCCTTGTTTTTGAAAGAAAATGTTTTGTCCATTAAAATAACATCAAATTGATCAGAAATACAGTGTAGACATTGTTAATGTTGTAAATGACTATTGTAGCTGGAAACGGCTGATTTTTTATTGAATGTCTACATAGGCGTACAGAGGCCCATTATAAGCAACCATCACTCATGTGTTCCAATGGCACGTTGTGTTAGCTAATCCAAGTTTATCATTTTAAAAGGCTAATTGATCATCAGAAAACCCTTTGCAATTATGTTAGCACAGATGAAAACTGTTGTTCTGATTAAAGAAGCAATAAAACTGACCTTCTTTAGACTAGTTGAGTATCTGCAGCATCAGCATTTGTGAGTTCGATTAAAGACTCAAAATGTCCAGAAACAAAGAACTTTCTTCTGAAACTCATCTGTCTGTTCTTGTTCTGTGAAATGAAGGCTATTCCATGCGAGAAATTGGCAAGAAACTGAAGATCTCATACAATGTTGTGTACTACTCCCTTCACAGAACAGCGCAAACTGGCTCTAACCAGAATAGAAAGAGGAGAGGCCCCGGTACACAACTGAGCAAGAGGACAAGTACATGAGAGTGTCTAGTTTGAGAAACAGATGCCTCACAAGTCCTCAACTGGCAACTTCATTAAATAGTACCCGCAAAACACCAGTCGTCGACGTCAACAGTGAAGAGGCGACTCCGGGATGCTGGCCTTCTAGGCAGAGTTCCTCTGTCCAGTGTCTGTGATCTTTTGCCCATATGTATCTTTTCTTTTTATTGGCCAGTCTGAGATATGGCTTTTTCTTTGCATCTCTGCCTAGAAGGCCAGCATTCCGGAGTCGCCTCTTCACTGTTGTCATTGAGACTGGTGTTTTGCCTTGTACTATTTAATGAAGCTGCCAGTTGAGGACTTGTGAGGCGTCTGTTTCTCAAACTAGACACTCTAATGTACTTGTACTCTTGCTCAGTTGTGCACCGAGACTGAGCCTATACATTTGAGTTGATTGTGTTGATTGTTGTGGAATGTTAGTTTGATGCCATCTGATTTATTTGTGAATACACATCATTATTTTCCAGACATTTGTGCCCTCCCTTATATTTCTATTAGCACCCTTGGATTTGGTCCTAATTTACCGTTTTAACCTTTTCACTGTCATCTGCAAATTGTTTGGGATTGTTCTTGGCACTTTCACATCAACAGGTGTGTCCACCTCTACCAATATTTGCATGGTCAGAATCACTGGTCTCTTTATTTACACATGTACCTTCTGTACCTGTAAATTATATGTATTCATAGTTAAAGTGGTTCCTGATTTACTGGATATAGTATGAGTTATTTCCTTCATAATCACAATCCCTTGAAGAATCTCATAAGGCAAGAGCATGGAAAAGGCAAGGGTCAATCAGGGATTTGAAAAGCAACAAAGCTATCCCCCTGCCACTTGTTTTGGTAAATGGGAGGGATGGGGCTGAAGCAATGTAACCACTATCAAATTTATAGACACAGAATCGATGGCAATATATCATTATTTTAAAAGTAAAACAATTAAATAGATATACCAATCCCAGATTGCCCCTTTAAATGAAAAATAATTAGTTTTTTTTCCGCAAGACTTGCACTATTGTGCTGACTTGTCCAATTCCATCAGTTTTGGAACAGTTGTTATGCACTGCAGGCGGCTGCTGTTTGGGTTTCCTGTGGCTTTGAGTCTAACCAAGACAGACTGAGAGAGGCTTATTAATGCCTGCACCGCACCGTAGATCCATTCTTAAGGCCACGACCAGGAAAAATACATCGAGCCGCAAATAGATTCCTACACGTAGATTATCTAAATGTATAAAGCACAGACATAAATGTCCACTGCACTAGGTTGTTTCCTGAAGGGAGAAGGAATTCAATGGTAATAAGAGCTGACATTTTCATAGTTCATGTCTCCATCTCTGTGTATAAACATGAGAGCAGGCCTGTTGAGTTTTGCTTGTGTAATAGACCCAAATTGTAAAGTGTGATACTTTACACCTCTTTGGCTAACCCTTTACATTACGTTTCCCCCCTGTAATAACTGCAGTAATGTCATAGTACTTACATAACTATTACTATGTAGTTACATGGTTATACGGTTTAATGGTATGAGTTATTACACAATTATACAACTGGTGGGCCTAATTCTGAATGCTGATTGGTTAAAACCGCATTCCAGTTGGTGTCTATTCCACAAGTTACCACCGGCCAAATCTATGATGTTAAAATGCCTATTTACTCTGTTCCATCTGACTGCGCACGCCACTGTCTAATCAGCCCAGCCAGGCAATTTATAAACTTGATCTTTACTATAAAAAGCATCTAGACATTATCTCACATTTCTTTTAGACTAACATTTAGTTTGCAACAGCTGAGATTTGTATAAACCTTGCTGTCTGTCTCTCCAACATTTGCAACATTGTTTCAATATTCAAATTTCATCTTCAGATGTCCCATAGTAATGAACGTGTCGGGAGTCGGGACGAGACAGACAGACACACAGGCAGCTTTTCTCAGCCAGTCAAAATCATGAATCAGTATTACTGTTATGGATATATACAAAGAACTATCAATAGAAAACAGGTCAAATGAAATTAAGTGCAGCTAGTTTTCTTTCTTTTCAGCTTCAGTTTGATGTGATTCAGTTTGAATCGCGCATCATTAGCTCATTGTTATGGATATATCCAAATAAACAGAACTAGAAAACAACTTAATAAACAAACACAAATTCAGCTTCTTTGCTGTTATTCTGCCTGCACTGTTTGATGTACCTGTAAGTTGGCCATAGTTGGCTAGCTAGCAAGCAAGGAATAAGAACGGTGCCAGCCAGTATGGCAATGGAACATTTACAACGACTTTGTCGCGTCTCTGGCAACCGAACCTATAGAACGAATGGCCAGCCGGCTTGGGTAGCAACCCTAGATTTGTGTCGGGACTATATCTTGTGGAAGGATGAAATAGTATGAATAAATTAATCCAAAAATGTTTTTAATGAAAATACACTACCGGTGAAAAGTTTTAGAACACCTACTCATTCAAGGGTTTTTCTTTATTTTTTACTATTCTCTACATTATATAATGATAGTGAAGACATCAAAACTATATAATAACACATATGGAATCATGTAGTAACCATAAAAGTGTTAAACAAATCAAAACCACCTGTCCCAATATATCCTACAAACACCGGCTTCGAGGGAATTATCCCTTCATTGGAGCAAGGACTGTGTAATTACACATCCACTTGCTGAAGGTTATTCCACATGTGTAACTAGTAAGTCACCTGTGAATTATCATATTAATAAAGCCAACAAAATTGCCACTACCATCAAATCTGCAGGTAATCCCAGGGTTGATACTATCTTGATCTAATGATGTAAATAGTCTAGGACCTGGTAACAAGGCACACCTTACCGTTACCTACAGCTTGTTTTCAGTAGTTGTTTTCGATGTTATAACCAGGTTCAAAGGGTATATGTACGTAACTACAATGTTGTTAAAAATGGATACACTTGTATTTATAATGCACTGTTATGGGATAGGTTAGGCAGTTTAGACAGCACACAACAGCTCACTATCACTTCCACACTCCATTCCCCCAGGGGGCAGCAGCAACCTTGTCCAAATGCCGAGACTAGTTGATGAGCACATCAGGTGCTGCCAATTAAGGTCAGTCAGTGTCCCAGCTTGCAAGGCATGAGGCCTTTTGTCTGTTTTTGAGTCTTCAGTTTGGGCTTGCATTTGGTATTTTTCCTTTTTCTACATACAGTGCCTTCAGAAAGTATTCACACCCTTGATTTTTTTCCACATTTTGTTGTGTTACAGCCGTAATTTAACATTTATTAAATTTACAAAAGGTGCTTAACAAGTCACATAAGAAGATGCATGGATTCACTCTGTGCAGGGGCACAACTTCCACATAGATTCCCCCTAAATTGTTAATTTTCCAAAAATCAAAAAGCAAAACCTAGATTGGGCCAATGTCTTAAGTAGCTGAAACTGTCATTACGACAACCTTGTGAAAGTGACAAACAGACAAGTTTTCATTCATTTCAAACAACTTTATATTGAAGGAGTGCCTTTGATTTGACGGCCTGCATACAGTGGGGAAAAAAAGTATTTAGTCAGCCACCAATTGTGCAAGTTCTCCCACTTAAAAAGATGAGAGAGGCCTGTAATTTTCATCATAGGTACACGTCAACAATGACAGACAAAATGAGATTTTTTTTCTCCAGAAAATCACATTGTAGGATTTTTTATGAATTTATTTGCAAATTATGGTGGAAAATAAGTATTTGGTCAATAACAAAAGTTTATCTCAATACTTTGTTATATACCCTTTGTTGGCAATGACACAGGTCAAACGTTTTCTGTAAAGGTTTTCACACACTGTTGCTGGTATTTTGGCCCATTCCTCCATGCAGATCTCCTCTAGAGCAGTGATGTTTTGGGGCTGTCGCTGGGCAACACAGACTTTCAACTCCCTCCATGGGGTTGAGATCTGGAGACTGGCTAGGCCACTCCAGGACCTTGAAATGCTTCTTACGAAGCCAGTCCTTCGTTGCCCGGGCGGTGTGTTTGGGATCATTGTCATGCTGAAAGACCCAGCCACGTTTCATCTGCAATGCCCTTGCTGATGGAAGGAGGTTTTCACTCAAAATCTCACGATATATGGCCCCATTCATTCTTTTCTTTACACGGATCAGTTGTCCTGGTCCCTTTGCAGAAAAACAGCCCCAAAGCATGATGTTTCCACCCCCATGCTTCACAGTAGGTATGGTGTTCTTTGGATACAACTCAGCATTCTTTGTCCTCCAAACACGACGAGTTGAGTTTTTACCAAAAAGTTATATTTTGGTTTCATCTGACCATATGACATTCTCCCAATCCTCTTCTGGATCATCCAAATGCTCTCTAGCAAACTTCAGACAGGCCTGGACATGTACTGGCTTAAGCAGGGGGACACGTCTGGCACTGCAGGATTTGAGTCCCTGGCGGCGTAGTGTGTTACTGATGGTAGGCTTTGTTACTTTGGTCCCAGCTCTCTGCAGGTCATTCACTAGGTCCCCCCGTGTGGTTCTGGGATTTTTGCTCACCGTTCTTGTGATCATTTTGACCCCACGGGGTGAGATCTTGCGTGGAGCCCCAGATCGAGGGAGATTATCAGTGGTCTTGTATGTCTTCCATTTCCTAATAATTGCTCCCACAGTTGATTTCTTCAAACCAAGCTGCTTACCTATTGCAGATTCAGTCTTCCCAGCCTGGTGCAGGTCTACAATTTTGTTTCTGGTGTCCTTTGACAGCTCTTTGGTCTTGGCCACAGTGGAGTTTGGAGTGTGACTGTTTGAGGTTGTGGACAGGTGTCTTTTATACTGATAACAAGTTCAAACAGGTGCCATTAATACAGGTAACGAGTGGAGGACAGAGGAGCCTCTTAAAGAAGAAGTTTACAGGTCTGTGAGAGCCAGAAATCTTGCTTGTTTGTAGGTGACCAAATACTTATTTTCCACCATAATTTGCAAATAAATTCATAAAAAATCCTACAATGTGATTTTCTGGATTTTTTTCCTCATTTTGTCTGTCATTGTTGACGTGTACCTATGATGAAAATTACAGGCCTCTCTCATCTTTTTAAGTGGGAGAACTTGCACAATTGGTGGCTGACTAAATACTTTTTTCCCCCACTGTATGCACAGTTCAGTGCGACACAACAGTTAGAACCGATGACGTGTTAATGCACATGTGCTGTGCTAGCTAACGTCGCCATGACATTGCCTACAAGTGTGATCTGGGATTTCTAATGGAGAAGCAGTTTCTGCCTTTCTTCATACTGTACTTAATGTATTTGATGTTACATTGCAGAGGAGAGAGAGAGCAGTGTCATTGTTTCTGAAACAATCATCCCCAAAACTCCCAAAACATTAAAGTTAACCAATTAGTTCACTATTTCATATCTGATACTGTACGTTCCACATTAAAATCAAAAGAATAATAAGAAGCCAGAAGAACACTGGGCTGACACCAGGACGTAGCGTCACACTGACCTCTCACACGTTCCTCTGCAGCCCAAATGGAAAAAACTCTGCGCAACATGCTGATTCTGTCTCCTAATTTGTGCTGTTTTTAAAGGTTTGTGATGTGAAAAAGCAGTAGCGGTGCATAGGGAAATTCACTGAGGAAGCCGAGCCAGGAAAAAAAGCCATATTACAACTTATGTTGAGATAATTGTGTTGTTTGTTATATAACCAATTTGTTCATACACCACTGTGATATAAAATAAAGCTGAGACAAAAAGACAGCATTCACACAGTGGAGGAATAAATTCAACCACACATACGTTTGTTTCATCACAAAACCGACCTACATGACCTACAGCAGGGGTATTTAACGCTTACCCTAAGAGTGCCGGAGCCTGCTGGTTTTCTGTTCTGTAGTACCTGATAATTAATTGCATCCACCTGGTGTCCCAGGTCTAAATCAGTCCCTAATTAGAGGGGAACAATGAAAAAACACAGTGGAACTGGCTTCGCGGTCCAGCGTTGAGTTTGAGGGGCCTACAGCATAGTCAAGCAAATTAATGTTTCCTACAGTTTGCTAAACAACTACTGATTTAGAACCACAGAGAGTTAACGCAAGTCAGCACAAAATAAACAGTAGTACTGCCTCCATTACTCCAAAACCATTTCAATGTAAACATTTAAACATCATTAAATCAGCTAGGCCAGGGATCATCAATTAGATTCAGCGGGACGATTTTTTTCTTGAGCATATGGTTAGGGGGCCAGAACGCAATTACAAATCATTTGTAGACTGCAAATTGACAGCAAGAAATCCAAACAGATTAAATATTTTACTAAAACATAATCATTTCAAACCTTGCTTACATTTGTATAGAATCACATTTATCTCTCTATTATGCGTGGGAATACTTTCCAATGAATTAAATTAAATAAAATGTATTAAAAGTGACAAACAAATTAATTAAATTAATTAAATTAAATTCACTTTTTCTATTTTTACAGTAGATTTCTCCAGATAGATTCAGTGAATTGAAGGAAAATTATGAAACCACAGGAAGACAAAATCAATAGTTGGCATCCATGAATATACACCACTGTGAAAAACTACAATGTAAGTCTCAAATCATGAAATAACATTATTAACTAGATGTTTCATGAGTTTAATGACGATTTTGTCAAATTTTTTGACCTAGTTGGAAAACGTGTTTACATTGAGATTAGCTAGCTGCTAGCTAGCTAGCTACATTAGCGAATTAATAGGGGAATGCTAGCTACTAAATTTACCAACCTGTTTTACTCACTAAAGTAATTATTGCTGAGAGTCTGAAATGGGGAATAAAATTTGAATGGTTTGAATATGATCCTTTTTTTATCCATTAAACAAAAGTCAAACCGATATTCTGTTAAGTATATCCATTCTTCTGTCTCCTTATTTTTCCTGGTTAACCTATTGACTGCAGTGGTTGTTACATAGTCACTAAAAAGTAATTTCACTTTACATTAAGTTGCTTGTTCCTGGGTAAGTGCATTGTAAATACATGTATATTCTTTGTAACAACATTGTAATAACAGAGTTGATTGTTAAAGATTGTTATATTGTAAGTACAATGTAACTAAAAGGGTTATACCTAATTCTCCTGTGCAAAATTGCTGTTACGTTGTAACTACATAGTCATTGAAAGTTATTTAACTTTACATTAAGTTGCTTTCTCCTGAGTAGGTGCATTATAATTGCAAGTGTATCTTTTGTAATAAAATTGTAGTTACATATCATTTGTTGTAAAACGTTTTGTTTGGATCCTGGATGCTGATTGGACAAACCACGTACCAAGCCGTGCTGTATGCCGCTTTCCCTCGCCATTGAAAATTGTTTCCCGAGTCGAGTTGCAGAGTTGTAATGTTTAACCACTGACCATTTACCTTTTCATCCAAATGACAACAAATCTGTTTTTGACAACTACAACCTTATCAATATAGATAATGTACTTAGTTTGACCATATTGCCAATGTTAGGCAAGCTAGCTACCTTTATTATTAGAAACGTTAGCTAGCTTATCAAGCTAGCTAAAATCTTATTGGTTGAAGAATTGTTCCAATCAAAAATCACATGAATCAAACAAAGTCGGATTTCACCCCCATGAGAAATGTGGCTTTTCAGATTGGTATAATTTTTTTGTTATTACATTTTTATTTCACTTTTAATCTATTTTCTCTCTTGTTATTTAAATGAATTTCCCATCATACTAGTTAATAAAAATATATGTATCTTCGAAAATCTTCTCAAAATCTAAAAGCAATGCCAAGATTCGAAACAACGTCAAAGCAATGTAGATGAAACTGTCATTACTACAACCTTGTGAAATTTCCATAAAAAACGACTTTACATCAAATGAGTGCCTTTGATTTGACAGCTTGCACATGAATAGTTTGTCATCAAGGACATCAACCACCCGAGCCACAGTCTGTTCACCCCGCTATCATCCAGAAAGAGCGGTCAGTACAGGTGCATCAAAGCTGGAACCGAGAGACTGAAAAACAGCTTCTATCTTATGACCATCACTAGCCGGCTTCCACTCGGTTACACAACCCTGCACCTTTGAGGTTCCTGCCTTGTATACATAGACCTGGAATCACTGGGCACTTTAATAATGAAACACTAGTCACTCTAATAATGTTTAAATAATGTTTACATACTGTTTTACTCATCTCATATGTATATACTGTATTCTAGTCTACTGTGGTTTAGCCAATTCCACTCCGACATTGCTCAATCTAATATTTCTATATTTCTTAATTACATTATTTTACTTTCAGATTTTGTCACACCCTGATCTGTTTCACCTGTCCTTGTGCTTGTCTCCACCCCCTCCAGGTGTCGCCCATCTTCCCCATTATCCCCTGGGTATTTATACCTGTGTTTTCTGTCTGTCTGTGCCAGTTTGTCTTGTTTTGTCAAGTCAACCAGGGTGTTACTCCATGCTCCTGCCTTTTTTTGTTTTTTTGCTAGTCCTCCCGGTTTTGACCCTTGCCTGCCTTGACTCTGAACCCGCCTGCCTGACCATACTGCCTGCCCTGACCTGGAGCCTGCCTGCCACTCTGTACCTTCTGGACTCTGACCTTGTTATGATTTTTTGCCTGTCCACGACCATTCTTTTGCCTGCCCCTTGGATGCTAATAAATATCAGAGACTCGAACCATCTGCCTCCCGTGTCTGCATCTGGGTCTCGCCCTGTGCCCTTATAGATGTGTGTGTATTGTTGTGCATAATTTGCTACTGCACTGTTGGAGCTAGGAACACAAACATTTCTCTACTCCCGCAATAACATCTGCTAAATATGTGTATGCGACCAATAAAATGTGATTTGATTTGATTTGATTTAGATCAGGGATTTCTATGGAGAAGCAGTTTATAGGCCTCTTTATTCAAATGATCTTTGACCTTAGTCACAAAGATCAACACCAATCCGGCAGCAAAGAGGAGAATGGATACTGTTCCTGAAGACAACGCACCAGGCAACATGGGACACTTTTTTAGTAAATGCATGATAAATGGCAATGGACAGATTCATGTGAACAAATGTTAGCAGACATAACTAGGCTAGCTGTAAGCTAGCTAGCTAGCTAGTTTAGCTATAGAATTGAAAAACTGTTTTTGTCCGGACTATTTCCAATGGTGAAGAATGAAATAGGGTGAATTTACTTATTAAAATAGCATTTTTAAAGGTCCAATGCAGCCGTTGATAATAGAGGGGGCTGTTGATAATAGACCTTTTATTGAGGGTGCTCATCAACAGTGGCGTAACCTTGCCTGGGCCTGACGAGCACTGAGCTGTAGTGTAAGTGATGGGTCTCTGCCAGGATCTGACCACTAAGACTCATTAGTCCCAATTGATAGCCCTGATGCACTGATAGGTACTCTGAAAGGTAGCGGCGCAGGAAAAGGTCAGCGTATGGATATTGATTTGACCTCACTAACCCATCCCTGATTGGCAGCATCTGTCATCCTTAGATTTAATTTAGCGGTGATTGAGTGCTGGAGAGGACAGCTTGGTAATAACCCCTGCGGGCTATCTCATTGCACTGGCTCTTCCAGATGGAATCTGTGTCCGCCAACCTTAATGGCACATTGACCTCTGTGCCCACTTGATCTATGCTGCAAATGCAGGGGGTGTGTTCAAGATACGTATTTACAGTAGCTTTTGCTCTCTTTTCCCATATCAATTTTATACTTACCATGATGAAGACAAACTTCATTTCAGACAACAGATGTAAATGGTTCTGGAATGTCCAGGTGTGATATATTCCTAGACTGTGACAACCTGCCCTGTAAGAGCACCGCTCACCGATTCCCCGTCAGCACACCACAACATTGTTTGTGTTCTTGATACTCTAGATCAGGATCGTCAAACTCATTTTGCCCCGGGTGCCGCATTTGGTCTTCAATGAGGTTTTGGAGGGCCACACAAAAAATGTGTTAGGAAATAGTCCTCTATCCATCATTTTAGGAATTTACGATGCTCCCTGACTGTCTATCTTTCATTTCTGTGATTATTAGCGAGCTTGACACAGTCAAGAAACTGTATGAATGTAGGTCCATTAGCATTTCTACACAGTCTTGATTTGTTTTTTGTCGTTTTAAAGTAGATTGCGTTTGTTCCCCCCCCCCCCCCAATATTTAAAAAAAAATGTATATCCTGACACCCCTGCTCTAGATATGGTCCCTGCTCTAGAAATGGTCCCTGCTCTAGATAGAGGAAGACCAGGGACCATTTGCTCTTGAGCGATTGCACAGTTGTTCTTAAGTCACTAATCAATATCTCATTTTAATTTATGAGGTGGCTTAGTGTCTTCAGTGAACAAATGTGCATGGTGGTAGACAGCTATTTTAATGTCTCTGGCCATCATAGCAACACCTTAAACGTTACATTATTCAGTTATGGGATGCACTGGACATATTTTTTGTTGAGCAGAGCAAGATCTGCTGGTGAATCCAATGCCAATGTTAAGAATATGGGAGGAGGAAACTTGTCCGACTATCACACATTCCCAGGAGGGATGAGAGCAAGTGTGAGCCAACCGACATCAAGCATTCCATCTCCCCCCACTCCACTCCTCTCCAGCCATCCTTCAGAGCAGATAGAAGACATAAATAAACAGGGATGGTGGAATGGAGGGGTTGCAGAGAGCAGGACAGGCCTGGTTACATAATGGAGGGACTTGTTTGCATGTCCCCTCTTAGTTCACATTAGCAGATGGAGGAGGGGAAGCTTCAAGACACCCTGCCTTTCCTTACTTGGGCTATGCCACACTGCATTAATGTCTCCCATTCCTAGTCACTGATAATTGGCCTATTTTGAGGGGTTTGTTTGTTTATACAGTACCAGTCAAAAGTTTGGACACACCTACTCATTCAAGGGTTTTTCTTTATTTTTTACTATTTTCTACATTGTAGAATAGTAGTGAAGAAATCAAAACTATGAAATAACACATGGAATCATGTACTAACCAAAAAAGTGTTAAACAAATCAGAATATATTTTATATTTTTCAAAGTAGCCACCATTTGCCTTGATGACAGCTTTGCACACTCTTGGCATTCTCTCAACCATCTTCATGAGGTAGTCACCTGGAATGCATGTCAATTAACAAGTGTGCCTTGTTAAAAGTTAAATTGTGGAATTTCTTTCCTTCTTAATGTTTGAGCCAATCAGTTGAGTTGTGACAAGGTAGGGGTGGTTTACAGAATATAGCACTATTTGGTAAAAGACCAAGTCCCTATTATGGCAAAACAGCTCAAATAAGCAAAGAGAAACAACAGTCCATCATTACTTTAAGACATGGTCAGTCAATGTGGAACATTTCCAGAAATGTGAAAGTTTCTTCAAGTGTAGTCACAAAAACCATCGAGCGCTAAGATGAAACTGGCTCTCGTGAGGACCGCCACTGGAATGGAAGACCCAGAGTTACCTCTGCTGCAGAGGATACGTTCATTAGAGTTAACTGCACATCAGATTGCAGCCCAAATAATTGCTTCACAGAGTTTAAGTAACAGACACATCTCAACATCAACTGCTCAGAGGAGACTGTGTGAAGAAGACACAATTAGAGACAATTAGAAGAAGAGACTTGCTTGGGCCAAGAAACATGAGCAATGGACATTAGACCAGTGGAAATCTGTCCATTGGTCTAATGAGTCCAAATTAGAGATTTTTGGTTCCAACCTCTGTGTCTTTGTAAGACGCAGAGTAGGTGAACGGATGATCTCCGCATGTGTGGTTCCCACCGTGAAGCATGGAGGAGGTGTGATGGTGTGGGGGTGCTTTGCTGGTGACACTGTCTGTGATTTGTTTAGGATACAAGGCACACTTAACCAGCAGGGCTACCACAGCATTCTGCGGCGATACGTCATCCCATCTGGTTTGCGCTTAGTGGGACTATCATTTGTTTTTCAACAGGACAATGACCCAACACACCTCCAGGCTATATAAGGGCTATTTGACCAAGAAGGAGAGTGATGGAGTGCTGCATCAGATGACCTGGCCTCCACAATCACCCAACCTCAACCCAATTGAGATGGTTTTGGATGAG
Source organism: Salmo trutta (assembly GCF_901001165.1). Classification (NCBI taxonomy): domain Eukaryota; kingdom Metazoa; phylum Chordata; class Actinopteri; order Salmoniformes; family Salmonidae; genus Salmo; species Salmo trutta. The sequence continues at coordinate 30,376,077 of NC_042973.1, read as the reverse complement.
TTGGACCGCAGAGTGAAGGAAAAGCAGCCAACAAGTGCTCAGCATATGTGGGATTCCTTCAAGACTGTTAGAAAAGCATTCCAGGTGAAACTGGTTCAGAGAATGCCAAGAGTATCCAAAGCTGTCATCAAGGCAAAGGGTGTCTACTTTGAAGAATCTAAAATATATTTTGATTTGTTTAACACTTTTTTGGTTAGTACATGATTCCATATGTGTTATTTAATAGTTTTGATATATTCACTATTATTCTACAATGTAGAACATTTTTTAAATAAAGAAAAACCCTTGAATGAGTAGGTGTGTCCAAACTTTTTACTGGTACTGTATATACTGTAGAATTATACATTTATATAACTATGGTGTGCAACATGCAGACTGATTTCTCCGATCTGCAGCCTAGTAAACGTGCAAAAGCAGAAGTAAAGAGAAGCAGAGAGAAGGCAGTGAAATCAAATAGAAAGTGGAAAAAATACAGTACATAGCTAAACTGCTACTGGAGGCTAGATTCTTTCATGCATCAGGAATTGTTCTGCATTTAGTCCCTGAATTATTGTCTCATTGTTTGACCATTGCAGACAATGTTATTTAACTACAATAAGAATAAAACATTTATACAGTATTCAGATTAGGATTGTATGCATGGTTGCAATCTGTATTTTATCACTGAATAAGATACATTTATGCTAAGTTACTGTACAAAATAACTGTGGTGTTTCCTTGTGCACTACAGCCAAATGAATGTGTTCTGTTTTAATTTGGCGAACATGCCATAGGAGAAATGTTCTGGATATCAAACCTTTAAAATGGAACTGTTTAGACAAAATAAGACATTAGCCAAGAGAGGCGATGACAGTCATTCCAAAAAATAAGCATGTTTCCCTAGAAGCTTGCAGCACACACTGTACTGCATGTTTGGGATGTTGCTTTTAAGGTTTTTTTTCCCACTGTGTGACATGCCATCCCTAATAACACACTGTTTTAGCTGCGTGATGACAGAAATGAGACAAATAGAGAATCGAAGGACCTTGACAGCTTAGAAGGAGTTGTTAATGCTGCATTTCTAGTAAAACTACTTTTTGTCTACTTCAGGTATACATTTAAAATAGAGACTGAAAGCTTTTTGTAAGCATATTCACAGATGTACAGATATATGTTTTTATGATTCTGTGATACAAAATGTCTGAACAATTATTGAACAGAAATAAATACTATTATAACTTCATGATACATCAAAAAGTTACAATACAGTAAGTATTTATTCATTGTAATAATTACTGAGCATTTTTCACTGAGGATTTTTGCATTACTGAACAGTTAAGTGGACTGTGTGGCATGTGTGAAATTCAATTACAGACCCGCTGTGGAGGCCCTCTGTGCAACACTGGCTGATTGGAGGAAGCACCAGCCAGGTGGCGACCCTGCAGGCAGTATCTAACACACAGCACAATGCCCTGGGCCACGGCCAAGAGCTGGTGCTCTGCCACCTCCCAGCCCACCAACACCACCACTCACCACTCCACACAACACAAGTACATGGACATGGTCACTAGTCACAGACATGCAGTCTCCACAGATGGCTCTAGCTGCCTTTCTGCACTCAGGTCACTAGGAAGGTAAAATACATTGTTGGGCACTTTCCTCTATAACTCATGTCCTGCTCCTGAAATAGCACGTTCTGATTGTTTCATCTCCACACACTCACAGAGTAGAATCACTGTATATGGGAGGTTTTTGAGGGGAACATATGTGTAGAATTGTGTTTGTTGTTACCAAACATTACGATGACATACACTGAGTGAACAAAACTTTTTGAACCTGCTCTTTACATGACATAGACTGACCAGGTGAATCCAAAGCTAAGATCCCTTATTGATGTCACTTCTTAAATCCACTTCAATCAGTGTAGGAGAGGAGACAATGAGAGGAGACAGGTTTAAGAAGGATTTTTAATCCTTGAGACATTGTGTATGTGTGCCATTCAGAGGGTGAATGGGCAAGACAGAAGATTTAGGTGCCTTTGAACAGGGTATGGTAGTAGTTGCCAAGCGCACTGGTTTGTGTCAAGAACTTCAACGCTGCTGGGTTTTTCAAGCTCAACAGCTTCCTGTGTGTATCAAGAATGGTCCAACACCCAAAGGACAGCCAGCCAACTTTACACAACTGTGGGAAGCACTGGAGTCAACATGTGCCCGCCTCCTTGTGGGTGTTCCTAATGTTTGGTATACTCAGTATATATTTTGTTTTTTCTCTGTGGACTATTTTCCTTTGGATTATTATACTAAACTGTGCAACTGAACTTTTAAGTCTGTTCTTAGGAATGTGTTCTTAATGTTTTGTACCCTCAGTGTATATTGTACCCTAAACATCATGCATTCCTTTGGAGTTTCAACAGGTAAATGGCTGGTTTATGATACTGAATTCATGGTTATATATTATGTATTAGGTGAATTGAACCACCTGGTGACTCTGCCTGTCTCTGTCACTGTGAGATATAGGGACAGTAAGTGCCAGCGGCTGGGCTGATGTGGGATTGAAGTGGAACTAAGTCAGAGGTCTTTCTGGTTGGAGAGGGCTCACCCAGGCAGACATGACACCTCCATGTTGTTCAAAAACGTACTTTCTACATGTGACCAAGACTCAGTGCCTTCAAGAAATACTGTACCACAGTAGATGTACAGTAACTAGTGGTAACAGTAAAACTAGTGGTAACAGAAATTTATTATGAAATCAAGACTGTTTTTTCTTACTGTGCCATTGTCAATGGTACAGTAACAGGCAAAGTAAAGACAAAATCAGGCGAGCATTTCCTGGGTCCCCACATTCCCCCACCCATCACCATCACCTCTGACTGGCAGACCAACTAATGGGTCCTGACAGAAGAGAATCAGCTTCAGTTGAGAGGGAGCAGCTGTTGGAGAAACACCTGCCTGCCACTCTGTTTGGCCATCAGCAAGAATGACCAGGCTTCATTCATACAAGATTCTAAATACCATCTCTTACTTTCCTTTACCACCACCCAACCATTCCTCCTTTCTTAGCCTGCAGAACAGCACCCAATACCAAAGTTATGTGATAACACCTATAGCATGATCCACGTTTTTTTTTTAAAGCTGTGAGGGTTGTTTAGTTACAGCTTATTGGTCAGTCATCACCTGTCAAATCCAATCTCCAATGACAACTCTGTGGATCGTTACTTTACATTGGTTAAACTGTACTAGCTAGCCTTCAGAAAATCATGGGCTAACGTGCTGGCATCGTTGGACTACCAGTGTGAGCTCTCAGACAAAAGGCAGAATTCAGACAGATTATGATGCTACATTATCACTGCAATGCAGCTTCCAACATATCCCTTCATCCTCTGCATTTTAACTCAAAGAGTCCAATCGTGACACTGGTGCGATATGGACTTCTAACCCCTTCTAAACATAATGTGCTTGAGCTAAAGACTTCTGCATCCGTTGGTACGTACCAACCGTTAGTCTGTGTGATTAACTGGAGCTAGAGCGGTGTTTGTGAGGCAAGGGCAGATCCCGAAAAAACATCTGTAGAGTCCGAATGGTTTGAGATGCAAACTATTAAACGCTATCTATGACTGATAGGGTCAACCAAGCTCTATACCTTCCACTCTCTCTTTCAGATTCTTCAGAGGAAAATCATGTTTCAGTGATGTTAATTTGAATGTTTTGCTTACTCAGTTTCAAAGAGACAGCCTGGGACTGCCCCCACCCCCAGCCACCCTGAGTATGCATAAGATCAAGAAGACAATGAGCATGAGGAGGGGCATGATCAAACCAAGCAGGGTGTTTCTAAAAAAGGAAGGAGTAATTAGTGAATTTCGTTGGAGAGGAGTATGGCGAATTAGAAACCTGCTGGATCATGTAATTAGGAGTAGGCATGTCTGGACCACAGCACTGAGAGGAGGGTACTGTAGGGATCTCAGTGTGGGAAATATCAGAATCACATTGGTCATGCCTTCATCATGACTACTTTAATGCTTGTGGAAATCATGAGAAAATATATTTCACAAAAATATTAGGATTGTGTATGACCATGACTATAATATTGTTGCCTTTAAATCAATATGTGCACTTATCATTCAGAATGAATTGAGTGTTAGACTTTGAAGAGGCATGGATAACTAGCTGATCATCCATTTATTGTATCGACAGACAAGCACGTGCTAAAAAAACTGAACCCATATCATGACCAAGACTGGGCATCGATAAGGTCTTATTTATGCATACATTTAAGCAATGAGATATATATATTAGATACACAAGACTAGTCAAAAGTTTGGACACTCATTCAAGGGCTTTCCTTGAAGGAGAAAAAATGCTTTCCTGAGAATGCAGACATGATTGCAGCCCTCGATTTCTACACTCTGACAAGCACGATTTCTAGCACGTGTTCCCTTTGTAGGAAGTGTGCATCTGGGGGTAGGCTATAGACAGTATGTTGGTGTATGGGGGAGAGGGGTCTCCGGCAGAGTTGCAGAGCCATTCTTCTGCCTGAGAGCAACGGTGTAGTCAGCCCGATTGGAGCTCCAGCAGAACATTACCTTAGCTACCAGAGGAATGCTGATTCAGATCGCCCCAAACATATAGTGGCTTTTATCTGCTCTATGAATCTGTTGAAGGGAGCAGCATAGAGGCATCTCTAAACATACAAATGATGCATGTGTTTAGGGTTCCACGCTCAAAGATCAGGGATTCACTGTGCTGTGTTTGTTTGGCTGAGCCAGAGTCTACCCCCTGAGCACAACAACTCAGTTGTTTGATGGTTTCACCTGGCCCTGAGCTTGGCTCCAGGAGAGCAAACCAACAATACACCCAGTGTTATCAGCCTCTCACATGTGCGTTTAAGCAAATGTATTCAAAATAGGCCGTAAAGATTAGTTGCTGATTGGTGCCTTAAGCCAACGTTGGCTCAGTTTACGGCAAAAGGAGACATCTGCTCTTATTTCTTCGAATCTATATACATTGTACGGTTTATATAGCCATTAGATGAATTTGACTTTGGATTATTATCAATCCCCATGAATAGCTACCTAATTGACAGAACAGAGGAAAAAAAGGTCTGATTAAATAGCTGCCTTAGAAAGAAGAGGGATTTATGATAGAATGGATCTGAGAGAGAGCAGATAACAACAGGGATGAAATCATAAATAAATGTCCTGTGAGAGAGAAGTAGCCAGAGGACTGACAGCACCAGATTAAAGGCTAGGCCTTTTAAACAAATTGGGTGGTCAGAGAGGCATATTGCCTGTGTCCTAGAAGATGTTTTATAGCTCAGATATATAACCACTGTGACACAGAACACTTATAGCACAAGCCACAGGACATTATGCCACGAGCTCCAACAAGCTCAGATATTGGGTTCCTCATATGATATTAATGAAAACTATGGAATACCATTATGTATTGCTGTAAACAGAGTAGTGTACACATTTATTGTCAGGTCAATCTATTTATCTGATGCTGGACAGTTTTTTTTTTGTGCCTCCCTTTTTATGGGAGGCTGCATTTTATGAAAACAGGCTGAATTAGATCCAGTGTGCAATGACCTTTAAAACTCAAATCCAACACCTACATGTTCTGGAATGGAGAGGGTGAAATGATCTCCTGTTCACTGGTTTGAAACATTTGAGAGACCTCCCGAAATACTTCAACAACCCTGCTAACTCATTCTATTACAGTATTTCACTGGTGTTGATTTCCAACACCTTAAATGAACTGTTAAAGTTTGACATTTGAGTCACTTTATTTGAGTAATGCCAATGGATGTCTCACGAATCACCTTCAAAAATCCTAGTGGCTTTTAATCAACTCTATGAAGGTTAGGTCCCCCAGTAAAGGATTTGAATAGCTAAAGGTATCCATTAATTGAACAGAGTCATCCTAATGTTGCTCTTTGTATCATCTGGTGCTGGCTTTGAATGATAGCATTATTCAGCAACATATTGTATTTTATGAGGCGCTATCGATTTTATTGTGTCTGAAAATGTTGTCATCAAGCCTCTTATGGAATGGCTGTAGATAATCTGCTGCCCTGGGACTAATCAGAGCAACTAATGAGAGAAATATAATACAAGAGAAGAGAGCTACCAAAGGTCAATAAAGACAGATTGCTGTGAATCAATTACAGTATGGGTTAAGGAGAGGCATGTATCTCCTCATGTATGTGACATGGATGTAAACAGCCTGTATGATTGCAATAATAAAGTGGTGGTTTTTGGATGGGAGAGAGAGAGAGAGAGAGAGAGAGAGGATGCAGCAGGAATGTGTATGGCACTGCCAGGGCAGATTAGACAGCCCTCAGATGGGCTGAAATGAGTTGTCTCTGCCACTCTGGTATGTGTGGACCTGGCTGGCTGGCTGAGGAGAGCCATGTTAGGGAATGATGGATGAGTGACCATTAGCATAAGCTTAATATAATACAGAATCTGAGGGAGGCCACGGTCTTAGCGGATAAGACAGGACTCAGCTATGGCCTCCAGCTCTTTGCATCATGTGTGAAGTGAAGAGAATGGATTTCATTTTTTTCTGCTAGAATAAGCACTTTGATCTTCAACAAACAAAATGTCAAAGTATTGCCTATGCTAACATCCTGTACAGTAGGCTAAAGCCAGTTCCATTTACATTCAATATTCTAAATATACAATCTTTAAATATACATTTGTTGAAACAATTGAGGAAACACAGTTGGATGTTATTTGAAAAATACTGCTGCTTACTATCCTGTGATGATGGCCACTCTGAAAACATCTCACTCTTCATCCCAGATCGAGGATCAATATGGGACAGCGTTCTCCAACCATCTGCTTTCTGTCACTGGACCCTAATTTACTGCAGCCAAATCTTTGTTAGGTAGGCTGAGAGTGCAATAGTACTGACAGCAACAAAACACCATGTTTTATTGCAAGGAAACAGAAGGCACTGACAATTGCTCAGTTGGGTCCACTTGAATAGGTTGCCAAACATGGGCTAAAGCAATTCAAGATGTATATCCAATCGACATAATCATTAACCAAATGTATTACATGAATGTATTGGCAAGGCAAACTCTTTATTGATGTGTCAGTGAATAATACTGAGCTTTACATTTGAGTGTTCAAGACTGCCAACTGTTCTGAGATTATTTTATTTAAACATTTGAAAAGGTCTATGGTATTCTGTGAATCACATGGATTTAAGACCCTTATATAGCCACTTGTCCAATGTACTATAGTCTGTAATGAGCTTTCACTATATTACTGCCCCCTTTTGAAAAATATGCTTTTCATTCTCTGAGTGACAAGGAGTTACCATTACACCTCATGAAATTAAAAATAAGTAGCAATTCGCCAATAACACAACTTCCACGTTTGTTTAATGAGAGTAGTCAAGTGTAATGTTTCATTCGAAACGCCTGAGAAATAAGCAGGAAAAAAAACAGCTCATGCAATGTCTTCACTTTTACTTGTTTTTAATTCGTTGTCCAAGGTTCTGAAATGTGCTTTCCCAAGGACCCGTCACGTGACTTCCCTGCCTGCCGAGCTCAGCACCGAGCTCACTGGTTTCTGGAGATTTCACGTGAGAATACGACAAACCACGTCGCGCACACTGCAATTCTCTTCCTTTGCCAGTCTCGGTTTAAATTGACAGTCGGTCTGTTTACTCTTTCTTTTTGTGGAGGAATGTGATAATCGAAGCCCTAACAAGCTCGTCAACGAATTTAGGATGATACACCCGTGTTCTTCGTTTTGTTTCTCTCTTTTTTCCTTCATGCCAACACGGTAAATGCAGGGGGTAGAGCGGACTGCTTGTCCGCAATCAGAAAGTCCACGTCTGTCTGGGGACCGAGTTTAAGAAGATGTAAGGATCAAGTAGCTTTTTTCAACCAAAGTCTCTTTATCAAAATGCAGAAGGGAATACGATTTAATGATGGTCATGTCACCTACCTGGGTCTTTTGGCAAAGAAGGATGGTACGAGGCGAGGTTGCTTGAGCAAAAAGAGCTCAGACAACACTAAATGGCACACAAAGTGGTTCGCTTTATTACAAAATATGCTGTTTTATTTTGAGAGCGAGTCCAGCTCTCGACCCGCGGGATTATACCTGTTGGAGGGATGTGTGTGTGACAGAGCGCCGTCACCTAAACCCTCACAATCATCCAAGGAGTGTTTAGAAAAGCAGGTAGGAATAACACACATTCAAGTTCATAACATTGTTTCATTTGTCTTTTGGGGGGGAAACGACTGTAACTAATTTCCAGGTTGATTGAATAAACATGAGTGATGCACCAGTTACCGATGTACAGATATCCTCATGGAGAGGTTGAAAACAGGTGATCATGTGAATCTGACGGTGTTATCAGTGCATGTAACGGATCCTTTTTTGGAAGAGTAGCCTAGCCTACTTGAAGTATTGCCATGATTTATGTTTTTTTCCTATTCCTCTTTATCCACAGCAATTATTCTATTCCAATCCAGTGGAATTATAACCTACAGTAGGCCTATATCAGATTAAATTCGGAGCCGTTTGCTCAGTGTGCGTGTGTTATGTAATCTGTGCATCGGATTAATGATTCCATTATCAACACCAAATTGAATACCGAGCTGCCTCGCGATTTTGCTGCATTGTGCCTTCTTCGGGTTTGCTTATTTTAGACAACAATACAATAGCAACTAATTGGAAATGATGGATTTATAGAAATATATAAATCCCTTAATCTATATAGCCTACATAGTCTAAAGGCCTATGTGTTTTTAAATGTGGTTGATCTGGACATATTATTGTGAAACCAAAATAATGTTATCTCACTGGTATACAGTCAAGTTTGGTGATACTGTTTTTTTTTCTTCAGGAAAATTGCGCTAAAGAAAAAAGGTATTGCATCCCAGAGTCGCCATCTTGTGGGACATGGACGTAATACCACTGTTTGACGTATTGATTTAACTCTCCCAGACTCGCACTGATATTAATAGCATCCTACCTTGGCAACTGCGTCTGCAGCAAATAGTGTTTAATAACAAGACCGTAGGCCTATTTCAAGCGAGCATTGGGGTCATCATCACTAGTGTTTTTATGTTTTGGTACATTGCATTTTGCTCTCAAAGACATGGGCTGAGTTATTCCTTCACATTGGGATCAGTGAACGGTAGGATGAGGCTGTTCAGATCTGGAAGAAAAAAATAAAACGTAATCACTTGTCTTGATTGGCTACTCACTGTAAGCCTATTATGAATATACAGTAGGCCAGGGTCTGTAATATTTCCAGTACTTTCAACGATTGAAATATACCCATTGATGCTGGAGTAAATCTGTGGAAGTAGACACCATAAGATACTACGTTCTTACTTCAAATAAGATGGTTAACTGATACCCTCCGTCTTCTTATATGGCTCAACTTGTTTCACATTCCTTACAGAAAAACAGTCATGAAAACTAGAATACAAAATGGTGCTGTAATCCTGGTGTTCTCTATGACTGATATAGGATAGTTAGAAGTATTGTGCACATGAAGGATGATGTAATGATTGTGGAATGTTTTGTGTGTAGGATCATTGGATTGAGGCTCTATCTGTGAGTGGTTCTGTTTGTGTCTGTTTTGTTCTGTCTGCAGTCCCTATCCATGACTCTATAGGGCTGCAGTCCAAAGTGAGTCCAGGCCTTTCCTGTGAACAGCTGTCCCTGTGCTGACAAAGCAGTATGTGGCATAGTGGCTAATATTTTGCTCTCCCAGTCCCCTCATAAGAGAATGAAAACTCCTCATATCACGAACGTGCAAATGGTTACAGAGGAATTTGTCAGGAATTTCCCTGTTTTGATCCATCCTGTTCATCATGATTATCGGATGGCTTACTAAAACAGAGATTCTGATGTTGTTTTGATAGTGTCTGTGGAGTCTGTATTTGAAGGAATGATCCATTCCCACCTGTCTCGCTTCATAGCTGCCAGTCAACAAAAACACCACCATACTCTCACATACAGTACATGTGAGTGAGTGTTCATTGGTCAGTCAGTGTTCATTTGGTAAAAGATGAGCAATACATTATAAATTCTATGTAATTTTTTAATATACAGATGCCTAATCTTAATTAGATCACTCTTTTGTTGCTGAGAATTATTTTCCTGCACAGCAGGAAATACGGACTTGTAGTATATTCAATGTTTAAAAAGGCTTCTTTAAAATGTCAGAATTGATTTGCCCTAATGAAAAATGTATCAACCCCTACAAAAAATGTCAATTAATTATAATCCACATAATAATTCACATGTTGCTGCAGGATTATTTTCCTGCTGTAGCAAACTGGCTCAAATTAAGATATGGCATCTGTAGAAGAATGAGCTGTATTTTTATGTCTTATGAGTATGTATAACCAGAGACCATTCAACTTGTTTGCACACCAGCAAGTTTATCCTGAATGATAGGATATAGGATGGCACAGAGACAATCAACAGCCTAAATCTGTGACAACCCTAGGATTTAGAAAAGTAGACTTTTAATGATTATCTTCAATTGTCATGGTATGCTGGTTTGTAATGAACATTATCTATACTATTCATACAAACTGTATCATATTTATATCACTCCCATTTCTGCCCTCACACATTGGCAGATTTACATTAAATTTTACTGAAGTGAACTGCAATGATGCAAGTCGTTGTGAAGTTTGACAGCTTTAGTGGCCACCATATTGATGAGAGCGCAGAAAGACAGGGGTGCCAGTGCTTTCTAAAGAGAGCATTAATGCCCCAGGACGTCTTGCCTTTCTCATATTTGCATCAAAATCAGGTGTTTAAATGACCTTTTAACTGTCACTACAGTTCTGGATTGCGCATTCATTCCCACATTTATGTATCCCCAAAAGCCGTTATCTAAAGAATGCTAATGTATTTGAGCCCAAGGTTCCTATGGCAACCTTATTTGCATCTAAAATAATGATGTGTGGAAGGGCTCGGGGACTGCAGAGAGTATCTGTGTGTCGTCGCGACTCCCTTCCCCTATTAATACAACCAACCGCTATCTGTGCTAAATTTGTTCCTTGCAGTACCTCGTAGGGGTCAGGGCCCATTTCTAGAAAAACACAGTCACTCCTCTTTGGAGAACAGCAGTATTTTCTAGCATTCCGCAGCCAGTGATGGCTGATGTACTTCCGTTCTTTCTCACCCCACTTTGAGGTAGCTGAATGAGTGGATGACACTCAAAGCCAGACAGAATATTGGGAATTTTTATTGCTATGAGCAAAAAGCTGTAGTAGATTGCCTCTATACAGTATATTTTACCACTTCAGTTCTCCAACATTGTGCACATTTATATGGCAGGATAATATGTGACTTGCTAATGCTATGCTAATTCACAGGAAGCATAGATGGGAGGAAAATTATTGACGCTGCATGCCTGGTTGCTCTTGTGGACAGGTGGGATATTGTTTTATTACAAAGGCCTCTGCTCTGGCTTTTTTGTTATTCTGTTAGGGGAATGGGTTGCAGGTACAGGCATGTAGCAGATGTTGGTTTAGGCTGTATCACAACATTGACTCACTTACTGGTGACTTAAACCTGTTTATTCCTTCCTTGGGGAGCGTAGGTCATCCACAATTTTCAACCAGCAGGCACAACATTCCATTATCACAACATTGATTTTCCAGCTGCATGAGAAAAATGTTATTCATTACTTACATCTCCAAAACAAACAATTGTTCAGTTCAGATCATCAGGTTTGCAGCATTGATTGTATATGTTAAGAAAGCATTGAAAGTGTGTGAGTGGTATGACTCAGCCGTAAACATAAAGCGTGAAGCAGGCTATGTGTTCAACAAGCCACTCTCCCTGCTCTTAAAGAGAGGATGAAGGAAAACTACAACAACAAGCATGCATCCCTGACACAAATAGATTCTCTTTGAAGGGAGGATGAATACCTAATGAATGTGAAGATGGAAAAGCATTCAGCCATGAATAGTGATGAGGTGCAGGTTGATGGGCGCCTGTTGGACATCTGCAGGCCAAAGATAAGGCTTGGCTTTCACTCAACATGGTTGCTGCCAAAGTACACACAAGGAGTCACGTTTTTAACCTTGAGCGTGATTCCAATGTGTGAGATGTGATAATGTAGGCGTTCCTTTCCCAAGCAGCACTGATCTTTTTCCATCTTGCTATGTCGTTGTGTGTTTTGGTGTGGTCAGAACATATTGTTTTACAAGAAAATTGTAAGTGCAATGATATTCTTATTTGAAGAAGGATTATTCATCATATGTTAAGGGAGTGTTAAATGTACAACAATCGTGTAGAAATTGACTATATGTACAAAACAGTAGTCTGGCATGGTCTGAAATGAACTTTTGTTCCATCAGCTAATGTGGATGGTCTATGAGGTGACTGTGATGGATGGTGGATGGTCTATGATCTGTGACGTCTATGAGGTGACTGTGATGGATGGTGGATGGTCTATGATCTGTGACGTCTATGAGGTGACTGTGATGGATGGTGGATGGTCTATGATCTGTGACGTCTATGAGGTGACTGTGATGGATGGGGGATGGTCTATGATCGTGACTGGGATGGATGGTGGATGGTCTTTGATCTGTGACGTTTATGAGGTGACTGTGATGGATGGTGGATGGTCTTTGATCTGTGATGTGTATGAGGTGACTGTGATGGATGGTGGATGGTCTATAATCTGTGACGTTTATGAGGTGACTGTGATGGATGGTGGATGGTCTTTGATCTGTGACGTTTATGAGATGACTGTGATGGATGGTCTTTGATCTGTGACGTTTATGAGGTGACTGTGATGGATGGTCTATGATCTGTGACGTCTATGAGGTGACTGTGATGGATGGTGGATGGTCTATGATCTGTGACGTCTATGAGGTGACTGTGATGGATGGTGGATGGTCTATGATCTGTGACGTTTATGAGGTGACTGTGATGGATGGTGGATGGTCTTTGATCTGTGACGTTTATGAGATGACTGTGATGGATGGTGGATGGTCTATGATCGTGACTGTGATGGTTTGTACACAGACCTAGTGGTGCTGGGGAATTCAGCGCAGAGAAGACCTGCTTAGTTAAAATGGAGTGAGACAAGAAGCGCTAAGAGCCTATCCATTCGCATAGAGTGGAGTTGCTAGGTAACAGGTAGCACACAGTTATGTAATTGGCAATGCCTCCAGCTTACATGTCTTATGGCTTTTCCTCCTGGGAACCAGAGCCATCCCAGGCAGCCAGGCAGTCAGGGGGAGGCTTCCTACTAAAAGCCCCATCGATTGAGCTGGTGGGTGAGGATGTGGGTTTCCCTTTCCCACCCCACTCTGTGCTGTTTACTCCCCTAATGTCAACAGTGAGAAAGGATAGATACAAGCTTAGATTGTGAGAGGGTTCATGGTTTCAATGATGTGTGTCTGCAAGCACACAGATTTTTAAGGGCCAAAAATACTCTTCATATTTTTCTGGTAAAATATACATTTAGTGTAATAGTTTTTGTGGTGTAGCGCCTATACTGTGCATTGTCTGACCTTTTCATTGTATTTTGTGGTTATAACATTTTATCTCGTCTAGATTCCTATGGAGTAATACAAATACTTTTTCTCATGCAGTGTATTAAAAAATAAAGAATACAAAGGCCTCCTTACCCATGCAATCTAGTAATCTGTTTACGAGCTAATTAAACCTGTGCTTTTTTTTTGTGTGTTTCAGTACTACTTCACCGTAAATTTCACCCATGAAAACCAGAAAGCCCTGGAGTTGCGTACAGAGGATGTAAAGGACTGCGATGAATGGGTGGCTGCAATAACACATGCCAGGTACCTGGCCTCTACTACTTCCGCTCTACCCAGTCAACAACTGCGTCAACACACACATGGGCTATTATTGATGCTTACTGTATGGCTGGGTTTAGTCTCTTACTGTAGATATGACATGTTGCACGGTTTGAAACTTGACTCTGTTGAGGTGTGATAGAAGTGTCATGCAGCATTAAGGCAAGCTTTTTGACATACAGTTCTGGGGACAAATCCTAAAGAAAATCTGATAGGGGCATTGATAAGGTCTGTGCAAAGGCCCCCTGTTTGGCTTTTTTGTCCCCTGAGGTAATAGTATGTATGTAGCTCATGTTAAAACATATTGCTGACATTTTGTTATTAAACTCTTGGTAGTGAATTTGTATTGAATGATTTCAGTTGAATGAAACAGGCTGACTGGGGATGTAGTTTACTGTATAATAGTCATTGTGAAATAAGCAGTGGCGTTGTAATGATTGGTGGTCTATTGTGGCTGTGGATTTGAGAGTTAGAACACTAGAGTAAACAAGGTGCAATTTCGAAATGTGGTTGTACATCACCAGTTTAATGCTTGTTATGTCGTGTTTCCATTAACTTGCCCAGTGATTTTTTTGTTTTGTTTTAGTTTTTTGTTCTCGCAGAAAATAGATTTGAAAATTGCCTGCTACAGTGTGTTTCCATTTAACAATCTTGTGTCGATAAAAACATCTGCACGTAATGGCATACAACAACAAAAAAATCTACTTGTTCCCAAAACGTACAGTGTCTAATAGAAATGAATTGGTTCAAGTGTTTCCATTACCCATTTAGGAAAATTGTGCATTAATAAATTGCAGACAGCCTGCATGCCCTCCCACCTATTTCTTTCATGTTTCAGGTAGCCCGCAAAAGTCAGCATGGATAGAATGCAACAATATTTGCCATATTCTAATTATTGTCATGTGCCAATGTATCGCCACGGTCCATGCCATGGGGAATCTTGCACTCCTGTAGATCTGAAATAATTGGATGGTGAAACTTGCATCCAGCCAACCAGAAAAGCAAGGCGAAGCAATTCAGCCATTCTTAAATGTCAGGACAGGATCTTGCAAAGAAACATCATTTTTATAGCTGAAAAATGTATTTAACAGGCAGTAGGCATTTTTATAGCTGAAAAATGTATTTAGCAGGCAGTAGGCATTTGTGTGCGGTGGAGCTTCATGCTGTAGGTACGTGTTGACATCACATGCCCCACGTACCTTAAAACATTTTCAGCAAACATCATTTATTCGAAAAACAGTTTCCATCATCATTTGTCACAATAAATAAAGTTAGACAAAAGAAAAATACAACTCTGTCTAACAGATAAAAATGGATTCTCTATCTACCATTTCCATTATACATGTCGCAAAGATTTCTTTTTGCGACATTGCTTTTGTTGAATAAACCTGGGTCAACAGAAACCTGCCTACCTAGTCACTTGATTAGCCCATGTCAGCTAACATTATTTATATAAAAAATGGGTCTATCGGCCAGCTATCTAAACCTGTAGTAATCATGGTTGTATTACCGACCCGGCCCCCATTGATTTTGTTAGTCACTCTCACTCAGATATAATATTAAAAACTGCAAACATTTCTCTCCACCCATGCCAAAATGTGTAGAATTACAGAAAATGTGCTATAAAACTGGGAGAAAAAAATTCTGCCCGATTGCAAAATGAGTAAAATTGCAGCTAAATGGGAGGGGATACTCAGACCCGCAAGCCACTATGGCCCCTTTTTTGTGGCCCCTACCCCCATAAAAGTTGCCCATTCCTGTTCTAAACCATATGGGCCTGCTGTATTTTGGTTGCTTATCTGCCGAGACAATCTACTGTAGTTACACTTCACTGAACACAAAGGATATTAATATTTCACAGCACTCCATTATGTGAATGTGCATAGACCTACACACCTGAGATGGCTGTATGGGTACAGGTGTGTCTGTGGGGCGGGGGTGGATTGGTGGATGTATACAGTCTGCATGTGGGGGAGCATATAGAGTCTTGAGCTTTGGAAATATGTCTGTGGTGAGTTGTTGCAGTGTGTGTGAGTGTGTGTTTCCTGTCCACAGTTACAGGAACCTGGCCACAGAGCATGAGACGCTCATGCAGAAGTATCTCCATCTACTCCAGATCGTGGAGACAGAGAAAACGGTTGCTAAGCAACTTCGACAACAGATAGAGGACGGGGAAATAGAGATTGAACGGCTAAAATCAGAGGTAATATTCATAATGATTATTTCTGCCTCGGTGGGGGATTGTTATGTTTTTGCCATACTGAACAGGAAATGGATTGGAGCTTGTGTGGGATCTAGGGCAACTACAGTACAGTTAAATGTCTCTCAGGAGCACCGCTCAAGATTTCTAGGATTTTGTCATCTGAGTGAACTGAAATGGATAAGGGTTGTGCTAGTTGTTTCTTTATGTCTATCTTATTTGATCATTAGAGAGAGAGAGAGAGAGAGAGAGAGAGATTGGGAGAGATTGGGAGAGGAGAAATGGGAGCGCCACTCTGTCACAAAGAGATGTGTGCAGACCCACCGGGCTCCACTTTGCATCTCCACTCATAAATAATCCCTCCAATAAAACTATGCTCCCTGCTGTATTCTTCAGATCAAATAGTCATTTTACTTTAATGTGCAAATGTGGGGCTTGAAATGAAATGGTGTGTTGAATATGCATGAACAGGGCTTTATTATACACGGTGCACCCCCCCACCCCTCCCCACCCCCCACCCCGCCCCACCCTCACAAACATAATAATAAACTATATCAGTCTATACAAAGTTAATGGGGACACTTACCTTCAGACAGTTCTGGGCCGCTCAGAGCTCTTTTGTGCAACACATTTATGGAATTTCAGTGTACAGCAGCACAGTATCACACAGTACGTCTGCATTTCTAACCAATGGAAATGAGTGCTGATGTAGAGATATCAGCCAGGTGAATAGAGTTAGTATATCCACCACCACTACCACATGTCAGAGCTGCTAGCTCTGACAGCCTCTAATCTCATTTGACACAGTCACTTTGTTAATATGCTGTCAAGTGAGGAGGAAACTTGGAGAGCAGGTTGTGAGTGATGATGACTGGTCTATCCTGTCTGTGGATGTTCTCTTTGGCAGCTTTCCGGGCTGCACAAAGACAACGGGAAGATCCAGTCAAGTCCAACAGCCGAACCCAGCGAAGATGATGACTCTGAACTCAAGAAAATCAAAAAAGTACATATTTTACACAAAATAATTTTGATTCTATTTTCTGTTTATTTGCCAATGTTGGGGGAAAATACTCACCTTCCATTCCCCACAATTCCCGTGGTCCACTAGGTGCAGAGTTTCCTGCGAGGCTGGATGTGCAGGAGGAAGTGGAAGACCATCATCCAGGACTACATCCGGTCACCCCATGCAGAGAGCATGAGGAAGAGGAACCAGGTGGTGTTCAGCATGCTGGACTCTGAGGCTGAGTATGTCCAGCAGCTCCACATCCTGGTCAACAACTTCCTTCGACCCCTCCGTATGGCTGCCAGCTCCAAGAAACCACCCATCACCCACGACGACGTCAGCAGCATCTTCCTCAACAGGTGTGCAGCTGTAGATGATCACACCAAGCTAACCACTCACACTGCTGTCTCTCACCTCTCTCAGGGAGACAGTGATATGACTGTCTCAATGCTGTAGGACTTTATGTTCATGCATTACAACTATGGTCGATAATGAGAACATAAAGACAGTAAGATGTGATGGCAATATTCTATGTCAAAGCCTCATTCTAAGATGTTTATTTATTTTATTTATTTAACCTTAAGAACAGATTATTATTTGCAATGATGACCTGTCCAGAGACAAGTGCAGCTATATAACATTTAAACACACTTGCACATACAGGCATATTCGCTGTTTGCATGTTTGAATCCTTTTTACATAACTACGGCTAGTGTTTATTTTTCTCTGAATGGATACTTAGAGTCTTGTTGATTTACCCTTTTCTTTAGTGAGACCATCATGTTTCTGCATCAAATATTCTACCAAGGGTTGAAAGCAAGAATAGCAAGCTGGCCAACATTAGTTTTGGGTAAGTAGACTAAACTCCTTTTTTTGGGGATCACTCAAATGGATGGATGAATATGATAATACTATGATAATAATATGCCCCAATTGTCCCCAATATCATCTATCAATCTCTCATTCAGTGTCTCAATCTCTCATTGGTCCTCTCTTTCCACAGCGGACCTGTTTGATATTCTACTGCCCATGCTAAACATCTACCAGGAGTTTGTGAGGAACCACCAGTACAGTCTGCAGATTCTGGCCCACTGTAAGCAGAACCGAGACTTTGACAAGCTGCTGAAGCAGTATGAGGCCAAGCCAGACTGTGAGGAGAGGACTCTGGAGACCTTCCTCACCTACCCCATGTTCCAGGTAGGCATACAGTACTGTACACTCTACTGTCTTCTCATAGACTGTCCAGACCCTGTCTCTCACCTGAAACAGCTCTCCTGTTCAGACAAAGTCTCCTCCACTGATCACTGACAACACAGCAGCCATTTGTCTCACATGCCTTTGCTCAGAATATCCCTGTTATGTTTTTCATAACCACATAAACCGGTTGTTTGTGAAGCTCAGGTTTTCATAATGGCTCTTTTCTGGCAAGGCATGCAGTTTCAGTGCAGTCTGCTCCACTGGGGTCTACTTTGGGCTCTGCTGTGTTGGTAATAAATTTCTGCTGATGACTGTGGATGTGCATAGAGCTCCCCACTGATCTGCTGCTACGAGTTTGTGTGTGTGTGTGTGTGTGTTTGCACGCAATCTTGTAAGCAAGTGTGTGTGACTCACCTGCCCCTATTCATTCCCTGTCATTCCAGATTCCCCGCTACATTCTTACACTCCATGAGCTCCTGGCCCACACACCACATGAGCATGTGGAGAGGACGAGTCTGGACTATGCCAAGTCAAAGCTGGAGGAGCTGTCCAGGTATACCTGCCTTACCACCTTATTGCACCAAGCAGCACACAGGACACCTCAGTTAATCAACGCTTTCCTAAGTTGTTAAACACAAACGCAGTAGGATAATTGCTTACTGTACAGAATGTATACACACTGACAAAGTGAATACAATGATATTCCAAATCTGCACCTAGAATCATGCATGATGAAGTGAGCGAGACAGAGAACATCAGGAAGAACCTGGCCATTGAGCGCATGATCGTAGAAGGCTGCGAGATCCTCCTTGACACCAGCCAGACATTCGTCAGACAAGGTAAGCCCTCAGAGAAGATCCACAAAGGAACCCCAGATCCCACATGAGGACACTATCATAGAGATGGATTTTCTGTCTCTCAACTGTTTGACTGCCAGCCCCTTTGTGTTCTCACAACTTCAAACATCCCTAGCCCTACCTGAGCCTCCATAAGGGAAAGACTTAACCAGGTTGGGCCATATAATCCTGTCTGTCTCTGAAGAACAGCATGTACTGAAAGTGGGCCGAATCTTTCATTTCCAAGGGTAATTAGACTGTTAGGAGGCAATACGACGATGAGTCAGGGTTTGTAAATGTCATACATCCCCAACCGTCTTTGATGGACGTTTAAAGAAGAAGAGGCAAAACATATAGAGAAATGGTTTAACCCTACAATATTTATATATCCCCCAAGTCAGTGAACAGGTGAGGGGAGGCCTCTCCCAGTCTTGCAGTACAGTTGATCTGTGGGCCTCTCGTCACTGACAGGGCCCCCTGCTGTCTCTCTCCCCCTCCTGCCATACAGGCTCTCTCATCCAGGTGCCAATGAGTGAGAAGGGCAAGATCACCCGTGGGCGACTGGGCTCTCTGTCTCTGAAAAAGGAGGGGGAGAGGCAGTGCTTCCTCTTCTCTAAGCATGTCATTATCTGCACCAGGGGCTCTGGAGGAAAACTGCACCTCACCAAGGTGGGTGTTCCCTGGGCTGCTGAGCCTGCTATACAATCTCTCAAGATGCATCATTGACCAAACTCCCAGAGCTTAATGTAAAATCAAATAACATTCGGGGGATACAATACACAGATGAGGCTTTAGTTAATACACAGCAAATTGGCCGAACCTTTTCATTGTAACATTTTTTGTGTTTATTCAGGTGTTAAATTAACACTCATGATGTGTAAAAAAAACAGTGTTGGTGTTAATAACCAGTGTTAAACAAAAAACATTATTATATTTCCAAGAATTCCATAGTGCTGGTTGGTTTTTAGAATTGTTTGTTTCAATATCTATGTTTTTGCATGTACATTCATTGATTAATTAATCTTATGCTACTCATATATAAATAACATACACTACCGTTCAAAAGTTTGGGGTCACTTAGAAATGTCCTTGTTTTTGAAAGAAAAGCACATTTTTCGTCCATTAAAATAATATCAAATTGATCAGAAATACAGTGTAGACATTGTTAATGTTGTAAATGACTATTGTAGCTGGAAATGGTAGATTTTTTATGGAATATCTACATAGGCGTACAGAGGCCCATTATCAGCAACCATCACTCCTGTTTTCCAATGGCACGTTGTGTTAGCTAATCCAGTTTATCATTTTATCATCAGTCCAAGTTCATCAAAATGATGAACTTGGACTGGCAGCTACATTAAATAGTACGCGCAAAACACCAGTCTCAACGTCAACAGAGAAGAGGCGACTCCGGGATGCTGGCCTTCTAGGCAGAGTTCCTCTGTCCAGTGTCTGTGTTCTTTTGCCCATCTGAATCTTTTGTTTTTATTGGCCAGTCTAAGATATGGCTTTTTCTTTGCAACTCTGCCTAGAAGGCCAGCATCCCGGAGTCGCCTCTTCACTGTTATCGTTGAGACTGGGGTTTTGTGAGTACTATTTAATGAAGCTGCCAGTTGAGGACTTGTGAGGTGTCTGTTTCTCAAACTAGACACTCTAATGTACTTGTCCTCTTGCTCAGTTGTGCACCGGGGCCTCCCACTCCTCTTTCTATTCTGGTTAGAGCCACTTTGCGCTGTTCTGTGAAGGGAGTAGTACACCGCGTTGTACGAGATCTTCAGTTTCTTGGCAATGTCTCACATGGAATAGCCTTAATTTCTCAGAACACCAATAGACTGATGAGTTTCAGAAGAAAGTTATTTGTTTCTGGCCATTTTGAACCCACAAATGCTGATGCTCCAGATACTCAACTAGTCTAAAGAAGGCCAGTTTTATTGCTTCTTTAATAAGAACAACAGTTTTCAAAAGGGTTTTCTTATGATCAATTAGCCTTTAAAAATTATACACTTGGATTTGCTAACACAACGTACCACTGGAACACAGGAGTGATGGTTGCTGATAATGGGCCTCTGTACGCCTATGTAGATATTCCATTAAGTCGATCAGCCGTTTCCAGCTACAATAGTCATTTACAACATTAACAATGTCTACACTGTATTTCTAAATACATTAGAAATACAGTCTACACTGTATTTCTAATGGACAAAAAATGTGATATTCCTTCAAAAGCAAGGACATTTCTAAGTGACCCCAAACTTTTGAACGCTAGTGTACATTTTTCTATACTCATCCAATCTGTTACGTGGACTTATTGCACCCATTACTGAAATGATTGTCCAGTTAAGTTGGTTCATATCTTAGTCTTCCCAACCTTGCAGTCATTCATTCAAAATGTTAGATATACCCACTGTGGCTGGATTCCAATAGGAATTACACATCACTTTGCAAGCCATCATAATGTTAATTTCAGGCCTGAAAACCTTGAGTTTCAGGCCACTGTATTAGGTTAAAACTAGACCCTCAAAAGAAGACCTTATTAATTAATAAATCCTTTTACTGCACTGGGCTAAATCAGGGTCACACAGAGTGTTTCTTGGTAGTCTTAAACAAATCTACTTTGTAAGAAAAGTATACACCTCACACACATGTTTATGGGTTTAAAAAAAAAGTCAGATATAGAGTTAAAATATGTACATTGTAAGTTTTCCCAATATTACACTTTATATACATCACAGAGACTGAAATAAAATAAAAAAACGTTTGACATAGAAACACCGGATTTCCGGCTGATTTTTGTAAATGTTTATTAATTATTAAATGATGACAAATATTAATACAATTCCACCCATGAGGCCATAAGAGTGGCGATTAAAAAATGTCTATTTTACCTTTATTTAACTAAGCAAGTCAGTTTTCAATGACGGCCTAGGAACAGTTGGTTAACTTCCTTGTTCAGGGGCAGAATGACAGATTTTTACCTTGTCAGCTCAGGGATTTTATCTTGCAAGCTTTCGGTTACTAGTCCAACACTCTAACCACTAGACTACCCTGCCACCCCAGTTTTGGTCATTTGGTCATTTGACTGTATCTGATTTCATCTGTTTATTGACCTGTATTCCTACATGTGTTGAAAGTTGTTGAGCTACATAATAATGTCAGTGATATTGTTATTGATTATTCAGTAGTGGAGGGGATTCATGGAATGTGGTTGTGAGTGTGCTAATGCATATTGTTGTTCTCAGAATGGTGTGGTCTCTCTTATTGACTGCACTCTTCTGGAAGACCCCGAGGGGACAGATGATGAGTGTAAGAACCACAATGTTTCATTCCTACCTCACTGAAATATGGAGCATGTATACGGTGCTGTATTATGCATGATTCCTGTATGCATATGGTACAAGACGTAGTGTCACAATTTGATGAGTTATACTATAGACTCCCTGCAAGTTTCATCTGTTCTTCATTTAGAAGTACAATAAAACTCTCATTTATGCCATAGTAATGACCAATTTCTCCTATTCACCTCTGTTTTTGTTTTGCCCAAAGCCAAACCAGACAAGGTTGTACAGGACATGGAGCATCTGGACTTTAAGATCGTGGTGGAGCCTAAAGAAGGCCAGTCGTTTACAGTGATCCTGGTGGCCTCCTCGCGGCAGGAGAAATCTGCCTGGACCAGTGACATCAGCCAGGCACGTCTGTTCTGCTCTGCATGCATTGCATCTGTCTCTCTCCAGCAGGGAAACATGGGTGTCTGTCTGCAGAGTGGCTGTACTCACACCTTTCCTCTCCCTCATTCCTTCTCTTCTTCTCTCTTACAGTGCATAGACAACATCCGCTGCAATGGGCTTATGATGAATGCATTTGAGGAGAACTCTAAAGTCACCGTGCCACAGATGATCAAGTGAGCCCCATTCACAATCACAGCAAAACAGTCAATGAGATGTTCATGCAACAGGCAGATCTTTGTGGTGTCTTTATTTGTGTGTTCTAGTGTTTTCATATGTGTTTGTGTGTTTTTCTGTGAGCAGGTCCGATGCCAGCCTGTACTGTGACGACGTGGACATCCGTTTCAGTAAGATGATGAACTCGTGTAAGGTGTTGCAGATCCGCTATGCCAGCGTGGAGAGACTCCTGGAGAGGCTGACAGACCTGCGCTTCCTCTCCATCGACTTTCTCAACACCTTCCTGCACTCCTACCGCGTGTTCACCAGCGCCAACGTGGTGCTGGACAAACTCATCACCATCTACAAGAAACCCATCAGTGCCATCCCAGCCCGGTAAGGCCATAAAGGAGCTGCTTGTGCTTTAGCCTTGACTTTGACAAACACAGTCAGCAAAATGTCTAGATCTATCTCATGCGTAGTGCTTTAGCTGTTTAAAGAAGATACATTGTCAGTGTTTTTGCATTGCAATGTCCCCGACACAGTAAAGAGGGCTGTAGTTAGGGCTGATGACGATAACATCCCCTGACAGGCCCAGCAGCCTCTGGCCTCCTCTGGCTGCCTCTATCTCTTTTAGCCCACCACTGATTCCCTCACAGCTCTACTTCCACAGCCCACAGTATTAGGTATTTTTATCCACGTCCTGTGTCTGTGTGTCTATGTGTGTGTGCATTTATGTTTGGATGTGGGTGGGTGGGTGGGTGGGTGGATGTGTCCGTGCGTGCGTGCGCGCGTGCGTGCGGTGAGGTGAGGTGAGGAGAGGTCATGTCTGTGTGTGTCAGTGTGGTGTGTTCTGTGTGAAGGCAGTAATTGGGCCCAGACATTTCTCCTGCTTGCCTAAGAGCGTCTCAGCGGGGCTCTGTCGCTGTCACCTTAGCAACCGGTCTCTCTGCTGCAGGACCCCACCCTCCCCTGGTCTGCAGAGGATCTATAGTATGAAATATTTATGGTCCGTGTTGTTGGCCAGAGCAGACGGACCCCTTCGGCCTAGGATAGTGAGCCCAACTCCCAGACTCTTATCAGGGGGAGCTCCCTCCCCATGCCCACACCCTGCAGCATGTTCTCCTGTGGAGCCTGTCATGTCTCTATGAGCCACCGCCACTCTGATGCTTGTGTCAGCAGCATGGCTGCTCGCTCGCGGTGTCACTTGCTGTGCTATTTATGGGAACTCGTGAGGTCTCGAGGAGGGTGGCAGTGAGTGGGAGAGGTCTTCTGCAACATTGTATCAGATTTTTTTACTTTTATTGCAGAAACACCATGTTGCCTTGTATTGTCGCTGTTGACAATGTATTGATTTCTATATTTAACACAGAAAGACCTGTATAATTCAGATGTCTTAGTTCTTTGCAACACACTGAAGTGCTGAAGTACATAGCTACAATACATTCTTCTGACTAGAATAAAATGTGTTGTCTTTCCCTGATGCAGATCCCTGGAGTTGTTCTTCGCCAGCAGTCAGAACAATAAACTCCTATATGGGGAGCCACCCAAATCCCCCAGGGCCAGCCGTAAGTTCTCTTCCCCCCCTCCTCTGGCCATCACCAAGACATCGTCCCCCAACCGCCGGCGTAAACTCTCACTCAACATCCCCATCATCACTGGGGGAAAGGCTCTGGACCTGGCCGCCCTCAGCTGCTCCTCCAATGGCTATGCAAGCATGTACTCCTCCATGTCCCCCTTCAGCAAGACCACCCTGGACATCAACAAGTTATATGTCACCAGTCCCATCACCAGCAAGATCCCTGCTGAGGGAGAGGGCAAGACGGACAAGGCAGAGGAGACCACTGTGTCTAAACAAGGTATGCCAGCTAATCTTCACTGTGGAGATGGGGGGATTTATGTCCTTATTGATGCTTCTAAAGATGAATGTTGGGCTATTTATTTGAATATAGAATGAGGGTTCAGGATTGTAATCATGACAGGTGTCTAGAATGTGGTATTTACTGACCTGTTTTGAATCATGACAGGTGTCTGGAATGTGGTATTTACTGACCTGTTTTGAATCATGATAGGTGTCTGGAATGTGGTATTTACTGACCTGTTTTGAATCATGACAGGTGTCTGGAATGTGGTATTTACTGACCTGTTTTGAATCATGACAGGTGTCTAGAATGTGGTATTTACTGACCTGTTTTGAATCATGACTGGTGTCTAGAATGTGGTATTTACTGACCTGTTTTGAATCATGACAGGTGTCTAGAATGTGGTATTTACTGACCTGTTTTGAATCATGACTGGTGTCTAGAATGTGGTATTTACTGACCTGTTTTGAATCATGACAGGTGTCTAGAATGTGGTATTTGCTGACCTGTTTTGCACTTGGTGTAGATATTTCAGTTCCGGAGGAAAGTGACATTGACCAAAGCCAGAGCGATGATGCAGACCCAGAAACGTCTCCTATCAAGTCGCCAACCACCCCTCAAAAAAATGTGAAGTGCAAAAACTCCTCAGGTACATTGTGTCCCAGACAGCACAGTGGTGTTGTTATCACTCATGCCATGATACCAGAGCACCTGATTCACATGCTGGCAAGCCACCTGTATCCTCCTGTCAGCCAAAATACCATATTTGTGACCGACCGGCTCAAATCGATCTTATGTAGGAACATTTGAAATTGCGTTTTTTTACATTGGATAAAAGTAGAGACTCAGAGTTACAAAATGGTATATCATACACTACCGTTGATGAACAATGGAAAAGTAATTTTGCTTTGAAAGTTGGTAAACTTGTAAGCTCACTTTTGAGAAAATGGCCTTTGAATATTTTGGTACTACTTTTGGAGAGCCCTCTTTGTCTATACCCATTCAGCATCGTTCACACCCAAGCTTTAGCCTAATGTTAGCTAGCTAACATTAGGCTATAGCTAGTCAAGCAAGTAGCTCTGAGATACAAATAATAAGATCATGCACGTAATGTTAGCTGGCGAGTTAGCTAGCATTTTTAATTCACGATACATAAAAAATACATACTGACCAGCTCAAATAGACAGAAGCGTGCTATATGGCAGAACAAACCCAACTCATCTCTCGGCATGTCCAGCCCACTCATTATCTCAGGCAATCATGACTAGCGGGAAGGTTGCTGCCTTGCTCTGTGGCTAACCAACTAGGCTCGTAATTGAACAATTTTATTTGTATTTACAAATGGCATACAAGTTTGTTATTAAGGCACATGAAAGTTCACATGTTCAAGAAGGTGTTTCTGCCAAAAAACGCATTTTGATCAAAATAAAAAAATGACGTTCAAACGGCTCTCCTGTCAAGTACTGACCGGCGACATACGCTTAGTTTCCTGAAACGGGTCACATTTATCAATGACTCAAACATGCTCCCCTGTTAAACAGAGTCAGTGATAAGAAATCAAAGCATACAGTTTTAAAGGGTTGTTACATTAATTATTATTTTAATTTGTTCACCTTTATTTAACCAGGTAGGCCAGTTGAGAGCAAGTTCCCATTTACAACTGCGACCTGGCCAAGAAAAAGCAAAGCAGTGCAACACAAACAACAACACAGGTTCAAACAAACGTACAGTCAATAACACAATAGAAAAGTCTATATACAGTGTGTGCAAATGAGGTAAGATTAGGGAGGTAAGGCAATAAATAGGCCGTAGTGGCGAAGTAATTGCAATTTAGCAATTAAACACTGGAGTGATAGATGTGCAGAGATGAATGTGCGAGTAGAGATACTGTGGTGCAAAGTAGCAAAAAAACAAAAAAACAATATGGGGATGAGGGGGTTGGATGGGCTATTTTCAGATGGGCTATGTACAGGTGCAATGATCTGTAAGCTGCTCTGACAGCTGATGCGTAAAGTTAGTGAGGGAGATATGAGTCTCCAGCTTCAGTGATTTTTGCAATTCGTTCCAGTCATTGGCAGCAGAGAATTGGAAGGAAAGGCTGCAAAAGGAGGAATTGGCTTTGGGGGTGACCAGTAAAATATACCTGCTGCTAAGGTGAACAGTGAGCTGAGATAAGGCGGGGCTTTGCCTAGCAAAAACTTATAGATGACCTGGAGCCAGTGGGTTTGGCGACTAATATGAAGCAAGGGCCAGCCAACGAGAGCATACAGGTCGCAGTGGTGGGTAGTATATGTGGCTTTGGTGACAAAACGGATGGCTCTGTGATAGACTGCATCCAATTTGCTGAGTAGAGTGTTGGAGGCTATTTTGTAAATGACATCGCTGAAGTCAAGGATCGGTAGGATGGTCAGTTTTACGAGGGTATGTTTGGCAGCATGAGTGAAGGAGGCTTTGTTGCGAAATAGGAAGCCGATTCTAGATTTCATTTTGGATTGGAGATGCTTAATGTGAGTCTGGAAGGAGAGTTTACAGTCTAACCAGACACCTAGGTATTTGTAGTTGTCCACATATTCTAGGTCAGAACCGTCCAGAGTAGTGATGCTGGACGGGCGGGCAGGTGCGGGCAGCGATCGGATGAAGAGCGTGCATTTAGTTTTACTTGAATTTAAGAGCAGTTGGAGGCCACGGAAGGAGAGTTGTATGGCATTGAAGCTCGTCTGGAGGTTAGTTGACACAGTGTCCAAAGAAGGGCCAGAAGTATATAGAATGGTGTCGTCTGCATAGAGGTGGATCAGAGAATCACCAGCAGCAAGAGCGACATCATTGATGTATACAGAGTAAAGGGGACCGAGAATTGAATTGAATTGGTCGATGAATACGGCTGCATAGTATTGTCTTTAATCGATGGTGGTTATGATATTGTTTAGGACCTTGAGCGTGGCTGAGGTGCACCCATGACCAGCTCGGAAACCAGATTGCAGAACATCAGTTATCTGGATTTGGGTGAAGGAGAAATGTGTGAGGCTTGGGCAAGTTGCTGTGGTGGGTGCAGAGCTGTTGACCGGGGTAGGGGTAGCCAGGTGGAAAGCATGGCCAGCCGTAGAAAAATGCTTATTGAAATTCTCAATTATTGTGGATTTATCGGTGGTGACAGTGTTTCCTAGCCTCAGTGCAGTGGGCAGCTGGGAGGAGATGCTCTTATTCTCCATGGACTTTACAGTGTCCCAGGACTTTTTGGAGTGTGTGCTACGGGATGCAAATTTCTGTTTGAAAAAGCTTGCCTTTGCTTTCCTAACTCCCCGTGTATATTGGTTCCTAACTTCCCAGAAAAGTTTCATATCGCGGGGGCTATTCGATGCTAATGCAGTACGCCACAGGATGTTTTTGTGCTGGTCAAGGGCAGTCAGGTCTGGAGTGAACCAAGGGCTATATCTGTTCCTGGTTTACATTTTTTGATTGGGGCATGATAATTTAAGACGGTGACACCACCGTTCAAAAGTTTGGGGTCACTTAGAAATGTCCTTGTTTTTGAAAGAAAAGCAAATTTTTTGTCCATTAAAATAACATCAAATTGATCAGAAATACAGTGTAGACATTGTTAATGTTGTAAATGACTATTGTAGCTGGAAACGGCTGATTTTTTTATGGATATTTACATAGGCGTACAGAGGCCCATTATCAGCAACCATCACTCCTGTGTTCCAATGGCACGTTGTGTTAGCTAATCCAAGTTTATCATTTTTAAAGGCTAATTGATCATTAGAAAACCCTTTTGCAATTATGTTAGCACAGCTGAAAATGGAAGCAATAAAACTGGCCTTCTTTAGATTAGTTGAGTATCTGGAGCATCAGCATTTGTGGGTTCGATTACAGGCTCAAAATGGCCAGAAACAAATAACTTTCTACTGAAACTCGTCAGTCTATTATTGTTCTAAGAAATGAAGGCTATTCCATGCGAGAAATTACCAAAAAACTGAAGATCTCGTACAACGCTGTGTACTACTTCCTTCACAGAACAGCGCAATCTGGCTCTAACCAGAATAGAAAGAGGATTGGGAGGCCCCGGTGCACAACTGAGCAAGAGGACAAGTACATTAGAGTGTCTAGTTTGAGAAACAGACTCCTCACAAGATCTCAACTGGCAGCTTCATTAAAGAGTACCTGTAAAACACCAGTCTCAACTACAAAAGTGAAGAGGCAACTCCGGGTTTCTGGCCTTTTCCTTTTCTTTTCTTGTGCTTTTCTTTCAAAAACAAGGACATTTCTAAGTGACCCCAAACTTTTGAATGGTAGTGTAAATAAAGTGCCTTCGGAATGTATTCAGACCCCTTTGAGTTTTTTCCACATTTTGCTACGTTACAGTCTTATTCTAAAATGAAAAAAAAAATCATTATAATCTTCTCACAATACCCCATAATGACAAAGCCAAAGATTTATTTAAATGTTTGCAAATTAATTGAAAATAAAAAACAGAAATACCTATTCAGGCCCTTTGCTATGAGACTCAAAATTGAGAGGCATTTTGTTTCCATTGATCATCCTTAAGATGTTTCTACAATTTGATTAGAGTCCACCTGTGGTAATTTCAGTGGATTGGACATAATTTGGAAAGGCACACGCCTGTCTATATGAGGTCGCACAGTTGACAGTGCATGTCGAAGAATTGTCCGTAGAGCCCCGAGACAGGATTGTGTCGAGGGACAAATCTGGGGAAGGGTACCAAAAAATCTCTGCAGCATTGAAGGTCCCCAAGAACACAGTGGCATCCATCATTATTTAATGGAAGAAGTTTGGAACCACCAAGACTCTTCATAGAGCTAGCCGCCCGGACAAACTGAGGAATCGGTGGAGAAGGGTCTTGGTCAGTGAGGTGACCAAGAACCCGATGGTCGCTCTAACAGAGTTCCTCTGTGGAGATAGTAGAACCTTCCAGGGCAACCATCTCTGCAGCACTCCACCAATCAGGCCTTTATGGTGGGGTGACCAGATGGAAGTCACTCCTCAGTTAAATGCACATGACAGCCCCCTTGGAGTTTGCCAAAATGGGACTGGGATACTAGTCAGGATCGAGGGAAAGAAGAACGGAGCAACGTACAGAGAGATCCTTGATTATAACCTGCTCCAGAGCGCTCAGGACCTCAAACTGGGGCAAAGGTTCACCTTCCGTCAGGACAACGACCCTAAGCACATAGCCAATACAACACAGGAGTGACTTCGGGACAAGTCTCTGAATGTCCTTGAGTGGCCAGAGCTTGAGAGGATCTGCAAAGAAGAATAGGAAAACTCCCCAAATGCAGGTGTGCAATGCTTGTAGCGTCATACCCAAGAAGACCTGAGACTGTAATCACTGCTAAAGGTGCTTCAACAAGGTACTGAGTAAAGGGTCTGAATGCTTATGTAAATGTGATATGTCAGGGTTTTTTGCAAATAACAATAGCAAAAATGTCAAAAGAACCATTTTTGCTTTGTCATTATTGGGTATTGTGTGTAGATTGATGAGGGGGAAAACATATGTAATCCATTTTAGAATGAGGCTGTAACCTATCAAAATGTGGAAAAAGTCAAGGGGTCTGAATACTTTCATATATATATATATGCAGTACCAGTCAAAAGTTTGGACACACCTACTCATTCAAGGGTTTTCCTTTATTTTTACTATTTTCTACATTATAGAATAATGGTGAAGACATCAACACTATAAAATAACACATATGGAATCATGTAGTGACCAAAAAAGTGTTAAACAAATCAAAATATATTTTAGATTTTAGATTCTTCAAAGTAGCCACCCTTTGCCTTGATGACAGCTTTGCACACTCTTGGAATTCTCTCAACAAGCTTCACCTGGAATGCTTTTCCAACAATCTTGAAGGAGTTCACACATATGCTGAGCACTTGTTGGCTGCTTTTCCTTCACTCTGTGGTCCAACTCATCCAAACCATCTCAATTGGGTTGAGGTTGTGTGATTGTGGAGGCCAGGTCATCTGATGCAACACTCCATCACTCTCCTTGGTCAAATAGCCCTTACACAGCCTGGAGGTGTGTTGGGTCATTGTCCTGTTGAAAAACAAATGATAGTCCCACCAAGCTCCAACCAGATGGGTTGGCGTATCGCTGCAGAATGCTGTGGTAGCCATGCTGGTTAAGTGTGCCTTGAATTCTAAATAAATCACAGACAGTGTCACCAGCAAAGCAACCCCACACCACATTCAGAGACTTGTCCCGAATCCACTCCTGCATTGTGTTCGTTGTGTGCTTAGGGTTTTTGTCCTGCTGTAAGGTGAACCTTCACACCAATCTGAGGTCCTGAGCAGTCCTGAGGTCCTAAGGAGTGGCTTCCGTCTGGCCACTCTACCTTTAAAACCTCTTAAGGATCTGCCGCTTTTTTTCAATTTTTTCCTAAAATGACATACCCAAATCTAACTGCCTGTAGCTCAGGCTCTGAAGCAAAGACATGCATATTCTTGGTACCATTTGAAAGAAAACACTTTGAAGTTTGTGGAAATGTGAAAGGAATGTAATAATAATAATATAACACAATAGATCTGGTAAAAGAAAACACAAAGAAAAAACCATATTTTGTATTTTTTTTGTACCATCATCTTTGAAATGCAAGAAAAAGGCCATAATGTATTATTCCAGCCCAGGTGCAATTTAGATCTTGGCCCCTAGATGGCAGCAGTGTATGTGCAACGTTTTAGACCGATCCAATGAACCATTGCATTTCTGTTCAAATTTTTGTATCAAGACTGCCCAAATGTGCCTAATCTGTTTTTTAATAACTTTTCATGTTCAAAATTGTGCACTCTCCTCAAACAATAGCATGATATTTTTTCACTGTAATAGCTACTGTAAATTGGACAGTGCAGTTAGATTAACAAGAATGTAAGCTTTCTGCCAATATCAGATATGTCTATGTCCTGGGAAATGTTCTTGTTACTTACAACCTCATGCTAATCGCAGTGCTGCAGAGATGGTTGTCCTTCTGGTAAGTTCTCCCATCTCCACAGACAAACTCTAGCGCTCTATCAGAGTGACCATCGGGTTCTTGGTCACCTCCCTGACCAAGGCCCTTCTCCCCTGATTACTCAGTTTGGCCGGGCGGCCAGCTCTAGGAAGAGTCTTGGTGGTTCCAAACTTCTTCCATTAAAGGATGATGGAGGCCACTGTGTTCTTGGGGACCTTCAATACTGCAGAATTTTTTTGGTACGCTTCCCCATATCTGTGCCTCGACACAATCCTGTCTCGGAGCTCTATGGACAATTCCTTCGACCTCATGGCTTGGTTTTTGCTCTGACATGCACTGTCAACTGTGGGACCTTATATAGACAGTTGTGTGCCTTTCCAAATCATGTCCAATCAATTTAATTTACCTCAGGTGAACTCCAATCAAGTTGTAGAAACATCTCAAGGATTTTAATTTAATCAATTTTAGAATAAGGATGTAACGTAACAAAATGTGGAATAAGTCAAGGGGTCTGAATACTTTCCGAAGACACTGTATGTATGTATATATCTTCTTACATCTACACGTTCCGCTAGCGGAACGTCTGCTCCAATATCCAATGATGGGCGGGGCGCGAAATTCAAACTCCTCTAAATCCGAAAACTTACACTTTTCAAACATATGACTATGTTACAGCTATTTAAAGACAAGACTCTCCTTTATCTAACCAAACTGTCCGATTTCAAAAAGGCTTTACAGCGAAAGCAAAACATTAGATTATGTCAGCAGAGTACCCAGCCAGGAATAATCACACAGCCATTTTTCAAGCTAGCATATCATGTCACATAAACCCAAACCATATCTAAATGCAGCACTAACCTTTGATGATCTTCATCAGATGACACACCTAGGACATTGTGTTATACAATACATGCATGTCTGTTCAATCAAGTTCATATTTATATCAAAAACCAGCTTTTTACATTAGCATGTGACGTTCAGAACTAGCATTCCCACCGAACACTTCCGGTGATTTTACTAAATTACTCACGATAAACGTTCACAAAAAGCATAACAATTATTTTAAGAATTATAGATACAGAACTCCTCTATGCACTCGATATGTCCGATTTTAAAATAGCTTTTCGGATGAAGCACATTTTGCAATAATGTAAGTACATAGCCCGGCGTTACAGGGCTAGCTATTTAGACACCCACCCAGTGTAGCCTTCACCAAAATCACATTTCCTATAAGAAAAATGTTCTTACCTTGCTTGTTCTTCATCAGAATACACTGCCAGGACTTCTACTTCAATAACAAATGTAGGTTTGGTCCCAAATAATCCATCGTTATATCCAAACAGCGACGTTTTGTTCGTGCGTTCTAGACACTATCCCAACGCTAAATCTCGGCCACGAGCATGACGCAAAATATGACAAAAAATTTCGAAATATTCCATTACCGTACTTCGAAGCATGTCAACCGCTGTTTAAAACCAATATTTATGCAATTTATCTCGTAGAGAAGCGATAATATTCCGACCGGGAATCTGCCTGTCTGTAAACTGAGGAAAAAACCGAAAGCCGGGGGCGGGGCGTGTCACGCGCCTAAGGCTTAGTCCATTGACTGACCACTCAGCATTTGCTCTCGTGTGCTTCAGCCAGGGCTTTGAATGACATCATTCCTGTTTTTCCCGGGCTGTGAGACTCCATTGTTGACGTGAGAAGTGTCACGTAAGAGCAGAGATCCTTTGTAAACGACAGAGATAATAAAGAAGGGCAAGAAATGTTCAGACAGGGTACTTCCTGAACAGAAGCATCTCAGGTTTTTGCCTGCCATAGGAGTTCTGTTATAC
Organism: Salmo trutta; assembly: GCF_901001165.1. Lineage (NCBI taxonomy): Eukaryota > Metazoa > Chordata > Actinopteri > Salmoniformes > Salmonidae > Salmo > Salmo trutta. The sequence goes on along the minus strand of NC_042973.1, from coordinate 30,342,498 downwards.
TCACAGACACCATTCAAACAGTTTCAGAAACTTTGGAGTGTTTTCTCTCCAAAGCTAATAATTATATGCATATTCCAGTTTCTGGGCAGGACTAATAATCAGATTAAATCGGGTACGTTTTTTATCCAGCCGTGAAATTACTGCCCCCTAGATGTAACAGGATATATATACAGTGGGGAGAACAAGTATATGATACACTGCCGATTTTGAAGGTTTTCCTACTTACAAAGCATGTAGAGGTCTGTAATTTTTATAATAGGTACACTACAACTGTGAGAGACGGAATCTAAAACAAAAATCCAGAAAATCACATTGTATGATTTTTAAGTAATTAATTTGCATTTTATTGCATGACATAAGTATTTGATACATCAGAAAAGCAGAACTTAATATTTGGTACAGAAACCTTTGTTTGCAATTACAGAGATCATACGTTTTCTGTAGTTCTTGACCAGGTTTGCACACACTGCAGCAGGGATTTTGGCCCACTCCTCCATACAGACCTTCTCCAGATCCTTCAGGTTTCGGGGCTGTCGCTGTGCAATACGGACTTTCAGCTCCCTCCAAAGATTTTCTATTGGGTTCAGGTCTGGAGACTGGCTAGGCCACTCCAGGACCTTGAGATGCTTCTTACGGAGCCACTCCTTAGTTGCCCTGGCTGTGTGTTTCGGGTCGTTGTCATGCTGGAAGACCCAGCCACGACCCATCTTCAATGCTCTTACTGAGGGAAGGAGGTTGTTGGCCAAGATCTCGCGATACATGGCCCCATCCATCCTCCCCTCAATACGGTGCAGTCGTCCTGTCCCCTTTGCAGAAAAGCATCCCCAAAGAATGATGTTTCCACCTCCATGCTTCACGGTTGGGATGGTTTTCTTGGGGTTGTACTCATCCTTCTTCTTCCTCCAAACACGGCGAGTGGAGTTTAGACCAGAAAGCTCTATTTTTGTCTCATCAGACCACATGACCTTCTCCCATTCCTCCTCTGGATCATCCAGATGGTCATTGGCAAACTTCAGACGGGCCTGGACATGCGCTGGCTTGAGCAGGGGGACCTTGTGTGCGCTGCAGGATTTTAATCCATGACGGCGTAGTGTGTTACTAATGGTTTTCTTTGAGACTGTGGTCCCAGCTCTCTTCAGGTCATTGACCAGGTCCTGCCGTGTAGTTCTGGGCTGATCCCTCACCTTCCTCATGATCATTGATGCCCCACGAAGTGAGATCTTGCATGGAGCCCCAGACCGAGGGTGATTGACCGTCATCTTGAACTTTTTCCATTTTCTAATAATTGCGCCAACAGTTGTTGCCTTCTCACCAAGCTGCTTGCCAATTGTCCTGTAGCCCATCCCAGCCTTGTGCAGGTCTACAATTTTATCCCTGATGTCCTTACACAGCTCTCTGGTCTTGGCCATTGTGGAGAGGTTGGAGTCTGTTTGATTGAGTGTGTGGACAGGTGTCTTTTATACAGGTAACGAGTTCAAACAGGTGCAGTTAATACAGGTAATGAGTGGAGAACAGGAGGGCTTCTTAAAGAAAAACTAACAGGTCTGTGAGAGCCGGAATTCTTACTGGTTGGTAGGTGATCAAATAGTTATGTCATGCAATAAAATGCTAATTAATTACTTAAAAATCATACAATGTGATTTTCTGGATTTTTGTTTTAGATTCCGTCTCTCACAGTTGAAGTGTACCAATGATAAAAATTACCGACCTCTACATGCTTTGTAAGTAGGAAAACCTGCAAAATCGGCAGTGTATCAAATACTTGTTATATATATATCTTATTCATGTTATTTCCTCTACCTCTGTTTTTCTAATAAATAGTCAAAAGTGATATAGAAAAATTATTCTTTGAGTGTTCTATGCCTATTCAATTGTCAGTGGCATGGTGCATACACTGCAGAAATGCTCAATTCTGTGTGCAGTGATCTCTGCCACACAAGATAAAATTCATGCAGACTAATTCGGTGGAGAGAATATGAACATGCAGGGAAAGCCAACGCTAGGAATGAGTAGGTGTTGGGGATACTTGTGTCATAGCAACTACAGTATGAGCGTGTTTCCCTGCCTGCCGCCCCCGGTAACGAGGTTGTTTTAGTACAAGACAGTCAGTGAAGAAAGCTCTGCTGTCTGTCTTCCTGCTCTCAGGACAGAATGTACACCAGGTCAAAGGTGAATCGAAATCTGCCATAATTTGCATTAACAGTACCGGGGCGGCAGGTAGCCTAGCAGTTACGAGCATTGGGCCAGTAACGGAAAGGTTGCTGGTTTGAATCCCTGAGCCGACTAGGTGAAAAATCTGTTGATGTGCCCTTGAGCAAGGCACTAAAACCGAATTGGTCATGTAAGTCGCTCCACTAAATTGTACTCAGATTAGTTTTATATTACTCTCACCATAAAGCTTTTATTTGTTAATGAATGGTTATTGAAAGTCAGTGTACAAACAGTGTGCACAGAAACCAGTTCATTCTTCCATTATGTTGATATTGGTGGCTATATTTAGCTACACCCATCTTAAATATCAAAGCCTCATGTAAAGTCCATGTTCTACTGGGAGAGAATGTGGTGCTCTTGGATTCTGCTACCCTCTACTGGAGACAGAATAAATGAAAACCGGTCCTGTTACACAATGAATTACACTGACACAATAGCTAATGCCTTTTTGGGTAAGATCCATTTAGTTGCATATCAAGATTAATGTTGCTTGCTAACCGTTGTCAACTACCTCTTAAATCTCAACGAAAAGGTTTCGAATTGCAGTTCCTACTGAAGTAGTAGTGACCCACTGGACACAGACGTCAGTTTAACGTCTAGTATTGATTTACATTTGGTTGAATTGTCAACTATTGTGAATTCAATGTGAAGTCAACCAAAAATGTCACCATGTCATTGAATTTAGGTTAAAAGTTGGGTGAAAATAATAAATGCCCTTACGTTGATTAATTTTACCACGTTGATTCACTGTCACCATATAGATTTTTTGGGGTTGAAATTATGTGGAAACAATGTTGATTCAACCCGTTTTTTCCCAGTGGTTAGAGACAAATAAAGAGCATTTCATGCAGCTGACACTATCATGGATCACTTTAGTGGCTGTCCAAGTGCAGTCATAATCTCAATAACTCTATTTTATTGGCTTGGAATGGTCTTTCCATTTTTATACCTACAGTACTTTATTGTAAAGGTATCGCATTACATCAATTAAGTTCACTAAAATAAATCCCATGGCATTTTACAGCCAGTATAACTGTCTCCATATTGTATCTTCCTGTAGAATTCTCCCTGTTCTCATACAACAATGGCACGGTGATGTCTTCGTGTCGCCCGGAGATGGACAACAACAACCGCAGTGCCCTCTCTGCAGCCTCCGCCTTCGCCATCGCCACGGCAGGAGCCAATGAGGGCACGCCCACCAAGGAGAAGTATCGCCGCATGTCCCTGGCCAGCACAGGTACAGAGCGTGATAAACATCAGTTCTGTCCACAATGGGACAATTTGAATATACCACATTTTCAAAAGCATGAGAACTTTAATGTAATTTTTGTTCTTCTCAAGATAAAAAAAATCTATACTGTCATTAAAAATGTAGGTGTGATATTTACATGCCGTTTTTGATACATTTTACGCAGGGTTCCAAACAGACCAGAGGAATGGGGACAAAGAGTTTGTAATCCGAAGGGCTGCAACCAACAGAGTCCTGAATGTTCTGAGGCACTGGGTGTCAAAACACTCTCAGGTAATACTTCCAGATACATAGTTATTATAATTCACTACTTCTAATGTAAAATAGAGTGCAGGTTTGCAATCAGTTAACTTTTTTGTGTGCGTTTGTGTTGACCTCCAGGACTTTGAGAGTAACACTGAGCTGAAGCTGAAGGTCATAGCCTTCCTGGAGGAGGTGATGCATGACCCGGAGCTGCTGACCCAGGAGAGGAAAGCAGCCGCCAACATCATCAGGTACCTACCAGCACTACCATCGCCTCAGCTTATAGACACACACTGCTAACATTGAATACATGGGCTATAACTTCTATAGGGCTGATTAACACTGATGTACAGAGTAAAGAGAAACACATTCTAAATACATACCTGTTGTATGGTCTATTAGGACCCTGACACAGGAGGACCCTGGTGACAGTCAGATCAGCCTGGAGGAGGTTAAACAGCTGGTGAGTGGGATGACTGCATGTGGATCTGGCAGTAATGTAAAGAAGACACTGTGTTTTACACAAGATGGCAATTGAGTCAATAGAGGACAATCTCTCCTTGACATATGTTAAGTATGTGTCTCAGGAATGTTAGAATATAGGGAAGTAGTTGTCATACCTGGCGTCTTGAGAATGGTTACCGGTGATGCTCTGTGTGTGTACTAGGCGTCTTGAGAATGGTTACCGGTGATGCTCTGTGTGTGTGCTAGGCGTCAGTAGGGAAGGCAGAGGCGTTTGAGAGCCATTCTGCCCTGGAGATAGCAGAGCAGCTCACCCTACTGGACCACCTGGTCTTTAAGGTTATCCCATATGAGTGAGTGACACCCAAACACATGTTGTATTCTCAGTTGATGATACATACAGACATACAATATGGGAGACATACAGTGATTTTGAATAACAACCATGCAGTATTAAAGAGAAGACATTAGATGTATTTCTACTTGATCCTACAATATTTTTACAGAGAGTTCTTTGGTCAAGGCTGGATGAAGAATGACAAGACTGAAAGGACACCATATATCATGAAAACAACAAAGCACTTCAATGATGTATGCAGCTAACGACGTCCACCGCCCAGCATAATATTACAACTGTACATTATCACTTTTTTATTACAGTGTATGGCTTTAGTTGTTATGCATTAGGAACATGGCTACTCCTTGTCTGTATTGCCTCTGTTAGATCAGTAACCTGATTGCCACGGAGATCCTGCGCTGTGACGATGTGACCACGCGGGTGGCGGTGATGGAGAAGTGGGTGGCGGTGGCGGACATCTGCCGCTGTCTCCATAACTACAACGCTGTGCTGGAGATCACCTCTTCCCTCAACCGCAGCTCTGTGTTCCGCCTCAAAAAGACCTGGCTCAAAGTGTCCAAGCAGGTAAGGCCACATCTCCTCACTACACACACCCAGCTCACTGATGGCTCGTAGACTGGTCCTAGTAATATTATTACACATTTTATCATTGCACTGGGTCCTCAATACACTCTTATAAACAGCTTGTTATGACACCTCAGACCTCTATGTATCCTTATAGCTTACTACCGATTACACATCACTTTAACAATGGTGATTATACCTGGGTGTTTTCCAACATATAATACAGTATTTTATTTAATCTCTCAGACTAAAACCGTCATTGACAAGCTGCAGAAGTTGGTTTCGTCAGAGGGGAGGTTCAAAAACCTGAGGGAGGCTTTAAAGAAGTGAGTGTTTCTTCTGCTTGTTCTAATAACTACAAAAGCCAACGTGTATCAGAAAAATTATACTGGCCATTTGGGCAGTGGATCGATCAAAGTATTAGCAAATTGGTGACTTCTGTTTTTCATTTTAGCTGTGACCCTCCCTGTGTACCATACCTGGGGATGTACCTCACTGATCTGGCTTTCATTGAGGAGGGGACGCCCAACTACACTGAGGACAAATTAGTCAACTTCTCAAAGATGAGGATGGTAAGTGGTCTCTGCTTTGTGTAATGTTACAGAGATATTCAAATGCGTTCTGTGGCTTTGTATTGTATACATGGCTTATGTTGTTATCTCTCTGCAGATTTCACATATCATCAGAGAAATTAGACAATTTCAGCAAACAGCATACAAGATTGATCATCAGCCAAAGGTAAACTTTTAAAGCTGTTTCGTGATAACTTCTGTTATATTGTACATATAAAGAGAAACAGAAGAAAATGGCATTGGCCATGAGGGAATTCCAATTTAAAGGCTGAGTGTCGGTATTTGTCACATCGTGTAGATTATGGTAGTAGTAGCCAACCTGCTGAAACTGTATATGTGTCCTGGTCTAGGCAGCACGGTATTTGCTGGACAACGGCTCTGTTCTGGATGAAGAAAGCCTGTATGAAGCCTCTCTCAGAATTGAGCCTAAAGTCAACAACTGAAGAGGATGACAGTTTCCCAAAGTGTAATCTCTGTTCAAAAACTATTATCATACACAGTAGACATAAACAATAACTGGTGTTAAGTCATGTTTAACATTTTTGCTCTTTATACATGTATTGTTTTTAGATGTTATCTTATGTACACATGTTAATTTAATCGTCACATTGTTGTTGAAATATTTAATTTTTCCTCTGCAACAAGGACCATTTCACTGGGCTTATTAGAGTGATAACTAAAGTCACAATGATCTTGCATAATGGTGTGTCCTTTGTAACCAATGAAATTGATTGACACCTTTTCATACTGTGGACTTTGCACTTCCTGTAAGCACACCTGCTGCCAGGGTCCTACTGTACAGGAAATATTGTTCTCTTTACTCAAATAGATATAATGTGTTTATCTGCAACTGATGTAGCATTGTAAAAATCTAACCAGGTAAAACAACAAAGACATTTTTAGACCCAAAATTGATGCGGCTAAACCAATGTGTGTTCCTTTAATTGTTCTATATCAATCCGCCTCCTCCCTGCTTTGATTATTTGCTTCCATTTGAATTTCTATCAACATTTGAGTAATCTTGTCACAGTTGAGATGTGAGAGATGTGAGAGCCACTAGCACCACAGAGCTTTGTCGTGTCATCATGAGGAGTGATTCTTACTTAATAAGATATTACACTTGCCTGATACAGGAAACACTTGCTCTTAGTACAAGTTACTGACTTGCAGTACAGTACTGAATCTGCTCTGAAATGAATGAAGAACAACTAATATATAAGGGCATATTCACACAACAAGCTTTTATCTAAGAACCAGCAAGGTCTGGTTTCTTTTGACAACATTGAAGTCAAGTGTGAATACACCCTAACGTAAAACATGATTAACAATATTTGTAGCTTTATTTCATTACTGTTGCATGTTGCATTGTAACAGGCGGTTAAATCACAAACCTCTTACTCTATATTTGCAGAAGTAATTCAAGTCAAGTAGCCATAAATAACATTTTGTTTTGCAGAATAAACTCTATTAATCCATGCAATTGAAATGGCTGGTAATAAGCCAGTGTACGTTATATCTCCAATACGAGTGTACTTCCAGTTTGACAATGATTAGTTGGGGGTGACATCTTGTTTGACTAGGAGTTTGGGGAAGTTTGCTGCTATTCTTGGAGCATGCCATTGTAGCTGTTTCCCTTTTTAAAAGCACATGTGTGTTAGCTTTCAATTTAAACTTAACGGAGCACACATATTAAAGAAAAATAAAGCAACACCCTTGAAATTGTAGTATTTTCAGGCTTTGTGATATTTGTGTACAGTAAAAGGTTGTTCCGCTATTATACTGTATCATTCAAAGACGATCTATGTCCTTTTGCTGTTCCAGTGATTGTGGAACGTGACCGTATATCACTCTGTTAAATGCATTGTTGTTTAAGAGTATGATAAAAGTAAGTGAATGAGTTACTCCGCCTGCAGCATTCAAAAGGTATTTTTGTAGTATTAGTATAAGGTAAGGGGTTACAAGAACACAGGAAAGTATTTTGTACTTTGTTGTTGTTAATTCACCTTGCTGAAATGTATGCTGTACATTTTGTACATGCAGCCCTGCATATTTCTTAATGTGGAACAGTGTCAAGTACACCTCTGAAAAGCATTGTATCCCAAGCGTCAACACAAAATGCTACAACAATTGTAATTTTGAAACCATGACTTAGAGGTAGAAGACAACTTCAAAGTGTTTTGCATATACTGTAATCCTGTCTATAATCATTCTCTTAGCAGGAATATAGTAATGTAGTGCTTATTCTGTGAATATTTGTATGTATTTTTACCATGTACAGTCTAGAAACATTTAAAGCTCATATGGCAGGCATGCAACACTGTATCAGACAATATTAAAACAATATATATACATATATATACTGTATACACTTATACGTGCACATACTCTTATAAATGAAATATTAACAAACAAACGTTTTGCTGTTAGCAATACCCAGTGGTATGAGAATTATCTTTCAACCCTTATGTTTATTTCCACAGCTTGAGAAATATTTCCAGTTTTGTAAAAAGAAAAAAATGTATGTTTCCTGATTACCTCTTGCTAATAAATCTATTCTATCTCAGGGGCATTGTTGTCTCAAGTGTGTTTGTGAGAAAACAATACATTTTTTTTCTCTCTCGCTCTTCTCTCACTCCCCACCCCCCTCTATCACATGCACACACCACACAAACACACACTCTGCCATAGCCGTGGGAAGTACGGGTGCTGGAGGTGAAAGAATTTGTGTTGTTGCAATAAAAAGCTATTAAACTACTTTTGTCTTGCATTATATTATCATCATACTAGGCCCTGTAGATATATAGATATACTACATTTTATTTTCAACTTCAATAGCCCGTATGGAATTACTGAGAAACTAGGATACTAGACTGTCTTATCTAATGCATATTGGAATGCACTGTATCCACATAAAGTAAAACAGTAAATTCACAATGACCTGAATTTTTTGGATGTTACTGTGTCATCCATGCAGTACAACAAGGTGTTTGACATGGAGGAGTACTACCACAGACTTCAGATCTTTATTGAGAACAAGAGGATTGACCATCACAATGAAGGAAATCACAAGTTCACAAGTATGAATAATTGCATTATAGTTGTGTTTCTTCAGTTGTTAGAAGTGTCCATATCCTTTGAGTATGTCAATATATTAATTGTGCCTTCTTCTGACATTTGACCTCCTTACCTAGTGGGACTGAATCAGTTCTCGGACATGACCTTACTGTGCTCAGGCCTTCAACAAACATGGCCGTAAGGGGTGAGTGTCACCACTGGAAAACCCATTTCCTTGTAAATACTGTATATTCACAAAAATCTCTTGGTCTAACTGGACACTATCAGATTCTTACTCCAGCTCTGAAAAAATATATATTTTAGTGTCTCTCCAATCATGCATTTGAGTACATCAAGTATAACAAGGGACTCATGACAGAGGATAACTATCCATAATAGCACATATATGTAAATAGCAATGCCATCTTTATAACAACTACAGTACTATCACTTAAAAAGGTGGCAAACTATTAACATAATTTATCCTGGAATCATTTTGAAGGAGGGCACTTGCAAATTCAAGACTGATTTGGCAGCTGCTTTCGTTAAGGATGTGGTCAACATAACAAGGGTAAGTAAATTCACATTAATTGGGGTTATTTGGTGCATTGACTACCCAGGCAGTCATCTTATTGTATGTTTTTTTTCCATGGCAGTATGAGGAAATGGGTATGCTGGATGCAGTGGCCAGACACAACCCTGTCAGCCTTGCCTATGAGGTGACCTCTGATTTCATGCATTACCATAGTGGTGTGTACAGAAGGTGAGAATGAGTCTCTACTATGTTTTTAAACCTAGAATAATGGTAATATCTGTTGTGGCGTACAGCAGGTCAACCACCAGGGGGAGACTTGTCGATGCCTGGTGACAGACGGAGTATACATCACGAGGCGATGGCTCCATCTGCTGGACGTGCCAGGTCTCGATGGGCTCTCTGGCCAGGACTTATTGGGGCTGTTTGGGGATTTGTGAGTAATCAAGGGATGATTGCTCACCAGCTGTACAACTCCCATAAAGCTGCCAGAAGGGCAGCACACAAGGAAGATACTGGGGGAGGAAAGGACTACTGTATAGTTGGGGATGGTACCAGAGGTAACAGGAGGGAGTTCAGTTTTTGATCCCCACAGGATACAGCAAGACCCGGAGCCCAGAAGATGGTATCCCGGAGAAGGTCTCTTGGGGGAGACCTATTCTTTTCTTTTGGACTATTATTTTAAGAAACACCTTTGAAACTGAGCTAATCCTACTCTGTCCGTGTATGATCTGTGTAAACGTTTTGACCCAACCCCCTGGTCTGCCACAAGTGGTGGAGAATGCAGGCACTCTGATAACGTGGTCAGATCAGGGTTGACGTTTACGCAGCATCAGCATGGATGAGTTGATAGCTCAGTTCATCCGGGCCCAACAAGCCCAACAGGCGGTTCAGGAACGAACGCTGGAGAAACAGCGGCTACAAAACGTCCACCTCATTGAGGAAATCAGGAAGCTACAAGGAGGAGCGTCTACTGAATCACATCCAAACAAGTTTTTAATCAAGCTAACAGAAGATGACGACATCGAAACTTACCTCTGTACGTTTGAAAGGACAGCACTACGGAAAGGATGGCCAAGGCAGAAGTGGGCCAGTCTGCTGGCCCCGTTCCTCTCTGGGAATGCCCAAAAGGCGTATTGGGACCTGAACGATGAACAGGCGGCTAACTACGACGGACTCAAACGGGAGATACTCAGCCACTACGGGTACAGCCTGGCCCATTGTGCTCAACTATTCCACGACTGGAGGTTCGTAGCCGACGCATCCCCCCCGAGCCCAGATGAGCGACCTACTGCGTGTCACCAGGGCATGGATCCTAACCGACGTATCCACCCTCTCCATCCTAGACAAAGTGGTCCTGGATCGCTTCCTACGGGCACTACCCCACGACATGAAGAGGGCAGCAAGTCTATATGCGCCCCAGACCTTGGAGGGCCTCCTGGAAGCAGTGGAGATGCATCAGAACACCCAGGCCCTGCTGAGTGGGAGCCGGGCTGAGTCGGCGACCCGTTCGAGGAGTCGGAAGGACAGCCCCACTGCTGTGTACCCCGAACCGACATTCGGCAGGGCCAAAGGACCGCAAACCCGTGGAGAGACGGCTGGGGTAGGGTCGACCCGCCACCGACAACCCCAGGTAGATGGAGAACAAAATAAGTGTTTTGAGCGTGGTGCCTGGGGGCACATTGCCTGGAATTGCCCGGCTCGAGAGGAGTGCCATCAGCAAGCCCCAGAGGCAAGGTGGGTCATGCAGTGAACTACATCACCTCCTGTTGGGCACACCACAAATCAATTGCACCCATGGTCCCGGTGAAGGTTGACGGACACGACACGGAAATTCTAAAAGACTCCGGGAGTGTGGTTACCCTCGTAACCACGAGCGTGCTGAACCAGGATACCGAACGTGGTAGGGAGATGGCCATTTCCTGTGTTCACGGGGACACAAAGCGGTATCCAACCGTATGGGCCAACATTGTGACACCACAAGGGAACTGCCAGATGATGGTGGGTGCAGTACCAGAGTTGCCGGTACCTCTCCTAGTGGGACGAGATTGTCCACTGATCGTGGCCCTGTGGGGACACAAGCTGAGGAAGCAGGTACAAGCCGACCAAAGATGAGAGCGAGGACAACCCATTGCCTGTGCGGCCCGGAAGCAAACGGTTGATCAACCTGTATCTACGGGTCCGGAGTTGGAGTCAGAGGGGGTCCTGGAACCCGACCCCCCCCCCCCCGGGGAACCACAGGAGGAAGAGCCCAGCCTCCCCCTCCTCGAGGGGCCAGTCGAGACACCCCCTGGGGGTCAACTGAGGGGACAATTCGGGACGGCCCAGTGGGAGGATCCTAACTTAAAAGCTCCCGCAGCCCAAGTGATAGCGGTGGATGGACAGCTACTTCTGGGGGTGAGTGACTGGCGATACCCCCATTTCCAAATGAAAAATAACCTTTGTATCAGGTGTCGTGCCAACGGAGGGAACTTCGAGAGGTATTGTTGCTGCCCCGACGGTACGTGGGAACCGTTCTTCAGCTGGCCCACACCCACCTGTTGGGGGCGCACCTGGGAATGGAGAAGACCCGGGAACGGATCGCCGCCCGGTTCCACTGGCCCGGGATGAGGAGGGCCGTGGAAGATTACTGTCGCAGCTGCCCAGAGTGTCAAATGACGGCCCCAAAGGCACACTTCCGAAACCCAATGGTCCCCCTACCAATCATCGGGGTGGGGTGCCCTCTGAACGCATCGCCATGGACATAGTGTGACCCCTGGTAAAAACAGCACGAGGACACCGGTACATCCTGGTAATAGTGGACTATGCCACCCGGTATCCCAGGCCATTCCCCTGTGGGCGGCGGTATCCAAGGGAATCGCCCGGGTGCTGTTCCACCTCTTTAGCCAGGTGGGCATCCCAAACGAGATCCTGACAGACCAAGGTACTGAGTTTATGTCCCGCCTAATGAAAGATTTGTGTGCTCTCTTGCAGATCAAGCAGATCCGGACCTCCGTCTTCCACCCGCAGACGGATGGACTCGTCGAGCGGTTCAATAAAACGCTCAAACAAATGCTGTGGAAGGTCATCGAGCAGGACGGGAAGAACTCGGACCGCCATATGGCCAGTCGTGAGGGAACATATGGAGAAGGCCCAACGCGCCCAAGCCCAGGTCTACAATCGGGGAGCCCAGTCCCGAGGATTCCAGGTGGGAGACAGGGTGTTGGTCTTAATCCCCACAGCCGAAAGTAAGTTCCTGGCAACATGGCACGGGCCATACAAGGTGATCGAGAAGCTGGGACCTGTCAATTACCGTGTACGGCAGCCGGGGAGACAGAAACCCCAACAGATTTACAATGTGAACCTGTTGAAGAAGTGACACGAGAGGACAGCCTTGTCCGTGTTATGGTCGGGACCCCGGACGCCAACGGTACCAGTGGTGGTCCCAAGCAATGAGGACCTCGATCCACCCCAGAAGCAAGAGCTCAGGGAGCTCGTCGATCGGAACATGGCGGTGTTCCCCGAGAAGCCGGGCCGCATGACCCTCATTGAACACCACATCCGTACCCGGCCCGGGGAAACGATACGAAAGAGGCAATATCAGATTCCGGAGGCCCGAAGGAAGGCTGTGAAACAGGAAGTGGAGGCTATGCTGAGGATGGGGGTTGTTGAAGAGTCTCACAGTCCATGTTGCAGCCCAAAACCGGATGGTAGCCTGCGATTCTATAATGATTTCCGGGGTGTGAACGACATAAGCTTGTTTGACACCTACCCCATGCCGAGGGTGGACGAGCTCATCGACCGATTGGGAAAGGCCCGGTACATCAGCACCTTTGACCTGACCAAAGGATATTGGCAAGTACCGTTGGCAGCCTCCTCCCGGGAGAAGACAGCGTTTTCGACACCAGACGGATTATATCAGTACCGGGTGCTCCCGTTCGGTCTCCACGGAGCCCCGCCCATATTCCAGCGACTGATGAACAAAGTACTTCGACCCCACCAGCAGTATGCAGCGGCCTATTTGGATGATATCATCCACAGCCAAGGTTGGGAAGAGCACCTGACGTGACTCCAGGCAGTGCTGGATGCGCTCAGACAAGAAGGGTTGACCGCGAACCCCAAGAAATGCAAACTAGGGTTCGAGGAGGTGGAGTACCTCGGGTATTTGATCGGACAGGGAAATGTCAAGCCCCAGGAGAGGAAGGTTCACGCGGTACGTGACTGGCCCGTTCCACGCACCAAGACACAGGTCAAGTCCTTCCTGGGACTGGCAGGATACTATAGCCGGTTTATCCCCAACTTTGCAGCTATAGCTATAGTCGATCTAACCAGGGCCCGCCTCCCGAAAACAGTGAAATGGACGGACGAGACAGAAGCGGCATTCAGCCGCCTGAAGGAAGCACTGTGCTCCCATCTGATTCTCCTAACGCCTGATTTCCAGGTGCCGATGTTGGACCAGACGGATGCATGTGATACGGGACTAGGAACCGTTCTGTCCCAGATACACGATGGGGAGGAGCACCCCATCATGTACATCAGCCGAAAGCTGATACCTAGAGAAAAAAGTACTCTATTGTTGAGAAAGAGTGTCTAGCGGTGAAGTTGGCGCTAGACACTCTCAAGTATTTCCTGTTAGGTACCCACTTCATCATGGTCACGGACCATGCTGCCCTGGTCTGGACGGCCAGGGGAAAGGACACAAACAATCGGGTCACCAGGTGGTTCTTGTCCCTTCAATGCTTCTCTTTTTCTGTTGTGCACAGGTCAGGGGCGAAGCATGGAAACGCAGATGCCCTATCAAGAAGGGAGACATTCGTCACACTGATGACAGTTCCCTCCCCGACAGAGTTAGGGGGGGGGGGGGTGGTACTCGTCGATGCCTGGTGACAGACGGAGTATACATCACGAGGCGATGGCTCCATCTGCTGGACGTGCCAGGTCTCGATGGGCTCTCCGGCCATGACTAATTGGGGCTGATTGGGGATTGGTGAGTAATCAAGGGATGATTGCTCACCAGCTGTACAACTCCCATAAAGCTGCCAGAAGAGCAGCACACAAGTGAGAGACTGGGGGAGGACAGGACTCCCATATAGTTGGGGACGGTACCAGAGGTAACAGGAGGGGGCGTTCAGTTTTTGATCCCCACAGAATACAGCAAGACCCGGAGCCCAGAAGACGGTATCCCGGAGAAGGTCTCTTGGGGTAGACCTATTCTTTTCTTTTGGACTATTATTTTAAGAAACACCTTTGAAACTGAGCTAATCCTACTCTGTCCTTGTCTGATCTGTGTAAATGTTTTGACCCAACCCCCTGGTCTGCCACACCGTGTCTTAAGAGCTTTGTTACATATTTTCCAGTAAGCACAGTCAAAAAAAGCCTACCTACTATACAACCAGAATAAACTAGTTTTCCTCATGTAACAGCATCAGAAGAAGGCAATAAAAATAGATGTGTATTTTTGGCATTATTACTTATTTCTATATAGTACAAACTATGGACTTGCATCCTCTACACTTCTCGTATTGTAGCATGGAGTGTCACAACACCACAGACACAGTGAATCATGCAGTGCTGGCTGTGGGGTATGATGAGAAGGGCACCCCCTACTTTACTAATCCAAGATGGTGTAGCAGTGGGATGTTTTCATTGTTTTGTCCCGTCCCTTGCATATATTGTTTCTGTCTTCGTATATATTTCGTATGTATTTTTTATCTAATTTTTCCATCTACGGACTGAACATACTCTCCTGCAACCCGCCTCACCCAATGCAGTATGGATCTGCTATTTTCTATACTTCAGAACCGTAAACCCCTTCAGAAGCTAGCCAGCTAATTAGCTACTAGCTGGTAGTCAGTTAGCTACTGCTAGTTAGCCATCACCGTTAACTGGGACATCTGCCAGCTTCCGCACAGTCAACTCCTGCCAGCCTGCACAGCGCGATATCAACCCAGAGCATATCGGACTTCTTTTCTCCACCATATCTCCGGATTCCTACCGCAAGCTCTGAACCTTTACTCTGGATCATCGCAGTTAGCTAGCTGCTATCCGAGTGGCTACTCCTGGCTAACGTCTCTGTCCCAAAGCAAGCACCAGTTAGCCTGGAGCTAGCTTCAAATCTAGGCCCATCTCCCAGCTAGCCGAAGAGATCTATCAAGCAATTCCTGGGCTTCAATTACCTCTTTTGCCAATTGGCCTGGACAATTTACTGCCGACACGGATCCCCGCCGATCCATCATGACTGGTCTACCGACGTAACCGTCCGAGGGGGTTTCTGTCCCGAAGCAAGCACCAGTTAGCCTGGAGTTAGCCTCGAGCTAGGCCCATCTCCCGGCTAGCCGAAGAAATCCATCAGATAATCCCTGTGCTTCAATACCTCTTTTGCCAATTGGCCTGGACCCTTTGCTGCCGACACGGAGCCCCGCTGATCCATCACGACTGGTCTGCCGACGTAACCGTCCGAGGGGGTTTCAACAGGCTCCCCCGTTGCGACATCCCCCTGAGGCCCATCTGCTAGCCTGCTGCTATCCACGGCCTGCTAGCTGTCTGAATCTCCGTGCCTCCAGCTCGCCTAGCTACTCACTGGACCCTATGATTTCTCGGCTACACATGCCTCTCCCTAATGTCAATATGTCTTGTCTATTGCTGTTTTGGTTAGTCATTTTTGTCTTATTTCACTGTAGAGTCTCCAGGCCTGCTCAATATGCCTTAGCTAGCCCTGTTGTTCCACCCCCCACACATGCGGTGACCGCACCTGGCTTAAATGGTGCTTCTAGAGACAAAACCTCTCTCATCGTCACTCAATGCCTAGATTTACCTGCACTGGACTCACATCCTACCATACCCTTGTCTGTACATTATGCCTTGAATCTATCCTTCCGTGCCCAGAAACCTGCCCCCTTTACTCTCTGTTCCGAATGCACTAGACAACCAGTTCTTTTAGCCTTTAGCCGTACACTTATCCTACTCCTCCTCTGTTCCTCTGGTGATGTAGAGGTTAACCCAGTCCCTGCAGCACCCAGCATCACTCCTATCCCCCAGGTGCTTTCATTTATTGATTTCTGTAACCGTAAAAGCATTGGTTACATGCATGTTAACATTAGAAGCCTCCTCCCTACGTTTGTTTTATTCACTGCTTTAGCACACTCCACCAACCCGGATGTCCTAGCCGTGTTTGAATCATTGCTTAGGAAGACCACCAAAAATCCTGAAATTTCCATCCCTAACTATAACATTTTCCAACAGGATAGAACTGCCAAAGCGGGCGGAGTTAGCCTGCAGAGTTGTCATACTATCCAGGTCTGTGCCCAAACAATTCGAGCTACTTCATTTAAAAATACACCTTTCTAGAAACAAGTCTCTCACTGTTGCTGCTAGTTATAGACCCCCTTCAGCCCCCAGCTGTGCCCTGGACACCATATGTGAATTGATCGTACCCCACCTATCTTCAGAGTTCATACTGTTAGGTGACCTAAACTGGGACTTGCTTAACACCCCGGCTGTCCTACAATCTAAACTGGATGCCCTCAATCTCACACAAATTATCAAGGAACCTACCAGGTACAACACAGAATCTTTAACCATGGGCACCCTCTTAGATATCATCCTGACCAACTTTCCCTCTAAATACACCTCTGCTGTCTTCAACCAGGATCTCCGCAATCACTGCCTGTGTGTGTAATGGGTCCGCGATCAAACGACCACCCCTCATCACTGTCAAACGCTCCCTAAAACACTTCAGCGACCTGGCCCGGGTAACCTGATAAGATATTGACCTCATCCCATCAGTAGAGGATGCCTGGTTGCTCTTCAAAAGTGCTTTCCTCTCCATCTTAAATAAGCATGCCCCATTCAAAAAATGTAGAACTAAGAACAGATATAGCCCTTGGTTCACCCCAGACTTGACTGCCCTTGACCAGCACAAAAACATCCTGTGGCATTCTGCATTAGCATTCAATAGCCCCCGCGATATGCAACTCTTCAGGGAAGTCAGGAACCAATAAACTCAGTCAGTTAGGAAAGCTAAGGCTAGCTTTTTCAAACAGAAATGTCCTTACTATAGCACTAATTCCAAAACATTTTGGGACACTGTAAAGTCCATGGAGAGTAAGAGCACCTCCTCCCAGCTGCCCACTGCACTGAGGCCAGGAAACACTGTCACCACCGATAAATCTACGATAATCTCTAATTTCAATTAGCATTTTTCCATGGCTGGCCATGCTTTCCACCTGGCTACCCCTACCCCTACCCCTACCCCGGCCAACACCTCAGCACCCCATGCAGCAACTGGCCAAGGCTTTCGACTTTGTCAATCACCGCATTCTTATCGGCAGACTCAATAGCCTTGTCTTCTTAAATGACTGCCTCACCTGGTTCACCAACAACTTCTCACCAACAAACCTCCAAATGAGCTTCAACGCCATACAACACTCCTTCCGTGGCCTCCAACTGCTTTTAAATGCTAGTAAAACTAAGTGCATGCTCTTCAACCGATTGCTGCCCGCACCCTCCCACACGACTAGCATCACTACTCTGGATGGTTCTGACCTAGAATATGTGGACAACTACAAATACCTAGGCGTTTGGTTAGACTGTAAACTCTCCTTCCAGACTCACATTAAGCATCTCCAATCCAAAATTACATCTAAATCCTATTTCGCAACAAAGCCTCCTTCACTCATGCCGCCAAACATACCCTCGTAAAACTGACTATCCTACCGATCCTTGACTTTGGCGATATCATTTACAAAATAGCCCCCAACACTCTACTCAGCAAACTGGATGCAGTCTATTACAGTGCCATCCGTTTTATCACCAAAGCCCCATATACTACCCACCACTGCGACCTCTATGCTCTCGTTGGCTGGCCCTCACTACTGGCCCCCACTGGCTCCAGGTCATCTTTAAGTCTTTGCTAGGTAAAGCTCTGCCCTATTTCAGCTCACTGGTCATAGCAACACCATCCATAGCACGTGCTCCAGCAGGTATGTTGCACTGGTCATCCCCAAAGCCAACACTTCCTTTGGCCGCCCTTCCTTCCAGTTCTCTGCTGCCAGTGACTGGAACAAATTGCATAAATCTCTGAAGCTGGAGTCTTATATCTCCATCTCTAACTTTAAGCATCAGCTGTCAGAGCAGCTTACCAATCACTGTACCTGTACACAGCCAATCTGTAAATAGCACACCCGACTACCTCATCCCCATATTATTACTTACCCTCTTGCTCTTTTGCACACCAGTATCTCTACTTGCACATCATCATCTGCACATATGTCACTCCAGTATTAAGGCTAATTGTAATTTCACCTCTATGGCCTATTTATTGCCTACCTACCCACTATTCTACATTTGCACACACTGTACATAGATCTTTCTATTTTTATTTTATTTTGTGTTATTGACTGTACGTTTGTTTATGTGTAACTCTGTGTTGTTGTTTTTGTCACACTGCTATGCTTTATCTTGGCCAGGTTGCAGTTTTAAATGAGAACTTGTTCTCAACTGGCCTACCAGGTTAAATAAAGGTGAAATATATATTTTTTTAAATACTGCAGGGGTGGGCAATTCCAGTCCTCGAGGACCTGATTGGTGTCACAGATTCGCCCCAGCTCCAGTTAACACACCTGATTCCAATAATCACATAATCCTTATCTTCAGTTTAGAATGCAATTTGATTAATCAGCTATGTTTGCTAGAGATGTAGAAAAAGTGTGACACCAATCAGGCCCTCGAGGACTGGAGTTGCCCACCCCTGCCCTACAGGATAGTGAAGAACTCCTGGGGAATGAAAGGGTAAGACTTCAATGACAAGAGTAGAATGACATTGTGAATAGTATGGCACTATGTTATGTAACAGAACAGTGTTATGATGCAGTATATTGTGCTGTTTTCACAGATATTTCTTAATTGAGCGTGGAAAGAACATATGTGGACTGGCTGCCTGCTCATCTTATCCCCGTCCTATGCCGTGAACGCTGCATTCTGCGCACCATGGGGGCAAGAGCACTGAAAATGGACATGGAGCCAAAGATTTTCATAATCATTATCATTTATTTTTTCTAATTTGTTTGCTTCCCCCACCGCGGGAGTCTGATCATATACTGGGAGAAACACACCACTGCACTAGTACACTGTTTAAATCAGGTTTTAGTTGATTTCATTATTGTGTCTCCATGCAGATTATGATTTTATAATGCAAACTGTTTTTTAAAGCTAATTTTCTTGTTTGTGAATAAAGGTTTTCTTGATTTCTCCCTAACAATTTGATGAGGGACACATTTCGAATTCAGACTATGTGATGATGCTGTTTATAAACGAGTCTACAGTTGTGGCCAAAAGTTTCGAGAATGACACTAATATTAATTTTCACAAAGTCTGCTGCCTCAGTTTGTATGATGGCAATTTGCATATACTCCAGAATGTTATGAAGAGTGATCAGATGAATTGCAATTAATTGCAAAGTCCCTCTTTGCCATGCAAATGACCTGAATCCCCCAAAACATTTCCACTGCATTTCAGCCCTGCCACTAAAGGACCAGCTGACATCATGTCAGTGATTCTCTCGTTAACACAGGTGTGAGTGTTGACGAGGTCAAGGCTGGAGATCACTCTGTCATGCTGACTGAGTTTGAATAACAGACTGGAAGCTTCAAAAGGAGGGTGGTGCTTGGAATCATTGTTCTTCCTCTGTCAACCATGGTTACCTGCAAGGAAACATGTGCCGTCATCATTGCTTTGCACAAAAAGGGCTTCACAGGCAAGGATATTGCTGCCAGTAAGATTACACCTAAATCAACCATTTATCTGATCATCAAGAACTTCAAGGAGAGCGGTTCAAATTGTTATGAAGAAGGCTTCGGGGCGCCCAAGAAAGTCAAGCAAGCGCCAGGACCGTCTCCTAAAGTTGATTCAGCTGCGGGATCGGGGCACCACCAGTACAGCGCTTGCTCAGGAATGGCAGCAGGCAGGTGTGAGTGCATCTGCACACACAGTGAGGCGAATACTTTTGGAGGATGGCCTGGTGTCAAGAACGGTAGCAAAGAAGCCAGTTCTCTCCAGGAAAAACATCAGGGACAGACTGATATTCTGCAAAAGGTACAGGGATTGGACTGCTGAGCACTGGGGTAAAGTCATTTTCTCTAATGAATTCCCTTTCTGATTGTTTGGGGCATCCGGGAAAAAAGCTTGTCCGGAGAAGACAAGGTGAGCGCTACCATCAGTCCTGTGTCATGCCAACAGTAAAGCATCCTGAGACCATTCATGTGTGGGGTTGCTTGTCAGCCAAGGGAGTGGGCTCACTCACAATTTTGCCTAAGAACACACCCACGAATAAAGAATGGTACCAACACATCCTCCAAGAGCAAATTCTCCCAACCATCCAGGAACAGTTTGGTGACGAACAATGCCTTTTCTAGCATGATGGAGCACCTTACCATAAGGCAAAAGTGATACCTAAGTGGCTCGGGGAACAAAACATTGATATTTTGGGTCCATGGCCAGGAAACTCCCCAGACCTTAATCCCATTGAGAACTTGTGGTCAATCCTCAAGAGGCGGGTGGACAAACAAAAACCCACAAATTCTGACAAACTCCAAGCATTGATTATGCAAGAATGGGCTGCCATCAGTCAGGATGTGGCCCAGAAGTTAATTGACAGCATGCCAGGGCGGATTGCAGAGGTCTTGAAAAAGAAGGGTCAACACTGCAAATATTGACTCTTTGCATCAACTATATGTAATTGTCGATAAAAGCCTTTGACACTTATGAAATGCTTGTAATTATACTTCAGTATTCCATAGTAACATCTGAGAAAAATATCTAACGACACTGAGGCAGCAGACTTTGTGAAAATTAATATTTGTGTCATTCTCAAAGCTTTTGGCCATGACTGTACCGTTCTATATATTCCTCTTTGCATGCAGCCAGATGGCCAGGGGTTCACACACTTTTTGGGGACCCCTTTTGTGATAGGGAACTCATCAGGGGCCCCCTCATAATCAGAACACAACTCAAGTGCGATAAAAATAGCATACAAGGAGTTTTACTACAATGTCTGCAGTGCATGGATGGATGAACCAAGTCTACAGAACATTTAAATGTCCTGCATTTTGAGAAAATAAAGCGGTTTTCAATATAATTTCCTGCAAAATTCTACACACTTTGCCATAGTCAGAGAGAACACTTTGCAAGTTTGTACATTTATGTTCAGAACAACATTTCGGGAACTTATTCAATGAATCCCTTGGCCAAAATTGGTTTAATCTGTTGTTGTTAGCAATATTCATAAAACAAACTAAAACGTAAATATAGATCTCTGGCTGATCCCCCTGCAGTACCTGACCCCTATAAAAGACAATCAGCCAATGGAAAGCCAGCTAGTCAGAATGGCGCAAAACATACAGCCTCTTTGCAGAAATGATTTATTTTAGTAAATTATAGCTAGCTAGGTAAACAACAACATAGACAGTCTTTTTGTTGTTGATACACCACGACAATAAGACGTTCAGAGACTGTACAAGCTAGCCAGCTTTTTATGATTACACTAACGTTATGAAGTTGAGTCCCTAGCCTAAAGCGTTAGCTGATGATGTCCAGTCTCCCTCAAAATAATTTGGAAGAACTCGAGATACATATCAATGGTGCTCATGGCAAATTGTCGTTGTTTAAACCCAAACCAGGGTGAGTAGCTATCTTGATAAATTATTTAGTTAGAGTTTTATAATGTTAGCTAGCTAACTGTTAGGACGGGCTGGTCCTGAGCGTTACGTGGAGCCTTCCAACGATTTGTTGCCCCGATGTTGTTTATTGACTGGCTTCAAGCCTCACCAAAGTAAAGATATGCTAGAGTGTTGTTGAACTTTGCTATGTATGCGCAATCTGTTGTTTCTCCCAAAATACCATATAGCAAGCTAAACTACTATTTTGTACCTTCACTAACTCTGGTCAATGCGCACTCATCGGTTCTGTCACTACAAGCTGCATACATATCCAAACGTATGCGCGTGGACCAGAGCCAGCTAAAAGTCTGCACCAAGCTGAGTTCATTATAAACCAGGTGGTTCGAGCCCTGAAATCTGATTGGCTGACAGACGTGGTATATCAAGCGTATGACAATACGTGTATTTTTACTGCTGTAATTATGTTGGTAGCCAGGTTATAAGGCACCTCGGGAGTTTGTGGTATATATTTTTTTTTGAAATTTGACCTTTATTTAACTAGGCAAGTCAGTTAAGAACCCTTTTTTTCAATGACGGCCTAGGAACAGTGGGTTAAATGCCTTGTTCAGGGGCAGAACAACAGATTTGTACCTCATCAGCTCAGGGATTCAATCTTGCAACCTTTCAGTTACTAGTCCAATGCTCTAACCACTAGGCTACGCTGCCAGCCCAAATATTGCCAATATACCACAGTAAAGGGCTGTGTCCAGGCACTCCGAGTTGTGCCATGCATAAGAACAGCCCTTAGCCGTGGTATATTGGCCATATACCACACCCCCTCAGGCCTTATTGCTTAAATATTGCCTTGGTAGTCTTATAGCTACTCATTAAGTATCTTTCCAGCTACATAAACATTGTTATGAGGTTAGCTATAATCGCTTGACTTTACTTTTCTTTGCAGGACATTTTGTTTAAAAGATAAGTTCACATCAGGCATCACCAAGGTGGAAGTTCCCTCTAAGGTATAATACGTTCAAATGGTTTAACAGACAGGAGTGTCAATGTACCTCATGATAACGACAATTGACTTTTTCAACCAAGCCTGAAAGATCTCTCGCCAAAGTCAACTTCTCCTCAGTCAATCCCAAAAGCAAGTCGGAAGCCATCAAGCCTGTATTAAACCCCTTTTCAGTGAGGAAACCCATTCCAGCTTTGTCTTCTACAAAGATCTCCCCTGCTCTAAACAAATCTGATCGCTCAATCACAGATAGCAATGGCAGCAAACCCACAGGACTTGATAGTTCTTTTGCTGGTATACCCCTGGATGGATAGGATGATTTTGATGACTTTGAAACCCCTGTCAAGGGCAAAAGTACTTTACCAAGCCATCACTCCACCCAGTCCAGTTGAAAAGACCGATGAGTAGTACTCTTAAAATATAGCCTCACTCCAAGTATTAATGTCTCCGGTCCAAGTAATTTCCCTTTGTACATTTGTTGTAAGCTGGAGGTCACCTATTTAAGGATTAACATCTTGGCAGTGTGTTGGCATTGAAAAGACAACAAACTCATCTCCCAAAACTTTTCCCCAGATCATCAAAGTAGATGGAGTGAAACAGCTGTCATAGATCTTGATGACAAGTCGGAGCTAGATGAAGACCTAGATTGCACCCCCCCCCCCCCCCTTTCCACAAGCCCAGAGGATTTCAGTCATTCTATTTCTACAAAGGAAACAAGGTACGTTTCTGCTGTACATGTGTACATTCATCTGTTACATTTTAGTTTATGATTGTGTTTTACATTTGTTTCTAATGGACGTATGACTTGAGGCCTAATGGTGCGAATGCACTTGATATGATGTTGTACAGCACGCTATATCTATTTGCAAGCGTATATTATGATCACAACAGATTGAAGTCAGCTGGCTCTGCAGTCAGTCAAGGCATCAGCCCTGTATCAACAAGGGTGTCAAGCCTGCAGAGTGTCTGATGGTCCTCCTAAAGAAAGAAGAGGTGAATAACATGGGTTATGTTTCAGCCAGATGTTTCAGTCTATTTTGAAAATTTCAGTGAACATACCAGTATGCTTATAATTCTATTGTATTGCCTCCATCATTTATTTGTCCAGAATAGTCACCAATCTAAAATCAGAAGATCCGTTTTTGAGTATCATGGAGTCCATCAGTGCTCTGGTGGATTCCATTCCCAAGCATGAACTGATAGGCCTGTGGGACAGAATTCTTACCGCAGCGGGCTCACAGGTAATTCCTTGATTCTGCGCTATATGGGACAACAGCTGTAGATTAAGTTTCAGCTGTAATTTTACTGTGACATGTATTAATCTCACGTGATATATTGTTGTCTCTACCTTCTTGCCTTTTGTGCTGTTGTCTGTGCCCAATAATGTTCGTACCATGTTGTGCTGCTGCCATGTTGTGTTGCTACCATGTTGTTGTCATGTTGTGTTACTAACATGCTGTGTTGTCATGTGTTGCTGTCATGCTATGTTGTTGTCTTAGGTCTCTCTTTGTGTAGGCCGTCATTGGAAATAAGAATTTGTTCTTAACTGACTTGCCTAGTTAAATAAAGGTTTCTTTTTTTTTATCTAACAAATCTGCAAGTTATATCACATTTTACCCTCAGGAAAAGGATCATTGCTACTGGCAGTAGTGACACATCTTTCAGCCAGACAGCACTGTCTTTGAACCCAGATTTAGAGAAAAGCCTACCTTTTCTTTTACTACACCGAGTGTCCTGTCTACCACCACTTGCCTGCCCAAGGATAAAGGAGATTCTTCCATGAAAGCCCTTCCATTCAGGAGATCCTCAGTCATATCTGTGGACTACAACAGCAATTTGTTTGAGGACTGCATGATCAATGGAGTTCCGACACAAAGCACCTCTTGGAAACCCAGCACTCTGGCAAGTCCTATTTTCTCTGGAGACGAGGGGAAAGTGTATACAAGAGGCCAAAGTAATTGTGACTCTCTCCAAATAACACCATCTCCAAAAATCAAACTTGTGATGTGGATCAGTCAGATCTCTTCTTCTCACAGAAGAGGCCGGCAGCTGCTGTACAAGTGACTGGGGAGAGCAGTACCCAAGCCTCTGTGGCTCAAGCCCCGGCAGTCACGGAGCCGTGTGATTTTTTTTTCATTGATGACTTTGACATAGATGACATCAGTGATTCAGATATCCCTGATTACTTTGATGAACCCCTGAGCTCCTCAGCATCAAGGCAAGAAGCACTGCAGAGTTGTCACTAAAGTGGTGTGTGAGGGAGGACTAAGAACAGCAACATGGCAAAAGAAACCAGCTACACCAGTCCCAGTGGCTAAACCTCCTAAAATCCCCTCTCCTGGAAAGTACATTCAAGTTATAGAGCAGCCTTGAGATTTGATTGTATTGTTCCCTCTACTAAACAAATGTGATTATTTTTTCTTACATGTATTACTTGGTCTGTAGCCCAGACACCCATGTTTATCTCTCATGTCATTTGCAGAGCCCAGATAAAGAAACCCTGCCCACGATCGTTTCAGAGGCTTCAACTTCCCCAACTGTCCAGAGATTATGATTTTCCACAAGCGCTTTGGTCTGGTTCCTATTCAATCAACTAGAGACCATTAATGCTACGTTGTTCAGTGAAGACTCATTTTTCCTGATGTCCACAGGTGAGTGGTGAATCAATGCAGATTGAATCAAATCAAATTTTATTTGTCACATGCGCCGAATACAACAAGTGTTGACCTTATCGTGAAATGCTTACTTTCAAGCCCTTAACCATCAGTGCAGTTCAAGAAGAGTTAAGAACATTGTACTATACAACAAGTGCATTTTAATGCATTAATTCAAATAACTTAAACTGACTGCAGATTTGTAACATTTAGTAGGTATGAACAGATCGTTTTGATTTGGAAATGTAATAAACTGTGATTTATTTCCTGTTTTTCAGGAGGGGGTAAAAGTCTTTGCTACCAGCTGCCGGCCTGTGTGTGCGCAGGAGTGACTGAGGTCATCTCACCACTGAAATTTCTCATTGTAGACCAGGTCCAGAAACTCATTACTCTTCATGTACGTTTTCAACCATACTGCTCACAGTGCGAAGTATGAAATGTGTACATTCTTGCCACTCTGTGCATGGAAGATGTTTTAAACATCCTTACATGCTTTTAGATTCCTGCCACAAGTTTGTCTGGTGACAAGGCTGATGGTGAAGCAGGGAGGATCTTGCAGCTGTCCAAAAAGGACCCCCATCAATAAACTGCTTTATGCCACTCCTGAGAAGGTGAGAATAAAATCACAAGACCTGTAGCGAAAACTAACATTAACCTCTTCTTGAAAGCCCCCTGTTTGAACTAGTGCGTGTTTTGTTCGCACTGTGACAGTAACATGCTTAGCAAGAACAGAATGCTCGAATCAAACCTGTGTTTTCTGACCTATCCCTTTCCCCAGGTGTGTGCGAGTGGCAGATTGATCAGTGGCCTTCAGAACCTGTATGAGAGAGGTCTTCTGGCACACTTTGTCATTGAGGCTCACTGTCAGTCAGGTAGGTTCATGTAGTGAATGTGAAGCTTTATCTGTCCTACTGTTTTGTGGTCGTGGATGAGCCTCATGCCCATTTATCTTTTTAATCTCAGTGGGGCCATGACTTCCGGCCAGACTTCAAGTGGATGCATGAGCTGCGGAAAAAGTGCCCCACATGGCTCTAATGGCCACAGCCACCCCCCGTGTCCAGAAGGACATCCTCAACCAGCTGCAGATGGCCAGACTTCAGGTGTACGTACTCTAAGAGGTGTCTTACCTGGGACAAAATACCAGTACAGATGTGGTGATGTCTTATGCAAACATACAGAGGCTGTTTGAATGAATGTTCCTCACTGTGTCTTTTCTCTTTCAGATTTACTATCAGTTTCAACAGAAACAACCTCAAGTATGCTGTGCTACCCAAGAAACCCAAGAAGGTAGATGAGGACTGCATCAACTAGATCAATAACCATTATCCACGTTAGTGTTCTCCCTAAGTTTGTCTGAAGTTTCCAATGCTCATTGAATAATGTGTTTTTGAGGACTGGGATCATGACTTGGTATTTACTCCTTGTGTGTACTCCAGGTGATTCAGGCATTGTGTGCTGTCTGTCCCGTAATGACTGACACCATGGCTGACAGTCTTCAGAGGGCTGGTATACTAGAGCTAGATTACCACGCGGACCCTCAATGACAAAGACAGAGAATATGTGCATACCAAGTGGATCAATCCGGATGGCTGCCAGGTAAGGTAATCTCAACATATGTTAACATCACTAACAACCTTCTACTAACTTCATGAAGAGGTTAATGTTGTATCCCTGTCCTCCTGGTCATGTGTGCCACCATAGCCTTTGGCATAGACATCGACCGGTTTGATGTTCGCTATGTGATCCACGCCAGTCTCCAAGTCAGTGGAGGGCTACTACCAGGAGTCAGGCAGAGTAGCCAGGGACGGAGAGATCTCTCACTGCATCCTCTTCTACTCCTACTCTGACATAATTTGCATCGAGAGGTTCATTTTATAGATTTTTTTACTTACCGGAATTTCCGGACTATTAAGCGCACCCACTGAATTTAAGCCGCACCCACATAAGCCGCACCCACTGAATTGAATTGTTTTTTAGCCAGATCAATCGCCTTCAACTTGAAAGCTGCATCATATGCATTTCTCCATGTCTTTGCCATGATGAGGGTGACAAAATGACTACCGTAATCAGAATGATGGGAAGTTTGAGAGCGCTCGATTTAATCTAAACAGTAAACAAAAAAGTTGTTTGACCTTAACCCGTTGGGCAATTTCATTTGTCTAATGAAAGCTTCATGCCGCCAAAAAACTGAGCACATCACAGAGTGTGTTTAAAAAAACAAAAACAAATTGAAAGCGGGAAAAATCCATATATATCATTGTTTAAGCCGCGAGGTTCAAAGCCTGGGAAAAAAGTTGCGGTTTATAGTCCGGAATTTACAGTAATCCTTATTTTACCAGGTATGTATCTGAATTTTGACTATATAGGCCTACATCTTCTTACATAGAATACTCTGCAAGTTTGTATGTGTTATAACACACACACACACATTGGAACATTTCTGTGAAAGCATTGCAAGTTCCATGGAAGGGTCTAAAATCCTGTATGTCAAAGTGTGAAAGTTGGATCCAGATATGGCAAATCTGCGAACCAAAACCGACTGACTCTGAACATGCTGGTGGACATTTTCTTGGGTAAGCAGTAAAGTGTAGCGTCACTCAAATTAAGCATTAACAATGGCTGTATGTGTTCTGAGAAAATCTGAGAAACCAACAATGCGTTCTGATAGGCACTAAAACTGCCCGTATCCAATCGGGGATGTTTGGGTTTGGAGCGGCCTTCTCCAGACACAACGCTGACAGGCTGTTCAATAAGCTTGTGCTGGATCACCTCCTGGTGGAGGACCTGTACATCACAGCCAACGGCCAGGCAGTGGCCTACTGCTCTGCGGACTCAATGCTATAAACATCCTAAGGGGACACATGCAGGTGAGCTGACACACATCACACACTGGCTTCATGTAAATACATACTCTTCAATAGCAGTGTTTTCCATATGCACCAGCCTTCGGCTAAATAGCTGATAAGACTCACTGTAATCCAGCTACTTTTTCAACTTTAACTAGGCTTCTTTTCATAGTCAGAAAAGTCTGTGTAGACTTCTCCTGCTAGAATGAACGATATGCATCTTCTAGTGATCTATTGATAGGACAGGTGCCTGTCAGTCACAAAGCGAGCAATGGCAGGTAAAGACTACTGGTTTGCCAGTTTGCTGTCTTTCCCGGTTCTTGGTACCTATGTTATTTTTGTGCGCTGTGGTTAGCTGCAGTCTAATTTATTTTACGGAGGAGTGAGAGCATGATGCTTCTTCATCGTCTCCTTTGAGTGAATTTACACGTCCCATGTAATGGAAGTGGTAACGATGAGTTGAAAAATGTAATAATGACAATTACAACAATACTGAATGAACAATGAACACTTTTGTTTTAATTTAATATAATACATCAATAAAATCAATTTAGTCTCAAATAAATAATGAAACATGTTCAATTTGGTTTAAATAATGTAAAAACAAAGTGTTGGAGAAGAAAGTAAAAGTGCAATATGTGCCATGTAAAAAAGCTAACGTTTAAGTTCCTTGCTCAGAACATGAGAACATATGAAAGCTGGTGGTTCCTTTTAACATGAGTCTTCAATATTCCCAGGTAAGAATATTCCCAGGTATATGAAATACAAAATACCATTTGTATTTCATATACCTTTGACTATTGGATGTTCTAATAGGTACTTTAGTATTGCTAGCCTAATCTCTGGAGTTGATAGGCTTGAAGTCATAAACAGCGCAATGCTTGAAGCATTGCGAAGAGCTGCTGGCAAACGCAGGAAAGTGCTGTTTGAATGAATGCTTACGAGCCTGGTGCTGCCTACCACCGCTCAGTCAGACTGCGCTATCAAATCATAGACTTAATTATAATATAATAACACACAGAAATACGAGCCTTAGGTCATTAATATGGTCAAATCCGGAAACTATCATTTCGAAAGCAAAACGTTTATTCTTTCAGTGAAATACAGTGGGGGAAAAAAGTATTTGATCCCCTGCTGATTTTGTATGTTTGCCCACTGACAAAGAAATGATCAGTCTACAATTTTAATGGTAGGTTTATTTGAACAGTGAGAGACAGAATAACAACAAAAAAATCCAGAAAAATGCATGTCAAAAATGTTATAAAATGATTTGCATTTTAATGGGGGAAATAAGTATTTGAACCCTCTGCATAACATGACTTAGTACTTGGTGACAAAACCATTGTTGGCAATCACAGAGGTCAGATGTTTCTTGTAGTTGGCCACCAGGTTTGCACACATCTCAGGAGGGATTTTGTCCCACTCCTCTTTTCAGATCTTCTCCAAGTCATTAAGGTTTCGAGGCTGACGTTTGGCAACTCGAACCTTCAGCTCCCTCCACAGATTTTCTATGGGATTAAGGTCTGGAGACTGGCTAGGCCACTCCAGGACCTTAATGTGTTTCTTCTTGAGCCACTCCTTTGTTGCCTTGGCCGTGTGTTTTGGGTCATTGTCATGCTGGAATACCCATCCACGACCCATTTTCAATGCCCTGGCTGAGGGAAGGAGGTTCTCACCCAAGATTTGACGGTACATGGCCCCGACCATCGTCCCTTTGATGCGGTGAAGTTGTCCTGTCCCCTTAGCAGAAAAACACCCCCAAAGCATAATGTTTCCACCTCCATGTTTGATGGTGGGGATGGGGTTCTTGGGGTCATAGGCAGCATTCCTCCTCCTCCAAACACGGCGAGTTGAGTTGATGCCAAAGAGCTCCATTTTGGTCTCATCTGACCACAACACTTTCAACCAGTTGTCCTCCGAATAATTCAGATGTTCATTGGCAAACTTCAGACGAGCATGTATATGTGCTTTCTTGAGCAGGGGGACCTTACGGGCGCTGCAGGATTTCAGTCATTCACGGCGTAGTGTGTTACTAATTGTTTTCTTGGTGACTATGGTCCCAGCTGCCTTGAGATCATTGACAAGATCCTCCCGTGTAGTTCTGGGCTGATTCCTCACCGTTCTCATGATCATTGCAACTCCACGAGGTGAGATCTTGCATGGAGCCCCAGGCCGAGGGAGATTGACAGTTCTTTTGTGTTTCTTCCATTTGCGAATAATTGCACCAACTGTTGTCACCTTCTCACCAAGCTGCTAGGCGATGGTCTTGTAGCCCATTCCAGCCTTGTGTAGGTCTACAATCTTGTCCCTGACATCCTTGGAGAGCTCTTTGGTCTTGGCCATGGTGGAGAGTTTGGAATCTGATTGATTGATTGCTTCTGTGGACAGGTGTCTTTTATACAGGTAACAAGCTGAGATTAGGAGCACCCCCTTTAAGAGTGTGCTCCTAATCTCAGCTCATTACCTGTATAAAAGACACCTGGGAGCCAGAAATCTTTCTGATTGAGATGGGGTCAAATACTTATTTCCCTCATTAAAATGCAAATCAATTTATAAAATTTTTGACATGCGTGTTTCTGGATTCTTTTGTTGTTATTCTGTCTCTCACTGTTAACATAAACCTACCATTAAAATTATAGACTGATCATTTCTTTGTCAGTGGGCAAACGTACAAAATCAGCAGGGGATCAAATACTTTTTTCCCTCACTGTATGTAACCGTTCCGTACGGTTGTGATTTTTTCGCAAATGCGCTTTTGTTAAATCATCCCCCGTTTGGCGAAGTTGGCTGTCTTTGTTAGGAAGAAATGGTCTTCACACAGTTCGCAACGAGCCAGGCCCAAACTGCTGCATATACCCTGACTCTGTTGCACAGAACGCAAGAGAAGTGACACAATTTCCCTAGTTAAAAAAAATTCATGTAAGCAGGCAATATTAACTAAATATGCAGGTTTAAAAATATATACTTGTGTATTGATTTTAAGAAAGGCGTTGATGTTTATGGTTAGGTACACATTGGTGCAACGACAGTGCTTTTTTCGTGAATGCGCTTGATAAATCACCCATTTGGCGAAGTAGGCTATGATTCAATGATATATTAACAGGCACCACATCGATTACATGCAACGCAGGACAAGCTAGATAAACTAGTAATGTCATCAACCATGTGTAGTTAACTAGTGATTATGATAAGATTGATTGTCTTTTATAAGATACGTTTAATGCTAGCTAGCACCTTACCTTGGCTTCTTGCTGCACTCGCATAACAGGTAGTCAGCCTGCCACGCAGTCTCCTCGTGGAGTGCAATGTAATCGGCCATAATCGGTGTCCAAAAATGTTGTAATTGTCATTATTACAAATAAATAAATCGGCCGGTTAATCGGTATCGGCTTTTTTTTGTCTACCAATAATTGGTATCGGCGTTGAAAAATCATAATCGGTTGACCTCTAGTAGGGGTAGCCAGGTGGAAAGCATGGCCAGCCGTAGAAAAATCCTTATTGAAATTCTCAATTATAGTGGATTTATTGGTGGTGACAGTGTTTCCTAGCCCCAGTGCAGTGGGCAGCTGGGAGGAGGTGCTCTTATTCTCCATGGACTTTAGTGTCCCAGAACCTTTTGGAGTTTGTGCTACAGGATGCAAATTTCTGTTTGAAAAAGCTAGTCTTAGCTTTCCTAACTGCCGGTGTATATTGGTTCCTCACTTCCCTGAAGAGTTGTATTTCACGGGGGCTATTCGATGCTAATGCAGTACGCCACAGGATGGTTTTGTGCTGGTCAAGGGCAGTCAGGTCTGGAGTGAACCAAGGGCTATATCTGTTCCTGGTTCTACATTTTTTGAATGGAGCATGCTTATTTAAGATGGTGAGGAAGGCACTTTTAAAGAATAACCAGGCATCCTCTACTGATGGGATGAGGTCAATATCATTCCAGGATACCCCAGCCAGGTCGATTAGAAAGGCCTGCTCGCTGAAGTGTTTAAGGGAGCGTTTGACCGTAATGAGGGGTCGTCATTTGACCGCAGACCCATTACGGATGCAGGCAATGAGGCAGTGATCGCTGAGATCTTGGTTGAAAACAGCAGAGGTGTATTTGCAGGGCAAGTTGGTTAGGATGATATCTATGAGGGTGCCCGTGTTTATGGATTTGGGGTTGTACCTGGTAGGTTCATTGATAATTTGTGTGAGATTGAGGGCATCAAGCTTAGATTGTAGGATGGCCGGGGTGTAAGCATATCCCTGTTTAGGTCACCTAGCAGCACGAGCTTTGAAGATAGATGGGGGGGCAATCAATTCACATATGGTGTCCAGGGCACAGCTGGGGGCAGAGGGTGGTCTGTAGCAAGCAACAACGGTGAGAGACTTGTTTCTGGAAAGGTGGATTTTTAAAAGTAGAAGCTCGAATTGTTTGGGTACAGACCTGGCTAGGCTATCTCTGCAGTAGATTGCAACTCCGCCCCCTTTGGCAGTTCTATCTTGGTAGAAAATGTTATAGTTAAGGATGGAAATGTCAGGGTTTTTGGTGGTCTTCCTAAGCCAGGATTCAGACACGGCTAAGACATCCGGGTTGGCAGAGTGTGCTAAAGCAGTGAATAAAACAAACTTAGGGAGGAGGCTTCGAATGTTAACATGCATAAAACCAAGGCTTTTACGGTTACAGAAGTCAACAAATGAGAGCACCTGGGGAATAGGAGTGGAGCTAGGCACTGCAGGTCCTGGATTAACCTCTACATCACCAGAGGAACAGAGGAGGATAAGGGTAACAGAGAGTAAAAGGAGCAGGTTTCTGGGCACGATAGAATAGATTCAAGGCATAATGCACCTTTGGCAGCAATTACAGCCTTGATTCTTCTTGGGTATGACACTACAAGCATGGCACACCTGTATTTGTGGAGTTTCTCCCATTCTTCTCTGCAGATCCTCTCAAGCTCTGTCAGGTTGGATGGTGTAAGAATATTTAAGATAAACACACAATGCAGAGGACTAAAGGTCAAGAGAGAATTAATGATCAATGGGTCAGAGACATGGGAGGAATTTGTCTAGGCATTGAGCCTGAAACAGAATACTTGTTATTTGGCCATTGGCCCAATTTTATTGCCAGGAATTGTAATTGGTCAACCACAGGCTAGGGTTGAGGGTATAAAACTACACCCTGTCTCTTTGTTCTGTGGAGAGAATCACTGAGGACAGGGGAGAATGAACATCTATCTCTCAGCATAACATCTATGATTTGTCCTCTTTGAATAAACCAATTTTTCTCCCCCTGATTTGCTTTGGAGTCTGTGTTATTGAAGAGTAACAACTGCTAACACTGGGGAGCATTGTGGCACAGCTATTTTCAGGTTTCTCCAGAGATGTTCGATCAGGTTCAAGTCCGGGCTCTAGCTGGGCCACTCAAGGACATTCACAGACTTGTTCCAAAGCCACTCCTTGAACACCTACTTCGAATACTGTACTTACTGCCATTTACCCCAAAAACATGCAATATGAAGAGGTTTCCTTTAGACGTCAGTATAGTATGAACTTTCAGAAAATCTATCGGAGACATACCGGTACTGTTTTCATGGAAAGATTATACAAAAATGTTGACATTTTAATTGCATTGATGGGAATGTGCAGTGAAGAGCCATAAACCACAAGAATCCACTTTACATTTTTATCCAATGTTTATTTCAAGTTTGAGTAGTTTAATGGCACCAGTTACAAGGGACTATCAGAGAGAAACAATATTTTATACTGTGTTGTACAGAAGGTTCCTACAGTACAAACATGGGTTCGGAATGGATGAGACTGAACAAGGACTGGATTTGGCACATACATTTGTATATATTTGTATATTCATATATTACGTAAATAAACAGCAACCTTCAGTCCTGACATGGAAAGATGCAGAATACATAAGACATGCCGACAGACACTGGTATGCATATACACTTATTTACATGTATATGCATGGCTGTGTGAGTGTCTGTTTGCTTGGGAGCTGGTTAGGGGGTAGAAGCATATTACAAGGTGACAATAGTATGACTGATTTTATTAACTCCCTCAGCTACTCCGTCTGCCCTCTACTTGTTAAGTAGTATTACTGTGAGAGTAAAGGGGACCTTCAGGAAAAGAACACTCAATGCCATTTACCTTGTTTGCAGTCAAACTAGCATATTATTTTTCAAGCTGTCCTTTTTGCTTGGCTACTGTTTACTCTTCATGTCTCTGGCAAACAGCCATCATATGTAGAATATATTTTACCTCCTTTATCAGAATAATAGCCAGTCAATGTTATGCCTGTGTTATGCCAATTTAGCCTGTGGTTTCCAGTTCAGACTTTATGGGTATGGCCAGTGTATTGACTTTTTAACTGATGTTCAATAACTAATGTAGTTTGTCCTATAGAACTTAACTGCAGAATGATTTCCAACATACTGCATGTAAACCATAGCAGATGTCCAAAGATAACATCAGAACAATTCCATACTGTTTTACACACCTACCAGACAAACAAGTACTACAGCCAGTTCCCAATAGAGATTAGTCAAATAAAATAATTTAAACATGACATTACCAGACCAAAGGTACTGTATAGTTTCAAGGTTTTTCAAAGGCAACATACCTGTACAGACAGATACAGGTGGAGACAACTCCAGAACTTTCCCCCAGACACACAGATGACTCATGCTGCCATAAGTGCTGACCATAAACATGACATGAGATCAGTAACCACCACCCTATACTAACACAACATCTACAGCATGAGAAGTCAAAGCTACACAGCAAGCAGTGTTTTCCCTTTGAGTCTGTGAAATGAAAGGGTCGTCCATACTTTATGAGGATGCACTGAATATATGTCTATGTCCATTCACTCATTTGCCCCTTTTGTAAAATGCAGAGCTGTTAGGAACTAAAGATTCCAGGCACAGGGAAAGACGCTTCGGTCACATTGAAGTACTGTTGAACAAAACTCTGAAGGCTAACATCCCAACAAGGGCACTAACAATGAAAGAAACACTATAAAATGTGGTAAATACTAAGAACAATGATAACTGTATTTGTCTTCACATTATTACTGTTTTTATAAAAAAGGAAAAGGAGCGTACCATGAGCTCTTGTTGGTTTTGTAGATACAGCAACAGTAGACAGATTTTTGACACTGCAAAAACCAACAGCACAATGTCCAGTGTAAGACTTCTGTATACATTTCTATGTCCATTTGCTCTTACAGTTTGACTGATTATTGCTCATTGAATGATACTGCCTTAATTGGTGCATGCTTGAAAAGACATTTGAAGCTACATAATGCTAATGCATACAAATGTAGACCATCAATTGACATTTCCTTCCTTTTTGCTCTTCCAGTTCCCTGACCTTTAAGAAGTAACACTAACATACTCTGCCTACTGTCCTGTTGACCTTTACAGTATTTAGCTTTAGGCAAGTAATAAATAGGAAATATGAATGCATAAAACAATGAAACAGTACCGTTATCTTGCATATCGGATCTACACTCCCCGTCCAGGTACAGACAAATTCAACCTTTCAAGTCGTCCTCCATCCTTGTATCTGTTGTTCATTGGAAGTGCATGCATGGTATACTAGCATAGAGAGCATGCATATTTGACTCAGGAATTTCTGCCTTTATACGGTATATAACGGTTACTGCACCAGATTTGCTACTAAGGGCTGCTTTTACCACCCCTGTGCCATAAACATGGATATTTATCCCCACAGATGTCTGGGTTGATTGAGGGTTAAGAACTGAAATGGTTATGAATACAGTAGACACCCAGCCATAGCACTACAGTATGCTGTAGTGTCTTCATTGTTGGGTCTACCTCAACTAGCAGGGTGCTGTTGGGAGACAGACTACACTTAGGGCCAGGGGCTACAGTGCTCTGGTTACATGGGCCCAGGCTGGGTTCCCCAGGGCAGAGCAGGCAGCAGCACTGCTGGGGGATCAGAGCATGGGGCAGCTGTGTGGAGGTCATGGTGTGAAATAACAGGCCAAAACAGGCATGGCTATACTGCCAATTGAATCACAAGCACCAAGTGCTCACAAATGCATTCCCCTTTGACTATACTTGTACCGGCCACTTTCATGTGAGGCTGGTCACTCACCAGTTCCTCATTGCTCATCTCTTCTGACGTCCCTTGTACCTCTGTCTCACTCAATCTCTTTCTTTCCAATCTCTCTTACTTATCACTCTCTGTTATTCTCCCTTTTCAAAAATAAGACCATATTTTTCTCAGTCAACACTTCACATTATCATCTTGAAGTTTGTTACATTCCTACATACAGACACACAAACGCACTCACACCTGCACCAGGTACAGTAGAGGAGGTAGACAGAAACACAAAAACAGATTTTACCCAGAATCCAGCAGCCATGACAGCAGAATTATTGCTCCTTTGAGCTATGAGGCAGAAGAGTCTGCACCGTCACCTCTCAAACTGTGGAAAACTATTGACTATCTGCTTTTGTTGTGATGTTTCCAGGCATGTCTTTGGACTGACTATGCTTTTTCTGTTGGTATTGTAGTCCAGTCTACTTTCTAAAATATGTATTGTTCCTCCACCATCTGTTGTGCCTTCCTGGCCCATAGTGGGCATTGGAAATAGTTGTATTGACTTCTAAAAAGGGTGCATACAGTGACTGATGCTTCATTGCTGGCGGAGTGAGAGAGGTGTGATCTGTGGGGAGTCAGTGGATCTGGATAAAATATCTGTTTCTGAGTTAAACCCCCCCTTCCAATATGTCCATAAATGCTAGACCTCACTTGAAACACAGCGCTAAAAAAATGTATAATTTAATCTTCAATAACAAAATAACATTTCAGTTCTGTTAAAATATACATGGAAAAACTGTCAATATATTAGGAAACAAACTACTTTGTACAAAAAGTACATCATTGTAATTCTTATGCTAACAATTAATTATAGTGTGATATACACAAACTTAAGAGCAAGGTTGATATGTAACTAAAATAAACCATAAATTCTTTATACAAAGAAATCCTTAAATTTCATCAGATCTTAACATAATAAAGAAATGTAGACACAACTAAATTAAGAAATATGACAAAACAAATGCACTCATTCAAAAGTACTGAAGTATTTAACCATAAGATTATTGCACATCTACCTAGACTGGTTCCATTGGTGCTAGTGAGTGTTTTCATGAGGTTGATCATCAACACTTCTAAAAGCTACTGACACAATGGGGTCACAAAACACCATGGTTACTGGTTTATTTAACTGTATCATTTATAAAACTTCACAGTTTCTACTTTAAACACATACAGTAGTTGCATTTCCACTAAATTATAACTTTAAAACAATCCGCCAAATTCAAAACGGTCTTCATGTCATCTACTTTTTTCTTCATAAAAGGCATTTGGTAATCATCCTGACTTACTCAATTTCAATCACTTGCACTTTGACAGACAGACACAATGCACATTGCTCTAATTTCCCTCACATAAGGTGTTCTGATCGATGGCCATCCAATGAAAATCATTATAGATGTATTGATTGGGATGGATGTTTTCAAAACTGTATCTAGCTCACTCCGTTCTGAACCATTTCAATGACTTGGTGGCTTTCCTGATATCCTTGCATCACATTCCTCCCATATGCAAATGTTTTATGTTCCAAACAATAAATAGTAAATGAAGGCAACTTTCATTCGTTGCAACAAAATGTCTACTTCCTAAAAAGTAACGTTCTAAAATACTTCAGTTCTTTGATTTCAGTTTAATATTTTTTTGTTTATATTTTTTGAAAAAATAAAATACCTGAAATGACCTGAAATTAAAAAAAATGCAAAAATGTCTTCTGGCTTTGTAAAAAAGAAACTAACGTAAAGGGAAAAAAAGGGGGAGTAACTCAAAATGGAGGGAGAGAGAGAGAAACTCCTGGCACAGTGATTCCAGGAGTGGTCCGAGGTGTATGTCAGAAGGAGTATCATGAGAGAAGCTGGGTTCATGGTTGGTACGGGGCTGCCCTCCATCTCTCCGGAGCCTTAATCGTCTTCTCAAACCCCCAAATGGGCTTACGCACTCTATGGCCTCACTCTCTCTCTCTCATTTGTTAATGAGCAAACTGCCCGCCCAGCGGAGCTTGCAGGCAAACCACCGCCTGAGGGGACAAAAGTATTCGTAATGGAACTGCTCAAATTCGGGGGTCTGGCGGATATCACGTAAAAATGCAACGTCAAGGTCGGATTCGGTGAGGACGATGAGGAGGAGGAGCAAGACAAAGAGGAGTCCAATGGTCACAAGGAGCAAACGGAGGACACTTAAAACAAACTTATTCACCTGTTCCACTTCGCTGAGCGACGAGGCCCCCCCTGCACCCTCTACCGCCGCTCTACTGTCTGTCAAGTCGCCTGCCTCCCCCACAGAGGGGGTGCCCGCCTCCGACTCCTTCTCCTCCTCGATGCTGCAGGGGGCTCCGTTGACCTGGCGTGCCACGGCCAACTCCAGGCTGTGCTCTGCCACGGGGGTGGGCAGCACACTGTCAGAGGGGCTGTAGGCCTCGTCAGAGATCACCGCTGAGCCCTCGCTGGCGTTCGTGGCCAGGCTGCGGGAGCGCGGCATGAAGGAGTCCCCATGGGACACAGAGCGCACAGGTGTAGAGTGGGCACTGTCACGCAACGACTCCAGACCTGTCAGGGCAGGGGGGTGGGGCGAGGAAGGTGAGGGAACAGAGGGAGGGAGAGAGAAACAGAAACACTCAGGAGAAATAAAAACATACCAGTAAAGTTGGCTACAGACCCCAGCTGTCCACACAATATGCATACACTACAGATCACTGACATGAGATGTATCTAGAGACTATCTAGTGTTCACACTGGTACAGCAGGTATAGAGGAGTTC
The DNA here is from genome assembly GCF_901001165.1 of Salmo trutta. Lineage (NCBI taxonomy): Eukaryota > Metazoa > Chordata > Actinopteri > Salmoniformes > Salmonidae > Salmo > Salmo trutta. The sequence goes on along the minus strand of NC_042973.1, from coordinate 30,303,237 downwards.
ATAAACGGGGTGTAAAGAGGTCTGTTAAAGGCAGGAGACACTCAGGCTCCAGGCAGACCAGTCTGAGAAGGGAAACCTGATCATAGATCCCCAGAGTGAGAGGGGGTTTCCAGTACACACAACACTGCAGTGTTAATGTCTAATAAGAGATAGCTTCAATCCTGTGAGAGCATATCAGTGTGTTTATACAGTAACATAATGCAATCTGTTTGTTTTAACGGTGGATCATATGAACATGGGTCTGGACTGGATCATTGATCTAGATGAAGGTCTGATGAGTGGGCAATGTCCAATGACATATAGATAGATCAACAAACACATGCTCCATTCTATTTAGCAGCTCGTTCATTAGTCCCACAGCACTCTGAGCCCTCCCAGGTCTAAAACTTGAAGGTCACGGTGGGTGTGCGTTTTATCTTTCAGTCAGAAGCTAATATAGGCCTATGTACTGTATATGGACTCTTGATGGGCCTTCAAGTCAAAGTACAGGATGATAATAACACACTAAGTATTGCTCATTTCAACCTACTAACAGGGAGTTATAATTACCACAATGGGAAGTAAACAGGCCTATGCAATAACAGGGAGAATATCATAATCCACAAGATAGTAATAAATATAAATATTTCAAGTAATGTCCCATGTCAATTGAATTCCCTTTGCTCTCATTTTCAACTGTCATGATTTCCTAAATAACTATTGACTCAGTATTGGTCTCTGGGGTAGCCTACAGGGAGCTTTAGCATGCATTAAAGGTTGCTAGCTCATCGGTGATCACATGCTTACCCTGTAAAAAGCAAAAGCAGCATTTTTGAATATACCTAAAGGACATGCAAACAAAAGTATCTATATATTCTCTTTATAAGAGCTGAAGAATAGACGTCACTGCGGGTGAGAAAGAGTTGAGCTTGCACTGACTGTTCCATTCCTCAGACAGCCACCGCAATGTTACACCTTCATAGATGCAGAGGGATTAACATATCTCCTGAAGATGAGGCGTATGTCAATGCTCATATGTGTGCTTTTCATCCATAGGCAAAAAAAATCCTTACAAAATCGAGATTAAGCCAGCTCTTTTAAACCATGCTGACTGCTGAGATTCTGTCAAAGCAAAAGCAGGATGCCTCTGAAGTGGGTGAAAGTGAGAGGCCATCTTTACTCATTGGTAATCTCCTTCAGTACATCATAGGATATGCTTGGTTGCAGGGCAGATTGCCAAATGCAACCTACAAACAATTGACTGCACAATATATTTTGCAAAGGACATCAAAATCCTTGAAAGGCCAAGATATAATTGAATTCAAAATCAAATCATAACTTCACAAATCAACAACAAACCAGGATCAGCTCATTAGTTTGTACCTCAACCATCACAACCAGAATAATGAGACCCATAAACTCAAGACTTCCTCTAAACCAACAAAAGGATAAATGAACCGACATCTCAAAGAAAAATAGACCAAAAGAATCTCCATTCACAAAGGACCACCAAGGACCATATGATTTAGAGGATCAGACATCAACAGCATCAAATGCATGGTGCCATTTCCATTCGGTCAACATTGATGTGGTGGGACTGATTTAACACAGAGAGAGCTGGTAACTGTGTAACACACACTCCAGGATGGTGCTGATGAGGTTACCTGTTGGGGTTCTGGACTGGGGCCGGCTGTCGGGCTGGCCGTCTGGCAGAGGGGTGCCAGGCAGGATGGGGGGAGGCAGAGGGGAGAGGCTGTCAGGCTCCTGTCCAGTCAGGGCAGGGTAGAGGGGCAGGACGCCCAGGGCCTTTCCCAGCATCCGGGGTCCCAGGCTCAGCACGCGCACCTTCACATCTCGGTAGCAGTGGTTGATCATCCGCAGGTGGACGTTCACCCGGGTGGTGATGCGGATCAGACACTTTACCATGGTGGCGTCTTCTAGAGCTCAAAGCATGTGTGTCTTTGTACAGTCCTGGTGGTCCCTGTCCCAGAGCCCTGGTGGTCTCGCTATGTGTGTTAGACCGATGGCTGCTGTCTTGACTGGCAGTATGAGGGCTAGCGAGAGCCACTGTCCTGCTCTAGCAGTGTTCAGACGGCCAGCGCTGGCCCTGTTCAGGCCCCACCCAGGGCAGTGACATACATGGAGAGAAAGGCCCTGGCTATTTTCAGCAGGGGTATTAATACTACTGTAAGACAGCCAGTCAGCACAGGCAGGGGGTGATAGGTGAGCACTTCTCATAGCTCTCTGAGACATGCAGCACCAGACCCTCTCACTCATTGCAGCAGCCTAGAGCCAGACCTGCGTATGGCCAGGTGTACATACTGGGAGGCAGGCAGGGACTCAGCTGTGACAAGGACAGGTACCAGTGACCTTCAGTCATGCTGCTCCTGTTCACCCAAGCCCATGCTGCAGTGTCAGCCTGCAAGGTTAGCCTCAGGGACAAAGGCAGGTCAGATCACTGTGTGTGAGAGGAGGAGCAGGCCCACCTGCAGGCTCAGAGCCCAGGCCCCAGGGCAGGTGGACTGACTGATGGCTGCACCAACTGCCTTTGTATTGGCACTGTACCCCTCACTCTCACACACACACCCAGCGCTGAGAGCTGGCACTGAAATAGAGCAGCCTGAGTGACACACACACATGCGACTTAGCCCTCCACTCCCACAAGCCGGGACATGGTCAAGCTCAGGTTACAGTGTGTGTATATGCGTGTGTGTTCTGGGGAGGGGGATAACAGGCTCCCAAATAGGAGCAAGAACCTGATCCATTTAAAACTCTTTGGATTTAACACCCTCCCCTCTGTTATTGCTCCATTGAATTATCCACAAATGACTTTCAAAACCACAGATCCAAACTAACGTGTTGCGACACATTCCCACAACTCTCCAGTCTAGTGTACATGTTCATATAGCTGCAGAAAACTGACAGAGCTGTGTCCCTCCTGTCCACATTCTTGAGGGGATTGTTATTGAGTGTCAGGGTTGACTGAGGGGACGAGTGTGTCAAGGGTTAGGTCAAACTCTTACCCTCCATGATGGATATGTGGACAGCTCTCCGGCGGGTGCGTGGAACACTGGTGAGGCGCGGGCCATGAGTTATGGACGGACAGCTTCTACTGGGAACCAGGCCAGCCCTGTGGAGACACACAACATGCACATGTCCACACATACACAGACACACATACGGAGGCACGGAGGCACATACACACACACATCCCATATTTGTAATCTGAGATGATACACTGCCCCCATTGACATCTAGTGGATAGCATTGATATTACCTGTGTATTTCTGGAGGCTCTCGTTTGATTTTGGCACTCTGCTCCATCACTTCTTTTGCTACTCGTCCACTACAACAGAGCACAATAATTGAGCTCAGACTTACGCGCACACACACACACACACACACACACACGCACACACGCACACACGCACGCACACGCACACACACACACACACACACACACACACACACACACACACACACACACACACACACACACACACACACACACACGACCCCAGACTCCCTGGCGCCACACAGTACACTGACAGCAGTTCAGTGAGAAGCATAAGTACAGTACATGGGAACTGAGATTAGATTAACCTCGTGAACCCACTCTCTAACCCAATCACTGTCTCAAGACAATACTGCAATATCAAAAAAATAACCAAGGGTTCAAACACAAACTCAACCTTTCATCATAACACACTGGACTCACCTGTAATCATTTGAAACCATTTGAACATTTAGATTTCTAGTTCATATTGCAGTGAAACACAATAACTATAAAACAGGTGAAACACAATAACTCTAAAACCTTTAAAAGGTTTCACATGCCCAGTTATTTTTCCCGCCCCTTGCCCTTTGGCGTTCACAGATATGAAAAGAATGAAATGGAACCTGCAACTAAAACACTGTCCCCTCTGTGTCCTCTAGCCTACTGTCTGAGGTGTCAGGCTCAGGTAAAGGTCCCCTCCTGAGGGACAAGCTCTACAGCACAGCTGTGGGCTCTCTGCTGTGCCCTCTATTCACTGTCATAATTGGCTATACCTGTAGCGGAAACGACTCCCCTTGAAGAACAGGTTGCTGCTGGACACTGTCCGCACCTGACTCGACTTCTCCAGCCTGATGCAGGGGGAAAGAAGGGAAGAGGAAAGAAAGAAAAGAGGGGTGAACTTTGGGAGCTGTTAATACTTTTTACTCTTTACATTGTAAGGAGTCTGTGGACTGATCCTATTCTCCCTCCTACAGCATAACAGCCTATTCGCACTTTGCTGTTCTCACTTTTAGTACATACAATGAGCTTCTTTATTTCCAGCCTTATATGCTATCTGGTTCTCTAAGCCCAGGTTGGACTGGAAAGCAACACCCTGACTGTCATGTATTATGGCCTAGTGCCTAGTCCTCCTGGGAGATGTGTGCATGCAGTATACTGTATGTAAGACATAATAGCATATTTATACTATATGTAAGACATAATAGCATATTTATACTATATGTAAGACATAATAGCATATTTATACTATATGTAAGACATAGCTTAGTTATAACTATGGGAAAATTACATAAAAAATCATTGTGCCCTGAATTATAAATGTGTGTATGTGTGGTGTGTGCCTGATGTGCATGTGTCTGTTTCTGTGGGATGTAGCTCTCATAGACAGATGGCTTTCATTACAGCAGTATGAAACTCTGTGCCAATGAGCCAGGCGTCCCTGAAAATCCACCAGTCCCCACTGAGATCTACAGCCCTATAGCCGGAAATCTCATCATACTAATTCCATTTCGCTGTGTGCTGTGAGCTGCCCTACGCTTGCCCTTTCCTCCCCCCTTTCCCTCTTCTCCCTCCCCCTTCCTCTGTGTCCTTATATCACCTGAGCACTCTCTCAGCCCACATGCTCCTTAGTATCATTCCCTGTCACCCTCATCCATTACAACACTCTCTCCAGTCATTGTGTTGATGTGCTGCAGGGGGTGGGGATGTTTTAACTCCTCCCAGAGGAGGTGGGTAGAGGACATACAATCAGTCATGGCTGAGACGGAAGGAGGACTCATTTCTCTGGAGGAGCAGTGGGGTGTTCACTGCCTCACTCCAGTGCACACTCACTCACAATAGGTCACCGTTGCCACGCGTCTCATCCCCTCTCTGAGAAGGACGCTTCAGGGTGAGAGGAGAGCCCCCTTCGGACCCCTCTCACAGATACACTGGAGTACAACGTGTAGCTACGGACTAGAGGAAGAACAACACTTACTTGTAGAAGGCTTGGTTCTCCACTCCACATTTCCACAGGTGCTTGCAGGCCTCTGGTGTTGGTGCAAAGTATGTCAAGATGATCTTTTTGTCCTGCACATTAGAAATAAATGTGCAGGAAAATAAAACAAACTGACAGTTTATCTCAGAGTTTCAAGAGTCAAGAGTCATTACTGTAACTACCGCTGTTGATTGAACACACTGGTCTGTGGTATGACTAGATCATGGTGTCTCCAAGCCCTGTTGTCGGAGTATAATGGCCTTAGAACAGTCCCAGTATGTTGCTGCACTGCTCTCTCTGCTTGACTCCCCCAACACACAACAATAATTCATGCTCTCACCTCCTTCTGATTTGCATATATATGGAATATCTTTCCCTCGAACTTCAGTTTAGTCACCTCATTCCTGCCCACAAGGAAAGGGGATAGTTACACACACATATCCGGCTGCACTGAGAGGCTCTTTAAAAAGTCCTCACAACCACTAAAAGATCACACAAAAAGCTCCATGTTTGTCTGACAGAACACATTTCTGATAATATCCCAGGCAAACTGGGGACATGGGATGGGTAAAACCAACAAAGCAGCCATAAATAACATGTTGTAACATTCACATTGTCTACTTGGCCAGAATTAGTAGGTATTATAGACATACGGTACTGAATTAGGCAGTGGGATTTCTATATCTAACCCATATTGAACTATTACAGTACCCAATATAGTGGGTTACTGGCTTAAAGAGAGGAGCTGTATGGAATAGAATACAGCATTGATCCATGTGTCTTTGAAGATTCTTATAGCCACAGCTGCATGCCTGAACATTTCTGCATTGTGGTTGAAAACATGTTTTTCTATTAAGCATCCAATCTGTAAACACGTTGATTTTTGAACAGACAGGCTGTGGAATCATATGCCCAGAATGGTAGCGACTAGCTAACATAATGAGACACCTATAAGTCCTGTATGCATTCTGGCCCTCTGATCAGGAGGAGAGAGACAGATGGACACACTCTGTTGATTGTGACAGTATAACAAGATAGGGCATTTTGGTTTAGGGTTACAGGAGAAATCATTCTACTCACCACTTGAGGAAATGAACCCTCTTATTTCCCTGAAGCACGACAAATCCAAACGGGGTGAAGGCAAGAAAGGCTGGATTTCCAGATACATCCTGTCAGAAACAGAATAAAGTGTTTTACATAACGGCACCATACAATACTCGATATACCTGTATCAAATACACACACGCACTGAACATACTACATAACTGTATATGCTGCTATTTGTTTTAGAAAGTTGTTATCCGTTCTACCAAGAGAGACCTCAAAGCTCAAGTAGAGGGAAAAAAAAGGGTCTTTAAATGAAAATGTCTTAAACTGAAGCAGCAGTGTGTGAGAATTGGCCACCTTGCATGGATGAGGATCCACACCATATGTCTCCAGCATCTGGGCTTTCTGGAGGAAGTTCAGCTCTGATGTTTCAGGTGTCTGGCCACTGAGAGAGAGCACCAACAAATATGGCATCAATGTCTGATTAAGATACTTAACATCAATACAGCCAGGTCTATGAAACGAACAAGTAAAGGTAAAACGCCTGAATAATATTAACAGTGACAAAACTCTTCCCCTTACACAGAGGATTGATCACCAGACTGAGCTAGCAGATGCTGAATAGACCACAGAGATCTGGATACATAGCCAGACATGCAGATAGTGTGTCAACCGTCCTAGATGCCTTTACAAATGAACATTTAATCAAGCACCAACCATTCAACATCCAATAGCAATGGAGTAATGTGAGTATCAGCCTGACCTCCAGCACAATCAATGGAAAAAACACATCAAGATATGCCTGCGACCCTTAGGCTTGAATTACTGATACACTAAAAAAATCGAAATAGGCACCTGCCTCAGCATTCCAAGGATATTTTCCACAGCCAGGCATGTTGGACAGGTGTTTTGTTGGTGGTGAGACGTGAACAACCCACTAGAGTGCAGCAGAGGATCTTATCTATAATTATCTTACAGCTCCTATATCTACGAACCTGACTACACTCATTTGGGTGCAGTCACATCCTCCATGCTTTCCACAGTATAAAGTATGTTCCATGGCCATGACCAGTTCACGGGATTCCAAAAGGGTTCTTCGGCTGTCCCCATAGGATAACCCGTTTTGGTTCCAGGTAGAACCCTTTTGGGTTCCATGTAGAACACTCTGTGGAAAGGGTTCTACATGGAACCCAAAAGAGTTCGACCTGGAAACAAAAAGGTTCTACCTACAACCAAAAAGGGTTCTTCAAAGGGTTTGCCTATGGGGACAGCCAAAGAAACCTTTTTAGGTTCTAGATACTGAAGCACCTTTTTTCAGTGTAGACAAAGCACTCAGTAATAGCAACAAACATTAAAGAACCTTCAAATCACCTCTGAGCTAAAGTGAAAATGTCTGATCCATGTTTCAATGTATTTTCATTTCTATAGAGCACATTATCTCATACTAATTATGGTTAAAACAAAGGAGAGGGAGGATACATAGCTCATTCATTATGGCTAAACCATTATCCATGCGGCCTCAATCACATGACCTTCAGAGTCCTGAGGGAGAGCGTGAAGGATCAGTGTGGTAAGTGTCTGTCACAGCCTGTGTATCATCATGAAGAAACCCTCAGTGATGCTTAATCTGCTAACCTGTGTATCATCATGAAGAAACCCTCAGCGATGCTTAATCTGCTAACCTGTGTATCATCATGAAGAAACCCTCAGCGATGCTTAATCTGCTAACCTGTGTATCATCATGAAGAAACCCTCAGCGATGCTTAATCTGCTAACCTGTGTATCATCATGAAGAAACCCTCAGCGATGCTTAATCTGCTAACCTGTGTATCAGCGATGCTTAATCTGCTAACCTGTGTATCATCATGAAGAAACCCTCAGCGATGCTTAATCTGCTAACCTGTGTATCAGCGATGCTTAATCTGCTAACCTGTGTATCATCATGAAGAAAACCACAGCGATGCTTAATCTGCTAACCTGTGTATCATCATGAAGAAACCCTCAGTGATGCTTAATCTCCTAACCTGCTGGCAGAGAAAGTGATGTGTGTGTGTGTTTGTGTGTGTTTGTGTGTGTGCGTTGTGTGCACACTACCTTATCCTACTTCATTAGGTGTAATGCATTGCACTCCCTACCAGATCATTAGTACACTAATGACTGTTCTAATGAAAGGTAGTACTAATTTGTGTGCTCAAGACAATTCCACCATCTCAACTCTGTTTTCTACAAAAGCCTTAAATAACAAAGGGCCATTAGCCAGTCTATCTGCCTGTTTCTGCTAGTTGCAAGCTTTAGAAGATTTTCCATTTGATGAAACAAATGTTTGAGAAAAGGGTGAAGGAACTAGTCTCCAAGACGATAACAATTGCAGCGCTTTGAGATTTATTTTAAATGAATAGCGCTATAAAAGTTGAATCACTTGTAAGTGCTTTGAGTTGTCTTATAGGTTGAATGTTGTGTGTATGCATGAACGTGCATGTGTGAGTGGTTGAGAGAGACCCAGGAACAGTGGATTGGTCCTTACATCAATTCTGTCTTGTGTATATCTGAGATTCGTCTCTCCAGCTTCTCTGAATGTTTTGGAAAAAACTGGAATTTAGAGCTGTATCCTTCAGGATGTTTCCCAGGGTCATAGTCCCCAATCTCAGCTGGAACACAGAGATAGAAAAATATTCATGAAATTATATACCATTTCACAGCACCACACTCTAACCCTACATGGTTACATACAGTATATACGGTAATATGTCTAATATCCACATCATTCCATGTGTTGGTTCACACCTGTGTTGTATGTCAGCAGAGCTCTGAAATGACAGAGTTGCTGTTGTTTATTTGTGACTTCATGCAGCACTGAAGTCCCTGACAATTATTTCCCCCAGCGAGCAAGGACGAGAAGGTGACCAGGCAGCACATCTTTAATTCAGCAGCAGCCCTTCCTCCTGAACAGAGCAAGGGCACCTGCCAAGGGACCTGATACTGCACTTTCTGCAGACTTTGGCTCGCTCCCTGTACCCCTCAAATATGTTTTTAGAGGGTCTACTACGTGTGAGCTCCATGCTTACATGAGAATGCTGTTCATTGACTACATCTCAGCATTCAACACCATTGACACTGAGCTCAAGGCATGAACCCCACCCTCTGCAAATGAATCCAAGACTTGCTGACAGGTAGGCCGCAGGTTTTTTATTTCTTTATTTTTTAACCTTTATTTAACTAGGCAAGTCAGTTAAGAACAAATTCTTATTTACAATGACGGCCTAGGAACAGTGGATTAATTGCCTTGTTCAGGGGCAGAACATCAGATTTTTACCTTGTCAGCTCAGGGATTCGATCCACCAACCTTTCGGTTACTGGCCCAACACTCTAACCACTAGGCTACCTGCCACCCCTGGTAGTGAGGTTAGGCAACAACACCTCCGCCACGCTGACCCTCAAAACGGGGCCCCCCAGGGGTGTGTGGTCAGCCCCCTACTGCACTCCCTGTACACCCACAACTGCGTGGCCGCCCATAACTCCAACACCATCATTAAGTTTAACGATGACACACTGGTGGTGGGCCTGACGTTGACTGCGATGAAACAGCCTACAGGGAGGAGGTTCGAGCCCTGTCAAGTGGTTCCAGGAAAACAGCCTCTCCCTCAATGTCAGCAAAACAAAGGAGCTGATCGTGGACTACAGGAAACGGAGGGGGAGGATCAAAAACATCAAGTTCATTGGCGTAGACATCACAGAAGACCTGACATGGTCCAATCACACCAACCACCGTTGTAAGGAAGGCGCAACAGTGCCTCTTCAACCTCAGGCGACTGAAGAAATTCGGCATGGGCCCACGGGTCCTCAAGAAGTTCAACAGTTACACCATCGAGAGCATCTTGACCGGCTGCATCACCACCTGGTACGGCAACTGCACCACCTTCAACCAGAATGCTCTACAGAGGGTGGTGAGGACGGCCCAATGCCCTGCAGGACATCTACTCCAGAGGGTGTCGGAGGAAGGCCCGAAAGATAATCAAGGACTTCAGTCGCCGAGCCACAGACTGTTCACTCGGTTACCATCTGGCAAGCGGTATCAGAGCATTGGGTCTCGGACCAACAGGCTCTGACAGCTACTACCACCAGGCTATTCGACTGGTGAACAGCTAACCCTAGATGTCTTCCTGCATAGACCTGCACCTTAGAGACTATTTGCACCTTAGAGATTATTTCCACTGACTACCCACACATCCAAACCTTACACACAAACGTACACCCAAACATACACTCAGAACACACACACATAGACATGTATATACTATTTATTCTACTGCGTGACCAAGTCACTACCCACTTTATATTTGTAAATACAGTGTAATACATTCCATTATTACTATGCGTACTACCTCTCCTATTACTTCTATTAATAGTTATTTTGGACTTGACTATTTCTATTGCTGTAAATGTAATTGAATAATGTACTGCATTGTTGAGGGAGCAAGCACATAAGCATTTCATTGCACCTGCTGTAAACTGTGTACGTGACGAATACAATTTGCTTTGATTTTAAACAGCTAACGATAGTGCTGATAGCAAGATGCCTGATAATCATGTTGAAGACCTTATAACCTAGCAACCTCATGTTTATGCATTCAAAGCATTGATCTTACTTATCATCCGTCCCATCTTTCTTTGTCAGCTATGGTTTGACAGTGTAAATTAGTATGGAGGTGCACATGTTGTCTGCATGAAATTCTAATTTCATGCTTTTTAGTATACAGTAGAGATCAGTCAATACGGAGGTAAGAAACCCACAGGACATATAATTTGCGTTACAAACTGATTACACTACAATCCAGGATTGTTTTTCCTGGCTGGTATTTATCTCGATGGTGGGGTGACTGGCAGGTCCTGTCACTGTACCTTGCAGGATGAAGGCAGCCAGCATGGCAGCATCCGATGTCTTACACAGGAGGCGGCCGTGGTACAGATCTCTCTTGATCTGCAGGAAGACTAAATATCTGGAACCAGAACAGAGAGGGGAAAGGTCAGAGGTCATGAAACTCAGTCACACGTCTACTTTAATGAGATTCATCAATATTACAGACGTATTTTTAGATCTACTGCAAAACAACTACATGGCAAGACATCCCCAGTGACAAACTCAAAATAATGTTGATTTCAGATTCCCTTGGGTGCTTTGAATAAAAAATTATAGATTTTGCACAAAATGTGCTTTCTGTTTCTGGGGAAAGGATGTTTAAATTAGTTTTGGGGACAGGGTTTGGTAGGGAAGGTCCTGAGGCAAACTGCTGCTATTGTCGACTGACTGTGTTTCTGTTCAAGCCTACAGATTAGAACCCAGATGGGACCAGGGCCTCCCAGAACACAGCAGCACTGTCTGCCAGATACACCAGCTGCACTGGCTTCGGACTGAGACTAACACCTGGAACAATGCAGCTACACTGGCTGCAGACTAAGACTAACACCTGGAACAATGCAGGTGTTAGCAATGGTTTATGTACAGGTTTGCCCATTTAAAGATTCTGAAAGTGAATGTAACACGTGAAAGAAATGGTTTAATGGATCATTTGGAGAGACAACCAAATGGACCCCAGATTCCCCTGACACCAACTTGACAGAACCAACACCAGAATAAGTCCAGGAGAACCCATGTGAATGCAAAAAGACACGTTTGCTCGGCTGTAACTTTGTAATCTAGACCAGCTCCACAACAGTTAATAGCATATCACTTAAGGAGCATTATGTGTTAAAAAAACAACCTTCCATTCTCTCTCTGGGTGATACCATTAAATCACCGATGCTGTACCCTGACAATTTTCTGCCCTACATTTATTTTGTCTTTTTATCTGCCTTTCACACTTCTGCTGTCGGTAGATTTGTTGAAGGACAGCCGTGAATTGAAATGAATATTTTACCCATCCCTATCCTCTTCCCTCATTGTGTGGTCTAACCATTGTGCTATATATTATACAGTATCCTTTCAGCATTTGATTAACAAGGAAACAACATTGAAAAAGACATGTCATTGATTTGTATCATTTACCCTCCTTTTACCGTTCCTCTCCCTGACCTCCAACTAGATGAGGTGGTCTATCCCTCCCTGCCACTCTCATAATCTCTCTCTCTATCTCTCTTTTCCTCAGCCTTCACTCCCCTTCTCCCCTCCCTCTCCCACTCCATCAGAACCTCTCACCCATACATAATCCACACAATTCATTATCTGCACTCAGCATTCTATGTTCATTTCATCACACCCAAGTGAATGAATCCCTAGACAGTAATGAATATGAGATGTCAAACACCTCATATGAATCAGGCTAGGTGTGTATGCCTCCTTTCAACACATACACAAACATTGTAATAGACATAATCAAACACACGTACCGATACACAGACAATAGAAACACACTCATACTCAATTGCACATGTGCAGTGCATTCAGAAATTATTCAGACCCTTCACTATTTCCACATTTTGTTACGTTACAGCCTTATTCTAAAATTTATGAAATAAAACATTTTCCTCATCAATCTACACACAATACCACTTAAGGACAAAACGACTCGAAATTGAGCTCAGGTGCATCCTGTTTTCATTGATCATCCTTGAGATGTTTCTACAACTTGATTGGAGTCCACGTGTGGTAAATTCAATTGATTGGACATGATTTGGAAAGGCACACACTTGTCTATACAAGGTCCCACAGTTGACAGTGCATGCCAGAGCAAAAACCAAGGAATTGTCCATAGAACTCCGAGACAGGATTGTGTCGAGGCACAGATCTGGGGAAGGGTACCAAAAAAAGGTCCAGCATTGAAGGTCCCCAAGAACACAGTGGCCTCCATCATTCTTAAATGGAAGAAGTTTGGAACCACCAAGACTCTTCCTACAGCTGGCCGCCCGGCCAAACTGAGCAATCAGGGGAGAAGGGCCTTGGTAAAGGAGGTGACCAAGAACCCAATGGTCACTCTGACAGAGCTCCAGAGTTCCTCTGTGGAGATGGGAAAACCTTCCAGAAGGACAACCATCTCTGCAGCATTCCACCAATCAGGCCTTTATGGTAAAGTGGCCAGGCGGAAGCCACTCAGTAAAAGGCACATGACAGCCCGCTTAGAGTTTGCCAAAAGGCACCTAAATGACTCTCAGACCATGAGAAACAAGATTCTCTGCTCTGATGAAACCAAGATTGAACTCTTTGACCTGAATGCCAACCGTCACGTCTGGAGGAAACCTGTCACCATCCCTACGGTGAAGCATTGTGGTGGCAGCATCACGCTGTGGGGATGTTTTTCAGCGGTAGGGACTGGGAGACTAGTCAGGGTTAAGGAAAAGATGAACGGAGCAAAATACAGAGAGATCCTTGATGAAAACCTGCTCCAGAGCGCTCAGGACCTCAGACTGGGGCGAAGGTTCACCTTCAAACAGGACAACGACCCTAAGCACACAGCCAAGACAATACAGGAGTGGCTTCGGGACAAGTGTCTGAATGTCCTTGAGTGCCCAGCCATAGCCCGGACTTGAACCTGATCGAACATCTCTGGAGAGACCTGAAAATAGCTGTGCAGCGACGCTCCTCATCCAACCTGACAGAGATTGAGAGGATCTGCAGAGAAGAATGGAGAAACTCCACAAATACAGGTGTGCCAAGCTTGTAGCATCATACCCAAGAAGACTCGAGGCTGTAATCGCTGCCAGAGGTGCTTCAACAAAGTACTGAGTAAAGGATCTGAAAACTTATGGCAATGTGATATTTCCATTTGTTTTATTATATAAAAATGTTGTAAAAATGTCCAAAAACCTTTTTTTACTTTGCCATTATGGGGTATTGTGGGTAGATTGATGAGGAAAAAAACAATTGAATCAATTTTAAAATAAGGCTGTAATGTAACAAAATGTGGAAAAAGTGAAGGGGTACTTTCCGAATGCACTGTACTTGCTTCTTTGATGTCATCATCAGGAGGTAGAAATCAGAGCGTATCAGAGGGTGTTTAAAGGCCCTATTGAGGGCACAGAGAGGCTTTTCTGGGTGACCTCATTGCAGACTGCACAGGAGATGAGGGAGTCAGGCGAAGAACTGTGCAAAAATGATTCCAATCTGAGCTAGCTGGGGGCTAATCATGTATCATTTAGAGGAGTCTGCTAGCCGTCACTGACCCTCAGTCCGCCTCCTTCCCTGCCTTCCCTCAACAGCCAGCAAGTCAGCCGGCCAGAGAGACCAACGGAGAGCACAGCCCAGCTACACAGCCTCCCAATTTAGCTGAAATTTCTGAGAACAGGCTCGCCCGCCAGCTTACTTAGGAAGGCTTTTTATGTACATCTCAACTTTACTTCAAACTGCAGTCTCTTTTTAATATTTATCGCACTATTTTAGACACAAAGTGCTCAGAATTGTTTTATTATGGAGGCCCTTCAATAATGACTAGAAAAACTAAAAATATTGTATGTGCATTCAGCAGGCAAACACTTCTGGAGGAAAAGAAAAGTATGAAAAAAGGTGATAAGCAGAGGGTGCTTTGAAACTGCTTTTGAAAAGGCAAAAGTTATTAAAAGATTTTATACACAAAGCCATGGCTGCTCTACCTTACTTATTTTTTATACTAGAGCAGTGGTTCCCAAACTTTTTATAGTCCCGTACCCCTTCAAACATTCAACCTCCAGCTTCATACCCCCTCTAGCACCAGGGTCAGCGCACACTCAAATGTTTTTTTTGTTGCCATCATTGTAAGCTACATGATAAATGTATTAAACATAAGAATGAGTGTGAGTTTTTGTCACAACCCGGCTCGTGGGAAGTGACAAAGAGCTCTTATAGGACCAGGGCACAAATAATAATATAATAATAATCAATAATTTTGCTCTTTATTCAGCCATCTTAAATAAAACCTTATTTGTTCATCAAAAATGGTGAATAATTCACCACAGATTAATGAGAAGGGTGTGCTTGAAAGGATGCACATAACTCTGCAATGTTGGGTTGTATTGGAGAGAGTCTCAGTCTTAAATCATTTTCCACACAGTCTGTGCCTGTATTTAGTTTTCATGCTAGTGAGGGCCGAGAATCCACTCTCACATAGGTACGTGGTTGCAAAGGGCATCAGTGTCTTAACAGCGCGATTTGCCAAGGCAGGATACTCTGAGCGCAGCCCTGTCCATAAATCAGGCAGTGGTTTCTGATTAAATTATATTTTCACAGAACCGCTTGTTGCAATTTCGATGAGACTTTCTTGTTCAGATATGTGGACTGAAGTGGACTGGAGGCAGGGCATGAAAGGGATAACGAATCCAGTTGTTTGTGTCATCCTTTTCTGGAAAGTACCTGCGTAATTGCACACCCAACTCACTCAGGTGCATCGCTATATCACATTTCACATTGTCTGTAAGCTTGAGTTCATTTGCACACAAAAAATCATACAATGATGGAAAGACCTGTGTGTTGTCCTTGTTAATGCAGACAGAAAAGAGCTAAAACTTCTTAATCATAGCCTCAATTTTGTCCCGCACATTGAATATAGTAGCGGAGAGTCCCTGTAATCCTAGATTCAGATCATTCAGGCGAGAAAAAACATCACCCAGATAGGCCAGTCGTGTGAGAAACTCATCATCATGCAAGCAGTCAGACAAGTGAAAATGATGGTCAGTAAAGAAAACTTTAAGCTTGTCTCCCCATATAAAAAAAACATGTCAATACTTTTCCCCTTGATAACCAGCGCACTTCTGTATGTTTTAAAAGCGTTACATGTTCGCTACCCATATCATTGTATAATGCAATAGTTTTTTGTGCCTTTCCCCCAGCATTGTCCCAGCCATATCCATGGCAGCAGGAAGAATTAAGTCCTCCACAATAGTATGGGGCTTGCTTGTCCTAGCCACTCGGTAGCTCCCCATATAAGATGCTTCTAGCTCCTTCTTATTCATGGTATCTGTTGCTTTTATAAATGTCTTACTACTCGAAAGTCGTCTTTATTCTCGCTCCAAAAACTCCCGTGGCTTATTTTCAAATTGTCATGTTTCGTTTCTAAATGTCTGTGCAAGAGTGAAGGTTTCCTGCGAGAGAGTAACGGTTAATGTGATTGGATGTTAATTATTTGACAAGGCTACCTGTACTTGACATTGTGTTGTTATTTCGCTGAACACTAGATGGTTTCATTTTATTTTTGGCAGTGAAACGTACCCCAGCTTGGGAATACCTGTACTAGAGGAACCCAGAGTGGTGGCTGGGGGAGTGGTTGTTGGCATTTCTTTACTTTGCTGAGGATCACAAAAATCCTACCTGGTGATTTCCTCTTTGAGAGCAGCGGGATCAGGAGGGTAAAACTTGACTCTGAGACACATGGTGAACGGAGGCTGGGCTGGGGGACAAAGGCTTGAGTCAGCAATGGAGAACAAAATAGTCAGGAACATTTCATGGTCAGAGTTAAAATGATTAACTGAAAAAATGCTCTAAAAGCACCACCTTGCAAAAGTGTTCTAACAGTGCTAACATGAATTGATGAAACCATTTCGGTTAACATATTAGCATTTCAAATGGCTACTCAATTTAAACAGAACCCATTAATTAAGCAATCTTTGAAGGTGGCACTGAAAAACGATTACCATAAATGAAAATGATTTTCGATCTTTACTTCCTATCATAGCACAGTATACAGTAGATTAGGTTAACGGAATCTCACTTAAACTCTGTATCCACAATTAGCAAGACACAGTTCATGATGATTTGCAAAGACAAGAGAGTGGGTGAGAGACCTTAGTGTGGATTATCTTCTGCTAGGATTTATTTGAGTTTTTTTGAGGGACAGTTCATCTTTTCTGTCCATACTCACAGTCAAATGGAGAATCTTGATCTGTTGAAATCATAATACAGTAACTTCCTACCATCTGTATTCAAATGCACAATCATTACATTTACATTTTAGCAGACACTCTTAGCCAGAGCCATGTACAGGAGAAATTAGGGTTAAGTGCCTTGCTCAAGGGCTCATGACAGATTTGTCACCTAGCTGGTTGAGGGATTTGAACCAGCAACCTTTTGGTTACTGGCCCAACACTCTTAACCATTAGGCTACCTGCCACCCATTAGTCAAGTTACATAATGTGTCATTAGAGACCCCATGGTGATGATAACTACAATTGCTCAATTGGCAGAATGATCATAGCATGAACAGGAAGACACTCGAAATACTTACATTTCATCTGCTTGGCAATACACTTTGTGACCTCCAACCAATGCTGCATCAACAACAAAAAAGACACATGATCAAAGTGTGACAAAAGTGAAACGTCTGTCAATCCTGCATCTACCGCCTTAACTACAGCTGAGCTGAGCTGTTACTCCTGACGCCATACTCAAATCACTCCATATCACTCTACAAAAGCTAGCAGGTTAAATGCAATAGACAGGAATGACCGTTCATCTAAAGATGTGTGAAAGCCTGTGTCATGTCATGTCAGCTTCGGATCTAAAACACACCAACATCATTCATGCTATCAAGTCCTGATTTGTATCATTAAATCAACATCATGCTGAAGCAAATTGAAGAGTAAAGGCCCATACAGATAACCTCTTTGTCTATAAATGACAGTAATGGATGTTGTATCAGATGAGACAGACAGACAGACAGACAGACAGACAGACAGACAGACAGACACAGACAGACAGACAGACAGACAGACAGACACAGACAGACAGACAGACAGACAGACAGACAGACAGACAGACAGACAGACTGCGGCAGTACTCTCTAGGCTCAGTGCTGAAGGTAACTCTGGTTCTGCCAGTATATCAGGCCTTGGTTTATCCCCCTGTCTTCTGGGAACATTAACTCCATCAAGCCCCTCTCCTCATTGTAAATGCAGGATCAGCAGGACCTGTGTCTTGTCTCTGTGGCTAAAACACACGCTCTGAGCACATGTTAATTCTTCATGAATCAAGCAGTGCAGCTACAAGCTATTTCTGAGAGAATATAATAACCTTTAGTGCTCTGCTGCTGCTGCTGGAATGAGTGTCGCTCTAATATGGTGTGTTATGAAAGAAAGAAAATAACATACATCTTCAATCTGGCCCTGTATCTCTTTCAACCGTCACCTCTACTGCAGTATGCTTCATGCAGCACACGGACACACACACGCACGCACGCACGCAAGCACTCACACACACACCCGCTGTTTGTCTGGGTCCACATATCTGATGCCAAAGTAGTCCTTCTCCAGTAGGTTCAGGTGGTGGCAGATGAGGTCGAACAGATACTGTCCTTTTGCATCCCGCTGCAAGACAAGGAGAAAACAATAACATGAGGAACTGACAGAAAACACAAGAGCACTACAAACTACTGTAAGCAGGCAATTTCGAGGAAATACCCCCACTTAAAGGACATAAGTGGGCTGGCCCAGGGACTCAACTCCATTAGGACATGAGGGAGAACCTTTGCCAAAGTTTGAGTGTGAGACTAAGGGCAAAGAGGGAGGTCATTTACTGATATATAAATGTGCTTCATATTTCCCAGAACCTGTGGAAATATCTAGGATTTATACAATATTTATACAATACAGTCTAACCCAGCCACCACAGCCATCTGCTGAGTCTGGGCCAGAAACCCTCCATAGCTGAGAAAAAATGAGAGAGTGGATTAAGTGTGCTGAGATCTGGCTGGGTTAGACTGATGAACTGTGACCCTCCCTTGCTTGCGTGTGGGCACGCTGCCCTATGAGCAGCAGTCTGGCACACCACACAGTGGCACAGAGGACTGGACGCAGTGGGCACACTCCTCCACTGACTCTCTACTGCACATCTGATGCCCCCGTCGGTCTCCTATATTCTGCACAGCCACAGGTGCAATTCCTATGGACTAACCCAGCCTCCCTATTGAGTCCAGACCCTCTACACTGAGTTTAATGCAAATGTTTCTTCTCCCTAAAATTACTGTACCTCTAGGCCTGTACATTTAGACAGACAAATGGTGTGTTACAGCACCTCCGCTTATATTCTAAGCTTTAATGAAGGTTAACCAAGTATCACACAGTTTAGGTATGATGATTGGTCAAACCCATAATACACTATATACAGTATATTATGCTGAGAAAAATTGCATATGATTTAAAGGCATTAATTAAGGTCCTGGGTTTAAACTAAGCTAACATATGTACCGTAATTTCCGGACTATTAAGCGCACCTGAATATAAGACGCACCCACTGAATACAGTTTTTTTTTTTTTTGAACATAAATAAGCCGCACATGTCTATAAGCCGCAGGTGCCTACCGGTACATTGAAACAAATGAACTTTACACAGGCTTTAACGAAATACGGCTTGTAACAAAAATAAATAGGCTTTAACGAAACACGGCTTGTAACAAAAATAAATAGGCTTTAGCGAAACACGGCTTGTAACAAAAACAAAAAAATTAGCAGTAAACAGTAGCCTACCAAGAAAGTCATTGCTCCAGACCAAGCTCCCGTGCAGCAGCTCTAATTCCTTTTCCAACAGCCAGATCAATCGCCTTCAACTTGAAAGCTGCATCATTTCTCCGTGTCTTTGCCATGATGAGGGTGACAAAATGACTACTGTAATCAGAATGATGGGAAGTTTGAGCGCGCTCGATTTAATCTAAACAGTAAACAAAAAAGTTGTTTGACCTTAACCCGTTCGGCAATTTCATTGGTCTAATGAAAGCTTCATGCCGCCAAAAAACTGAGCACGTCACAGAATGTTTTTATTTATTTATTTATTTGAAAGCGGGAAAAATCCATATATTAGCCGCGTCATTGTTTAAGCCGCGAGGTTCAAAGCGTGGGAAAAAAGTAGCGGCTTATAGTCCGGAAATTACGGTAATTGTTTTCCGATGGTCATACCAACCAACATTTTTGCTTTTTGATTTAGTTTTAGGACCCCTGTAAGTATCCCCCCAATAAATTGAATTTGGCCTTACTGCTATTGGCCCATAGAAACGCATTGAATAACATATTCATACATGACAAAAGACAGTAAAAAAATACATAAAAAGGAAGTATGCTTTGATGTGCCTGTCCTATATCTGAGAGATATGAGAAAGCTCATGAAATTATGATGTTTTTTTACCCATATTGAACACTTTTTTGGCACTAAAGTACTTCCAGACTGAGTGTACAAAATATTAGGAACACCTGCTCTTTCCATGACAAAGACTGACCAGGTGAATCCAGGTGAAAGCTATGATCCCTTATTGATGTCACTTGTTAAATCCACTTCAATCAGTGTAGATGAGGGGGAGGAGACGGGTTAAAGAAATATTTTTAAGCCTTGAGAGAATTGAGACATGGATTGTTTATGTGTGCCATTCAACATGGGGGACAAAATATTTAAGTGCCTTTGAACAGGGTATGGTAGTATGTGCCAGACACACCGGTTTGAGTGTGTCAAGAACGGCAACGCTGCTGTGTTTTTCACACTCAACAGTTTCCCGTGTGTATCAAGAATGGTCCACCACCCAAAGGACATCCAGCCAACTTGATACAATTATGGGAAACATCGGAGTCAACATGGCCTAGCATCCCTGTGGAACGCTTTTGACACCTTATAGAGTCCATGCCTGACAAATTGAGACTGTTCTAAGGGCAAAAGGGGGTGCAACTCAATATTAGGAAGGTGTTCCTAATGTTTTGTACACTCAGTGTATATAATTCCATTCATTTTTTTAACTGGTCCCGGGCTACCTTAAGATGAGTCTTGTGAGGCAGCATGTACGTGTTCGTAAGAGTCTCACCTTTCGATGATGGGGTCATATTACTGTGTAGCCCAAACTGTTCGGACGCCTCAGATAGAAGTTTGCAGATCGGCGGTACCTACTTCAGACAAGGCCCGTGACGCTTGTGAGGGTCGTAGAGACAAACGGAGAACACAATCGTGCTCGTGAGAGTCTCATCTTTCCATAAAGGGGTCATATTAGCATTAGTAGCCAAAACCGTTCAGGTAGCTCTGCCACCTTCCACCGCAGATGCGGAAAGCCAACATCGGCGGATGCGGTGGATTGAGCCCATGCAAAACAACATATATCTCTAGATTAAACAGATGGATTTTTGATTATGCTAATTAGATTTCCACGGGGGCGCGGGCATCGACTCTAGTTAAGAGGAGATCAAAGAGAAGGCAAGGCAGAGAAGGAGAGGATAGAAGAGGAGGGGAGACTCTGCCCACCTGCACCAGCACCAGTTTTCCCCTTCCTCTCTCACACACCACTGAAAGACCTATCAGGCTCCCAGCTCTGATTACTATTTAAAATGTCACTCAAATCAACATGTTTTCCATAATAATATCCACCCTCTCTGAATTATTCCAGAAAGATAAGTTATGTGAATTTTCAGCAAACATTGCACACCACCATAATAAGTTGTTACCCTCTGGTGGAGCTTAAGGCATTTGTAAGGGCTGCTGGTATTAGCAGAAGCACAAACCAGGGGTGATTACAGCTCATTGGAACAGGGTGGTGATCCATCCGGCAGGCAGGCAACTAATACATCTCTCTACCTAGCCTACAACCTGGGAGTTATATAGTGCAGACTCAGTCAGGCTGTCAGCTTAACACTGTGTCTGTTAGTCAGCTAACTAGAATAATGTACTGAAACTGGGTGGACTAGGATTCTGATACACTGGCACCCCTCACAGATTACTGTGCAACATCAGGAAACGACAGACTAAATTATTACAATTATTACAATATCCTGAATCAGTACCAATGTAAAAAGTCACCTTCAAAGCAATGCTATAAAAGAAAAGAAATGCAATGTGAATGATCTGTTTATCGCTCAGTGCCATTGCATTTTAATAGCTGAAAAGGATACATGCAGGTGCTGAAGTTGTGCCTTCTAGGCATGACATGTGTGACATATTAAGAGGATTGCATCTCCCAGTCTTACTAATAACTGGGATGTGGATGAAGAGGTGATACATCAGTGCCAGGGAGAGAACACAGATTAATGATCGCTCCACTGCTCTGCCTCTCCTTCTCCCTCCCCATGCCAGGGACAAACAGGCCTCACGTGCCACCTCCCTCCATCCCCACTGGCTCACTCGGGGCCGTTTAATGGAGCTTAGTAATGCGGTCAGTCAACACACATGCTCCTCACAATCAAACTCATATAAGCTCATAAGTCTTCATGCAAACTTTTAAAGGAACACGCTTCAAGGTCAAGCATACGTATCATGCGTATCATGCGCCAGATGAATCTGTCACGCTCCTATTGATACCATGTCAGCCAATGAGGACTGCAGTCAGAGCTCTGCATGCCTATTTTTGGTAGTCTGACAGACGGGGAGCAGTCGACCTTAAACGCATACGATTGAAGCATGCAAAGCACAATGTGATGTGTGGGTGAACAGCAGAGGATTCCCTAAATGAGCTCCTGACACAGAGCGGGCTGAGGTCTGCTGAGAATAAGACACTGGCCATGCGTGGGTAACATGCTGCTGTTGGCCTGGACACCACCTGATGGCTGCTGCTGCTGCTGGATCTCACTGGATCTCTCCAGTCCAGAGGACAAGAAGACATGTCCCTCCCCCTCACCATCAAGAACAGTTTGACCCTTGAGCTGTGAGTGAAGGTCACCTCAGGCCAGGCTAGACCAGGGCAGTGGGCTGCTAGAGTCAGCCTCAGTCACTCTCTATGTCCTCATTGGGCCTGTGATGGCAGAGGAAGTGTCTCTTTGATCAGTAATCTCCTCAACGTCATTACTCAGGCTCCAGCTAACACACTTCATTAAGAGAGAGCCCTGTCAGAGAAGGTTTACCGGGTGCCTGCCGTGACTCTCCGGCCAAATATCAGTGCGAGCAAGCGCTGCTAACAGTCTGACCTTTCTCACAGTAAGACTTAGGGCTTGCGGACCTCCATGGGCGATCGTCACTGTCACTTCTAGACCTCTCCCTGACATCCAACTCAACCCGACATGCCTGCTTACTCGCCCCGGGCAGAAATTGAAGCGCAAAGGGGCAATGCATTGCGCAAGGACACACACACGCTTATCAATTATGCATATTACATCCTTATAAAATAGGTATTGGACACAGATCCCTCAATAAGATCAATCACAGTCTCTCACTCTGAGTATTGACACAATATCCCATCATAATAAAACATTCTTGTTCGCCTTGCATTTAGAATTAAACTTTGTTTATTCAACTTGAATAAGTTGTATTTAAAAAAAGCTGTAAATAGACAATACACATTGTTCTGAGATGCACCGGCCTCAAAAACCACCACTGGGCAGAAATCCCCGCCAAGGCGAGCCAATGACAAAGCAAAAAAGTCTGGAAGACAGTGATGTATATGGGCAAACGGTGACGCATTGAGTCAGACAGGAAGCCTGGCTTTTTTTTCAGACAGCAAGTGTGTTAGTATTCCATAACACTCCTCTATCCCTCTCTCGCTCCTTCTCCTGTCTCCCTCCCTGAGTCATCTCTCTACCCCACACAAAGCCTAGCTGCATTATCCCCCTCCAACAGGCTCTGTAATTATAGGATCTGTGACGGTCTGGCGGGAAAAAAGGATCTAATGAATGATACTGGTGAATTCTTAATTAAAACTAATGCAGCGTCTCTTCAGCTGAGTTGGTCATGGATTGTTAAAGGGTATAGACCAAACTGCCAATCCCCTGGTCTGACCATTAACTAACCAAATCAAATAGCATCTCCGATAAAGACATTGGTTTGTTCGTGTGAACAGGGATTCAGTGATTGTTGAGGTGGCAGTAGCATCTGGTGTGAAAACCTATGCATTCTGTTACCCCTAGTGAAATTTTACAGTTGGTGTGAAAACCTATGCATTCTGTTACCCCTAGTGAAATTTTACAGTTGGTGTGAAAACCTATGCATTCTGTTACCCCTAGTGAAATTTTACAGTTGGTGTGAAAACCTATGCATTCTGTTACCCCTAGTGAAATTTTACAGTTGAGAACACTTTTATAAAAAAGGGTAACAAAAGTTTTTTTTGGCCGTCCTCATAGGAGAACCCTTTGAAGAACACTTTTTGGTTCCAGGTAGAACCCTTTTGAGTTTCATGTAGAACCCTCTGTGGAAAGGGAAAGAACCCAAAAAGATTCTACCTGGAACCAAAAAGTGTTCTTCAAAGGGTTCTCCTATGAGGACGGCCAGAAAAACCTTTTAGGTTCTAGATAGCACTTTTTTTCTAAGAGTGTATGAAGGCCTCTTTCCACACATCCTGTAAACAGACTGCATCCTCTGCCATCAAATCCAAAGGATGATTCATAATAGTGATTGGGGGGGAAATAAATACAGTTGCATATCGGGATATTACTTTTGAAGTTATATCGTATCATTTTGACAATATCGCAATATTATGTTTGCGCTAGTTGGCTGCACCAAAACTCCAGTATTTTTCATTATATATCTTCTTTTTAAACAGGGAGCCAATTTGTTTTCAGACCTTTTATTTTCATGACTGATCAAAACTAATTTTCTCATGGCTCTCTCTTGTCCCTCTGCAGCAGACATATGGTGAGCAATATGTTTGTAACACCGAATCGCATAACAATCACAATATCGAATCGCAATACATATCTTATCGGCACCTAAGTATCGTGATAATATCGTATCGTGAGGTCACTTGCAATTTCCAGCCCTAATTCAACATAAATCATAAAAACATTTGGCTAAACCTGTGGCAAAATGCCTGTCCTGTACTAATACTACCGTACGCATAAGTAGTAGCACAGCCATGAAAAGGTGGGGTAATTCTATTAAATGTCATACTGCTTCACAAGCGTTTTCCTCTCCTGCGTTCTCTCTGTTAGCTGCAGTCTTAATTTTGTCATTAAACTGTAATTTACTGAACAATAGCTCATCCTGGAGGTAATGCTGCGCCAACAATAGCACATCTTCCATGCAATGCCATAACGTGTTACCTAAATGGTTGGGCTGCTTTAACTGGCAAAACAACCCCAGTCTCCATAATGTCTGTGTGTCCAAACAGACAGCTAGAGCTCCTGCAGAGTATAAGGCTTCACAGGACACAAAGTTGATGGAACTCTAGCCAGATATTTGAATGGAGCAGACTTATACGTACAGTATGCTCAATGGCAAAAAGACTGACCAGCAAAATAATCCCCAGTCTTAAAACAGCATCATTGCTACCCTATTTCCTAAGGGTCCCCTTGAGTACAATGCCCACTTTCCTTTCAGATGAATCATTCAAATGGGCTCTATGTCAACCTTGCAACACAGAACATTAATAAAAGACAGTTTCATTTCATAGAGAGGGGGAGGGAAACACAATGCTGTTGGCTCTTGTGTGACTGGTGCGTGTGTGTGTGTATGTGTGTTTGTGTGTGTGTGGTTTAAAGCACAGAGAGGACCTGGAGTGGTAAATCCCTGGGGTAATTCCTCTGGTTTCATTAATAGATTACTTTCCTTAGCATCAGGGCCCGGGGTGTGTGAGTGAAAGAATTGTTAATGTAGCACACTCAGCCTGTGTGAGGTTCAAGCTCAGGTTCTGCTGCCACAGCATCACAGCCTGGGGCCTGGGACCCAGAGCACACCAACGCATGCACACACGGCAACTCATCCACAACCCATTACATACAGTACACACAATACCTCTGCTTCAAACGGAAAATCAACAATCAAGTTCTTAAGCCTTTCCAAGTAACAATTAGAGAACGATTAACGATCACCCAGCAAACCTATTCGTTCTTTTAAACAGAGAACATAACATCAGACGGTTGTAAAGAGCAAATCTTTATGATGTAGATTTGTTAAAATCATTCTTAAGCACTCAAGACATTTATCAAGCACTTAAGCTTTATTGACCCCAGAGAGTGTCCTTCAGATATCTGCAGTGTTCTGCGGTAATGGGAATGTAAGTCAAAGGGATACAAAGCACATTCTCCACTCAGCCACTTCACACTTCCCCATAGCTTCACCTGCTAGGTTCATACTGTATGGTGGTGAATAGGGTTGCAAAATTCCGGGAACTTTCAATAAATTCCCTGGTTTTCCCAAAATCCCAGTTGGAGGTTTCTAGAATAAGCAGAAAATCCGGAATCCTGCAACCAGGATTTCTGTTGGAGGGAATTTATTGAAAATGCCATGAATTTTGCAACCCTAGTGGTGAACATTGGGAACGAGGCCATTGGCTTCCTCTAAACCTTTCACCTGCACTGGGCTGGTGCTGCTCATCTCTCCCAGTTAAAACCCCGACCACATAGTCTCCATCACACACTGGTCCCAATAGGAGAGGAGGCTAGGATGCCGGGGTTAGATGGGGATAAGCTGAACTGACATTTTGGGACCTGGGAGACGATGGTAGAATCTGCGGCTCAGACACAGTAGCTAATTAAAACTTTAGAGTCTATGATGACTCAAACAGGATAAAATCACACAGGAAGTGCTTAGTCCCCTACTGTAATCCCTGTTCACCCATGACTGTGTGGCCGCACACAACTCCAACACCATCATCAAGTTTGCTGATGACACGAAGATGGTAGGCCTGATCACGTACTGCGATGAGACAGCCTATAGGATGAAGGCTAGAAACTTAGCAGTGTGGTGCCATGACAACAACCTCTCCCTCAATGTCAGTAAGACCAAGGAGCTGATTGAGGACTACAGGAGAAAGAGGGGAGAGCACGCCCCCATCCAGTAGTGGAGTGAATCAAGCGGTTCAAGTTCCTTGGCGTCCACATAACTAAGGACTTAACATGGTCCACACACACCCGCACAGTTGTGAAGAGGGCACGACAGCGCCTCTTCCCTCTCAGGAGGCTGTAAAGATTTGGCATTTGCCCTCAGATCCTCATTGGACCTCGTATCCCCTCACGGGGGCCGAGCTCCCTGCCATCCAGGACTTCTATATCAGGCGGTGTCAGAGGAAAGCCCTAAAAATGGCCTCAGACTCCAGCCACCAAAGCCAAAGACTGTTGACTATGCTACCGTCCGGCAAACAGTACCAGAGCATCGGCTCTCGGACCAAAAGGCTCCTAGACAGCTTCTACCCCTAAGCCATAAGACCACTAAATAGCCATAAGACTACTAAATAGTTAATTCATTGGTTACCCTATCTGCACTGACCCTATCTTGCACTGACTCTATGCACAGTATTAACACACTATAGTCACGCACACACTACACTGACATTCTCACACAAAACCCACATAAATCCACATACACTACATACGCACACACACACACATAACATACAAACGCATAGCAACACAACACAAACACACATACAGAAAAAAGGGTTCCAAAAGGGAGGGATAGAGTTCTACCAAGAACCGTTTTGATCAGAATAACCCTTTTTTGGAAGACAAGGGTTCTTTGTAAGGCAAATGGTTCTACATATACCCTTTAACATCCTAAGAACTGTTTTTAAAAGTAAGGGTTCTTTGATTATTCTTTGGAAGGCAAGAAGGATTATTTGGAAGGCAAGAAGGGTTCTCGATAGAACCATATATAATATTTCCCAGCATGGTCTATTGCAGGGAGATTTTCAGAATTGTTTGTTTAACAATAATATCTGTGTTTTTGCATGTACTGTACATTGATTGGTTGATTAATTTTATGCAACACAAAGATAAATAACATAACGTTTTGTAACCTAATCCAATCTGTTAGTAATTGGATGAATTGCTGTTCCAGTTTAGATGATTGAGGTAGTCTCAGTATTCAATCTTCCCTACCCTGGCAGTCATTCTGAATACAGGTTGCGGGTGATTAACAAGTCCACTTGTTGGATATCCTAACTCTGGCTGGATTCCAATAGGAATTACACATCACTTTGCAAGGCATCATAATGTAATTTGCAGGCCTGATATGACCTGTAAACCAGGAGATTCCTAACATCACTGTGTTTGGAGATAACTAGGCTCTCAAAGAAAGCCTTATGATATACCCTGAGTATACAAAACATTAGGAACACCTTCCTAATATTGAGTTGCATCCCCGTTTGCCCTAAGAACAGCCTCAATTTGTCAGGGCATGGACTCTACAAGGTGTTGAAAGCGTTCCACAGGGATGCTGGCCCATGTTGACTCCAATACTTTACTTGACACAGGTGTGTCAAGTTAGCTGGATGTCCTTTGGGTGGTGGACCATTCTTGACTGTTGAGTGTGAAAAACCCAGCAACATTGCAGTTCTTGACACACTCAAACCGGTATGCCTGGCATCTACTACCATACCCCGTTCAAAGGCACTTAAACCTCTGAATGGCACACATAAACAATCCATGTCTCAACTCTCTCAAGGCTTAAAAATCCTTCTTTAACCTGTCTCCTCCCCTTCATCTACACTGATTGAAGTGGATTTAACAAGTGACATCAATACGGGATCACAGCTTTCACCTGGATTCACCTGGTCAGCCTGGCGTGGAAAGAGCAGGTGTTCTTAATGTTTTGTGCACTCAGTGTATGTAAAGTATTGTCATAAATAATTACATTTTAAAGGCTAATAAAGCTGAAGGAACCGTTCATAGAGGGTTTAGGAAGAACCCTTCAAAGATAAAATGGCTATTGGTCGAACCATATACGGGGGTTATTTGAAGAACCCTACATCAGCAAAGGTGTCTACCCAGCACCAAATAGCGTTCCCCTATGGGGACAAACCAAAGTACCCTGTATGATTCTATGTAGTGCCTTTTTGTGTGTGTACACACACACACTTTTACACTCATCATATGGTGCTGCTACTCTGTTCTGTATTTTACTCTTATTATTATCTATCCTGATGCCTAGTCACTTTACCCTGCCTTTATGTTCATATCTATACCTCGTACCCCTGCACATTGATCTGGTACTGGAACTCCATTTACCAGAAGATACCGACCCTGCCGTTACACTTGTTTACACTGAGCTGTACTGGGGTTGGAACCCAATCATGGTTACATTAAGACACCGTGGAGCTAACGTACCTCAAACTAGCAGTCTTCTCAATGGAGCAGTTTGGATAAAGGTTACATTTGGAGAACAGTGCGTTATCCCATCCTTGTATTCCGACCTATATATCGCACCGGCTCTACGGTGTCTTAATGTAACCATGATTGAATTCCGACCCCAGTGCAGCTCAGTGTAAACAAGCGTAACGGTAGCGTCAATATCTTCTGGCAAGTACTCCCTGTATATCGTTTCATTCTTGAGTATTTAATTACTCTTGTGCTACATTTTTTTTTTTATTATAATATTTTAACTGCATCGTTGGAAATGACTTGTAAGCAATCGTTTTACAGTAAAGTCTACTACACCCAATGTATTCAGTGCATGTGACAAATACAGTTTAATTTGAATTGACCTATCAGAGCTCACTGTGAAATGCTTGCTTATAAGCCTTTCCCAACAATACAGAGTTGAAACATCTCCTTAGTGTGACTGGAGTGTGCAAGAAGTACAGGATGCCAGAGCAGAACTGTTAGCAGGTCAGTGTAAGGAACCACAGTGAGTGGCAGAATGACTTAAGTGTGATCAGCCTGAATACTAAATACTATTCACACTCTGATCACTCATGGTAACATGCTAAACAGACAGGCAGACATCAGCATATACCCATGCCTCATGCCTGTACACATAAACAGAAAAATACAAGTTACATCTAAGAAATGCAGATATCCTAGTGTTAAATTCCATCTGTCAATACTCACATAGAATTTAAATTCCAAAACCTGTAATTTCCTGTTACCAGGGCTCTGTGTTTGTCACTGTGCCTACATGTACATGAACCTCCAGAAAGCTGTTGCGTGTTGAGAGAGTTGTATTGTCCAGGAACTAGTTCCTGCAGCCTCCTAGTAGCCAGGGTTCCCACCAGCAGCATAATGCTCTGCTTGGAGAAAAAGCAAGCTGTTCACACTCACCAGGCAAAAAGTGGGCCATCAAAACACGACGGGAATGAGGCGGAGTATGGATTTGCCCCAGAAACAGGAAGAAACAGGAAAACTAGAAAAGCAACAGAAGCTGGGGAGTTGGGACAGACTGAAAACAACACAATGACTACATAATATAAACCACACATACTGTATCTCCTTGTATGAGCATCCATAGAAGCTTCTGAAAAGCTCAATTGAGCAGAATATTAAATGTAGCTGTATGGAATGCAAGTCGGCATGTACGGAACACACATGATAATCAAACCCTTCAGCGAGAGCGGATCCACACTATCCACACTAATGCCAGAGTAATACTTCCAGTACTTCAAGTTCAATAATGATGCATAATTAACGATTGTCAGTGGTGGAAAAAATACTCAAAAGTCATACTGTAGTAAAAGTAAAGGTACCTTAATAGAAAATTACTCAAGTAAAAGTGAAAGTCACCCAGTAAAATATTACTTGAGTAAAAGTCTAAAAGTATTTGGTTTAAAATATACTTAAGTATCAAAAGTAAATAGAATTGCTAAAATGTACTTTAGTATCAAAAGTAAAAGTACTACAAATTTAAAATCCTTATATTATGCAAACCAGACAGCACAATTCATTTTTTTATTTTATATTTACAGATAGCCAGGGGCACACTACAGCACTTTGACATTAATTTACAAACAAAGCATTTGTGTTTAGTGAGTCCGCCAGATCAGAGGCAGTAGGGATGACCAGGCATGTTCTCTTGATAAGTGTGTGAATTGGACCATTTCCCTGTCAAAATGTAACAAGTACTTTTGGGTGTCAGAGAAAATGTATGGAGTAAAAAGTACATTATTTTCTGTAGGAATGTAGTGAAGTAAAAGTAAAGTTCAGAAATATAAATAGCAAAATTAAGTACAGATATCCCAAAAAACTACTTAAGTAGTACTTTTATTTAAAGTTTTTGTTACTTTTACCCCTTTTTCATGGTATCCAACAGTCTTTTCTCATCACTGCAACTCAACTCAACCACACTGCTTCTTGACACAATGCTAACTTAACCCAGAAGCCAGTTGGAGGAAACACCATGCACCTGGTGCCCAGCCTGCCACAGGAGTCACTAGCGCACAATGGGACAAGGACAAACCCTCCCCTAACCTGGACCAATTGTGCACCACCCCATGGGTCTCCCAGTTGTAGCCAGCTGCGACAGAGCCTGGACTCGAACCATGAATCTGTAGTGGCACAGCTAGCACTGTGATGTAGCGCCACTCGGGAAGCCACTTAAGTAGTACTTTAAAGTATTCTAAGTTAAGTACTTTACACCACTGACAATTGTATCGTAGCTCTCTGATAACCGCTTGAATAAACACATACATTTTTAAATACACATTTTAATGTATGTATAATCATATCCATGACAAACATTCAGACTTTGCATTGAGTATCTGACTCATGCATACCATCTATCCAATCAGATTAAAGCAAGAACACATACAGACATCTTCAATCGGGTGCTAACAACAATCTGTACCATTCTTGTCAGTATCCTCCTGTCCACCCTCTCTGGAATGTCTTATTAAGTACATACAAAAATTAGATGAAGCCATCAATTGCAACATTCAGAAGGGGGGATTGGGACTGTACTGGACTGGGTTCTGTAAGAGAGCCTGGTCTATCTGAATCATTTATTGAGGAGATTGTGGCTCCCCGGGGCCTCCATTAACGCATTGACACGCAAAGCCGCAGTGTTCCTCTCACGCCTGCATGCACAAGGAGCCAGTCTCCAAGGCCAAACAGCTTTCTGCATTTTCATGGCTGGATTCACCAGTGGTAAGTGATCTCTCCTGAGGCTTGGGAAACAATGGAGGGGGTAAAGTGGCACCATGGAACTCCCTGCCTCTCCACATGGAAACCTCAGGTAGCCAGAGGAACTCCAGTCCTGAGGCAGGAGCTGTACTGTATTGCATGCCATTTCACCACTCCCCTTTTCTCTTCTCCAGTAACCCTGCCGATACTGATTGATTAATATAATACAGTTTGTAGAAGAAAAAAAATCGATAATGTGTTATTATCTGCAGTCAAGCACACTCCATGCTACAGTGTGTTGCTTCCACTGCAAGCTGGTAACAGTTCACAAAACCACAATGACATTAAAATGACAAAACATGTCATTGAACAGAAGGACCATCTCCCTCAGCAAGGACAGAGGTACCAGGGTATAACCTTCACAGCGATTTTTGCCCGTTCTTTTTCAGTAAGACCAATGCACATAGTTTCACAGGGAGAAGAGTGGATCTGTCGAGCTGAGCTCATGTAGGCCTACGGCAGAGGTAACATCATCAGCATAGAGATAGAAATCAAGCTTTCCGCTGCAATTTACTCCTGAGCTTTTCGCCGGCTTCTGCACTTCTCTCTGTTTAAATATTTTTCCCTTCTTTTGATTACAGAAATATTAGTATGATATTCCTGAGAAACAACACTGACTGCAACGATCAGTCACTGAATGTGCAGTTTACTTGCAATACTGTATGTTGAGCTGGATCCTCTCTAAAATAAATATAAATGCATTAGATCCCAGTGTGAGGATGGTTGAGACGGGGCAACTGCTCTCTCAGTAGATGAGGGTTTGAGGGGTGTTGTTGACTAAAGGGATCTCTGTGGTGTGTGTGCTGTGTGTGTGCAGTTGCTGTGAAGAAAGAGAAAGTAAGAGAAAAGACTGCAGCAGCTGCAAAGTTCAAGAGATGTGCATTTGGCACAGTCCACCTAATACATATGGACGAGGTGGAGAAAGATTTTGGCATGGCATCCAGAGAGGCATTAAAATAGCCAGAGCTGTGCAAAAGCTCTTAATTATGCAAAAAGGAAGAGAGCTTCCTGCTCTGACCACAGTGAGCAGCACAGACTGGTGACATGTTAACCATCTACTGTAGCACTAAGAGGATACAGACATCATATCAGGGAGACAGCCAACACCGGGCCAGAATCTGATGAACAGAACAAGCTCTCTGATTGGATTGGCTCAGTGGGCATTCCAGTGGCGTCCCTTACATGGAACTGTCAGACATATAGTGTACACCCAGACAAGGAAATGCTTCATACTGTATATCAGACTGCTCACAGACAGAAGCTGTCTTTGGTATTGGGACTGTTGTATCCCCACAAAAAAAACACAGCACTATGATCCTTTGTGCACACACACACACACACACACACACACACACACACACACACACACACACACACACACACACACACACACACACACACGCAAGTATGCACAATCACGCACACGTACATAAAATGTGACAAATAAATGCACACTTATGGTCTAAAGTAGCCTGGCCTCACCTTGAATCCACCACGCTCTGTTGAAGCAATTTATCAAACAGCACAGACTAGGTGATGCCCCTGTCATCACTCTTCTGTTCACCACCCTGGCTAGGCGCTGTGCAGCTCTATTATGGACAAGGTGGTCACATGTTGTGGCTGTGTTGGGTAACATTATGTGACAGGGAAGAGGCCAGTCCCCTGGAGAAAACTCTCTAAGAGGGAGAAACCAAGAGGAACATGTCTACTGGAGGGAACCAAACTGCCTCTGAAATCATCTTCATACAGCCCCACAGTAGGCTACCATACACAAATCAAATCAAAGTTCATAAGTCGCGTACACAGATCTGCAGATGTTATCGCAGGTGTAGTGAAGTGATTGTGTTTCGAGCTCCAACATTGCAGTAATACCTAGTGATACAAAACAATTCACACATCATCCCAAAAATGAAAAAAATGAAAAAAATAAGGAAATTAAAAATGATCAGAACGAGCAATGTCCGGAATATAAATATATATACATATAATGGTGTGTATAGACAGTATGGACAGTATATGAATAGAAAAGGTGTGTGCAGTAGCTATATAGGATGAGCCATGAGAATACAGTATATACAGTTGAAGTCGGAAGTTTACATAAACCTTAGCCAAGTACATTTAAACTTAGTTTTTCACAATTCCTGACATTTAATCCTAGTAAAAATTCCCTGTCTTAGGTCAGTTAGGATCACCACTTTATTTTAAGAATGTGAAATGTCAGAATAATACTAGAGAGAATGATTTATTTCAGCTTTTATTTCTTTCATCACATTCCCAGTGTGTCAGAAGTTTACATACACTCAGTTAATATTTGGTAGCATTGCCTATAAATTGTTTAACTTGGGTCAAACCTTTCGGGTAGCCTTCCACAAGCTTACCACAATAAGTTGGGTGAATTTTGGTCCATTCCTCCTGACAGAGCTGGTGTAACTGAGTCAGGTTTGTAGGCCTCCTTGCTCGCACACGCTTTTTCAGTTCTGCCAACACATTTTCCATAGGATTGAGGTCAGGGCTTTGTGATGGCCACTCCAATACCTTGACTTTGTTGTCCTTAAGCCATTTTGCCACAACTTTGGAAGTATGCATGGGGTCATTGTCCATTTGGAAGACCCATTTGCAACCAAGCTTTAACTTCCTGACTGATGTCTTGAGATGTTGCCTCAATATATCCACATCATTTTCCTACCTCATGATGCCATCTATTTTTGTGAAAAGCACCAGTCCCTCCTACAGCAAAGCACCCCCACAACATGATGCTGCCACCCCTGTGCTTCACGGTTGGGATGGTGTTCTTCGGCTTGCAAGCGTCCCCCTTTTTCCTCCAAACATAACGATGGTCATTATGGCCAAACAGTTCTATTTTTGTTTCATCAGAGCAGAGGACATTTCTCCAAAAAGTACGATCTTTGTCCCCATGTGCAGTTGCAAACCGTAGTCTGGCTTTTTTATGGCGGTTTTGGAGCAGTGGCTTCTTCCTTGCTGAGCGGCCTTTCAGCTTATGTCGATATAGGACTTGTTTTACTATGGATATAGATACTTTTGTATCTGTTTCCTCCAGCATCTTCACAAGGTCCTTTGCTGTGTTTCTGGGATGGATTTTCACTTTTCGCACCAAAGTAAATTCATCTCTAGGAGACAGAACACGTCTCCTTCCTGGGCGGTATGACGGCTGCGTGGCCCCATGGTGTTTATACTTGTGTACTATTGGTTGTACAGATGAACGTGGTACCTTCAGTTGTTTGGAAATTGCTCCCAAGGATAAACCAGACTTGTGGAGGTCTACAATTTATTTTCTGAGGTCTTGGCTGATTTCTTTTGATTTTCCCATGATGTCAAGGAAAGAGGCACTGAGTTTGAAGGTAGGCCTTGAAATACATCCACAGGTACACCACCAATTGACTCAAATTATTTCAATTAGCCTATCAGAAGCTTCTAAAGCCATGACATCATTTTCTGGAATTTTCCAAGCTGTTTAAAGAGATATCCCACTGGAATATCCCACTGTATCCCACTGGAAATGGGATACAGTGAATTATAAGTGAAACAATCTGTCTGTAAACAATTGTTGGAAAAATTACTTGTGTCATGCAAAAAGTAGATGTCCTAACCGACTTGCCAAAACTATAGTTTGTAACAAGAAATGTGTGGAATGGTTGAAAAACACGTTTTAATGACTCCAACCTAAGTGTATGTAAACTTCTGACTTCAACTGTATATATGACTCCATATCACACATCAGTTGGCCTGAGCCTTCCAACCATCCCTGCATGTAAGGAGAGAGTAAATGTTGAAATGCACATCCACACTGAGCTATTCTCCTGTGGGCTCTGATTCAATCAATTAAATATACAAAAATGTGAATGACTTGGAGGCATTTTCTTGACTAAAAAGACATTACATTCAAGAGAGAATTACATTTTGGCAGTCAAAAGATAAACATTTCACAGTGAATGCCCTTGTTCTTCAGAAAAGCGCTTCTTGCTGCCCTGCTTCTTATGCACTCTCTTTTCTTTTTGAGATCTGACATCTCAGGTTTATTGAGGAAGACACACAATACTTTCAACAGCTGGTTTATTTGCGTCAGCAAATTCCTAAAGTGGCAGTCGAAGGGACAGTTTAACAAGCAAACTGGTGTTGGAAATAATAAAAATACAATTTTAAATGTCAAGAAAAGCTCCAATAAAAAATTCAGATAACCGGTTCCTGAACGAGGCTCATCAACAAAGCTGGCCCGAGAGGAGATGGAGAGAAAAAGAAGCAAGAGGAGTTGAAATGCAGGCACCTCTCACAGGGGGTTATCGCATTATCTGCTCACTAAGAGTGGCAATTATGCAAAACAGAGGGTGCAATGGAACTGGAACAATCAGCCCCAGTTGGTGTCTACGCATATTTTACAAACAGGAGGCCAAATTCAAAGGGCCGGTGAAGAGGAGTGGCTGTAGGCCACAGCTGCTCTGGCATGGTGGAGGGCTTGGAGCATGGAGGCAGAGAGGGCTCAGCTAACAACCAACCCAATCCTGGCCAGGGTTATCTATTGTTTTCAAAGAGCCAAGGGCCCAGACAGACTGTGGGCTTAATCTGTACCCTCAGACCATCTGGATCCTCTATTACCTATACAGTACAGGGAGCCTTCCACATGAAACCGGTCTGACATTACCTTCTGTTAAGGTGTACCAACTGGGGATATCTTAAAAGGCCAAATTAAACGGAGCGAGGCGAGAGAGAACTCTTAACAGGCTCAGGGGTACATAACTTCTGCTTCAGGAAGAAATCCAATGATACAGTAGTGTATGCACTCTGCAAGCGTATGGCTATTGCACTGATAAATGCCAAGGAAGAATTGTTCAGTGTGTGAAAGAGATCTTGCCAGCAATGTTAATGTGCTCAACTGGTGATGTAAAGTCAGGCTAAAACCCAAGTCTGAAGGCCAAGCAAAGATGTGCTTATGGTGATATCTGCTGTGGGAGTACCCAACAGAGCAATCCCCGGCAGGATAAAAGGCAGTAGTAGAACAGAATAAATGTCAGGTCTTGAGGGCTGATGATGAAGTCTAGAGACATTGAGTCACTGCCTCACAGACAGCATGACACCACAATGTGTTGTGTAAGGTGAGACTGATTAACGTATCACTATCAGGGCTCCGCAGATGCCAAATAATTTGTTATTGTTTCTAAGCTAATCCTCTGAACGACACCAATTGTGTGGCATGTATTCTATTCTGAGGGTATTTGCTACACTTTCTTACTGAGCAAAATTAACTATTGTACAGTAGAAGCGTAACTCCAACCCCAAATAATGCATTTAGTCTGAGCGAGTTTAGCAGTGAGAGAAATACTTAAAAATAGGCCATTCAGCGACAGATGCCACACTAGGCATTGGCACATTTCCAAAAACACAAAAGGCTGGAGTTGCAACATTCCTCGGCATTAGCATTGAATAGCCCCCATGATATGCAACTTTTCTGGGAAGTTAGGAACCAATATACACAGGCAGTTAGGAAAGCTAAGGCTAATTTTGCATCCTGTAGCACAAACTCCAAAAGGTTCTGGGACACTGTAAAGTCCATGGAGAATAAGAGCACCTCCTCCCAGCTGCCCACTGCACTGATGCTAGGAAACACTGTCACCACCGATAAATCCACGATAATTGAGAATTTCAATAAGCATTTTTTTACGGCTGGCCATGCTTTCCACCTGGCTACCCCTACCCCGATCAACAGCCCTCCACCCCCCACAGCAACTCGCCCAAGCCCCCCCATTTCTCCTTCACCCAAATCCAGATAGCTGATGTTCTGAAAGAGCTGCAATATCAGGACCCCTACAAATCAGCCGGGCTAGACAATCTGGACCTTCTCTTTCTAAAATTATCTGCCGAAATTGTTGCACCCCTATTACTAGCCTGTTCAATCTCACTTTCGTATCATCTGAGATTCTCAAAGTTTAGAAAGCTGCCACGGTCATCCCCCTCTTCAAAGGGGGAGACACTTTAGACCCAAACTGCTACAGACCTATATCTATCCTACCCTGCCTTTCTAAGGTCTTTGAAAGCCAAGTTAACAAACAGATCACCGACCATTTCGAATCCCACCGTACCTTCTCCGCTATGCAATCTGGTTTCAGAGCTGGTCATGGGTGCGCCTCAGCCACCTCAGCCACACTAGGCAGGTAGCCTAGTGGTTAGAGCGTTGGACCAGTAACTGAAAGGTTGCAAGATCAAATCCCTGAGCTGACAAGGTAAACATCTGTCGTTCTGCCCCTGAACAAAGCAGTTAACCCACTGTTCCTAGGCTGTCATTGAAAATAAGACTTTGTTCTTAACTGACTTGCCTAGTAAAAAAAAATTTCAACGATATCATAACCGCCACTGATAAGAGACATTACTGTGCAGCTGTATTCATTGACCTGGCCAAGGCTTTTGACTCTGTCAATCACCACATTGTTATCGGCAGACTCAACAGCTTTGGTTTCTCAAATGATTGCCTCGCCTGGTTCACCAACTACTTCTCTGATAGAGTTCAGTGTGTCAAATCGGAGGGCCTGTTGTCCGGACCTCTGGCAGTCTCTATGGGGGTGCCACAGGGTTCAATTCTCGGGCCGACTCTCTTCTCTGTATACAT
Organism: Salmo trutta; assembly: GCF_901001165.1. Classification (NCBI taxonomy): domain Eukaryota; kingdom Metazoa; phylum Chordata; class Actinopteri; order Salmoniformes; family Salmonidae; genus Salmo; species Salmo trutta. The sequence continues at coordinate 30,264,669 of NC_042973.1, read as the reverse complement.
CAATGATGTCGCTCTTGCTGCAGGTGATTCTCTAATCCACCTCTACGCAGACAACACCATTCTGTATACATATGGCCCTTCTTTGGACACTGTGTTAACTAACCTCCAGACGAGCTTCAATGCCATACAACTCTCCTTCCGTGGCCTCCAACTGCTCTTAGATGCAAGTAAAACTAAATGCATGCTCTTCAACCGATCGCTGCCCGCACCTGCCCGCCCGTCCAGCATCACTACTCTGTACGGTTCTGACTTAGAATATGTGGACAACTACAAATAACTAGGTGTCTGGTTATACTGTAAACTCTCCTTCCAGACTCACATTAAGCATCTCCAATTCAAAATGAAATCTAGAATCGGCTTCCTATTTCGCAACAAAGCATCCTTCACTGCCAAACATACCCTTGTAAAACTGACCATCCTACCGATCCTCGACTTCGGCAATGTCATTTACAAAATAGCCTCCAACACTCTACTCAACAAATTGGCTGCGGTCTATTACAGTGCCATCCGTTTTGTTACCAAAGCCCCATATACTACCCACCACTGCGACCTGTACGCTCTCGTTGGCTGGCCCTCGCTTCATACTCGTCGCCAAACCCACTGGCTCCAGGTCATCTACAAGTCTCTGCTAGGTAAAGCCCCACCTTATCTCAGCTCACTGGTCACCATAGCAGCACCCACCCGTAGCACGCGCTCCAGCAGGTATATCTCACTGGTCACCGCAAAGCCAATTCTTCCTTTGGCTGCCTTTCCTTCCAGTTCTCTGCTGCCAATGACTGGAACAAACTCCCAAAAACACTGAGGCTAGAGTCTCATATCTCCCTCACTAGCTTTAAGCACCAGCTGTCAGAGGAGCTCACAGATCACTGCACCAGTACATAACCCATCTGTAAATAGCTCATCCAACTACCTCATCCCCATACTGTATTTATTTATTTATCTTGCTCCTTTGCACCCCAGTATCTCTACTTGCACATTCATCTTCTGCAGATCTACCACTCCAGTGTTTAATTGCTATATTGTAATTACTTCACCACATTGGCCTATTTTTGCCTCACCTCCCTTATCCTACCTCATTTGCACATACTGTATATATACTTTTTCTACTGTATTATTGACTGTATGTTTGTTTATTCCATGTGTAACTCTGTGTTGTTGTATGTGTCGAACTGCTTTGCTTTATCTCGGCCAGGTCGCAATTTCAAATGAGAATTTGTTCTCAACTAGCCTACCTGGTTAAATAAAGGTGAAATAAAAATAAATAAATAAAAAACAACATTCAATAGGATGATCTGAAAATAAATAATTTTACTCACAATTTTGTCCTCAAAGCTTAGACGAATGATGGAAGAATGGCGGAAAGCTACTTTGCGCCTAATCCAAGTCCCTAACTGTCTCGAGCTGTCAGAGTGTGGCATGCAGTCCTTCATACGGAGAGTAGCCAAGGATTATGTCATTTCAGATTAGATTAAACTATGAGGGTTTACAGATTTGATGTATTGAATCTCATTATGTCAATGGATTACTATTGAAAGCATTACTCTGGTATCTGGCCTTGTTTTCTCTGATGGAATCTCAGTTTTTAGTGACTCCTTAATAAAATTCACAAAGCTTCTAATGTTTTTACATGGACACAAATGGATTGTAACATCATTTGGCAAATAGACATGTCAATATTTATTGTTAATGTTACATTTCTGAGGGCATAGTTGAATGAAATCAGTTTTGCTGTTGTATTTTCTGCAACATTGACACTGCATGCTAAGCCGACTGGACTTGTGGACTTGTGATTTGGGGGAGGCCTAATGTTATGAAGCAGATGACAAATCGTGTTGCGTTTGCACTGGGCCACCCTGTCGCTTATAATTTAATGACTTGACACAAATGTCATTTGGTGGTTATCAAAGGCGGCACTGTTTTAGAGTGCACTGGAAAAACCACAGAGGCATTGAAGTGGCCCTTTGTTTCACAGCAGTGAATTCCTTGGTGTGTAACCAATAAGATAATTTCTTAATTTCCCAGCGTAGAGGAAGCAGGCAGCCATCTGAATGTAAAGCTCATCTCTAGGGAGAGTAGTTGATCGCTAAAGGTCACTGTATCTCAAGTCAAGCCCCAAATGACGCAGAGAGAATGAACCTTTTTTCGTTGCAACGGAACATGCATGAAAACATGAGAGGAATGTCAACCTGTTTCAACCCTCCATACAGTATTTCATGTAGTTAATCAAATTGGAGTTTTCTGCACAATCCTGAGAACATATTCTGGAAGTTCCATTAATCACTTTGTTATTGTATTATCAGTAATAAGGCACGCCTCCATTCACATCAACGGGGCTGTAGTGTAGCGGGTCGAGAGTATCTAGTTCCTTGGCGTCCACATCACTAACAAACTGTGGTCCAAACACACCAAGACAGTCGTGAAGAGTGCACGACAACGCTTATTCCCCCTCAGGAGACTGAAAAGATTTGGCATGGGTCCTCAGATCCTCAAAATGTTCTACAGCTGCACCATCGAGAGCATCCTGACAGGTTGCATCATCGCTTGGTATGGCAACTGCTCAGCATCCGCCCAAGGCGCTACAGAGGGTAGTGTGTACATCACTGGGGCCAAGCTTCCTGCCATCCAGGACCTCTATACCAGACAGTGTCAGAGGAAGGTCCTAAAAATTGTCAAAGACTCCAGCCACCCAAGTCATAGACTGTTCTCTCTGCTGCAGCACGGCAAGCAGTACCAGAGCGCCAAGTCTAGGTCCAAGAGGCTCCTTAATGGCTTCTACCCGCAAGCCATAAGACTGCTAAAAAGTTAATCAAATGGCTACTCTGACTATTTGCATTGACCCCGTTTTTTACGCTGCTGCTACTCGCTGTTTATTATCTATGTATAGTCACTTTAACCCTCCTACATGTACATATTACCTCAATTACCTTGACTAACCTGTACCCCCTGCGCATTAACTCGGTACCTGTATATAGCCTCGTTAGTGTTATTTTATTGTGTCACTTTTTTTCTTACTTTAGTTTATTTAATTTTGTATTTATTTTCTTTGCAAATATTTTCTTACTTACTTTTTTAAAATTCAGCATTGTTAGTTAAGGGCATGTAAGTAAACATTTCATGGTAAGGTCTATACCTGTTGTATGCGGCGCATGTGACAAATACAAGTTGATTTTATTCAATTTTATTTTATATTGTGACATTTCCTTTGTAACATGATGACACCTCATTATATTCAGTGTCCACTCAGTGGCTTGTGTTAATGTTGTTTCTTTTAGCAAAAGCATTTCAGTGTGTGTGTGCGTAGTATATAGTCAGTACTATACCCTTCATGCCGAAGGTCAGAAGCAGGGCTGTCACCTCATCACCCTAAAGGATGGACAGACATGAACTACGGCACCTCCCTCTCCCTCACTCCCTCAGACTCTCTAGTCCAGCATGCTGGTTGCTGTCTTATTCAGAAGTCATTCTCTGTGGTAATGATAGAGCATTAGGCTACTTGCTAATACAGCAGCATGGCCTGATATGCACCCATTAAAAATCCTTTCTCTCTCATGTCGCTTTAGCTTTGCTCTTTATGCATAAGCTCTGCACATATCTATTACTTGTGATTCCTACCATCGTTTTGTGTTATTTAACATGTTCCCCTCAGCCTGCTCTCTTCTCCCTTACTCATTAGAGAAATGGCATGAGACAGGGATTTAGATGCCAGCTTCCCTCAAAGTGATAGATAAATCTCATTAATGAGAGGACACCCTGTCAAGGAATATTGACAGTTTCTCATGTGAGCCTGGGCTGCTAAGCGCTGCGCTTTTAGTGTCAGAACACGAAACCTCTCTCTCCCGCTCCCCCTTTCTGTTGCCTGTAGCGTAGTGTCTCTTGTGTACATTGTATAGTTACAGTAAAGCTAGAGTGTTTTCCCAGTTGCGGCCTTGGTCATCATTGTTTACATATCTTGCATTACTCATCTCATATGTATATACTGTATTTTATACCATCTATTGCATCTTGCCTATGCCACTCTGTCATTGCTCATCCATATATTGATATGTATATTCTTATTCCATTCCTTTACTTAGATTTGTGTGTATTAGGTAGTTGTTGTGGAATTGTTAGGTTACATGTTGGATATTGCTGTATTGATATTGCGGCACATGCTAACCATGTGTATGTGACCAATAAAATTTGATTTGATTTAGTAATCTCAGGTTTAAAACAGAGGGTTAGGGTCAGATTTGCAGATTGAGATTAATTTAGTTTTTTTAGCGGATTCAATGGCTGTCAGTGATCCAGGACAAAGCATCATCATTCCAAAGGGATTTAACGGTACAGTTACGTTTTTGGTCCGATGCCACTGAGAGAGGAGATAAATTACTTAATGAGCATTACTCTTCAGATCTGTCTTTAAAGTGGAAATTAAAGCATTTAAGCAACATGAAATCTTATAAAAATCTGTTCATATATACCCCTGAGGACTTAATCGCCCTAGCAGAGTTGGTTAGGCTGACTAACAATTACTTTTTTTGCCTACGTTTACTGACACCAGTCATATTCAACGGGTGTTGAGCGTTCGTAAATTCATCAGTTATTTTGCACTCTGGCACACTCAGATGAGAGTCCTCTGAAATCGGAGTAGCTAGATCACCAGAGTGAATTTGCTAATGCAAGAGATATGCTAGCTAACTGGATAACATTCATGCTGGCTAGCTAACCAAATGACACCTGCATCTCTAGCTGTTTATAGCCACTGAAAAACGATATCAAAAAGTCTGTCACTCACCCACTTCTCCGATGAAATGACATCTCTCCTAGAAGCTAGCTAGCTAGCTATCTAGTTAACATTAGGCTCTGTGTTTTTCGCTTGCTACGTAAATAGATACACTAGCCTATTAGCCACATTATGACTGACTTGTGATCATTGCCCTTGCTAGCCTGACATTCCCAGCCTTTGTTACATTTGTCAATTTTTGTCCAAAATATTGAGTCATTGAAACTGAAACAGTGTCATGACGTCAATGGAGGCAGTGTCATGACTTCCGCCGAAGTCGGGTCCTCTCCTTGTTCGGGCGGCGCTCGGCAGTCAGCGTCGCCGGTCTTTTAGCCATCACCGATCCACTTTTAATTTTCCATTTTTTTGGTCTTGTTTTCCTCACACCTGGTTTCATTCCCCTCAATCACATGTGTATTTAACCCTCTGTTCTCCCCATGTCTTTGTGTGGGATTGTTTATTGTTTGATGTATGCGCACGTTAGACTGGTTGACCTGGGTTATGTCAACCCGTATTGTATTTCGTGTTCGTTGTGCCCTGTGTTTTTGGTTCACCTAAATAAAAGGCTCCGTTTGCTACCCAATATCTGCTCTCCTGCACCGGACTCCCGTACAGCCATTTATGCATACTTGACAGGCAGCAAACAATGTACCAGGCCAGCTGCGATTTACAGCCTGATAGCAATATTTTTAGAACTTTTGGCTCATTAATCTATATGGTCCAAATCAGGATGATCCATACTTTTTCAAAAACATTTATACCAATTTATTGAATTTACAGGCAACAAATGATCAAATCATTATGGTAGGAGACTATAACACAGTGATAAGTACCTCAATGAACCGTAAAGGTAATCACTCTACAAACTATCATCACTGTGCCTTTAAGGAAATCAAAAATATTATGGACACATTAGAAATAGTGGATATTTGGAGACTAAAAAACCCAGACCTAGTGAGATATACATGGAGGAGACTGAATCAAGCTAGTCATCTTTACTACTTTCTTGTTTCTTTCTCTATTGCATCAAAGGTTAAAAAAGTTTTAATAGGAGACAGAATGGGATCGGATCATCATCTAATTAGCATTCACATAACTCTTATAGATTTTCAGCGTGGACTGGAAATATTGGAAATTTAATCAAAGTTTACTGGAGGACAACATATTTTTAACTAAGACAAAATTATTTATAACAGAATTCTTCCAGTATAATATAGGTTCAGAAAATCCCCTTATTGTTTGGGAAACCTTTAAATGTACCTTATGAGGTCATTCAATTAAATATTCATCAATAATAAAAAAGCAGTTTCTGACTAAAGAGACAAGTGTCACAAGCGTTGTTAAGGACCGACCAAGGCGCAGCGGGTATAGTGCTCATTCTTACTTGTTTATTTAAAGAGAACACTTAAACAAAGAAAAAAAAAGACAGCAAACAGTTCCGTAAGGTTCACAGACTATAACGGAAAATAACCACCCACAAAAACACAGGAAAAACAGGCTGCCTAAGTATGGCTTCCAATCAGAGACAACAAAAGACACCTGCCTCTGATTGGAAGCCATACCTGGCCACACATAGAAAAAGAAACTTAGAAATAGAAAACTAGAACCAAAATCCCCTAGAACCAAAAAAAAACAAAAAACACACAAAACAAACACCCCCTGCCACGCCCTGACCTTACTACAATTTCAAATGACCCCTTTACTGGTCAGGACGTGACAACAAGACTAACCAGGGAAATCCATGAACTAAAAGTACAGGTAGATAGCAATAAAAACGATACTACAGAGATACAACATAAGTTAGAGGAAAACCAAAAAGAACTTGAGGAACTTATTCAAGAACAATCTAATGTAATCTATTACAAAAATTAAGCAAACTGGATGGAATATGGAGGAAAATGCACCAAATTCTTCCTGAAAAAAAAGAACTTGCAGAAACTCGTTACTGAAGACGGAGTCATCTATGATTCTCCGAATAATATTTTAAAAGATGAAGCTAATTTTTTAGGCAGATGTTCTCTTTTCGTCTCATCCTCTCCCACTGCATGAGGACTACGGTAAGGAATTCTTTCCAAATAATATTTAAAAAATGAAAATTAACAATGTACAGAAAGATCAGTGCAAAGGCCAAATTACAGAGGAAGAACATTTTGAGGTTATTAAATCCTTTCAGTCTGGAAAAACCCCAGGGCTTGATGGCATACCGGTAGAGGTATATCAAGCCTTTTTTGATATACTAAAGCTCTATTGTTAGATTGTTTTAACTACTCCTATATAAATGGTAGTCTGTCAGGTACTCAGCAGGAAGGTCTGATTCCTCTATTATTAAAACAAGACCCAGATGGCAAATATAAAGACATTTACATTTCAGTCATTTAGCAGACGCTCTTATCCAGAGCGACTTACAAGTAGTGAATACATACATTACATACATTTCATTTCCATGCATATTTTTTTTTTTGTACTGGCCCCCTGTGGGAATCAAACCCACAACCCTGGAGTTGCACACACCATACTGGCATTGCAAACACCATGCTCTACCAACTGACCCAGTCTATCTTAAAAACTGGAGGCCCCTTATACTTCAATGTTGTGATGCAAAAATACTAGCAAAATGCATAGCACTCAGAATTAAAAGGGTTTTACCAGGTATTGTTCATCCTGATCAGACAGGTTTTTTACATGAACGATACATTGGAGATAATATACGACAACTACTATAAATAATAGAGCATCATGAAACATCTAAGAAGCCAGGCCTGGTATTTCTAGTGGATTTTGGAAAGGCATTTGATAAAGTTTTTACATTTTGGTAATTCTCTTATAAAATGGGTAAAAAGAATGTATAGCAACCCCAGGTGTAAAATAGTAAATAACGGCTACTTCTCAGAGAGTTTTGAATTGTCAAGAGGAGATAAACAAGGGTGTCCACTGTCACCATATCTATTTGTTATGGCCATCGAAATGCTAGCTATTAAAATCAGATCCAATAACAACATTAGAGGATCAGAAATCCAAGGCTTAAAAACAAAGGTGTCCATGTATGCCAATGACTCAAGTTTTATATTAAGTCCACAAGCTAGAACCCTGCAATATCTCATTGAAGATCTAGATAACTTTTCTGTACTCTCTGGACTAAAACCTAATTATGATAAGAGTACAATATTACGTATTGGATCTTTAAAAAAAATACAACTTTTACATTACCCTGCAGTTTACCTATAAAATGGGCTGATGGTGAAGTAGACATACTTGGTATTAATTTCACAAAATATATAAATAAGCTCTCCACAATGAATTTCAATAGAAAACTTATAAAAATAGACAAGATCCTGCAACCACGGAGAGGTCTATACCTGTCTATTTATGGAAAAATTGCCCCGATTAACTCCTTAGTCATATCTCAGTTCACTCACTTACTTATGGCGCTGCCTACTCCTGATGATTCATTTTTCAAATCATATGAGCAAAAAATATTTATCTTTATCTGGGACGCTAAACCAGACAAAATAAAGTGTGCCTATCTATATAATGAATATGAATTGGGTGGGTTGAGATTATTACATATTAAAGAACTAAACCTCTCTCTAAAAGCTTCAGTTATACAAAAGTTTTATTTGAACCCTAAATGGTTCTCAAGTAGATTACTAAGAAAATCTCATCTATTGTTTAAAAATGGCCTTTTTGCCTTTGTGCAGATTGCCATATCTCATTTTTGATTAATTGCAAATAATACTTTTTTCAAAGTATCTCTCTTTTTCAAACAAGCATTGCAGAGCTGGCTACAATTTCAATTTTATCCCCCTGAAAAGATAGAATAAATATTACAACAAATATTATGGCCGAATGTGCTGGTTGATAAAATACCTGTATTTATGGGAAAGAAGTTTGAAAAGGGTATTTTGTTCTTGAATGATATTGTAAATTGGAATGGTAGAGTTATGTCCTTCATGGAGTTATGAGAATTGTACGGGAAGGTCTGCTCAATCCAAGAGTACAACCAATTGATTACAGCATTACCTCAACAATGGAGGAGGCAGGTGTCAGCGGGAGGAGGTAGGGAACTGGTCTGTCTGCCTAATATAACGGATCAAAACTGGCGGAGGAATAAAAATAGCATAAATAGGAAAGTATACCAGTTTCATTTGAGGACCAGGATGTTGACAACTGTGCCATACAGATTGCAAAATAGTTAGACATTTTTGATGTACCGATTCCATGGTACAGGGTGTACGAGTTGATATATAAAATAACGCAATATTCAAGACTTTGTGCTTTTCAGCTAAAATTATTATATAGAATTCTTGCCACCAACAAAATGTTGAATATTTGGAGAATAAAATCATCGAAGCTCTGCAGATTTTGTTGTGAGGATACAGAATCAGTAGACCATTTATTTTGGTATTGCCCTCAGGTAGCCTGTTTCTGGTCTCTGGTTCAGGAATGGCTGAAAATGCATAGCATTGACCTAAAATTGACCCTAGAAATAGTACTGTTAGGAGATCTGGAGAGACCAGGTCAGTCAACTACTAATATACCAATACTCTGGCTTAGTGTACGTCAAGAAATGTTGAGTCAAATAGAACCTATTTTAAAAGCTCTTATAAAGTTGGTTTTGTTGCATAAACTGAGAATTTGATATACAGTGCCTTGCAAAAGTATTCATCTCCCTTGGTGTTTTTCCTATTTTGTTGCATTACAACATGTAATTTAAATAGATTTTTATTTGGATTTCATGTCTTGGACATAACCAAAATATTCAAAATTGGTGAAGTGAAATGAAAAAAATTACTTGTTTAAAACAATTTAAAAAAAGGAAAAGTGGTGCGTGCATATGCATTCACCCCCTTTGCTATGAAGTCCATAAATAAGATCTGGTGCAACCAATTACCTTCAGAAGTCACATAATTAGTTAAATAAAGTCCACGTGTGTGTAATCTAAGTGTCACATGATCTCAGTATATATACACCTGTCCCGAAAGGCCCCAGAGTCTGCAACACCACTAAGCAAGGGGCACCACCAAGCTAGCAGCACCATGAATACCAAGAAGCTCTCCAAACAGGTTAGGGACAAAGTTGTGGAGAAGTACAGATCAGGGTTTGGTTATAAAAAACTATCAGAAACTTTGAACATCCCACGGAGCACCATTAAATCCATTATTTAAAAATGGAAAGAATATGGCACCACAACAAACCTGTCAAGAGAGGGTCGCCCACCAAAACTCACAGACCAGGCAAGGAGGGCATTAATCAGAGAGGCAACAAAGAGACCAAAGATATCCCTGAAGGAGCTGCAAAGCTCCACAGCGGAGATTGGAGTATCTGTCCATAGGACCACTTTAAGTCATACACTCCACAGAGCTGGGCTTTACGGAAGAGTGGCCAGAAAAAGCCATGTAAACGCTATGTCTGGCGCAAACCCAACACCTCCCATCACCCTGAGAATACCATCCCCACAGTGAAGCATGGTGGTGGCAGCATCATGCTGTGGGGATGTTTTTCCATCGGCAGGGACTGGGAAACTGGTCAGAATTGAAGGAATGATGGAATGCACTAAATACAGGGAAATTCTTGAGGGAAACCTGTTTCAGTCTTCCAGAGATTTGAGACTGGACAGAGGTTCACCTTCCAGCAAGACAATGACCCTAAACATACTGCTAAAGCAACATTTGAGTGGTTTAAGGGGAAACATTTAACAAAACTTGTCATGCTACAGTATGAGTAGGGTAGAATAACACAGGCAGAGATTTGGCCTGGAATCAATGTTTCCTTAAATTATATCCTGCGCACCCGCAGGCTCAGGGAAATTAACATGTTTCTCTTAGAGGATTTCTGAGGCATGAGTCCTAGACGCCATCCATGATGGATCTCTCTGCCAGCACTGCCTTAATAGCTTTTCTACCTCATCTCTCTCACATGGGCTTAGCAAAGCATTCTGGGTATGGTCACTTCTACCTAGATAAGGCCCCCATGTGATGATGGTTGCATGGAGCTGGGTTTCTGTACCTTTTCCCCTGAGGGGTGGTGCATCGAATCACTGGTACTCTCATGCTGCAGGCTGCTCTTGAAATCAGAAATACACCTTTTTGATTAAGAAGGAAAATACAGTATTCTTCCTGGATGTAACAAATGACAATGATTATTGCAAACAATTCATGTAACAAAGGCATCTGATTGTGATTGCCCACTCCTACAGAGTGTCGGGAAGCAAAGAGCTACAGTATGTTTCTTTTGTTTGCTTGAGAGGTCATCACTGGGTTACTATGAATAACAAAGTTATGGGCCCCCTACAAACATCTTTACATGACTTGGTTAAGTGTTGTCTTCTGGATTGCCCTGAAAGCTCAGTGAAGGTCTGGTGTGGGCATGATGAGACATACAGCACTGTATGTTGTGGAAAATAAAAAATAGTTGTTATTTTAATGCAACTTGTAGTGTGGATACTGAATAGATCAGACCCTGCTTTATGACGCAGAACGCCACAGGATGTTTTTGTGCTGGTCAAGGGCAGTCAGGTCTGGAGTGAACCAAGGGCTATATCTGTTCCTGGTTCTACATTTTTTGAATGGGGCATGCCTATTTAAAATGGTGAGGAAGGCACTTTTAAAGAATAACCAGGCATCCGCTACTGACGGGATGAGGTCAATATCCTTCCAGGATACCCGGGCCAGGTCGATTAGAAAGGCCTGCTCGCTGAAGTGTTTTAGGGAGCGTTTGACAGTGATGAGGGGTGGTTGTTTGACCGCAGACCCATTACGAATGCAGGCAATGAGGCAGTGATCGCTAAGATCTTGGTTGAAAACAGCAGAGGTGCATTTGGAGGGCAAGTTGGTTAGGATGATATCTAAGAGGGTGCCCGTGTTTACGGATTTGGGATTGTACCTGGTGGGTTCATTGATAATTTGTGTGAGATTGAGGGCATCAAGCTTAGATTGTAAAATGGCTGGGGTGTTAAGCATATCCCAGTTTAGGTCACCTAGCAGCACGAGCTCTGAAGATAGATGGGAGGCAATCATTTCACATATGGTGTCCAGGGCACAGCTGGGGGCAGAGGTCTATAGCAAGCGGCAACAGTGAAAGACTTGTTTCTGGAAAGGTGGATATTTAAAAGTAGAAGCTCGAATTGTTTGGGTACAGACCTGGATAGTAAGACAGAACTCTGCAGGCTATCTCTGCAGTAGATTGCAACACCGCCCCCTTTGGCAGTTCTATCTTGTCGGAAAACATTATAGTTAGGGATGGAAATGTCAGGGTTATTGGTGGTCTTCCTAAGCCAGGATTCAGACACGGCTAGGACATCTGGGTTGGCAGAGTGTGCTAAAGCAGTGAATAAAACAAACTTAGGGAGGAGGCTTCTAATGTTAACAACATGCATGAAACCAAGGCTTTTAAGGTTACAGATGTCAACAAATGAGAGCACCTGGGGAGTAGGAGTGGAGCTAGACTCTGCAGGGCCTGGATTAACCTCTACATCACCAGAGGAACAGAGGAGGAGTAGGATAAGGGTATGGCTAAAGGCTATCACAACTGGTCGTCTAGTACGTTCGGAACAGAGAGTAAAAGGAGCAGGTTTCTGGGCGCGATAGAATAGATGTTGTTGATGCAGTGTGACAGACATGAATGGTGTGAGCAAGCAGGCGAGGAGACTAACTGCTCACTTGCAAGGATGCCTCGCATTGCTGTCGACTCCATAATCAAATGCCCAGGCAGGACAGCCCATTTGAGAGATTTACTTTTGTGTCACTTATGATGCTTCAAGGAAGCATCTCTGTGTATTGCTTTATCTCTGACTGACACAAAGATAAACTTATACTTTGGGGACAAATGAAAACAAAAAAGTTTGCTGTAAAATGCTTAGCCTATATAAAATAACTACATAACTGAACTCAGGATGAGCCAACTTGATGGGCCCCAGACAAAACTAAGTAGATCTTCTAGAATATCATAATGGTAGAAGCAGTAAAGCTTTCTGAATGGAAGATGTTCATCTGTGTTCACCCGTTGAGAACCAATATCTTCAGATGGCTGCTCCGCTTTCCATTATTTGTTTCTGCAGTGCTAACTCGGCTGTGCAAACATTTCCCCTAAATTAATTTGATCTATTCCTTCGAAGAAATTACATTTCAGCCTCAGCTAACCTGGAATTTTCTCACTGAAAAACATTTTTAAAAATTAACTATGTGAATCGCATCAAACTAACATGCAGAATGCGAGTGATGTACAGTGCATTCGGAAAGTATTATTCCACATTTTGTTACATTACAGCCTTATTCTAAAATGTATTAAATAAACATTTTTCCTCATCAATCTACACACAATACCCCATAATGACAAAGCGAAAAAAGCTTTTTTTGCAAATGTATAAAAAATAAAAAACAGATACCTTATTTACATAAGTATTCAGACCCTTTGAGCTCAGGTGCATCCTGTTGCGATTGATCATCCTTTACATGTTTCTACAACTTGATTTGAGTCCACCTGTGGTAAATTCAATTGATTGGACATGATTTGGAAAGGCACACACCTGTCTATAAAAGGTCCCACAGTTGACAGTGCATGTCAGAGCAAAACCAGGCTATTACATCGAAGGAATTGTCCGTAGAGCTCCGAGACAGGATAGTATCGAGGCACAGATCTGGTGAAGGGTACCAAAAAATATCTGCAGCACTGAAGGTCGCCAAGAACACAGTGGCCTCCATCATCCTTAAATGGAAGAAGTTTGGAACCACCAAGACTTTTCCTAGAGCTGGCCGCCCGGCCAAACTGAGCAATCGGGGGAGAACGGCCTTGGTCAGGGAGGTGACCAAGAACCCAATACTCACTCTGACAGAGCTCCAGGGTTCCTCAAGGAAAACCATCTCTGCAGCACTCCCCTAATCAGGCCTTTATGGTAGAGTGGCATGACAGAAGCCACTCCTCAGTAAAAGGCACATGACAGCCCACTTGGACTTTGCCAACAGGCACCAAACAAGATTCTCTGGTCTGATGAAACCAAGATTGAACTATTTGGCCTGAGTGCCAAGCGCCACATCTGGAGGAAAGCTGGCACCATCCCTACAGTGAAGCATGGTGGTGGCAGCATCATGATGTGGGGATGTATTTCAGCGGCAGGGACTGGGAGACTAGTCAGGATCGAGGGAAAGATGAACGGAGCAAAGTACAGAGAGATCCTTGATGAAAACCTGTTCCAGAGCGCTCAGATTGGGGTGAAGGTTCACCTTCCTACAGGACAACGACCCTAAGCACACAGCCAAGACAATGCAGGAGTGGCTTCGGGATAAGTCTCTGAATGTCCTTGAGTGGCCCAGCCAGAGCCGGACTTGAACCCGATCGAACATCTCTGGAGAGACCTGAAAATAGCTGTGCAGCGATGCTCCCCATCCAACCTGAGAGCATCTGCAGAGAAGAATGGGAGAAAGGGAAAGGGGGATACCTAGTCAGTTGTACAACTGAATTCATTCAACTGAAATGTGTCTTCCAGAAACTCCCCAAATACAGGTGTGCCAAGCTTGTAGCGTCATACCCAAGAAGACTCGAGGCAGTAATCGCTGCCAAAGGTGCTTCAAAAAAGTACTGAGTAAAGTGTCTGAATACTTATGTAAATGTGATATCCCCCCCCCAAAAAAATGTATACATTTACAACAATTTCTAAAAACCTGTTTTTGCTCTGGCATTATGAGGTATTGTGTGTAGATTGATGGGGAAAAAAACACAATTTAATCCATTTTAGAATAAGGCTGTAACGTAACAACATTTTGAAAAAGTCAGAGGGTCTGTATACTTTCCGAATGCACTTTATATACAAATATTTTTCAAACCTAGCCTGGAGGACAGAATTGAATCCATTAAATCTACACAGACATGAAGGCAAACCTTATAAAACATGTAGGAAAAGGGGAAAGTGACAACACTAAAGGGAGGCAAGCTAACCTAAAGTCTTTCTTACCTCTAGACCACTGTCTCTGTCCCTTCACTAGGTCATGACACTATAATCCTGGATCTACCATGGTCAGTACACAACTCAGAAAGACAGCAAGTAACACTCTGAGAGAGTAGCGTGACAGAAATGCTTGACAAGAGTTTCCAATGACATGGAATCCAGTCACACAGGCAGATTAGCACAAAAAGCTGTGTTGTACCAATCTGCTGTACATGAAACTTGAGTGGGCTATAAACCTGGGGAAGAGGAGAGGACCTCCTGGGAGCATGATGTCTCTGCCTATGTGGCGAGCTTAACCTCTGTCTCTGCGGTGAGTTTATCATTAAATTATGATTTTGTCTCTCGCTGAGAGAAAGAGAGAGGGTAAGATGATAACATTCTCTGAGGTTAACCACTGGGAACATTGACTGCCTCCTCAACAGTGGCACTTAATTGGTTGGTGTACTTAATTAAAAGCGGATTATTTTGAGACCAATCTGATTAGAGAGCTAATATAATTCAAGCCTCTTAAAATAGAAGCCCAAAAAGGGCAATAAAAATAGATATTTCAAATTGCAATTCTGATAATTATTTTAGAAGCATTTCAGTTTTATCTCTGGGACAGTTTGACTTTAATTCCTTAGGAGAGCAGTGCAACTGTACATTTTCCCATTGTCCTAGGGCAGAAGTTACAGTGCCTACCATTAAAAAGATACCGTACTGATGTAGAATGTACAGTATAGGCCAACCTGTGTGCTCCCACAAAAGCGTGTGTGACATTTGCCTGTCAGAGACCCAGTGGGATCCAGAGACTCAGAGAGAGGAGGACCCAGGGGTGCTGAGGAGGTGGGAAGAGGACACATACAACGCTGACTCATCATCACCCTGGCGACCCACGAGGTCCTCCTGTCTCCAACAGAACCAGTTCAACAAACACACTCTGTCATGTGACTCCAGAGCTATGCCCTTCCCACCAGAGAGTCTGAGACATTTCCGAAACAATCAGTGGACCCTGAGCGTGTCCCTTTACCTCCTTCTCTCTGCCTCATAACAACTAACTACAAACCCAGAGGGACAGATCTGGCCTTTTCTCTCCCTGTTACACTCCGTAAAAACATTTGTCTCTCACTGAGCGAGAAAGCGAGAGGGTAAGATGGGGAGAAAGAGAAAGAATAGAGAGAAAGATAGATGAAGAAAGCAAGCGAGAGACAGCTGGAGGGAGAGAGAGAGAGGGAGAGAGAGAGAAAGAGAGGCTTCAGTCAGTCCTGCCTGTGGAGAATCTCCAAAGAAGCACACAGTATCTTCACTCATCAAGCAACACTCAAAGACACCTGCACTGTTCTCCCACACAGTTTATATAAGTCATTGATTTACAGTACCAGTCAAAAGTTTGGACACACCTACAGTGAGGGGAAAAAAGTATTTGATCCCCTGCTGATTTTGTACGTTTGCCCACTGACAAAGAAATTATCAGTCTATAATTTTAATGGTAGGTTTATTTTAACAGTGAGAGACAGAATAACAACAAAAAAATCCAGAAAAGTATAGGGTAGTAAGTTGGTGGTTTGAAGATATCCCTCTAGTGGTGTGGGGGCTGTGCTTTGGCAAAGTGGGTGGGGTTATATCCTGCCTGGTTGGCCTGGACGGGACCACAGTGTCTCCCGACCCCTCCTGTCTCAGCCTCCAGTATTTATGCTGCAATAGTTTATGTGTCGGGGGGCTAGGGTCAGTCTGCTATATCTGGAGTATTTATCCTGTCTTATCCGGTGTCCTGTGTGAATTAAGTATGCTCCCTCTAATTCTCTTTCTCTTTCTCTCCCTCTCCCTCCCCACCCGGAGGATCTGTGTCATGTCAGCTCTTGCTCCTCCCCTCCGGCATACGACGTTGCCAGAGTACTAACCACCAGTCCTAGGATTCATCATTACGCACACCTGGCACTCATCATTACGCGCATTATGATTCACACCTGGACTCCATTACCTTCATAATTTCCTCCTCTTTATATGTCACTCTCCCAGGTGCACTCACCATTTGGTATTGTTCTTGTGTATCGGCGTTCTGCCTTATGTTAGTGTCGTGTTCTTGGTTTTGTTGTTTTATTAAAACGACTCACCACCCCGTCATTACAACCTGAGCCCTGGGACCATGCCTCAGGACTACCTGGCCTGATGGCTCCTTGCTGTCCCCAGTCCACCTGGTCGTGCTGCTGCTCCAGTTTCAACTGTCCTGCTTGTGACTATGGAACACTGACCTGTTCACCGGACGTGTTACCTTGTCCCAGAACTGATGTTTTCGACTCTCTCTCTTTACCGCACCTGCGGTCTCTAACTCTGAATGCTCAGCTATGAAAAGCCAACTGACATTTACTCCTGAGGTGCTGACCTGTTGCACCCTCTACAACCACTGTGATTATTATTTGACCCTGGTCATCTATGAACGTTTGGACATCTTGGCCATGTACTGTTATAATCTCAACCCGGTCCAGCCAGAATAGGACTGGCCACCCCTCAGAGCCTGGTTCCGCTCTAGGTTTCTTCCTACGTTCCTGCCTTTCTAGGGAGTTTTTCCAAGCCACCGTGCTTCTACATCTGCATTGCTTGCTGTTTAGGGTTTTAGGCTGGGTTTCTGTATAGCACTTTGTGACATCAGCTGATGTAAAAAGGGCTTTATAAATACATATGATTGATTGACCAGCCTCAGAAATTGGCAATTAACTGCACCTCAGAAATTGTAGCTCAAATAAATGCTTCACAGAGTTCAAGTAACAGATACATCTCAACATCAACTGTTCAGAGGAGAATGTGTGAATCAGGCCTTCATGGTCAAATTACTGCAACGAAACCACTACTAAAGGACACCAATAAGAAGAAGAGACTTACTTGGGCCAAGAAACAAGAGCAATGGACATTAGTCCGGTGGAAATCTGTCCTTTGGTCTGATGAGTCCAAATTTGAGATTTTTGGTTCCAACCGCTGTGTCTTTGTGAAATGCAGAGTAGGTGAACAGATTATCTCAGCATGTGTGGTTCCCACTGTGAAGCATGAAGGAGGAGGTGTGATGGTGTGGGGGTGCTTTGCTGGTGACACTGTCTGTGATTTATTTAGAATTCAAGGCACACTTAACCAGCAAAGCTACCACAGCATTCTGCAGCGATACGCCATCCCATCTGGTTTGCACTTAGTGGGATTATCATTTGTTTTTCAACAGTACAATGACCCAAAACACACCTTCAGGCTGTGTAAGGGCTAGTTGACCAAGAAGGAGAGTGATGGAGTGCCGCATCAGATGACCTGGCCTCCAGAATCACCAGACCTCAACCCAATTGAGATGGTTTGGGATGAGTTGGATTGCAGAGTGAAGGAAAAGCAGCCAACAAGTGCTCAGCATATGTGGGAACTCCTTCAAGACTGTTGGGAAAGCATTCCAGGTGACTACCTCATGAAGCTGGTTGAGAGAATGCCAAGAGTGTGCAAAGCTGTCATCAAGGCAAAGGGTGGCTACTTTGAAGAATCTAAAATCTAAAAAACATTTTGATTTGTTTAACACTTATTTGGATACTACATGATGGCATATGTCTTATTTCATATTGTTGATGTCTTCACTATTATTCTACAATGTAGAAAATAGTAAAAATAAAGAAAAACCCTTGAATGAGTAGGTGTGTCCAAACTTTTGACTGGTACTGTATAAGAATGCTAAGTTGTTTGTGCAACCATGTTTTCTCAAATGATTTGTACAGAAGTGTTTACAAGTATTTACATGTGAAGATGCAGATTAACTGTGACATTCATGGCACGGGGACAAGGACAGCAACCCCCATACAAACAAAAAAATGTAATCATCATAATCCTATTCATCATATCAGAAGGACAACTGTTAAACCCTTTATTTACAGCCAACACAGCCACTGACAGCTGCATTTTCACATATAAAGTATCTAATTATTCCTTTCCAAATTAGTTTCGATTCTCTCCATTTTGCTCGGAGCGGGCCTAATCTAACATTCCTAATTACGTCTGTGCAACAGCGGCTGTGTCAGCCGCTCCATTTGCCTAAGAAGGGATGGAGAGCTGTGACCTCCACTCCAATGGAGGTAACGAGATTCTGTGAATGCAGCTCCACAGTCCAAACACACTGGAGTGGAGGCGAGGGATGAGAGATGTGACACTCAGCTAAAAGACTTAAGCTCTTCCAGATAGAGAGCTGCTCCTTATCCCTCGTCCCTGTCTGCTTTCACTTCCACCCTCCTTTTCTATGTGGAGAGGTTTAGTCTTAGTGGGTTTACTCTACAAGTACCAGGAGAAGTCCCAGGAACATACACTACAGTATGTAACCAACACCCTGATATCCATTGGGGCAAGGTTTCCCATTAACTTTTACCCCTGACATTATGTAAATATAAATTTGGAGGCTCTTTACCAATTGTTCTTAAATCAGATGGGAAGCTGTGATAAGCAGCTTTAAAAAAATAAATAAATACAATTATGAGCAAGGCACTGCATTACTGACTGTGTGCACTTTATTTGAGCCCCTGGGGATGAATAAACTACCTCAGCCTCCACAGACTTCATGCATACACATTTCAAAGTATACATAACTAATTTATGACAGCATCCATCCCTGATTTATCTCCATAAAATTGCCTTATTTGCCGTCGTTAGCAATACTCAGCAAAAAGCCTTGGCTAAAATTAGCATTGGGCTAAGTCAGGGCTTTCTCTTTCTTTGAAGTTGAAGTTGAAAGCTATGCGTCCTTGCAGATAAAGACATCGAGAGAAAGGGGTACGTAAAAAGTCAATACCGTCAGATACATCTTACTCAGCTATTACCTTACTCTTACCATAGAGGAGGATTCACAGACCTACTGGAACAAGAGAGACATCTCTTTAGCTTACAATCTGCCTGTGTAGCAGTTGGTTAAACCTGTGAAATAGCCTTATGAGAACAAATGTGTTAATGGATCTCCTTTCCTGCAGTACGTCTATTTTAATAAAGCTTTCACCAAATCCCATCTGCTTTTGTTTACTGCCTCTGAACGAGTCAGCTGTAAAAAGTATTTAACCAAAATAACCTTTTCCCTGTCAAAGATGAATTAACTACTCATTAAAGACCTGGGCTCCTCATATGTGCCTATATTAACCTCATAATCTTCTCAGTTCAGATCATCAATTCAAATCTGAAACAAGAATACATTTGTGAAAGCAGATTTAAACGTCTTGAGGTATTCAGACACTGTGAATGTGTTAACAGGTAAAAGTAACACTAGGACATCTGATCACCTAAGGTTGTGACAAGACAAGAGTGACTGAATCAGGCCAATGAAGTTGGGCAACAGGAGGGCAGGGAGGCTGTTGGCTTGACAGGTAATGGATGTGACATCCATCAAGGGAGCACAGGGCATGCAGGTCCAAGTAGACCTCACCAGTCACCAGTACAGTAGCCTCCCAGCACATGCCCCTGGAGCTGCTCAGGCAATCAGAGTAGGGTTAGAATGAACACGCAACACAGCCAATGAGCTTACTCAACACTTCCTCATCTCTATGAGCATCAACATCACCATGTCCTCATTTCCACTGGAGCACCAAGGGGCCCCTTCCCATGGTTAAGTCCATAACTAGACTTCTGAAGTGGTTTTGTTATCTGTAGTTAACTCACTGTTACCTCCCTGTGTGATCGTTGCTTCCCTCTTGTTCTCAAAACTACAGAAAGGAATGTGCCTCTCTGTCACGTTCTGACCAGTAAAGGGGTTATTTGTTATTGTAGTTTGGTCAGGACGTGGCAGGGGGTATTTGTTTTATGTGGTTCGGGGTTTGTTAGTATATGTGTTTATGTAGAGGGGTGTTTGGTTAGAGTACCCCGTCCAGAGCTTTCGGCAATAGTGCCTCGTCCAGAGCTTCCGGCAACAGTACCCCGTCCAGAGTGTCCGGAAACAGTGCCCCGTCCAGAGTGTCCGGCGACAGTGCCCCGTCTAGAGTTGGCCCACAGTCCGGAACCAAGAGAGACGGCCCACAGTCCGGAACCGAGTGAGACGGCCTACAGTCCGGAACCGAGTGAGACGGCCTACAGTCCGGAGCTCCCAGAGTCACCCTACAGTCCGGAGCTCCCAGAATCGCCCTACAGTCCGGAGCTCCCAGAGTCGCCCTACAGTCCGGAGCTCCCAGAGTCGCCCTACAGTCCGGAGCTCCCAGAGTCGCCCTACAGTCCGGAGCTCCCAGAGTCGCCCTACAGTCCGGAGCTCCCAGAGTCGCCCTACAGTCCGGAGCTCCCAGAGTCGCCCTACAGTCCGGAGCTCCCAGAGTCGCCCTACAGTCCGGAGCTCCCAGAGTCGCCCTTCTACATAAACACATATTCTAACAAACCCCGAACCACATAAAACAAATACCCCCCTGCCACGTCCTGACCAAACTACAATAACAAATAACCCCTTTACTGGTCAGAACGTGACACTCTCTCAAATCAATGATTACACTGAGCATGGTTGATGCATTGCTGCAGAAACTTGGGTGGATTGTTCAGCTATGCCTCCATGACTTGTTCTGAGATGGGCTGAGCAGGGAGGGAAATCAAACAGTGAAATCAGTCTGGCTGGTCGAGCATTACACAAAGCAGTAATGGTAGCGTAGAATGAACGGCTCACTTCACATGAAGCAGCCAAAAGGAACAGAGTGCTTCTGCTCTGCATGGTCACAGATGAGAAGGGCCTGAAAGGGGGCTTTGTTTCCCCCGGGGGGAGCAGGAGTCGCCTGGCTTGGCTGCATTGGCCTGGGCTACATGTGGTCAGTCAGACTAGGACTGGGACTCTGACTGGGTGGTGTGGGAGGGAGGATGTGATTTTTGCTGCAGGCCCTTTACCCCATCTTTCCACCCTCCTTTTAGCCAAGTGCCTGAAAGCTTAGAGCTCTATGATGTCATGTAGTATTGCAGACAGGGGAGCCTCACTGGTCTATCTCAACACAGTGAGCTCTGAGCCCTGGGATTTAGGAAAAGCAAAACTGATCATTTCACCTCTTTCAAAATCATAGTAATGTGTTTTGAGACACATTATGTTCCTCTTTTAATATTGTTTTGTTCTTAATATCAGTTTATAATGACAGACATGTTTGCTCCATGTCATTTCCTGGGTCTTCTGGTACTGTACCCACTACACCAGCAAGCAGGGACTTGTCCTGTCACCAACCACTCTGGAGAATCCTCAGGAAACAATTAGCCTTGCAGTGCTATAAACAGAAAGTCATTACCTTGAGGTCTGGGGGGGAAGGGGCTTCTTTATTATTTTAATCCAGTAAAAAATGTCCAACATTCAGACAGTTTCATACAATGTCTGAGGTTTAGGCACAAGACCACTTTAAAAACATTGTTTTCCCCACATACAGTATGTGAAGCTGAGCATGGTGCAGTGGGAAAGGACAGTGGATTTTGTGGAAGCCATCGATCAACTGAGACACAAGGACAAGGAGATAGAGTTGGTCCCAGAAGGAAGCCTGTGTCTCAACACCATCATATTATTCTGCACTAACTGCCAACAAGGACGAGATGGATGAGTGGTTGTAAAGTCCAAACATACAGCAGCTCATAGGGCACTGCTGCACTAAACAGCCCCACTCAGCAAAGCCAATCTACAGCTGAGAAATCAGTCCGACTAAAACTACTGCATGCAGGAGAGAAAATGGCTTCTGGATGATTTACATTCTACACCACCATATCATCTCTAAATGAGAAGGATAAGGAGAGAAAATGAACAATTACAGGGGTGACACTGTTAGACAACCTTTCCCTGATGCACATGACACAATTCCAGCCCTGTTGGACAATGGAAGCAACATTCAGTTCATCATGATATGAAAGCTAATATTCATGCTTTGTATGATTCATGAAACAAGGGTTTTCTCTTTCATACTCCACTTTCCATAATGTGCCCATGAAAAAAAGGTACACAGGATAACTACAACATGAGAGAGTGTTAAAGGTCCCTCGTCCTTTTCAGATGGGAGGTAATGCTGACAGAAAAATAAATTAAAGTTCTCTCTCTCTATGTGCTCTTTGCTCTGCCGTTCAGGTCTACCCACCAAGAAAAGGTTCCACGCCACCCTGAGAAATGGAGAGGCAGAGTTACACAGGGAGAGTTATAGAGGAGAGTGAAGCCCTTTGCATTTAATTTAATTGAGTGAGCTGAGGTGCATGAGTTCAAGACAGCCTCCCTTCACCACATGAACTTTTTCATATTTTATTATTTCATACCTTTCACCGCTGCATGCAGCCGTGTGTGCTGACATAGCCAGATTTATTTTAAGGTTCTGCACAGACAACAGTTTCAAGACTTCAGTAACAGAAAAAGGGGGTTGGGACAGGACAGAAGCAGCCTCCAGGGTCTGTCTGTCTGTCTGGCCTCTCACCGTCTCTAATAGCACGGTTAGGGTTCACATTCACATCTGTGCTCAGGTCGGGGGCTGCTCAGAAAATAGCTTTTAACGGTCTCCATCGTCCTACAATCTGTCCTCTCAGCACTAAGTGCTCTTCTATGCAGTCCAGTAGGTTCCCCTATCTCTGGTGTCATGGATGGTCACTTAAATGACACCTCAACTAGGGAGAGTGAGGGGTTCAGTCAAGCAGCAAGGTCACTCTGTCCACTACTAGAAGGTTAGGGTTAGACTAAGCTGCTCATATCATCCCCCTCTACCTGAACGCCTTCAAAATAAAGTTTGTTTAGCTTTACCCCTTACGGAAAAAACACATGAATTTCAAGTAAATACGTGATCTTATGTAAAGTTAATGTGATAACATATGACAACATGTAAAGCAACATGAAATAACATGAAACTACACATGTGAAAACATGATGACATGTGAAGAGTTCCAAAAACACACTTTCACATGATTTCTGTAACGGACCATAAGGAATAAATGAAGTGAATGAAAGAGGGCCTTTGAGCGCAGTCTTTTCCAACCCACAGAAAGAAGCCTGCTGGTAAATCTGGTTTAATCCAGCCAAATGAGGCTCTTGCTTCCATTTAACTTACATCCTAATTGACAAATACTTCTAATCAAATCTTAATCCCTGCTCTGGGCTGAAAGGAGACGCTCAAACATGATATGAGTCATTGGAGACCCGTTTCTGAATGACCTCAACTAGAGTATATCACCACTCATTCATGTTTGATGATTTTTATTATATTGTCAGAAACCAAGGAACAACTTGCCAGACATCTGTATTCTGCATGCATATTCCTTATGCCATGCATAGATGTATTAGTTGTTACATCATGATACACATACTGTATCTTTACAGTGAAAAGTGAGTCAGATAGGGCCACAGGAAATAGGCCATATGGATGTGTTTGGTTCACTAAAGCACACACACACACAGACACACAGTCTGTCTGCAGGGAGGAGAACCACTGCTGGCCTAGTGACAGTGATTAAAGTGCAGATCAAGGCCTAACCTTGCGCGGGGCATGAGCCAAACTAGCCTAAAGACTAAAGAGGCATCTCTCTTATACCTTCCATGATGCCCGTGACTGTTCCAAACCCAGTTATCATTTGCGGGGGAACAATTTATCAACAGGCAATATCACACATCACCCTTCAGTAAATGTCAGGACTCAGGAGGTATTTGAGATTGAAGAATCCTCTAAACTTCATAGCCAATATGGTAGCATAATAGAACAGCATAGAACAGAAAGGGAACCCCAGCAACCAAACCACCAACATTGATCCCAAAACACTGATCCCATTAGTAGAGTGCATTGCAATCAGCCTTTGAAATGATCGCAGCTCCTTTCAGACTGCCTGTGATCATGTCACCCATCTGGCCCTCTGGGACCCACCAGCGCTGCTCTGCTCTTCCAGGCCCAGCCAGCATCAGCAGACAGACAGAGGGCCCACTGGAGCACTACCGCCTGGATTAGCAGGATGTGCTAGCAGAGCGATGGGCTCCTCAGGCAGTAATTACTGTAGGAGAGAGCGATTGATTTAATCAACAGGCTGCATTGCTCACACTGGAGTGTATGCCACTTGCCATTCCTCAGTGTTTATTGGTACTCGGACCTGTAAATACAGGAAGTGAAGCAGACGGTTGCTGAGATGAGAACATTAGTGGGGCATTTCCAACTTAGACTTACCCCACACCAGTGTCGTGTCTTTGGCTATGCCGGATTAAGTGATATGACATGCTATTGTAGAAAATAATTTCTCTGTAATTAATATTACCTGATTAAGCTAATCATGTAAATGTAATTAACTAGAAAGTTGGGGCACCACGAAATAATGTTTATAGAGCTGATATCTTCCGAATAAACTCTTAAAGACCTGGTAATCTTTTACATCAATAGCTGTCAATATTTAATTGTCACCTTGTTTCAGTCTCATCTGAAAGTTGTAAATTCTTGGTTATCTTCACGAACCCTGGCTAACAAGTTGAATCAGCAATACAAAACTTTGGTTTAATTATTTATTTACTAAATACCTAAATAATCACACAGAATGGATCATACATTGATTACTAATTATGTCCTACAAGAAAACGTCCCTGGGGGAGGGAATCTGTATGACGGCTGGTTACACAAAGAGAGGGGGTTAGGCTTGAATGAAAGAGCGGGAGGACTGAAGAACAAAGGAAGAAGCTATGCTATCGTAAATATAGACTCTTATGCATTCTAAATAACTGCCCATTTGGAAAAGGAAAATGCAATAAATATTTACTCTGAGCTGCGCTTCAATAGGTTGGTTGTAGATGGAAGGCCGTGTTGCCCAACAGAGATCTTCCTTGTCCTTTGAAGAGTGTCTCTGGTGGTGAACTGAATACGTTGTAGTATCGTTGTTGTGTGGTAGACTGGATACGTCGTCCGTCCTTTCCTAGCCCACATTTACAGCGGCCGCTGCTAACTCAACGGCTAGGAGGTATCACTTCTGGAGTGAATAAGAGTTCAAAGTTAATACCAAGTTGCCATACTTTTAGCTCATGCTATATTCTGGCTGGTATAGTCGAAATTCATCCTTTCAGCGTGTTGATCGTCATCTTCACGTTGAAATTCGATGCTAATTTCGTTAAGTTATTATCTGAGACCTTTCAGCGTGGGGGACCGTCGTCCTCTCGTCCTCGGAACACGAAGTTACATTTTCATCAAGGGCTTATATAGTAGGGGAGAGAAGGGCGTGTTTCATAGTTTATAACCAATGTCTGTTCACATGGGCATGGCCACTGAGTTGAGCATAGTTCACTCATGAAAACCTAATTCTCTCATTTGGAAGCTAAAATTACATTTAATCTTTTCACAAATAGTTTCATATTTAAACATTTAAATTGCACAACAATTCCATGTGAATCTGATAACTAGAATGTGTAGACTTTCCAAGATACAGTTTATGTCATCCTATCATTAGTAATAATGTCTCAGATGACAACCGAACTGACATCATATTCATTAAGTACCAACGCATATGTTCAACTGGTTGGATTACCGAAATATGGTTCCTTTCCCCCACCTTTTTATGTTCCCAGACTCTATATGTTTAACAAAGGCTTTTCAAGAGTCCTTCTGTAGAGTCAAGAGAGAGGAAAGGGAGATAGGTATTTATGGGGGGGGGTCATAAACCTCACCCACAGGCCAACGTCATGACACCAGTGTCGTAAGTGTTTACAGTATGTTAATGTGAGGTCTAGTTCTATTTTTCAGAAACTGTTTCCATCAGGAGTCTGATAATTGTCCTTATGTCCTCTGTCACTTGATCTAAAGACTTGCTATTATAAATGACCAGACACGATTTACAGGTTGAGAATCAGATTTATTTATTGTAATAATGTAGTCATATTATCCAAAGTTTTGATTGTTGTTGATCACCTGTCAAAGAAAGAAAAATGCCTATTATGACTTTGAGTTTGGAGCATCGGGATTATTGGTTTGGCACCGAAACCTTTTGTTGTGCATCTCCAGTTAGTATAACTCTTTCTGTGCATGCATTCAGTGATCACAAGTTAGTTGTATAATGTGAGCATGTTTAGCAAGTAAAACGTGAAAGTAGCTTGAAAGAAATGTAAACGATTACCTGATATTTCCTCATTGATGGAAGACAGTTCGGTCCATTTCCTGGTCATAATTGTGATGGTCAAACGGGGAGCGTTCAAGCCCAAGGGTTTTCATGGTACGGTGTAATGTCATAGTAGTAGCTTATTCCCAGGGGAAGTACATGTTTATATCCCAGGTTGTATTGAGACTTAAAGCATATGAGCACCGTTATTGAAGTGTGTACTGATGGTAGTATGTATGTTTATGGGTGAGTATGGGTGAGTATAGTAATATTGCCTTGTTAATGTTAATTGATCATGGTGTCATATATTATTCTCATTGGTCAGATGCATGATGGGTAGTCCTATTTAAGCACCTATAATTGTATTGAATAGAGAGAGAGAGACAGAGAGAGAGAGACAAGACAAGACAAGACAAGACAGCTAGGTAGGTAGGTACTGTAGGTAGGTAGGTACTGTAGGTAGGTAGTTAACTAACAGTTTGGCATGCTGCCGGGTATACAGGATGATTGAAGCCTGGGTTCTCTTTTGTTAGAGTTCTCTTTGATTCCGATAAGTTTATTATGTCTAACTATTTGTTCATCGTCCTGTTTATTTGATTTTGAAAAGAATTGTACAGTTCGCCGGCTCTTTAAACTCACTTTATAAAATAAATAGCCTCACATTAGCAAGAAAAAGCTTCCTCATCTTCCACATATGCCTCCTCACTGTTAAAATCCAACCCCATGATCAACCTCACAGGTGTGTAATCTCAGTTAACCCAGAACTAAAATCTTGTGCAATTTGGTCAGATGCTTGATTAGGTTCTGGGGGAGGCGTGTTATAAATGTAGATTTCCAGTTAGCGAAGTCTTCTCCCTCGCAAACAGGAAACTCTTAGGCAAAGCCCCCACCCACCTTCTGATAATTTCAGCTGTGTTTATCACACAGAGGCTTGAAATCCCAGCTCCCAGTTTAATCACCGCCTTCGCCCAATCCTGATTAGTCCAAATAACCAGTGACGAAAATCCAAGCACCAGAACTAATGCTGCTCATTATCTCATAAATCCCATAGCATGATGACAGATCTACGGTACCATAATGTCCATGAGAGATTATCAGGAGTGTGACACTGCTCCCGAGTGGTGCAGCAGTCTAAGGCACTGCATCTCAGTGCTAGAGGCGTCACTACAGACCCTTGTTTGATTCCAGGCTGTATCACAACCAGCAGTGATTGGGAGTCCCATAGGGCGGTGCACAATTGGCATAGCGTTGTCTGGGTTAGAGTTTGGCCGGGGTAGGTCGTCATTGCTCTTAACATTTTAAGGTATAGGGGGCAGTATTTCAATTTTCGGATGAAAAGCGTGCCCAGAGTAAACTGCGTAATACTCGGGCCCAGAGTCAAATATTTGCATATTATTAGTAGATTTGGATAGAAAACACTGACATTTCTAAAACTGTTTGAATGATGTCTGTGAGTATAACAGAACTCATATGGCAGGCAAAAACCTGAGAAAAATCCAACCACGAAGTGGGACATCTAAGTATTGTAGTTCTTCTTTTGAATCCCTATCGAAACTACAGTGTCTGTGGGGTCACGTTGCATTTCCTAAGGCTTCCATTGGCTGTCAACAGCCTTTAGAAAAGTGTGTCATCCTTCTCCTGTTACTGGGCAGAAAATAGGAGGTCAGTCAAGGAGTGGACTGCCTGGGACCAGTGAGTTGTTTACTGCGCAGGCACATATGGCACGCCGCTCCTTCTTTTTCCTCTGTAATGAATACGCTATTGTCCGGTTGGAATATTATCGACGTTTTATGTTAAAAAGACCCTAAGGATTGATTGTAAACAACGTTTGACATGTTTCTAATTACGGTAATGGAACTATTTGACTTTTCGTGTCTGGATTTACGCTCGCGTGTTATGCCTTTGGATAGTGATCTGAACGCACGAACAAAATTGAGGTATTTTGATATAAATATGGAGTATTTTGAACAAAAATAAAATGTATTGTGGAAGTAGGAGTCCTGGGAGTGCATTCTGGCGAAGATCAGCAAAGGTAAGAGCATATTTATAATACTAATTCTGAGTTTAGTTGACCCCAGAACTTGGCGGGTATCTGTATAGCTTGCTTTGATGGTTGAGCTATGTACTCAGAATATTGAAAAATGTGCTTTCTCCATAAAGCTATTTTAAAATCTGACACAGCGGTTGCATTAAGGAGAAGTATATCTATAATTCTTTCAATAACTGTTGTAAATTTTATCAACGTTTATGATGAGTATTTTTGTAAATTGATGTGCTCTTTCATCGGGAGTTTTGGTGGGAATACATTTTCTGAACATCACACGCCAATGTAAAATGGGTTTTTTGGATATAAATATGAACTTTATCGAGCAAAACATACATGTATTGTGTAACATGAAGTCCTATGAGTGCCATCTGATGAAGATCATCAAAGGTTAGTGAATATTTTAGCTGTATCTTTGGTTTTTGTGATGCATGTCCTTGCTTGGAAAATGGCTGTGTGGTTTTTCTTGTGAAGTTTATGTCCGAACATAATCTAATTGTATGCTTTCGCCGTAAAGCCTTTTTGAAATCGGACAATATGGTTAGATTAACGAGAAGTTTATCTTTAAAATGGTGTAAAATTGTTGATTGTTTGAGAAAAAAGAAAATTATGAGATTTTTGCTGTTTTGTATTTCGCACCATGCTACACTGCTCAAAAAAATAAAGGGAACACTAAAATAACACATCCTAGATCTGAATGAATGAAATAATCTTATTAAATACTTTTTTCTTTACATAGTTGAATGTGCTGACAACAAAATCACACAAAAATAATCAATGGAAATCCAATTCATCAACCCATGGAGGTCTGGATTTGGAGTCACACTCAAAATTAAAGTGGAAAACCACACTACAGGCTGATCAAACTTTGATGTAATGTCCTTAAAACAAGTCAAAATGAGGCTCAGTAGTGTGTGTGGCCTCCACGTGCCTGTATGACCTCCCTACAACGCCGGGGCATGCTCCTGATGAGGTGGCGAATGGTCTCCTGAGGGATTTCCTCCCAGACCTGGACTAAAGCATCCGCCAACTCCTGGACAGTCTGTGGTGCAACGTGGCGTTGGTGGATGGAGCGAGACATGATGTCCCAGATGTGCTCAATTGGATTCAGGTCTGGTCTGCTGACACACTCCAGCCACATGAGGTCTAGCATTGTCTTGCATTAGGAGGAACCCAGGGCCAACCGCACCAGCATATGGTCTCACAAGGGGTCTGAGGATCTCCTCTCGGTACCTAATGGTAGTCAGGCTACCTCTGGCGAGCACATGGAGGGCTGTGCGGCCCCCAAAAGAAATGCCACCCTACACCATGACTGACCCACAGCCAAACCGGTCATGCTGGAGGATGTTGCAGGCAGCAGAACGTTCTCCACGGCGTCTCCAGACTGTCACATGTGCTCAGTGTGAACCTGCTTTCATCTGTGAAGAGCACAGGGCGCCAGTGGCGAATTTGCCAATCTTGGTGTTCTCTGGCAAATGCCAAACGTCCTGCACGGTGTTGGGCTGTAAGCACAACCCCCACCTGTGGACGTCGGGCCCTCATACCACCCTCATGGAGTCTGTTTCTGATCGTTTGAGCAGACACATGCACATTTGTGGCCTGCTGGAGGTCATTTTGCAGGGCTCTGGCAGTGCTCCTCCTGCTCCTCCTTGCACAAAGGCGGAGGAAGCGGTCCTGCTGCTGGGTTGTTGCCCTCCTACGGCCTCCTCCACGTCTCCTGATGTATTGGCCTGTCTCCTGGTAGCGCCTCCATGCTCTGGACACTACGCTGACAGACACAGCAAACCTTCTTGCCACAGCTCGCATTGATGTGCCATCCTGGATGAGCTGCACTACCTGAGCCACTTGTGTGGGTTGTAGACTCCGTCTCATGCTACCACTAGAGTGAAAGCACCGCCAGCATTCAAAAGTGACCAAAACATCAGCCAGGAAGCATAGGAACTGAGAAGTGGTCTGTGGTTACCACCTGCAGAACCACTCCTTTATTGGGGGTGTCTTGCTAATTGCCTATAATTTCCACCTGTTGTCTATTCCATTTGCACAACAGCATGTGAAATGTATTGTCAATCAGTGTTGCTTCCTAAGTGGATAGTTTGATTTCACAGAAGTGTGATTGACTTGGAGTTACATTGTGTTGTTTAAGTGTTCCCTTTATTTTTTTGAGCAGTATATTTCACTGGCTGTTGATAGTGTGTACTGCCACCTAGCCCATAGAAGTTAACTGACTTGCCTGGTTAATTAAAAAAATAAAAGACTTGGGGAGTGCAGAGAAGGCTTGTGAGCAGGTGTTAACCCATTTTCAGTTAGCCATTATGTAAATGCCAGCTAAAAAGTACCAGTAACCAGGCCTTGGCCCCAAGTCAGGGCAGGTCCACCGGGGCCATGGCCCAGTGAGACAGAGGGTCCGGTCCGTGGAGACTGAAACAGAAAAGTGAGCTTTTCTGGTAAAAAAAAATATGGGTTAAGTCTAAAAAGAAAATTCGCTATAGGTGTGACAGCTCCTATACTCTTTACAGGGTAAATGCCCACACTGGAGCACTTGAATGCTTCATTCGACACTGTTGCTCATTCTGTTTTGCTGAAGAATTTATCAAGAGTAGGCCTGGGATATACAGCTTGTTTATGGTTTCAGAATTATCTTAGCGACAGAACTCAGGCCATCTTGATAGATGGGGTTAAATCGGAATTTCTTGAGATTCAAAAAGGTGTTCCTCAGGGTTCGATTTTGGGTCCATTATTGTTCACTTTGTATATTAATGACATAGGAAACACTGTTAATACTTGTAACATTCATCTCTATGCAGATGACACAGTTTTGTATTCCTGTGCCACCTCAGTGCAGCAGGCTATTTGTGAACTTCAGCATGACTTTGATTCAATTCAGAAATCACTTACAGATCTTAAATTAGTGTTAAATACATGTAAAACCAAGCTCATGCTGTTCTCTAGGTCATGAAATGATGACCCTGAGGACCTGCATATTTCGCTATAAATGGAACCCAAATTTAGCTTGTTTCTCAATATAAGTACCTGGGTGTCTGGATTGATGACAAGTTGTCCTTCATAACGCATATTGAAAATCTGACTAAGAAGCTAAGATCCGAGATTGTTTTTTTACATTGAAATAAATCATGCCTTAGTATTAAAAATAGATGAAAGATTGTTCAAACAACGCTTCTCCCTGTATTGGATTTTGGTGATATTGTTAACATGCATGCGGCAACCTCTGTTTTGAAACCCTTGGACGCAGTCTACCATTTCACAATACGTTTTATCACAGTGGACAATTTTAGAACTCATCATTGTAGTCTGTATAAGAATGTGGGATAGACCTCTCTGTATGTAAGAAGAGAGCTACATTCTCTTTTATTTATTTACAAAGCAATCTTACAGAAACTCCCTCTATATGTAGCATAATTAAGATAAGAATCAGAAGTTACCAAACCCATTCACAGGAATGGATAACACTAGAGATCCCTCCAGTCTCCACAGATCTGGGAATATCTGCATGTTTTTTTTTTGCCCTTAATTTGTGGAACAATATACCGAGTTCACCTCAGCTAAATGTACTGGTGCCACTCAGGCAGTTTAAATTATTGATTGAGGACCTCCTATGTAGTTGAATGTGATTGCTTTAATTAAATGTTTATCTTTGTTTATGGTGCTGAATTATATTGTTTTATACATGTGTATGTTTTATTCTGTTTTTATTGTAATGTGTACAGGGCTCTCTTGTAAAATATATTTTTTAATCTCAATGTGACTCCCTGTTTAAATAAAGGTTAAATACATCATTCAAAAATCTATCATATTGTATCTCAATGCTGAGGATGACTCACACAAGTAGGGCAATGTGGGTGAACTCCCTACTACAGCAGAGAACCTTTTAATGTTGAGACTGTTACTAAATTCTGAGCATGGCTAATTCAATGTTATGGTAATAGTTCTGGTGAGAGGCGCAACCAGAGGTGTCAATGGTGTTGCCCTTAGAACTGAGCTGAGTGAGTTTACCGGTAGGCATGTATTACCCGGCCCAGCTGAGGGACGATGGAATGAAGTGTTACCATGGAGACGAGGTGGCACAGCATCACAGAAGTCCAAGGACGGGGAAATGTCATCTTCCCAGGCTGCGTTTAGGGAGACACCAGACAAATGGAAATGATCCCGGAGAGTGATGTTCATTAACCGATTCTGTTGGGTGCTAATTTCAATGTGACCTTGAGCTTCTTTTGTGTGGTCCAAGCAGATGTGATTATGTTCTGATGTTGTTAACAAAATTAGAACATTTCCATATACCATCTAATACTGTAAATAATTGTTACATCTGGTTCAACACCCTGTAAACAATTGCACTGAATAGATTGAAAATCATGGTGACATAGTACTGTATGTCACAAGCAACATACCAAAACTAGAAAGATGTGTTCACAGTGGACTCTATGCTATTGCTGAATTGCTGTATGCATAATCCTTGATTGAGAGTGAATAATCCACGACAGGATATAAAATGAGTCAGAGTGAAATAAACCTACATAGACGACCAACAGCATCATAGACTGTGTTTTGGGAGAGAGCAAAGTAAAACAGAGTGAGAGAATACAGAGAAAACCTGGATTCAAACTGCAAAAGTGATGTGATCCCTTGTGCTGTCCTGTCCAGAACCGTCCCTCACATAGGAACGGACATTTTCTTACCTGTCATAGCTAATTACTTGGTTGGTTGGACCAGACTGACTGAACAGCCAATAGACACTGCACCTAGCTTTGACCAGTTTTAAAACTCATAT
Source organism: Salmo trutta (assembly GCF_901001165.1). Classification (NCBI taxonomy): domain Eukaryota; kingdom Metazoa; phylum Chordata; class Actinopteri; order Salmoniformes; family Salmonidae; genus Salmo; species Salmo trutta. Next base: position 30,231,134 of record NC_042973.1, on the reverse strand, counting down.
TTCATCTGCCTGACATGCCTTAATGTGATACATATTTCATGCTGTCTGACTTTTAGTTGTTTCCTCAAATGACCTTCTGGACTATTTTCAAGCATCTGTCCATCCTCGCTGATGTTGATATCCTGACAGATTTGTGACAGAGCCTAAGAGTATTGCCGTTTAATTTTGGCATGTGGACTACTGTGTGATTTTCCATGATTCAGACCCGCCACACGCTCTCTGATCAACAGTTTGACCTTTGCACAGGAAGTACCTCTTTGATGAATGACCTTGATGCGCTAGTATCAAAGTGGACAGACAGCTCAAATTTACAGAGAATTTTAGAAAGAGCCTTCACCATCCCATTCTGAGATCTTCCCAGTCATGTAGAACCACCATTTCCCATAGGCATGTCACTCAGCCACCTGGTTAGCACAGAGATAGTGTATTATTACACTGACACACTGAATATTTGATTGAATATTGTCTATTAGATGCTGTACTTGTCATGTTAGTTTTACTTTGTTCTATCATATTTCTCCTAGACAGTGAATAAAGTTACGAGAGGCCTTCAGATGTGGTTTGTTTATATTCGTTAGACATGAATAGTGCATCAATGTCAGTCAGAATGAAAAACAACACCACGACTACAGTAGCAGTCACAACTACACATAGAGGAAAAGTAGAGCAGAGCAATCTGCCAAGCGCTGTCCTGGGGGAAGAATACAATGTTCTGCATGGATATCATCAATGAAAAAAAACATAATCTACCCCACTATGAATGGGAGCGAAGAAACATGCTGATGACAAACACAACGTGTAGTCTGGAGGGAGAGCTCGTATTTTTGGAGGTTGTGCTACATAGAATGCTGACAGTCAGTGTCAGTGCTTCAGGAGGAAAGGGTCTCTCTTCTCTCTAAGTGCCATGCTAGAATATCAAAAGCAGCACAGATTGCTGTTATCGTATACTAGTAAACAGGAGTCCTTTATCTACCACCCCAACAAAGGGAGCATCCTTTTCTTGCACAAATGGTCTTCTTCGACACAGACATAAACAACTCATGCATGGGAGGGCTAGCAGCATTCCGGTAATGCTCTGAAATGTCACCACACCACGGAAGACAGACTGATTGAAATATCAACAAAGGCGTGATGCGCTTCTGTTGATGCACAGAGATGACTGATCTAAGAGAGGTCTGTCTATTAGCGTGTTATTAGGGCCAAACACACCATATGATATTAACACCGGTTTTTAGTTTGACCAGAGCTGTATTAGTAATAGAACAATAGTGAACCACACCAGCTTAAGCAGATTAACTTCTGAACATTGAACAACGATCAATGAGTTAATAAGTCAATGCTGCCCAATTCCCCCTGACAGCTCCGGAGGCTATATCGTATTTGGCCCCTACCCTGACACTACACAGATATGAGCCAGTGGTCATGTTCTATTGGAACTTCTATGAAAGTTAATCAGCTGGGCCATGTAGCTGACAATTACCTTATCTACAGGCTAGACCCCTGGCTAGACCGTTCTCTTTAATGATGGGTTTTAAAATAGAGTACATCTGAGTTTTCTGCCTCACTACAGAAAACACATGGGCTAAATTGATTGAATGTGCGAAGTGATAGAGAAAGGACACCATATAATAAACCTGTCTGTACCAGACACCACCAAGCAGCTACCCAGGGTGAAGCAATGAGTAGAACAGCTGGCAGTTGGCATAACAAAGCCTCTACCATTCAACTTTGCAAGCAGAAAAACGAATACATAAATCAGGGCAAACTGACTCTCCACAGACGTGTAGTTTTATCTCTGGACCTGTGGATGTTGCATGGCGTGGGAGCCATGGTAATACATTGAATGAAGGTGATTGTGGATGGTCTGACTGTGAGGTATTATCTGGCCTAGTGGCTTCTGGAGTCAGGAGGATCCAGAGAGGTCCTGACAGTTGAGACATAATTACTGCAATGCAGACTGACTCTGAAGGGCACAACACTGGCTGGCCACAACTCAAATTCTCATATTCTGCCTACTCTCCATTTCCGACTGCTTTTGATACAAGTCAGGGATCAGAAGTTAAGTCAATGAAAGGTTGAGGACTCATAGGCAAAATGTTGATTTTGACAACGTATGCTATCCCTAACCTTAACTCTGCGAAAGTACATTCTTGCATTGTCTAAGCACATATATAATTCATAATATTTAAACGCATCTATTATTCAAGAAACTAGCCTGCAACTTTGAGAAACAGGAAAATTGCAATTGTGTGCACCCCATAACATTGATATACTGTTCCTTCATAATTTCCACCCTTGGGACTCTATGGCGACATTCAATCCACCAGTGTTTATGTTTCCTCTGATGCTGTGTTGCCTATTGGGCTAAGTCTCTATACACAAGCCCTTAACTTGGGGAATTGTTTATTGAGTATTCCAGACCCTACATAAATGGAAAGAACTTACCAGAAGCATTAGATACCAAAGCTAATTGAGAGGTCAAAAACCACATGGCTTACAGTATGCTGTCATCCATAAGGCTACACCCAAAGCAGTCAATAACTTATCGCTTGTCTTTCCCTACTAGCACTGACTTTGCTGATAAATACTTTATTGAGGGAACATGTACTTGATACGATTGTAATTGTTGTTGTTGTCTCACCTGTCTATCTTAAAAGTAAGATGAATTCACTAATCGTAAGTCCCTCTGGATAAGAGCATCTGTTAAATGGCTAAAAGGTTAAACTGAAATCTAAATGATTATCACTGTAATTTGTCTTGAATTTTCTCTTCTTGGGGAAATGTCCAGTAAAAAAAAAAAAAACTCATCCTCTGTCACAGGCATCATAGATCACACATTACTGGAGCACGAGTCAGAGGCTGGTCCCACCTGAGATGGAGGGAGGGGGTAATAGGCCACATCTTGAAGGGCACTCCAGGGGGCTTTCCATAAATCTGTGCCGCCACTCCTCTGTTAGCCACTCTCATTAATAATGAAGGACAGTTAATGCCTGCAGTATGAGAGGCCTCTCAGGAGAGCCAATGGAGGAAGGGAGAAGGAGAAGAGGACAGTGGTCAAGGAGAAAAGTGCAACGCCATAGCCGAAGATGACACAGTTCACTTGGTACCATTGAGGTTGTCACTGAAATACAACTTGCATTGAATGCAAGCCACTTCAGTTGACTTGAAAGGTTTTGAATGTGAGGTACTTTCTCAAAGTAGGCGTGTATATTCTGATGGAATAAGCTAAACGAGTTGTGGAAGCCAGTGTGAGCATCAAGAACCAAGTCATCCCTGAAACACCCCTGCACTGTATTGACAACCAGAGAAGAGTCATACCTCAGATTGATATCCATCGACTTAACAACGAGGTGAACAGGCGGTGTACCAAATATAAAACTCAGTCTCAGAGCCTTTCGTCAATAAAGTCAAAGTTACGACATAGAAAGTGCAAATACCCTGAAAACGAGTGGAATGCCAGATTCCTGAAGACCACAAGTCAGAGACTGGGCTTGGTGTCTGTGAGTCATCCCCCCCCTGCCCTTCCACCACACTACCACTCCAGGCTGAGCTCCCTCCCTGAGGCTAGGGGTTTGAACCAGGCAGCCGCTCTTCTTTCATCCCTCCATCGCCTCAGTACACCTGACAGAAGACGCCGGCGCAGGGAGCCCTGCCTCAGTAAACTGACTCACACTAGCGTGGTTTAAAATAACACAGTGGGTCAGCCTTCAGAAACAGAATTGTTTCTCTGCAAACCTCTCTCTTGTGGTAGCGGAGAACTGAGGGCCTAGTGGGAGAGCTAATATCCACGTTTTAGAGACAATATGGGTGCAGAGGAATGGAAACAGCAGATACGACTAACATAGAGGAAAGAGGAGACAACCAGGGGATGAGGCAGTGAGTGAGAGGACGTGAATTCAGACAGAGGCAGCTTCTGTGGAAAGTTAGATTAACAGGGATGTTTGACAAAGGCTTGACAAAAGGGTGAGAGGGACACATAGATCAGACAATGTATAAATTACAATTCATGATCTTGGCATTGCGCATGAGGCAACATGCCGATGACGGATGAGGCATGGCTGGTCGTCTAGAGAGAGTTTAATCTCTATACCTGTACTATGGAGATCTGCTCAGGCTAAATATAGCTCCACTCCACCACAGGCTAGACCGCAGCATGGCATTAGCATCCATCCACACTGCCTGGCATGCTCAGGAATTGTTGATCCTTGTCTTGATAGGACTAATCTACTTGAATTTAATTACAATTAGGGAAGCGTGAGCGTCTCTCTGGATCATTGTCGTAAATGGTATCGGAAAACAATCTCAATTCGAATTTTTGTTAGTGTGTGCGAGTGTAACTACTTGGAAAAAACAGATCATCATATTTGAATTCCTTAAACACTTTTTAAAATTGAATACCCTTTTCCAAACTGGGATGACTGTAGACCCAGCAGCGGGGCCAGAGGCAAACAATCACTCCTTTCCTCCAAATGATTGGAGTGCAGCAGGGAGGGTAGCTGTGCAAACAGTCTTTTATTTCCCCCAGCGGCACCTGTCTGCAGCCCTAGGGAGCTCTATTCAATGAGAGGAAAGCTACTGTTGAACCAATACCAGACTCCCTTTCTCCTGCCATATGAGCACTAACATGAAGTTCATAGAATCATATCAAATTGGGTGTCAAATGAAAGCTAAGGGTCTATATTTTGGGGAAAATAAATAAATAAATTTTTCAACCATTTTCCATTTAAAAAATGTGGCATAAGTAAAGGCTTTGATTTCTGGATAATCAGATGGAAAATGGGTCTTAGAAAACATTTACCAGAAAAAGTGTAAAAAGGTATCATCAATACATCAAAATACAATGATGTTGACGTAAAGACCCCTAATATCAACACTTATATTTCATTTTGGAGAAATAGCTAACCTTCTGTAAGAAATAAACATTGCCTTGTGCCTTGTAAAACCTACATATCTTTGAGATATGCAAGTGGAGTATGCAAGTGGAGTATGCAAGTGGAAGGGAGGACAGTAGCAGGTGACCCAACTGTGGTTTGTGACTACTATGATTTACCATCGTATCCAATTCAATTGAAGTAATTCCGTTACAGATTTTTTTTAAATGTACAAATCACACTTCACATTGTCTTTTGACTGTCAAAGGTGCAATTGATTTGTCTACTAACAATGCATTTATTTTCATTTGAATCAATTTTTAGCTCTTAAATTAAACCACCTGTTTTGTTTTGGCAGAGGGTTGAGAGGTAGCGCAGCTGGGTCCTTTTGTACTCGTCAGATGCTCTGTGCAGTCAGAACAGTCACCCCCAAGAGACACACATTTCCCTGTTACACGGTTAACCCTTTTCACTACACATCTGCTCACGTCTGGGTTCAGGTCTGGGACATCGTGGCCAAAAATACAGCATTCTGTATTTCTAACAAATAAGAATTACTACTCATCAGTTTACCATCACTCAATCAGCCATTATTTCTGTTAAGACCACATCACTAGTTCAGGTCTAAGCATGTGTTCATTTTCTACTGTGATAGTATGGTGTACATTCATGAAATACATCATGCTAAAACATTAGAAGAACCAGTGTTGCAGATTAAATTAGCTGACAAAGATGCAAAGTAGAGGTTGACCGATTAATCAGAATGGCCGATTAATTAGGGCCGATTTCAAGTTTTCATAACAATCGGTAATCGGTATTTTTGGACACAGATTAGCCGATTTTAATTTAATTTTAATTTTTTACACCTTTATTTAACTAGGCAAGTCAGTTAAGAACACATTCTTATTTTCAATGACGGCCTAGGAACGGTGGGTTAACTGCCTTGTTCAGGGGCAGAATGACAGATTTTTACCTTGTCAGCTCGGGGATTCAATCTTGCAACCTTACGGTTAACTAGTCCAACGCTCTAACCACCTGCTTTACATTGCACTCCACAAGGAGCCTGCCTGTTACGCGAATGCAGTAAGAAGCCAAGGTAAGTTGCTAGCTAGCATTAAACTTATCTTATAAAAAACAATCAATCAATCATAATCACTAGTTAACTACACATGGTTGATGATATTACTAGTTTATCTACCTTGTCCTGCGTTGCATATAATCGATGCGGTGCGCATTCGCGAAAAAGGACTTTTCATTGCTCCAACGTGTACCTAACCATAAACATCAATGTCTTTCTTAAAATCAATACACAAGTATATATTTTTAAACCTGCATATTTAGCTAAAAGAAATCCAAGTTAGCAGGCAATATTAACCAGGTGAAATTGTGTCACTTCTCTTGCGTTCATTGCACGCAGAGTCAGGATATATGCAACAGTTTGGGCCGCCTGGCTCGTTGTGAACTAATTTGCAGAATTTTACGTAATTATGACATAACATTGAAGGTTGTGCAATGTAACAGGAATACTTAGACTTAGGGATACCACCCATTAGATAAAATACGGAACGGTTCCGTATTTCACTGAAAGAAAAAACGTTTTGTTTTCAAGATGATAGTTTCCGGATTCAACCATATTAATGACCTAAGGCTCGTATTTCTGTGTGTTTATTGTATTATAATTAAGTCTATGATTTGATAGAGCAGTCTGACTGAGCGGTGGTAGGCACCAGCAGGCTCGTAAGCACTCATTCAAACAGCACTTTCGTGCATTTTGCCAGCAGCTTTTCGCATTGCTTCAAGCATTGCGCTGTTTATGACTTCAAGCCTATCAACTCCCAAGATTAGGCTGGTGTAACCGATGTGAAATGGCTAGCTAGTTAGCGGGGTGCGCGCTAATCGCGTTTCAAACGTCACTCGCTCTGAGACTTGGAGTAGTTGTTCCCCTTGCTCTGCATGGGTAACGCTGCTTCGAGGGTGGCTGTTGTCGATGTGTTCCTGGTCCGAGCCCAGGTAGGAGCGAGGAGATAGACGGAAGCTATACTGTTACACTGGCAATACTAAAATGCCTATAAGAACATCCAATACAAATCGTATAGAGAGAAATAGTCCTATAATTCCTATAATAACTACAACCTAAAACTTCTTACCTGGGAATATTGAAGACTCATGTTAAAAGGAACCACCAGCTTTCATATGTTCTCATGTTCTGAGCAAGGCACTTAAACGTTAGCTTTCTTACATGGCACATATTGCACTTTTACTTTCTTCTCCAACACTTTGTTTTTGCATTATTTAAACCAAATTGAACATGTTTCATTATTTATTTGAGGCTAAATAGATTTTATTGATGTATTATATTAAGTTAAAATAAGTGTTCATTTAGTATTGTTGTAATTGTCATTATCACAACAAAAAAATTAAATAAATAAATCGGCCGATTAATCGGTAGCGGCATTTTTTTGGTCCTCCAATAATCGGTATCGTTATTGAAAAATCATAGTCGGTCGACCTCTAATGCAAAGAGTGCATTTTGCTTTGTGATTAAGTCCTCTCTGCTCCCACTCTGCTATTATAGCCAGTGGGGCATGCAGCGCAGGCAGAGGGCACTCTCTCTCCCAGTCCCTCCTGCTGCTGCCTCTGAAGACAAAGACTGAAAGGCGGAGACAGAGGGTGGAGGCCAGGGGGGAGGCAGGTGGAGAGGGGACAGGAGGGGAGCAGTGTGAGTGTGTCAGCCTCTTAAAAAGAAGACAACAGGCCTCCATTGGCTGGTTGTGTCTATCTCAGACATTGCCAGACACACATCAACCAATTAGGGCTTCTGAGTGGCGCAGTGGTCTAAAGCACTGCATCTCAGTGCAAGAGGTGTCACTACAGACCCTGGTTCGATCCCGGGCTGTATCACAACCGACTATGATCGGGAGTCCCATAAGGTGGCGTGCAATTGGCCCAGCTGGGTTAGGGGAGGGTTTGGCCGGGGTAGGCCGTCATTGTAAAATAAGAATTTGTTCTTAACTGACTTGCCCAGTTAAATAAAAGTCAAATAAAAAAATATATATATATAATAATCAATGGCAACAGGGAGAGAGAGAGAGGAACATCATGTATCACCTGGCCTGGTCTCTGGCAGCCGGTAGTGGCAGCCTGACGGGCTGGTGGGGGTGTGGGGTGTATGTGTGGGTTGGTGAGTAAGATGGAATAAATAAATACTATTAGCCCATCCAGGCTCATGGCTGGCACACATGCACACACACAAAAGCACAGACCCACACAAAGCAACTGGATTCCATTCATCAATCCACCCAGTGGAAAACAAATTACACTCTGGTGGAAAACTGCCAGATGGGATTACAGAATTAGATGTATATGAATTAATCATTCAATGGGAGATTTTTAACTCTGAAAACAATAACAAACTCGCCTTTGTGCTGTGCAGAAACAAGACACACATCTCTTAGAACTCTCTCACTCTCTGCCTCTTTCAGCTTTCATAAAAGGATTTGTTCAACTGTGAGCAGTGGCACACCTGAGAGAAAGAGAGCTTTGTCACTGAATTTCAACTCCAAGATGAAAGACAGTGAGAGGGAGAGAGATATCCACAGAGAGCGAACAGACACGATACCTTACCGCAGCTCAAGTAGCCCTCTTTACAGGCTGGCTCCTAGCAACATTTGCACAATCATGACAGGGTTTTATTTCTCTCTGAGAGCTAGACACTCATTTCGAGAAGTGCAGAGGACCTTCCTCAGTGCCTAGTCTTAGTAGACTGCTAGAGATCCAAAACCTATTCCACAGTAGTAGTAAACACGAGCCTGGAAAGCACATCCTGCTACCGTAGTCTGAGTGTTCCAGTGGAGAAAACATTTTCTTCTCCACCATATCAATCAGGCAAAGCACAGAACCCCAACAACAAAGCTTGAAGTAGCAATCAAAATCAAATACTTCTCCCTTGCTACTGCCAATAGCTATGATTTTCAAGAGAAGCATATGAAATGTCTATTTCAAACTTCAGAATCGGTTAACCTTTCATATCTTTTCAGTTATGAAAATGAAGAGGTAGAATGTGCTGTAACCAAATGCAGGGTACAAGTTCTGTCTCCATTCTGTGTGACAGAAGAAAATGTGAGGATAATTTCTATTCATGTCACATCTCTGTGAACATGTTGGATCCTATCAGGTCCTGTCTGCTTCTCACAGACAGAGCCATTCACCACGAGTCACAGACTTCTGTCAGCTGGACAGAGTTACAGCATGGACACAGAGCCTGGTGAGGGATGACGACGTGAATTAAGTTGCCCTCTTGAATGAACCTGTTGAATGAAATTCAATGCAGCTTCAAACCAGTCCATATGAAACGTGTTCAGTCTACCAGTCATGACTAGAGTAGCCACCTGGGAGAGCCATGGCTATGCAGTGCTCCCAGTCTAGGGATGAGATCAATGGCCTCTGCTCCTAGGGAGAGGAGGAAGGGGAGATGGGAGGGGCTTGACAGCATGGAAGGGAGAGGTGTGAGAGGATGTGATACAGACAGAAAGAGACTATCCTCTGTCATATTGTGTCATTAACCATCAGTAGCAGCGGGACACGTGGAGAACAGCATGTTGAGTGGCAGAGCTTTCTCTGAACACCAGTGACCATATTCAACCAAGAGAGGAAGGTGGGAGGCACATCAATTCTGCTGCAGACAAGCAACCAAGATCGGCAGAGGACCTAGAGAAATGGAGGATAAGAGAGATAGCAAAAGTGTAGAGAGACTGGGACCATGGTGGAACAAGAGACATGTTGCAGAGAGATAACAGGCAGAGCAATGGAGAAAAGAGCGAGATAATAGATGGATGAGGGACAGCGAATGAGAGGAGAGAGGTGGGAAGAAGAGGGGGCTGGCTAGTGGGGCTTCAGCCATGGCCGTGGCTGGACTCTGAGACAACAGCGCAGAGAGCTGGTCTCACGTGACAACTTGAGGAATGTTAGCAGCCATTCAGCGCTAGGCTAGCGCTCAGAGCGACTGCTCTGCTGCTGGCCTGGCTGTCACATCTGTCAAGCGCGGTCTGACTTCCTACCGCACTGCACCCAGCCTGCGAAGTGCCTACTGATCTGATGCCATTCAGATTAGTCCTTAAGCCACAGCAGTTCCTCTGACCTGGCCAGAGTCATGGCACACGCACACAATGAGTATTCGAACATCAGAGCAGCGATGAAATCAGTCCTGCTGATGCTGGAACTGTAATGCAATGTCTGCACTTAACACACAGTGGTGAAAATATCCCCCAGACTCACAAAGAGGAGGGCAGCTGCTACATGCATCTCCGAATACCACCATCCATTTCCATCCCAGCAACATGCACTGAACCAGATCCTGAGGTATAATATGTGACCAGTCACACAGTAATCCAGCCCTGCTAGCTGTTTGTCTCTGTGAGTGTAGTGGTACCAGCACATCCCTGGGTTCCCTCATTAGTCGGCAGAGGCACAGGGCTCCAGAGGAGAGAACCAAACAAAGGATGGATTCTCTCATCTCATGCAGTGGAAAGCCCTGAAGCCCAAAGACCAGCCGGAGCAGAGAGAAGAGAAGGAAGAGAGGAGAGGATGAGGGGAGAGGTAGGGCAGGGGTTGGTATGGGCACTGTCATTATGACATCACTCGCTGGTACAGTCTGCCAACACACATTCACCAGTTCAATCGGGTACAGGCTTAACTTAATGAACAACAAAGACAGAATGCAATATTACATTTTATCAAATAGTTTGGGGGAAGGCCTTGTCTCTGAGGGAAGATTCTCTGAGCCAAATGATGTGAAGGCAGGAAGCCCTATGTGGGGCTGCTAGCATCAAAACCCTCGCCACTGGGGGAAAGGAGTTCCAATGACGGGCCTTAAGGTTATTATGTATGGTATGTATGGTTGTCTGAAAAACAGCGAGTGAGAGAACAAGGGTTCGTTGACATGCACTACAAATACATCCCAAGATTTATGCCCATTGGTTGAGAGGAAGGAGATAATTGCAAGAGTGAGCCCATAGGTTAAACGGCAAGCATTAGGAATGTGCATTATTGTGCCGTGCTTATAGGCTATAAGGTGAATCGGCGAATGCCATTCCGTACATGGCTAATAGGGAAGAGGAGAAGAAACAAAACGCTATGCTGAGGATACATTTGTATTAATTCCCACTATGCCTGTATAATAGGAAATGAAGTGAATTTTGTTATGCTTACTGGATGAAGTTAAAACGATCACTTTGACTAGCCTTCCTGATTGAACGTTCGTAAACTATATAACTAAATCCTCTGCCTGGACATACTCAGACAGGGACACTAACAGGCATACAGCACTAACATTAACACACGCAGGATAATATACTGTGTGAATAGACTAAAAAGCCCTGACACAAAGAATACTTGGCCATTGTTTGAACCATTTATCGAATCATAAAAACAAATCTAATCCCATTGTAGCTGAAGTGTTGAGTGTAAGATAACATTTAAACTATAATTGTGTTTGAGACCAGAAGTGATTCAAAGCCTGTTTCAGGTCAGCTTTTGAAGCTCTGATCTGGTAAGATACCTTCCTTGAGGCAGTGCATTCTACAGAAGATGAAGATAGAAGATAATCATCTACATTTGTACAGTATATCTTCGGTGCAGATCATCAACAGCCCTGATTCATTACACAGTTTCTCCCCAGGAGTGGAGGCTACTCTGGTTCTCCCGTTCCCCTCAGAGGCTTCCAGTGCACCGTGTTAAGTCATTTATGATGCCACTGGAGCATATAAACATCACCAACAAGCTGTGCAATCTATTAGCCCTGCCATAGCCACAGGCTATCTCTTTTTACACTGCACCTAGGCATACGTGGAGCTCTATATGCCCTCTCCCCTTCTCTCCATAGGTCATCATAGTGGTCATAGTGGTATGTGCCATTGGCCTGTATAGAGCAGGGGAGGTTCAGGTTTAGTATTCATAGTCCCAGCTGGAGCATCACCTCAGGCACTTCTCAGATTTCTCTCTAACACAATACAGCTCAGACAGTACAATAGGAGGGCACGGCAGACAGTTATTGATACACTGACAGACTGCTCGCCTGCTGTCTGTCCAGCCCACACAAACACACACAAAGGACTAGGCAGAGGACGCTCAGCCACCCACCCAAAAGCTCACAAACACTCACCCACACAGTGGTACCAGGCCTGCCTATGAGTGTCAATTGCATCTGTCTTTTATGTGTGTGTGAATTTGGAACAGACTAGCTGAGCAGCTTGTCTACCACATTAAGTACCATAATGAATTCCGGAAATCCAATGCAGGTCTGTAAGAGTTGAATTTTACTACAACACTTCAGTGGAATATCAGAGCTTTGGAACTGTGACGAATCCCATCCAAAGACAGCCGTAAAAAAAAGACTGCCTCTGAACCCTGGAAGGATGCATCAAAGATTTCATTATGAACCAGACATGAGTGATGATGGCAAGTGGCTTATTTCCTAGATAAAACACATGAAAGGGATCCAGAGAGCTGGGATGATCTTCTCTTAGTATGCTGCTGTACTGGCACTCCATGTGATGTAATCATTAAGCGCGGCAGGCACACAGCGTGAAGCTAGCCAATCGGAGCACTGCTGCGTCGTGACGCTGGCAAACAGTGGCGACGTACTCCAGAGGTAACTCCTCATAAAATATTTAGGCCTAGCACACATTTTAATATTTAATAGGCAGCATAGCAACAGTGTGGCAGGCAGCATGATCTCTAAACACACAGTGTCTGAAGGGCTGGGCGGCTGCTCCATCATCGCAGGCTGACACATGACTATCTGGCAGAGCACGGCATGCGGCTCCTGAGGACCTGACAGGAGGAGCATGTGAGCATACGGTGAGAGAGAGAGAGCAGTCTGTTTCAGCACTGCAGCACAGGCAGTATGGGAGTACACTGTATAACCAGCTTCTCAGGCTCCATCTCAATGTGCTTCAATGTATAGCTAGAGAACTTCTGATATCTCTAGGAGTGATGAGTATAATTTTGGTCTTAATCTGTTGTCTAGTATTGTATTTTTTCTAACTAGGGTCGTCTACTTTAAGTGCTGTCTGTCTTTCCAGTAGCCTACAGTGTGTTACCTGTTGACTACTCATAACTTGCATCTGATTTTTTACACTTCAACCAGGATTAAGGGGCAAGAAAATGTGTTGTTTTCGTAATCAGTTGCTGTATTGGAGGGGGAGTGGTTTCTCCTCCCCTAGGCAATCAGCGATCAGTACCAGGAGGTGTGCTCTTCACCTCTGCTAGGCTATTAGCCATTAGTGTTAGTACTCCCGTTTTCTCGTCGCCGAAACAAAGACTGTTCTGGAGGGTTATTCGAGGAAGGAAAGAGAGGAAGGCTCAACACCACTCTCTCACTTGAGTATCTTACCTAGTTATTTACAGATGATCAAATGTTGCTCTCGTGTACCTTTATCAACTATGTGTGTTTTCTATACTTGTTTGCTCCTCTCCCTATAGACTTTACAGACGCTCCCCACCCCTTGGCTGCAACCCTTCTAATTTAGTGAACACTGCACGCAAAACGCATGTGGAATTCCTGGTCTCCGGCAGCGTTTAGAACTCCCAATCTTTGGTCAAGAACATCATGTTCATCTCAGCCTATGTCCCTAGACTTTTTGGGCCCTGACAGAGAAATGGATCACCCCAGAAAACACTGCTGCTTCAGCTGCTCTCTCTTCATCTGACTATGTGCTTTCTCATAGTCCAAGAGCATCTGGTCGTCGCAGTGGTGGCACAGGGATACTAATTTCTCCTAAGTGGATATTTCCCCTTTTCTCCCTCACTCACCTGTCCATCTCCTCATTTGAATTCCATGTTGTCACTGTCAATTGTCAACTCAAGCTTAACATTGTCATATATCGCCCACCAGGTGCCCTTAGAGAGTTCCTCAATGAGTTTGACACCTTGACAAACTAATTTCCTGACGATAGTTTACAAGTATTCGTACTTGGCGACTTCAACCTCCTGACGTCCGCCTTCAATTAATTTCTTTCTACCTCTTTCTTTCCCCTCCTTAACTGTTTTGACCCCACCCTTTCCCAGTCCCCTCCCACTCACAAGGCAGGAAATACATTTCACCTCAACTTTACTAGGGGCTGTAATCCCCCCCCCCCCTGATCACTACTTGGTTTCCTTTTGTCTCCCCCTCCTCCAACCCTAACCACTCAGCCACTATCCAGATGGTCATGTGTCATCGCAATCTTCCCTCTCTCTCCCACGACTCTCTCTTTCTTCTATCCTGTCATCTCTTCCTTCTGCTAAATCCTTCTCCCTACTGTCTCCTGATTCTGCCTCCTCGACCCTTCTCTCCTCCCTTTCCGCATTCTATGACTCGCACTGTCCCCTCTCCTCCTGCTACGTAGCTGAGTGACTCAATGTGAGTTTACAGAACAGGGCTGCAGGCAGCTGAGCGAAAATGGAGGAAAACTAAACTTCCGGAGGATTTATTATCCTTCACTCCCTCCTCTCTTATCTTCTCTTCCTCTGTATCCACTGCCAAAGCCACTTAAAATTACTTAAAATGTCAAGCTTCTGTCTCTAACCCTAGGAAACTGTGCCACCTTCTCCTCCCTCCTTAATCCTCTGACGTCAAAAACAGCAGCTGGGTCTTTTATGGGGGGGTAATCCATAAGCAATTTTCAGGGATGCGTGGCCTATTAGGGGTGTGGCTTTTAGATAGTTAATGTTGGCCACCCATGTGAGTAAATGTCATTCCTGTTCATCATATTAAGTTTGTACACTGCAAAAGTAAATTCCCCTTGAATATATATATATATATATATATAAATATATATATATATATATATATATATATATTGCACTTTACATACTTTGATATAACATTTATAACATTATTATTTAGATATTGTAACAAAGTGGTAACTATCCCAACATTTGAATATGCATAGGCTCTTGAGGAAATCCTACACTTTTGTAAAGCTACAAAAGTGTCAGTGTTCTGCATATTTCAAGACATGGCATTTAGGGGTGGGGTGAGATACCCAATGGGTTGGACCATACTTTTCTCGTCAATCATTTTGAAAAATGTTTTACTTAAACTGGAAATCGAATGATCCTCCATCGTTAAGACAGTGGATGAATCAAATGCATTCTTATTATAATTATAATAATGTGGGCTAGAGAAAAACGAAATAGTCAAATCTGAAGTCATATGGCATAAGTATTACGAGGACCATCAACATCCAATGTTTTTGTCTTTATTCGTCTTTTGTCTTTATGTTGAAGGTTGGTGTTGTGTATTGATATTCTAGTTTTGTCCCTTTAGGGCACCTGTAACCCCCCTTGCTTACCTACGTTGAAATGCTTGGAATGTTCTTCCTGTGAAACGCATTAAACAATGCCCACGTTAATTTCTACTCCCGTCTCATGTCCTGTCCTTATATTAGTTGTATAAGTAATACAGTGTGCTTTTCAACAAAACTTGGGAATTAAGTCCCAACCATACGTTGTGTATAGTTTAGTGGATCCATGTTTGTGAAATGGGAATTAAGTCCCAACCATACTTCATGTATAGTTTAGTGGATCTATGTTTGTGAAATGTTAAGTTGTCTATTGTTTTGTCTATGTTTGTATTGACTCTGTAGGAGAGGCCTTTAGAGAGGCCTGGGAGAGACCTGGGACTTGGAGATACCTTTAGCGAGGCCTGGGAGAAGCTTGGGAGAGGCCTTTAGTGAGGCCTGGGAGAAGCTTGGGAACAGACTGGAAAACACTGATAATGTGTCTGCTGGGATGTACCAGAGTGCTGTCAGTTTTTAGGCTTGAATATGAACAAAAATGTGCTGACAAGGTATTGAATTAGAGATTATCATTTAACCTTTCTCTACCATGTCTAAGAGCTCAGGCAGAATCGAGCTAAACTTATGAAAATGATTTTGGATTATGCTTGCCAGGTCAAGCAGCAGTGCATTATTTAATATCTGCAAATCCAGCTGGGATATCAAGATACCACTCACAACAAGACAAAAGTGCACATTAACCAATCACATTGTAGATTGTATGGGCCGCTTTATAGACCCCGCAATCGATACATTTTGGCTAAGCCATAGCCAATGGAAACAGTGACAGTGACAGCTTGAGCTTCTGAAGGGGCAAGAATTCCATTCAATGAGTTCCAACCCCATTCACACTTGCAGGCTCCATGATCACTGTAGCATGAAAGCACAAACACCACAAAAGAGAAATTAGAGAAAAATGTAATTTTTACAATTAGTTGTTCTTTAGCCTATAAAAGTTGAGTGAGACACAAAAACGTCTGATCAGTGGAGTTAGGAGTTTTTTTTATGTTTACCCTGAGAACACCATTGTGGGGGAGAGGGGAACTAGGAAACTGGGTCAGGGGGACAGGGGGAAAGGATTGGGGGTAGTAGTGGTTTAAGTGGGATAAGTCACATAATCACCAGCATTCTCCAATAACATTCAGGGAATAAATAACCTTATCTTATCCTCTGTTACACTGTGAGCAGCTACATTTTGTCCATTGTTGGGGCTTCTACATTACAATGGGATATCCTGAATGAAGTGATCTCACATTTTGGCAGTGTTACTGGGGAGTCACCGTAGCAACAGCTGAGACCCTGGCTGACTGTGGCACCATGTTTAAATGTAAACCCCCTTTCCCCCTGCCTGCCGTATCACCAAGGAGACAGCCCCCAGGACAGGCTGTGCAGCACCCTCTTGGGAAAATGTTCCCAAACCTTTCATTCCTGCAAGGAGGGGAGGGTGTACTCCCAAAGCTTCTTTTTAAAGTGCCGTTCCTGCATGGAATGATTTATCATCCAATATTGTCTCACCACATGCACAGATGTAAGATCTAATGGCTACTGGATTCTTCAGTGCTAGTTACAGTAAAGACCCCACATTTGCAAGATCTTTCATTTGTGTTGATAAGATCTCAGCATGACATTGATTGAGAAGCTGAGCACAAGAGAAAAAAGATCTCAGAATAAAATCCTAATATTAAAGTGTAACCTCAGTTTCCCTTAATCAAATTATCTGTATGGCAGTTCTGAAAGGATCCAACCTCCTCACACTGTATATTTCTGTTTTTTTCTTGTCTTTCCAAGATGGCGTAGCAGTCGGGCGTCTGTTTTGTTTGTAATGCCCCGTCCCGTGTATATATCGTTTTCTTCGTATATATTTCGTACATACTTTTTACATTTTTAATCTAAATTTCCATCTACGGACAGAACATACTCTCCTGCAACCCGCATCACCCAATGTGGTATGGATCTGCTATTTTTTATACTTTAGAACCGGAACCCCCATCAGTAGCTAGCCAGCTAACCAGCTACTAGCTAGTAGTCAGTTAGCCCCTTCTATCGGTCATCACCGTTAACTCGGACATCAGTCAGCCTCAGCCCGACCAATTCCTGCCAGTCTGCACAGCGCGATATCAACCCAGAGCATATCGGACTGCTTTTTCTCTACCACATCTCCGGATTCCTACCGCAAGCTCTGAACCTTTACTCCGGATTATAGCAGCTAGTTAGCTGCTACCAGAGTGGCTACTCCTGGCTAACGTCTCTGTCCCGAAGCAAGCACCAGTTAGCCTGGCGCTAGCCTCAAGCTAGGACCATCGCCCGGCTACCCGAAGAGATCCATCAGAAAATTCCTGGGTTTCAATACCTCTTTTGCCAATTGGCTTGGACCCTTTGCTGCCAACACGGAGCCCCGCGATCCATCACGACTGGTCTGCCGACGTAATCGCACAAGGGGATTTCAACAGGCACTTCCGTTGCGACGTCCCCCTGAGGCCCATCTGCTAGCCTGCTAGCCCCAGCCTGCTAGCTGTCTGAATCGCCGTGTCTCCAGCTCGCCTAGCTACTCACCGGACCCTATGATCACTCGGCTACACTTGCCTCTCCCTAATGTCAATAAACCTTGTCTATTGCTGTTTTGGTTAGTGATTTTTGTCTTATTTCATTGTAGAGCCTCCAGCCCTGATCAATATGCCTTAGCTAGCCCTTTTGTTCCAACCCCACACATGCGGTGACCTCACATGGCTTAAATGGTGCTTCTAGAGTAAACCTCTCTCATTGTCACTCAATGCCTGGATTTACCTCCACTGTACTCACATCCTACCATACCCTTGTCTGTACATTATGCCTTGAATCTATTCCTCCGCATCCAGAAATCTGCTCCTTTTACTCTCTGTTCGGAATGCACTAGACGACCAGTTCCTATAGCCTTTAGCCATACTCTTATCCTACTCCTCCTCTGCTCCTCTGGTGACGTAGAGGGTAACCCAGGTCCTGCAGCCCCCAGCATCACTCCCATTCCCCAGGCGCTCTCATTCATTGACTTCTGTAACTGTAAAAGCCTTGGTTTCATACATGTTAACATTAGAAGCCTCCTTCCTAAGTTTGTTTCATATACTTCTTTAGCACACTCCGCCAACCTGGATGTCCTAGCCGTGTCTGAATCCTGGCTTAGGAAGGCAACAAAAAATCCTGAAATTTCCATCCCTAACTATAACATTTTCCGACAAGATAGAATTGCCAAAGGAGCGGAGTTGCAATCTACTGCAGAGATAGCCTGCAAAGTTCTGTCATACTATCCAGGTCTGTGCCCAAACAATTCGAGCTTCTACTTTTAAAAATCCACCTTTCCAGAAACAAGTCTCTCACTGTTGCCGCTTGTTATAGACCACCTTCTGCCCCCAGCTGTGCCCTGGACACCATATGTGAATTGATCGCCCCCCATCTATCTTCAGAGTTCGCACTGTTAGGTGACCTAAACTGGGACATGCTTAACACCCCGGCCATCCTACAATCTAAGCTAGTTGCTCTCAATCTCACACAAATTATCAAAGAACCTACCAGGTACAACCCTAAATCCGTAACCATGGGCACCCTCTAAGATATCATCCTGACCAACTTGCCCTCTAAATACACCTCTGCTGTCTTCAACCAGGATCTCAGTGATCACTGCCTTATTTCCTGCGTGCGTAATGGGTCCGCGGTCAAACGACCACCCCTCATCCCTGTCAAACGCTCCCTAAAACACTTCAGCGAGCAGGCCTTTCTAATCGACCTGGCCCGGGCATCCTGGAAGGATATTGACCTCATCCCATCAGTAGAAGATGCCTGGTTGCTCTTCAAAAGTGCTTTCCTCACCATCTTAAATAAGCATGCCCCATTAATAACCTCTCTGGGAAATGTGGGACGCTAGCCAGTGAAATAGCAGAGCGCCAAATTCAAAACAACAAAAATCTCATAATTGAAATTTCTCACACATACAAGTATTATACACCATTTTAGAGATAGACTTCTCATTAATCCAACCACAGTGTCCAATTTCAAAAAGGCTTTACGGCGAAAGCATAGCATTAGATTATGTTAGGACAGCACCTAGACAAGAAAAAACACAGCCATTTTCCACGCAAGGAGAGGCGTCACAAAAACCAGAAATAAAGCTAAAATTAATCACTAACCTTTGATGATCTTCATCAGATGGCACTCATAGGACTTCATGTTACACAATACATGTATGTTTTGCTCGATAAAGTTCATATTTATATCCCAAACCCCCATTTTACTTTGGTGTGTAATGTTCACAAATGTTTTGCCTCCAAAACTGGCGGTGAATGAGCACATCAATTTACAGAAATACTCATCATAAACTTTGATAAAAGATACAAGTGTTATGCAAAGAATTATAGATAAACTTCTCATTAAGGATGTTTTTATCATAAATATTCAATAATATTCCAACCGGACAATTCCTTTGTCTTTAGAATTGAAAGGAAAGGCAGCTCGCTCTCACGGCCGCACTCATGATTGAGCTCATGCCAATTTTCCAGACACCTGACTGAATCAGCTCTTATTCTCTCCCCATTCACAGTAGAAGCCTGAAACAATGTTCTAAAGACTGTTGACATCTAGTGGAAGCCTTAGGAAGTGCAATATGACCCCACAGACACTGTATATTGGATAGGCAAACACTTGAAAAACTACAAACCTCAGATTTCCCACTTCCTGGTCAGATTTTTTTCTCAGGTTTTTGCCTGCCATATGAGTTCTGTTATACTCACAGACATCGTTCAAACAGTTTTAGAAACTTCAGAGTGTTTTCTATCCAGATCTACTAATTATATGCATATCCTAGCTTTTGGGCCTGAGTAGCAGGCATTTTACTTTGGGCATGCTTTTCATCCAAGCTACTCAATACTGCCCCCCTTTCCTTGAGAAGTTTTAAAAAAAGTAGAACTAAGAACAGATATAGCCCTTGGTTCACCCCAGACTTGACTGCCCTTGACAAGCACAAAAACATCCTGTGGCATTCTGCATTA
Organism: Salmo trutta; assembly: GCF_901001165.1. NCBI lineage: Eukaryota > Metazoa > Chordata > Actinopteri > Salmoniformes > Salmonidae > Salmo > Salmo trutta. The sequence continues at coordinate 30,210,929 of NC_042973.1, read as the reverse complement.
GCATCGAATAGACCCCGCGATATGCAACTTTTCAGGGAAGTAAGGAACCAATATACTCAGTCAGTTAGGAAAGCTAAGGCTACGTTTTTCGAACAGAAATTTGCTTCCTGTAGCACTATTTCCAAAAAGTATTGGGATACTGTAAAGTCCATGGAGAATAAGAGCACCTCCTCCCAGCTGCCCACTGCACTGAGGATAGGAAATACCATCACCACCGATAAATCTACGATAATCGATCATTTCAATAAGCATTTTTCTACTGCTGGCCATGCTTTCCACCTGGCTACCCCTACCCCGGCCAACATCTCAGCACCCCCTGCAGCAACCTGCAGATGACACCATTCTGTATACATCTGGCCCTTCTTTGGACACTGTGCTACAAAACCTCCAAACGAGCTTCAACGCCATACAACACTCCTTCCGTGGCCTCCAACTGCTTTTAAATGCTTGTAAAACTAATTGTATGATCTTCAACCGATTGCTGCCCGCACCCTCCCGTCCGACTAGCATCACTACTCTGGACCATTCTGACCTAGAATATGTGGACAACTACAAATACCTAGGTGTCTGGTTAGACTGTAAACTCTCCTTCCAGACTCACATTAAACATCTCCAATCCAAAATTAAATCTGGAATCGGCTTCCTATTTCGCAACAAAGCCTCCTTCACTCATGCCACCAAACATACCCTCGTAAAACTGACCATCCTTGACTTCGGCGATGTAATTTACAAAATAGCCTCAAACACTCTACTCAGCAAACTGGATGTAGTCTATGTCAGTGCCATCCATTTTGTCACCAAAGCCCCATATACTACCCACCACTGCGACTTCTATGCTCTCGTTGGCTGGCCCTTACTACATATTCGTCGCCAAACCCACTGGCTCCAGGTAATCTATAAGTCTTTGCTAGGTAAAGCCCCGCCTTATCTCAGCTCACTGGTCACCATAGCAACACGCAACATAGCACGCACTCCAACAGGTATATTTCACTGGTCATCCCCAAAGCCAACACTTCCTTTGGCCGCCCTTCCTTCCAGTTGTCTGCTGCCAACGACTGGAACGAATTGCAAAAATCACTGAAGCTGGAGTCTTATATCTCCATCTCTAACTTTAAGCATCAGCAGTCAGAGCAGCTTACCGATCTATGTACCTGTACACCGCCAATCTGTAAATAGCACACCCAACTACCTCATCCCCATATTATTACTTACCCTCTTGGTCTTTTGCACCCCAGTATCTCTACTTGCACACCATCATCTGCACATCTATCACTCCAGTAATAATGCTTAATTGTAATTATTTTGCCTCTATGGCCTATTTATTGCCTACCTCCCTACTCTTCTACATTTGCACACACTGTACAAAGATTGAAAAAATATATATATATATTGTGTTATTGAGTGTATGTTTGTTTATGTGTAACTCTGTGTTGTTGTTTTTGTCGCACTGCTTTTCTTTATCTTGGCCAGGTCGCAGTTGTAAATGAGAACTTGTTCTCAACTGGCCTACCTCATTAAATAAATGTGAAATTAAAATTAATTAAAATTAATGTTGGAAGGTATGCAGCAGTATTGACAACCATCTGGGCATTCATCAAATCACCAATTAAATGTAAGAATAAAACACAAATTAACAATAAACAACACGTTGGGTTTCCTGGAAATGACATGTTTCTTCCTCTAATTAGAGAAAAATAATTGACTCAAGCACTGAATTTATCACACATGCTTTCTTAACTAAACTGTGACTAAATTCTCTATGAACGCTATCATCAAAATGTAAGTATTCTGATATGATTTTAAAGTGTATTCTACTTTCATTCTATAAAAAGTCTGAGCTGTGGGAAATAAAGCTTCTTAAAAAGCCAAATAATGCTGGCCAGCTATTGTCATGAGTACCCCCCACACGCATGCACACACACATTTAATAAACACATTAGCCTGTACACACTCCCTGGACTGTGTTGAATGTACTTGTCCTGTACATATTCAACACAATCTATTGCACATCTTGGTATTTACACCATTGACAGGCAAGAAGCTGCACCTTCTCAGAATAAAACACATCATTACTGTATTTTGAACAATAATTGCTCCTTCCCGCCTTAACTTTGTGGTTATTTATGGGCTTAGCTGGTAAAAAGTCTGTAGATGCAGCGGTGCAACAAGCACTCAAGGCTTTCGTGTCACCATGCAGCTTTACCTAGGGGCTTGACAAAATGTTTAAAAGTATAGCAAACACATAATAAACAACCTGAGCAAAGAAGTCCCATTCAGAATCTTAAATAATATATTGGACATATATTGAATGTTTAAGTCTTGCTTAAGACCTGAAGACACTGCTTTGATTGCAGCTGAATAAAGTGCCTTCATTCTGTGCCCTTCTAAATTCTACCTCAACACTATTTATTTTATTTTATTTTACTTTTATTTAACTAGGCAAGTCAGTTAAGAACAAATTCAATGACGGCCTAGGAACAGTGGGTTAACTGCCTTGTTCGGGGGCAGAACGACAGATTTTTTCCTTGTAAGCTCAGGGATTCGATCTTGCAACCTGCTCCTAGTCCAACGCTCTAACCACTAGGAGACCTGCCTCCCCACTAAGACTAGCTCCATCTGGACAACTATTCTGCAGGGGTATGTCTTTACCTGCAAACAACTTTTGAGAGACACTACTCAACTCCTATTCAACTCATCATCTACTCAGAAATAAAAGGTGTTCTTGGATAGAAACAACCACACATAGACAGAGATAGCTATTGGTTTACATTACAAACGCACCCGCAACACACCTCATTGTACTCAAATTTGTTTTTGGAATAACAAACAACTTGGAGCCTACTTTCACCTCCCCTCTATCATACAGGGCAAGTAACCCCCACTCCCAGTTAGTCAGCTCAAAGTGTAAAATTAAACACAGCACCCTTTCAACTGTAAATTCAACAAACAAGGTTGGTGAACAAACAGCACACTCCCTGAATAGAGAAGCACTCTGGAAGATCACTCTTAACGAAAGGGAAAGGGGGATACCTAGTCAGTTGTACAACTGAATGCATTCAACTGAAATGTGTCTTGTGCATTTATGTAATTACTGTGACTTTCCATGTACACACTTTACACATTCAGCTCTCTACTATACCATTTTGAATTCTCTCTTGTGCAGAATCACTGCAGCCTGGATGCTGTGGCCTGTAAGGTATTCAACTGTGACCTAGAGATGTGAGGAGCCTCTAAATTCCCAACCATCACCGGTGCTGCAATACTGCATTAGAGAGCGGAAGAGGCCTGGGGCAAGCGGGATGGCAGTGACTTCCATCAAACTACAGGGGTGTATAATGTTGAGCACTCACTTTCTTATCGCACAAATATAGAGGAAAGATCCAGAATTCATTGAAGTAAAACTTTAAAGTCATGGATTATAGCTGTTAAAAATATGAAGACAGATACAGTGCTTTTCCCATCTACATTTTAAAGGGATACTTCAGGATTTTGGCAATGAAACTCATGGATACCATTTTTATGTCTCTGTGTCCAGTATGAAGGATATTAGAGGTAGTTCCACAAGCCAATGCTAACTGTTGTTAGTGCAATGACTGGAAGTCTATGGGAATCTGCTAGCATAAGGACTTTCTCCTCCCTGGTTTTGGCATTACAATTTCTGAAGCTGATGATATTGATGATGACATTCAGAACACAGGAATAGCTACCAGAACTCAAGGCTGTAATGGCCCACCTGTGCTGTGTGGATGTCAGAGGAAGGAGGCCAGCCTGCACCAGAGGTAACCCTGAATATGGAGCAGTTAAACAGTTTAGGGAAGAGATCAGAGTGTAATGAAAACAGGTCCACAGGGGATTGAATCGCAGCACATAGTGGGAACAGGATATGAGCAAAAGTAAGTAAGCGAGCGAGAGAAAGGACCTCAACATGACAGCAGGACACATGCCCAGGCCGTGAGCAGAGCAACAGGCCCATCCCCCACTATTACACCCGCCCAAGCCCCATCCTGCGACCTAAGAGGTATATTTCAGATGCTCAACATGCTCTGCTCACACCTACTGTGATGGTCCAGGCCTAAACCACACAGAAACACTAGACACCATTGAACACAAAGCTTTTACTATCTCATCCTGGAATATACAGGGTTTCAGGTTAAATTGAATTTAGGCCTTGGCCTAAAGAGCAGGAAGCCAGACTTCATCAAAGAAATTGGAAATACCGACATTGTCATCCTACAAGAAACATGGTATAAAGGAGACGGACCCACTGGTTGCCCTCTAGGTTACAGAGAGCTGGTAGTCCCATCCACCAAACTACCAGGTGTGAAACAGGGAAGAGACTAATTTGGTATAGAGCTAATTTGGTACAGAGCAGACCTAACCCACTCTATTAAATTAGTCAAAACAGGAACATTTTACATCTGGCTAGAAATTAGTAAGGAAATGATCTGAACAGAGAAAGATGTCCTCATGTGTGCTACCTATATCCCCCCAATAGAATCCCCATACTTTAACAATGACAGCTTCTCCATCTTAGAGGGGGAGATCAATCATTTCCAGGCTCAGGGACATGTACTAGTCTGTGGTGACCTTAATGCCAGAACTGGACAAGAACCTTACACCCTCAGCACACAGGTGGACAAACACCTACCTGGAGGTGACAACATTCCCTTCCCCATATGCCCCCGTAGACACAACTACTATGACTTAACCAACAAAAATGGGTCACAACTCCTGCAGCTCTGTCAGACGCTGGGTATGTACATAGTCAATGGTAGGCTTCAAGGGGACTCCTACGGTAGGTACACCTATAGTTCATCTCTTGGCAGTAGTACTGTAGACTGTAGACTACTTTATCACTGACCTCAACCCAGAGTCTCTTAGAGTGTTCACAGTCAGTCCACTGACACCCCTATCAGATCACAGCAAAACCCCACTCTACTTGAACAGAGCTATGCTCAATCACGAGGCATCAAAGCCAAAGGAACTTAATAATATAATGAAATGCTATAGATGGAAGGAAAGTAAATGTGGAAATCTACCAAAAAACAAATAGGCAACAACAAATTTAATCATTAATAGACAATTTCCTGGACAAAATGTTTCACTGTAATAGTGAAGGTGTAAACATGGCAGTATAAAACCTAAACAATATATATGACGTGTTCCCACTAACAGCATCTACCCCCAGCTTCCCAATCAAATCTAAAAATTTAAAGCAGACAACGACAAATGGTTTCATGAAGAATGCAAAAACCTAATTAAGAAATTGAGAAACCTATCCAACCAAAAACATAGAGACCCTGAAACCCTGAGCCTACGCCTTCACTATGGTGAATCACTAAAACAATACAGAAATACACTACGGAAAAAGAAGGAACATCATGTCAGAAATCAGCTCAATGTAATTGAATAATCCATAGAATCTAACCACTTCTGGTGTCACGGATCCCCCCGGTACTGCTGTTCATTCCGTTCACCAGCTCCGGAGGTCTACATCATCGGCCTTCTAGGCATCACAGAACTGGATTCATTGCAGAAAGAATCCCTTGTATCTCGCTGGCGCGCACCTCAAAACGCAGGATGGTTGCCAGCACGCTGTCCATGGTGCTGCCGAGTATGGAAAGACAGTCATCGTGATGCTGGACTGTCCCTACGATGGTCGATAGCTCAGTCTTTCCTGCTGTCTCCATTTATGAGGTCGGTTATTCTGTCACAATGTCTAATGATTGGAGACAGGCGCAGGAATACGTAATATGGGGTTTTATTTACTCCACCCAAACAAAAGAGCGAGGTGTAAACCTCAAAATAATACACAGGACGAGACCCGTAAAACAAGTGCACAATAACACGCAGTATGGAAGCCGATACAACAGCACAGGTACTCACAGGACCAACAGACATAGTAACAATAACCGACAAGGACACTGGGGAACAGAGGGCACATATATATACACATACTAATCAGGGGGAATGGGAACCAGGTGTCCGGGGTTGGTGGTAATGACAGTCTGGGGTTGGTGGTAATGAATCTAGTTCAGTGACGCCTAGAAGGCCGGTGATGTAGACCTCCGGAGCTGGTGCACGGAATGAGCAGTAGTACTGGGGAGATCCGTGACATCTGGGAAAATTGGAAAACTCTAAACAAACAACAACATGAAGAGTTATCTATCCAAAACGGAGATGTATGGATAAACCACTTCTCCAATCTTTTTGGCTCTATAACAAAGAACAAAGAGCAAAAACATATACATGTTCAAATACATCCTCGTCATTCACATAAAGAAAAGACGGCGATACAGGGGGCGCAGATCCGGGTGCCTTGTGAGAATTCGCCGGCAAGTGGATAACACGCCTCGACCATCCGTTTTATTGGCCAACGTGCAGCCCAGTAGTGGTAACAGTCCAGTACATCACTATACTAGGCGGTGTCAGAGGAAGGCCCAAATAATTGTCAAAGACTCCAGTCACCCAAATCATAGACTGTTCTCTCTGCTATCGCACGGCAAGCGGTACCAGAGCGTTATGTCTAGGTCCAAAAGGCTCCTTAACAGCATCTACCCCCAAGCCATCAGACTGCTGAACAATTCATCAAATGGCCACTCGGACTATTTGCATTGATACCCCCCCTCCCCCCACAGCTACTCACTGTTTATTATCTATGCATAGTCACTTTACCCCTACCTACATGTAGAAATGACCTTAATCATGGAAAGAGCAGGTGTTCCTAATGTTTTGTACACTCTGTGTATATCTCCACCAGCGACACCTCCGTGCACCAAAAATTGAAATATTTTCAGCAAAGTAACAGAAACCAGGACAGTAGCTTTTACATTTCATTACATCATAGAGGTATCCCTAAATCTTTGTAATTTTTACTTCTAGAAGATTTGTTCAATGTCTCAATCTGTTAAAAAAAAGTAGTAGGAGCCCTCTAGGGATTTCCTCAGTCCAGGAGACAGCTCTTCCCAAAAACTTCTGAGGAATGATGATCCACAGGTGAACACACACACACACACACACACACACACACACACACACACACACACACACACACACACACAAACATACTGTAATGGATTCTGATCGACCCTCTCCCCTGCCTTTATTTTAGGCTGAAGATAAAACGAAGGAAACATCAAAGCAAGACTAGCAGCATGGAAACAAAAGAAAAAGAACCAGCCCCTTACTCCTGTCTTCCCTTCAAGGAAATCCATTCTACCTTACTTTGTTCAAAACATGACATTGTATTTGTATTATTAGGTCTACACTACAGTGAACTATACTGTATAAAGCTCATAACAGTTGCAGTAAACACATTTATATTGAATAACAATAAAATTACATTTGAGGAATAGGCTATAATGTAAGGCAGGGTGTCAATTGGGTAGCTCAACACCAACCATTTAAAATAGGCTACTAAAATCATTCCGATCCCGATTAAAAAGGAAATGCATTTTAGCAGTATGGATGGCTGACTTAGGACCATGTGGACTGTCACGTCCTGACCAGTAAAGGGGTTATTTGTTATTGTAGTTTGGTCAGGACGTGGCAGGGGGTGTTTGTTTTATGTGGTTCGGGGTTTGCTGGGCTATGGTATTATGTAAGAGGGGTGTTTGTTTAGAGTGTTCCGGGCATTTTGGTCTATGTTCTAGGTTAGTGTTTTTCTATGTTCAGTCTAGTTTTCTACTTCTATGTTTTAGGGTTTGTTGATTGACCTTCAATTGGAGGCAGCTGTTCCTCGTTGCCTCTGATTGAAGGTCCTATGTATAGGGGTGTTTTTGTAATGGAATTTGTGGGTAGTTGTCTCCTGTTTTGTCTGTGCACATGACAGGACTGTTTAGTGGCGGTCGTTGTTTTGTATACGTGATTTGTTTGTTTTTCCTTCTTTTTATTTAATAAAGATGATGAGTATAAACGTTCCCGCTGCACCTTGGTCCAATCCTTACGACGCCCGTTACATGGACACCTGGGAGCGGGAGGGAAGGCTGTTTGTATGGCTGGCTTTATGGAGCGCTCATCGACTTTTTCTCAAAACAGTGCAGAGGTAAAGATGGCTGTAGTAGATGGCTTTGGTAACTGCTGTTTGACTTGACGTGAAACTAAACTAGAGTTTTAATCTCAGTGCTGAGCTAGTACGTACCAACTCATTATTGTATGACGTGTTTGTAAAATGATAAGTCCCCTATTGACTGAAGGTCATTTCCATGTAACAGGACCCATGAGAACCAACGAAGTTCATAGGAGCATGTCAAATCTTGGTGTGAAATGAAAGCTGTGTCTATATTTTTGAGAAATTAAGACATATATACATTTTTCAACCGTGTTTTATCCTAAATATTAGGAATAAGCAAAGGCTTTGATTTCTGATAAAACAGATGGAAAAGGGGTCGTAAAACATATTAAAAGGTATTAGAAATACATCAAAACACAATCATTTAGAAGACCCCTGCCAACTAATAGCAACACTTATATTTAGTTTTGGAGAAATTATTTGCCTTGTGTAAGATTAAGAAATATTGCCCTGTGACTTGAAATTCCATTTCCAAAAACCCACATCTTTAAGATATTTTCTAATTTCTCTCCCTCAAGAGGAGGGAGCGTTGAGGAAGCTACTCTGAAAATACAGAATAGTTTACCAAGCTACCAATTACTTCACACTAGAAGAAGTTAAGCTATACTAAAGGTACCCTTAAGAAAAATGTAATTACTTAACTAAAGTTATTTTGAAAAAGTAGTTCACTACATCCAGACTATTTCGTAAAAAATGATCATATATAAATCTGAAATGTCGTAGACTACAAATTGCAAGTACAGATCACTTTGTTAATAGAATGTCATTTAGCATATTAAACACAAAAACTACGTTTCAAGTAAGAATTAGGCAGTTCTGATGCTGAAAAAGAAAGGAAATTATTACCTACTCCACCCATATTTAATTTTTGCAACAAAAAAAACAATTGTTCAACTACCACTAAGAAACTGTAAAATGTTGGTAAATTACTAGTTGAACTACATGTAGTTCACTACTGCTCAACACTGGGAGGGAGGATAATGAAATAAAACACAGAATTAACAAGTTAAGGTAGACCTACCAATTAGTGATAGTGTTTTTACTGATATCTATTTGGTTATGAATTACTAAGTGACAAACTCTAAATCTGTTCCCAAATTGGTAACGTAGCGTCCGAAAAATCAGTGACGGAATTACTGCAATTTAATTGGCTAAAATGGAAAATCATAGTAGTCACAAACCACAGTTGGTTCACCTGCTACTGTCCCCCCTTCCACTGGCATACTGTTACATTCAACTCATAACTGTTTTCTTTCTCTTTCTGTCGTATGGTGGTCAAAGCAAGTGTGAAAACGGTCTGGACAACCCTTCCCTCTCTCTCTTCCTCTATTTCCAGTTAATGTCACCTCTCCCTGCTCTTACTGACACCTACTCATGAGCCCCCTCTCTTTCCATTTACTGTAACCAGCATTCTTACCCATTAAGTACAGACTGACACCGGACGTCCATGGATGTTGAAAAGTAGTCCACAGATGTGGTTTTTGGTACGGTCCCGGCCTTGATTTGGCCCAAACATAGAGGTCCATGATTGGTTCAGATTTGGTCCGGAAATCTGAACCAATCATAGACGTCTATAGTTGTCACAAGTGTGGAGAGCTCAGTACAGTACAGTAGAGCACTGTAGAGTAAAGTAGAGTACAGTAAAGTAAAAAGTGTTAAGCAGAGTAAAGTTCAGTACAGTATTGTACTGTACAATAGAGTAGAATAGAGTACAGTTCAGTAGAGCACACTAGAATTGAGTACACTATAATGTACTGAACTATACTGTAATTTACTGTACTCTACTGTACTGAACTATACTCTACTGTTCTGTGTTGTGCTGTGCTGTACTGTAAAGTATTCCACTGTACTCTACTATGCTGTACTTTGATGTTCAAACTTGTGAAACATAGACATCTATGATTGGTTCAGATTTGGTCCAGGACGGACCAACCAAATTTGGTCTTGTTTGGGTGTGGAGCTCATTAAAATAATAGCCAGTGTGTAGAATAATACTGAGATATGCAAAGGAGGAAATTGCATATTTATACCGTTGTGTACCTATTCGGGACACATCACCATGAAGTGAATGACACTCATATCCATAAATACTGTATGGATTTCTGTGTAGTACAGATCAGGGAGTCATGATGAAATTCCGTAAACGTAATTCTGTTACTGGATGTGAATCCACTTCACTTAATGTAGTTCAAAAACCAAAATAAATGTTTTCAAAGTCAAGGTCTCATGTCATAGCTAGTCTCGCGTTGCCATACCTTTAAAAGCCTGGTTTATGACGAGACTATGTCATATACAGTTGAAGTCGGAAGTTTACATACACCTTAGCCAAATACATTTAAACTCAGTTTTTCACAATTCCTGACATTTAATCCTAGTAAAATTTCCCTGTCTTAGGTCAGTTAGGATCACCATTTTATTTTAATTATGTGAAATGTCAGAATGATTTATTTCAGCGTTAATTTCTTTCATCACATTCCCAGTGGGTCAGAAGTTTACATACACTCAATTAGTATTAGTAGCATTGCCTTTAAATTGTTTAACTTGGGTCAAACATTTCAGGTAGCCTTCCACAAACTTCCCACAATAAGTTGGGTTAATTTTGGCTCATTCCTCCTGACAGAGCTGGTGTAACTGAGTCAGGTTTGTAGGCCTCCTTGCTCGCACATGCTTTTTCAGTTCTGCCCACACATTTTCTATAGGATTGATGTCAGGGCTTTGTGATGGCCACTCCAATACCTTGACTTTATTGTCCTTAAGTCATTTTGCCACAACTTTGGAAGTATGCTTGGGGTCATTGTCCATTTGGAAGACCCAGTTGCGACCAAGCTTTAACTTCCTGACTGATGTCTTGAGATGTTGCCTCAATATATCCACATAATTTTCCTCCTCATGATGCCATCTATTTTGTGAAGTGCACCAGTCCCTCCTGCAGCAAAGCACCCCCACAACATGATGCTGCTACCCCCGTGCTTCACGGTTGGGATGGTGTTCTTTGGCTTGCAAGCCTCCCCCTTTTGCCTCCAAACATAACGATGGTCATTATGGCCAAACAGTTCTATTTTTGTTTCATCAGATCAGAGGACATTTCTCCAAAAAGTACGATCTTTGTCCCCATGTGCAGTTGCAAACCGTAGTCTGGCTTTTTTTATGGCGGTTTTGGAGCAGTGTCTTCTTCCTTGCTGAGCGGCCTTTCAGGTTATGTCGATATAGGACTCGTTTAACTGTGGATATAGATCATTTTGTACCTGTTTCCTCCAGCATCTTCACAGGGTCCTTTGCTGTTGTTCTGGGATTGATTTGCACTTTTCGCACCAAAGTACCTTCATCTCTAGGAGACAGAACGTGTCTCCTTCCTGAGCGGTATGACGGCTGCGTGGTCTTTTTTTCTGAGGTTTTGGCTGATTTATTTTTTATTTTCCCATGATGTCAAGGAAAGAGGCACTGAGTTTGAAGGTTGGCCATGAAATGCATCCACAGGTACACCTCCAATTGACTCAAATGATGTCAATTAGCCTATCAGAAGCTTCTAAAGCCATGACATCATTTTCTGGAATTTCCCAAGCTGTTTAAAGGCAGTCAACTTAGTGTATGTAAACTTCTGACCCACTGGAATTGTGATACAGTGAATTATAAGTGAAATAATCTGTCTGTAAACAATTGTTGGAAAAATGACTTGTGTCATACACAAAGTAAATGTCCTAACTGACTTGCCAAAACTATAGTTTGTTAACAAGAAATTTGTGGAGTGGTTGAAAAACAAGTTTTAATGACTCCAAGCTAAGTGCATGTAAACTTCCAAATTCAACTGTATGACACCCCATTCTTTCTGTAGACATCTTTGAATCTTAATTCGGAGAAGATATTTTTTGAAAAACATGGTCACAAAAAACGGAGGGAGTTTTAACAAAATTGGCATTTTCACAGTTCTCCCAGTGAATGTTTTTTTTTTTTTTTAAATGTTCACTACAAATTGTTACAAGTAGTCCTTGTGCATAGAGTTTCATGGTTTATTCAATTTTCAAATCAATGTTTTTATTTTGGCATATCGTGGAATTGCCCTGAGGTAAATTAAGCTACAGGAAAAAGGTGATAATGTTACGATCGTCTGAAGAACTGGACCAAGGTGCAGCGTGGTAGGCGTACATTTTACTTTTAATAAAAATGACACCGGAAAATACAACAACGAACGTAAAGCTATATGCAGTGCAGAAAGCAACTACACACAAACAAGATCCCACCATCACAGGTGGGAAAAAGGGCTGCCTAAGTATGATCCCCAATCAGAGACAATGATAAACAGCTGCCTCTGATTGGGAACCATACTAGGCCAACAAAGAAATAGAAACCTAGATATGCCCACCCAAGTCACACCCTGACCTAACAAAATAGAGAATAAAAAAGGCTTTAAGGTCAGGGCGTGACAGTACCCCCCCTCCCCCCAAAGGTGCAGACTCCACCCGCAAACCTGAGCCTATAGGGGAGGGTCCGGGTGGGCATCTCCTCTCGGTGGAGGCTCCGGTGCGGGACGCAGAACCCGCTCCGCTTGAGGCTCCCCCCACTTCCGTGGAACCGGACCGTGGATCGTCGCCGGAGGCTCCGGACCGTGGATCGTTGCCGGAGGAACCGGATCGTAGATCGTCGCCGGGGACTCCGGACTGTGGATCGTCGCCCGAGGCTCTGGACTGGGAACCCCCGCTAGAGGCTCTGAACTGCCGACCGTCGCTGGAGGCTCTGAACTGCCGACCGTCGCTGGAGGCTCTGGACTGCCGACCGTCGCTGGAGGCTCTGGACTGCAGACCGTCGCTGGAGGCTCTGGACTGCAGACCGTCGCTGGAGGCTCTGGACTGCAGACCGTCGCTGGAGGCTCTGGACTGCAGACCGTCGCTGGAGGCTCTGGACCATGGATCGTCACTGGAGGCTTCGTGCCATGGATCACCACTGGAGGCTTCGGTCCATGGATCACCACTGGAGGCATCGTGCCATGGATCACCACTGGAGGAGTCGTGCCATGGATCATCACTGGAGGCGTCGTGCCATGGATCACCACTGGAGGCTTCGGGCCATGGATCACCACTGGAGGCTTCGTGCCATGGATCATCACTGGAGGCTTCGGGCCAGGGACCGTCGCTGGAGGCAGAGTGCGTAGAACTAGCACAGGACGCACCGGGCTGGAGAGACGCACTGGAGGCCGGGTGTGTGGAGCTGGCACAACGCGTCCTGGCTGGATACCCACTTTAGCTCGGTAAGTGTGGAGAGCTGGCACAGGACGCACTGGACTGTGAAGGCGCACTGGAGGCATAGTGCATTGAGCCGGCGCAGGATACACTGGGCCGTGGAGGCGGACTGGAGGTCTGGAGCGTAGAGCTGTCACAACGCATCCTGCCTGAATATCCCCTATAGCACGGCAAGTGCGGGGAGCTGGCACAAGACGCGCTGGGTTGTGCTGGCAAACTGGGGATACCGTGCGTAGAGCTGGCGCAGGATATCCTGGGCAGAGGAGACGCACTGGAGACCAGGACCGCGGAGCCGGAACAATCTGTCCTGGACAGATGCTCACCTTAGCACGGCAACTCCTGAAAGCAGGCACAGAACGCAACGGGCCACGGGTGCGCACTGGAAGCACGGTGCGCAGAACCGGAAAACATGGTATCTGAACCGTGACCAACTCCTCATCGTAATTATAGGGAGTTGGTTCTTGTTTACACCTTTGCTCCGCTCGCCACCCCGTGTGCCCCCCCCCACACAAAAAAAATGTAGGCTGCCTCTCGGGCTTCCATCGTCTCCTTGATCCCTATTTTCCTCGCTGTTCCTCTCTCGCTGCCTCTGTCTGCTCCCGTGGAAGGCGATCCTTTCTGGGCCTGGATCTCTTCCCACGTCCAGGATCCCTTTACCGTCCAGGATATCCTCCCATGACCAGGATGTCGGCTCCTCCTGGCCACGCTGCTTGGTCCTTTGGTGGTGGGATCTTCTGTTACGTCCGTTGTTGGAATGAGACCAAGGTGCAGCGTGGTAGGCGTGCATTTTACTTTTAATAAAAATGACACCAGAAAAAAATAAAAATACAACAACGAACGTAAAGCTATATGCAGTGCAGAAAGCAACTACACACAAACAAGATCCCACCATCACTGGTGGGGAAAAGGGCTGCCTACGTATGATCCCCAATCAGAGACAACGATAAACAGCGGCCTCTGATTGGGAACCATACTAGGCCAACAAAGAAATAGAAACCTATATATGCCCACCCAAGTCAGACCCTGACCTAACAAAATGGAGAATAAAAAAGGCTCTAAGGTCAGGGCGTGACAGATAATGGCTAGAGTAATGTTGCTTGTTTTTGCTGTACTCTAAATAGCATTTTAGAGCTTTTAAATTGTAAAAAATTCAGTAAATGAGCTTCAATTTTAAATATATTTTTTTAAATGTTGGGGGGGTTACCCCTGATGTAAGGCTGATGATAAGAATGTAAACCAGGGACACCACGACTTCAGTGTTAGACTCAATGTTTATTATGAGACTGAGTGGTACACAATTTATACAGGACAAAATAATAAAGTGAGCCAAGAGTGTGGCTCCTTCTTTCGCTTCAAACTCAAGCATTACCCATGAACCTTTGCTCTTCTCCCAAGAGCCAGAATAACATTTCAGAGTCCCACTTTAAGAGTCCCACCTTATAAACGCACAATAAAGGTCTCACAATAACATAGACCTCTATTGTAAGTATTGATTTTGTTGACAAATTAATATATAACTTGATAGTGATGGGATTATCTCCTCTGCATTAATTTGAATTGTTACAGCTAGATTGTAACTCTGTTAAATCTAGATTGTAACACAGTTACAGCTTCATTGTAACTCTCACTGTCAGATGAATTACTCTATAAAAACGATAAGTATAGACATTGGAAATACAATGCTGCTCAAAGCCTATACAATCAAGTGTTCGAAAGGTTGTTGATCACTTTTCAAACTTCCAGCGCTCATGGTGAATAATAACAATACCAGTAGGCTATTTGTCTGTGATAAACCATTTCCTTTTTTTGCCATGTCTTGATCAGTCACAAAAACATCGATAAGGTCCTGAGCATTCAGTCTATTCGTCGGACGACGAAACTATCGATATTTGCATCAAGTCAAATGGCATATGGTAATAAAATGTGTCAGAAAACAAATGATTCACACAACAATAGATTCAGACGGTGACTATCGCGGGATGCAGGCACTTGCGCGCTTTTCTTCCAATGAGAGACAATTTCACCACTTGATATTCTCTGCTGATGGCATATAAACAATTATTGTCTGAATATAGTAAGTGACTGACCTGAATTGTGCAGGTATATTCCGTATCATCCAGGAGTCTGACGGTGCAGTCGTATTCTCTATCCAGATTCCGGATACTGCCACTCATTATTCGGCTCAACATATTTTCACAGAATTGCTGGTCTGCGTCTAGGACCAGAGCAATAATCTGAACACAGCATAGAAGTAGGCTAATGTCACATTGAATGACTACATTTTCCGATCAACCAGACGAGCGGCAGCTGAAGATTGTAATGCCAAGACACAGCGCATTGTCTATCCCATGAAGTGAACACAACACAGACACGAGCCACAGTGCGGAATCATTGAAAGGATGCCCGCATCCAGATCCAGAAGCAATTCACCCTTGTGTACCCGTAATCGAAAGATGGGTGACCATTCACCACTCACTGCTTGCAACTTGAGCTAGAGGGCGGATCCCTTAGAGTAAACTGACGTCAATGAGAACCAACCGGGAGAGATTTCTACAAAATGGGCAATATAGCCCTTAGTATAAACAGAATATTTTTTTTCATCCTTTCATTTTCTTAAACCACCAATTGGCACTAGACGGTAAAAATGTGGGATTTTCAGTCTTCTCTGAAACCCATGTTTATAAATGTTTACGACCGGCAAGGCCTCTTTCATGCGTGAAGAGCAAACGGATGAGGGATTGTCTGAAGTTTCAGTCCCTATCTGACAAAATGTTAAAAACATTTGTTTTAAATGCATGAGGAAAAAGTCGTCAAGAGAGCATCATGCTATTCAATGGCCAGTAGGCCTATAGGCATGCTGCATCTATAGCCTATTGATCTATGACTGTGGCCTATAGGATATCACAATAAAGCAGTTGAGTAGACTTGATAGACAATGGTTGTCGGCAACAATAATAGTCTATTGCATATTCACAATGGCAAGATTTTCTTTCCCAATTGTCAGAGCAGTCATGAAACTTTCATATAGGCGACGGTATGTGCATGAAACTATATAAAACAATGAAACAAATTGTGGGGGTTAACAATAGTAAAAAACAAGACAATAAACAGGGCTGCAGGGGGCTCTTCTCATAATTAGGCCCAATAGGTTAGCCGGACTAAATCATATACAAATTGCGGGCAGGTATGAAGACAGGTTTTTATGTAGCCTACCATTCCGAATATGATAGTTTCATTCAATATTACTTGAATGACATACATTTTAAAAAGGGCTTTTCACACAGTCTCAGGACAACAACAGCACAGCAACACAATATATCGACGAGACGCTTTCACCCCCTAGTGGACATATAACACAATTCTTATATGAATAACACTCCAGCCGATTTGGTAGCTTCGCTGTGTTCGGGAATATTGGTTCGACAACGCAATGACTGAACAAGGATAATGTATCATATAATTTGGAGCTTTTTAAATTTGTCAAATAATAAGCATAAGGACAAAATTATGCCCTTATGCCGTGACATTGTGTTTGCAATGCCGTGACCCGGATTCGAACCGGGGTTGCTGCGGCCACAACGCAGAGTACTAACCACTATACGATCACGGCGAGCTACCAGGGCTTGTAGAGAATTGGAGATATTGGGCTTATAACATAACAAGCGGCGACGTATTCAACTAAAGGTAGCTATTTAAAGTGATAGATATATGGCTAGAAAACGTATTCTTGATCAGGTTGAACCTTTCTGTATTGATATTCATTTTAAATTTCGAATGGTATGTTTAGTAAACTATTCAGATATACTGAATCTGAAGTCGTTTAAAACTAGCCTAACTAACGTTGGATGCTGACGCCTGTCCATAAACAGTAGCTAGGTACCTAAGTTAGCTAGCGAATTTCTTTATTTTTGCTTGGGAAATTTCAACTGGAATTGGAAATGTTCAATGTAATTAGCTAGCTAATATCCTCTTGTTCTTCATCTGCTCATCATGCTTGCTTATGTTTGTGTTAGCCTTATTTGTCTTCTGATGTGTTATTTTTTCTTTCAATCAATGGAATTGTAGACGTGTTAAAATGTTAACACGTCTACAAACCCCCTTGGCATTTTTCCTATTCAAGGGCATTATTGGCATGGGAAACATATGTTAACATTGCCAAAGCAAGTGAAATAGATAATAAACAAAAGTCAAATAAACAATAAAAATGAACAGTAGACATTACACTCACAGAAGTTCCAAAAGAATAAAGACATTTCAAGTGCCATATTATGTCAATATACAGTGTTGTAGCAATGTGCACATAGTTAAAGTACAAAAGGGAAAATAAATAAACATAAATATGGGTTGTATTTACAATGGTGTTTGTTCTTCACTGGTTGCCCTTTTCTCGTTGGCAACAGGTCACAAATCTTGCTGTTGTGATGGCACACTGTGGTATTTCACCCAGTAGATATGTGGGTTGATCAAAATTGGGTCTGTTTTCGAATTTTTTGTGGATCTGTGTAATCTCAGGGAAATATGTGTTAGGAAGGTTAGGAAATGCAGCTCAGCTTCCACCTCATTTTGTGGGCAGTGTGCACATAGCCTGTCTTCTCTTGAGAGCCAAGTCTGCCTATGACGCCCTTTCTCAATAGCAAGGCTATGCTCACTGAGTCTGTACATAGTCAAAGTTTTCCTTAAATTTGGGTCAGTCACAGTGGTCAGGTATTCTGCCACTGTGTACTCCTTTGTTTAGGGCCAAATAGCATTATCTCTCTCTCTCTCTCTCTCTCTCTCTGCTGTGTCCACTGAGCCGTTGGGACCGCCCTTCAACATCATTGGATAATGCTGGGCAGGCCTCTTGCTAGCTGTCACTCAAATGCGAGAGGCTGAAGCTCATTGGCTAAAGCTCGAATTGCAAGGGGGCTGGCCCACATGGGAGGAACTGAAGGGAAAATGGCACAGCACAGCTTCAAGAAAACAGTCGCTTTTAAGGCCCACAGATAGAGGGCAGGTGCTCATGTTAGAGGGCAGGTGCTCATTTTCATAGGCCTATTTATTCCTGAAACAACACAGAAATCACAAATTGTAAGCAAGCTAGTTGCCTCCTAAATACATGATTGACATCAGGAAAACAGGGTGGGCTATCAGCTGATCATTGATGTTGATGATTGATGTAAATCTGATAGTTAGCTAGCTCAATTATATTTTTACTGATTGTGGTTTAGCTTCAATGCTCCTTAATAATAACTTGGTAATATAATATTCAGAATAACAGTGACAAAAACTGTATACCCAAAAGGGCACAGACCTCTTATCTGTGCATGTGGCTGGTTGCTTTCAAACTAGGGATTTCGTTGCTAATTGAGGAAAAACAGTAATTCTGCTCATAGATTATTGACACATCCAGCCCAAAGCGGGAGGTTTAAAAAATGTTTCTTATTTGCCAAAGTACCGGAGCATGTCTTTATTAAAACCTGTTGGGGCTAGGGGGCAGTATTTGCACGGCCGGATAAAAAAAACATACCCGATTTAAACTGGTTACTACTCTTGCCCAGAAACGATAATATGCATATAATTAGTAGATTTGGATAGAAAACACTCTTAAAGTTTCTAAAACTGTTTGAATGGTGTCTGTGAGTATAACAGAACTCATATGGCAGGCCAAAACCTGAGAAGATTCCATACAGGAAGTGCCCTGTCTGACAATTTGTTCTCCTTCTGTGGCATCTCTATCGAAAATACAGCATCTGTGCTGTAACGTGACATTTTCTAAGGCTTCCATTGGCTCTCAGAAGGCGCCAGAAAGTGGAATGACGTCTCTCCAGTCTCTGGGCGAAAAACAGCAGGAGATTTTGTGAGTGGTCAGGCTGAGAACAGTGACACTGGAGATGCGCGTTCATGTGAATTCTCCATGTTTTTCTTTCTCTCTTTGAATGAATACAACGTCGCCCGGTTGGAATATTATCGCTATTTTACGAGAAAAATAGCATAAAAATTCATTTTAAACAGCGTTTGACATGCTTCGAAGTACAGTAATGGAATATCTTGAAATTTTTTGTCACGAAATGCGCTCGCGCGTCACCCTTCGGATACTGACCTGAACGCACAAACAAAACGGAGGTATTTGAATATAACTGGATTATTTGGAACCAAAACAACATTTGTTGTTGAAGTAGAAGTCCTGGGAGTGCATTCTGACGAAGAACAGCAAAGGTAATCCAATTTTCTTATAGTAAATCTGAGTTTGGTGAGGGCCAAACTTGGTGGGTGTCAAATTAGCTAGCCGTGATGGCCGGGCTATGTACTCAGAATATTGCAAAATGTGCTTTCGCCGAAAAGCTATTTTAAAATCTGACACCGCGATTGCATAAAGGAGTTCTGTATCTATAATTCTTAAAATAATTGTTATGTATTTTGTGAACGTTAATCGTGAGTAATTTAGTAAATTCACCGGAAGTTTGCGGTGGGTATGCTAGTTCTGAACATCACATGCTAATGTTAAAAGCTGGTTTTTGATATAAATATGAACTTGATTGAACAAAACATGCATGTATTGTATAACATAATGTCCTAGGAGTGTCATCTGATGAAGATCATCAAAGGTTAGTGCTGCATTTAGCTGTGGTTTTGGTTTTTGTGACATATATGCTTGCTTTGAAAATGGCTGTGTGATTATTTTTGGCAGGGTACTCTCCTGACATAATCTGTCACGTCCTGACCAGTATAAGGGTTAATTGTTATTGTAGTTTGGTCAGGACGTGGCAGAGGGTATTTGTTTTATGTGGTTCGGGGTGGTGTTTTAGGTAGTAGGGCATTTGATTTATGTATTCTGGGTTTTTTTGGGCACTGTGTCACATTCATGTATTTCTATGTTTTGTCTAGTGAATCTGTTTCTATGTTATTTAATTGGGGTTGGGACTCTCAATTGAAGGCAGGTGTTGTCTCTTTGCCTTTGATTGAGAGTCCTATATATTAGGGTGTGTTTGGGTTTGTATTTTGTGGGAGATTGTTTCTTGTCTAGCATGTGTGAGCCTGAGAAGACTGTTCGTTGATCGTGAGTTCGTTTTGTTATTTTGGTGTTCATTTTGAGTCTAATAAAAGTTCAAGATGAGCAACGACATACCTGCTGCATTTTGGTCCTCCTTTCCCGACGACAACCGTGACAGAATCTCTCACCACAAACGGACCAAGCAGCAGAGGAAGAAGCAACAGGTGGACTGGAAGGAGCAGAGGGAATTTGAGTTGGACAAACGGGAGAAATGGACATGGGAGCAGGTTATGGCCGGAGAGGGCCCATGGAAAAAATGGAGCAAAGACCGGGAATGCTACCGAGGAACACGACTGGCGATTAAACCCGAGAGGCAGCCCCAATATTATTTTGGGGGGGGGGGCATATGGGTAGTTTGGCGGGGCAAGTTTGGAGCCCCAGGCCAAATCCCCGTACCTTTTCTGGGAAGCCAGTTAATGGACAGGTCTCGTGCTTCGGGGTAATGGGTATTATGGCGAGGCCAAGTATGTTTAGGCCGGTACGCGTTATACCAGTGCCCCACATTTACCAGGGGGTAGTGGGCATCCAGCTAGAAAAGGCGATGCCAGGTTTGAGCTCGAGACCGCCAGTAAGCCTCCATGGTCCAATATATCCTGTTCCCGCTCCACGCACTAGCCTGGAGGTGCGTGCGCCCAGTCCGACTCGTCCTGTTCCCGCTCCACACACTAGCCTGGAGGTGTGTGTGCCCAGTCCGACTCGTCCTGTTCCCGCTCCACGCACTAGCCTGGAGGTGCGTGTGCCCAGTCCGACTCGTCCTGTTCCCGCTCCCCGCACTAGCCTGGAGGTGCGTGTTCCCAGGCTGATAACCCCAGTACCAGCACCGCGCACCAGGCTTCCAGTGCGTCGGCTCAGACAGGAGTCGCCAGAGCTGCCCGTCAGTCAGGAGTCGCCAGAGCTGCCCGTCAGTCAGGAGTCGCCAGAGCTGCCCGTCAGTCAGGAGTCGCCAGAGCTGCCCGTCAGTCAGGAGTCGCCAGAGCTGCCCGTCAGTCAGGAGTCGCCAGAGCTGCCCGTCAGTCAGGAGTCGCCAGAGCTGCCCGTCAGTCAGGAGGCGCCAGAGCTGCCCGTCAGTCAGGAGCCGCCAGAGCTGCCCGGAGCCGCCAGAGCTGCCCGTCTGCCCGGAGATGCCAGAGCGGCCCGACTGCCCGGAGATGCCAGAGCGGCCCGACTGCCCGGAGATGCCAGAGCGGCCCGACTGCCCGGAGATGCCAGAGCGGCCCGACTGCCCGGAGATGCCAGAGCGGCCCGACTGCCCATATCAGCCAGAGCGGCCCGACTGCCCGGATCTGCCAGAGCGGCCCGACTGCCCGGATCTGCCAGAGCGGCCCGACTGCCCGGATCTGCCAGAGCGGCCCGTATGCCAGGATCTGCCAGAGTGGCCCGTCTGCCCAGAGTCTGCCGATGACCAGAAACCAAGAGAGTCTAGCAGCAACCCTGAACTGAGTAAGCCTGACAATTCAGAACTTAAAGTGATTAACTGTTTAATTAATGAGTCTGCCTACAGGGTGGAGAGGAAGAGGTCTGCCCATGATCCGGTACAGGGGGAGTCTGCCTACGGCCTGAGGCTGATCGGGTCGGTCGGCATTCCGGAGGACAGTAGGCCGGAGCCTGAACCACCACCTGCATAGGTGGGTTGGGGAGGGGGGTGTAGCACAAGTGCCGTCGGTGACGGCAGCCATCCTCCCTTCCCTCCCTTTAGTTTAGGGGGATATTTTGTTGTTGTTTTGGGTTTTTGTTTATTTAGGAGGTGCGTCCAGGGTCTGCACCTTTGGGGGTGGGGGGGTACTGTCACGTCCTGACCAGTATAAGGGTTTATTGTTATTGTAGTTTGGTCAGGACGTGGCAGAGGGTATTTGTTTTATGTGGTTCGGGGTGGTGTTTTAGGTAGTAGGGCATTTGATTTATGTATTCCGGGGTTTTTTGGGCACTGTGTCACATTCATGTATTTCTATGTTTTGTCTAGTGAATCTGTTTCTATGTTAGTTAATTGGGGTTGGGACTCTCAATTGAAGGCAGGTGTTGTCTCTTTGCCTTTGATTGAGAGTCCTATATATTAGGGTGTGTTTGGGTTTGTATTTTGTGGGAGATTGTTTCTTGTCTAGCGTGTGTGAGCCTGAGAAGACTGTTCGTTGATCGTGAGTTCGTTTTGTTATTTTGGTGTTCATTTTGAGTCTAATAAAAGTTCAAGATGAGCAACCACATACCTGCTGCATTTTGGTCCTCCTTTCCCGACGACAACCGTGACATAATCTAATGTTTTGCTTTCGCTGTAAAGCCTTTTTGAAATCGGACAATGTGGTAAGATTAACGAGAGTCTTGTCTTTAAAATGGTGTAAAATAGTCATGTTTGAGAAATTGAAGTTATAGCATTTTTGAGGTATTTGTATTTCGCGCCACGCGATTCCACTGGCTGTTGACTAGGGAGAATTTATTAAGTTGTAAATATATTTTTTCTTCATATGTGTTCACTGTGGTGGTAATGACTGTGTGGCAGTAATGACAAGGTGGAAAGGGATATTTAGAATATCATTGATTGCTATAAAGACTGTAAAATATAATTTGATAAACCGTATTGAGCAGGGGTATACCCATTTTTACAAAAGTCATACAAAAAGTCTCTACATTCTGATGGTAATAACCTGGAAATCGTCATTACCGAAACATTTTGTGATGGTAATGACAATGCTAGTAATGACAATTTGCTACATTTCTGGATTTAACTACCAGTTGATCCACTATCATTTGATCAGCTATCATTTGATCATTTCCAACCACAACATGAGATGTATTCTTTCAAATAGAGGACAATCTTGATGAGTTATACGCAGAATACAAATATGATCTTATCTTTACATATTCAAAGTGACTTTTCTTGAAGATGGAGATATAATATCATACACTCTCCATGTCATACCCTTGTTCTCCATTGCCACTTCCCAGTGATTTTAATGATGCAATACAAGGTAACAAATGGCTTATGAACATCAAATATTTATTTTGTTTCCATTTCTTTTACTCTTTTTCTAAACAGGTGCATTAAATATTTTCTAAGTGTAATACATTGCTGAATATCAAAAGTATGGGTGAAGGACATGGCAAAAAAAAGTGTAAAACAGTGAAATCGAGACATTAAATGCTTTAGAAAATGAACTGAAAAACTCAATTGAAAGCTGAAAAAAAAGCTTAGGTCCAATGCAGCCGTTTTTATCTCGATATCAAATTTATCTCAACATAAAAGCAGCTCTTTCACAGTATTAATCCAACCTCAAAGTGTGACAGTACTAGTACCAGTCAAAAGTTTGGACACACCTACTCATTCAAGGGTTTTTCTTTATTTTTACTATTTTCTACATTTGCCTAGATGACAGCTTTGCACACTCTTGGCATACTCTCAACCAGCTTCACCTGGAATGCTTGTCCAACAGTCTTGAAGGAGTTCCCACATATGCTGAGCACTTGTTGGATGATTTTCCTTCACTCTGCAGTTCAACTCATCCCTTCAACTCATCCCAAATCTCAATTGGGTTGAGGTCGGGTGATTGTAGAGGCCAGGTCATCTGATGCAGCACTCCATCCCTTTCCTTCTTGGTCAAATAGCCCGTACAAAGCCGGGAGGTGTGTTGGGTCATTGTCCTGTTGAAAAACAAATGATAGTCTCACTAAGCGCAAGCCAGATGGGATGGCGTATCGCTGCAGAATGCTGTGGTAGCCATGCCGGTTAACTGTGCCTTGAATTCTAAATAAATCACAGAAAGTGTCACCAGCAAAGCACCCCCACACCATCACACCACCTCCTCGATAGTTCACGGTGGGAACTACACATGCAGAGATCATCCATTCACCTACTCTGCGTCTCACAAAGACACGGCGGTTGGAACCAAAAATCTCCAATTTGGACTCATCAGACCAAAGGACAGATTTCCACCGATCTAATGTCCATTGCTCGTGTTTATTGGCCCAATCAAGTCTCTTCTTATTGGTGTCCTTTTAGTAGTGGTTTCTTTGCAGCAATTTGACCATGAAGGCCTGATTCACACAGTCTCCTCTGAAAAGTTGATGTTAAGATGTTGCTGTTACTTGAACTCTGTGAAGCATTTATTTGGGCTGCAATTTCTGAGGCTGGTAACTTTAATGAGCTTATTCTCTGCAGTAGAGGTTACTCTGGGTCTTCTTTCCCTGTAGCGGTCCTCATGAGAGGCAGTTTCATCATAGCGCTTGTTGGTTATTGCGATTGCGACTTGTTTTTTTACCAAATAGGGCTATCTTCTGTATACCACCCCTACCTTGTCACAACACAACTGATTGGCTCAAACGCATTAAGAAGGAAAGAAATTCCACAAATTAACTTTTAACAAGGCACACCTGTTAATTGAAATGCATTCCAGGTGCCTACCTCATTATGCTGGTTGAGAGATTGCCAAGAGTGTGCAAAGCTGTCATCAAAGCAAAGGGTGGCTGCTTTGAAGAATATAAAATATATTTTTTGGTTACTACATAATTTCATATGTGTTATTTCATAGTTTTGATGTCTTCACTATTATTCTACAATGTAGAAAATAGTAAACATAAAAAAAAATGGAATTAGTAGGTGTGTTGATTTTCTCGTATTTAAAACACAGGAAATCACATTTTGACTGCACTGGGCCTTTAAGGTTATTTTATTAACTACTTGATATATGTCAAAATAAATTATTAACCTGGGACAAAAAAAAAGCCTGTAGTTGCAAAATCACCCATATATTTTTAAGACCTTAAACTATTGTAACCACAAGTTATGCCCCTAAAAATGAACTTCTCGTTTTGAAAACGGCCTACCTGGCATCGATATGGGTCAGAAACCTTTATTAGAGTGTACAAAATGTATTGTAAAGTATAAATAGGATTTATTTGGTCATAAAGTCAGTCTCGTCCAAAACGTAGATTTGCAAGGTGATAGGAAAAACTTGTATGTCACGGAGTGAACTGTACCGTTGGGTTTATTTAAGGGATAATGCCCTCGAAGCCGGTGTTTGGAGAATATATTAGCACGGTTGCCATCGAGGGCCGGCAAACCATGCCAATATATCCTCCAAACACCGGCTTCAAGGACATTATCACTTTTATACAAAGGGTTACCAACATATTCAAATAATGATTGACATATTTTCATAAAAAAATGTTATTTTGGTCAATTTATTCATGCTATTTCATCCTTCCACAAGATATAGTCCACAAATCTACAGTTGCTACCCAAGCTGTCTGGTCGGTCGTTCGTTCTATCGGTTCGGTTGCCAGAGATGCGACCCAGTCGTTCAGTCTTTGTGTTCTGTATCTATGGACGCGACCCAGTCGTTCCTTTTAAATGTTCCGTTCTTATCCCTTGCTTGCTCGCTAGCCAATTATGGCTATTTACATTGCAGCAAGAATAACAACAGTAGCTGCATTTGCTTTTGTTTAACTGTTTTCTAGTGACAGTTATTTGGAAACATTCATAACAATGAGCTAATGAGGCGCGATTTCACTTGGCATAGAAAATGTGCTCTCTTGTCAGGACACTGTTGTTCAGAGGGGCTAGCCAACAACACAATCACTTCAAACTGGAAATATTGCAAACTAGCTGCACTGCGTTTCGTTTGACCTTTTTTCAATTTCTTTGTATATATCCATAAAATGATGCCAACTGATTCATGATTTCGACTGGATGAGAAACGCTGCCTGCCTGTCTGCCTCGTCCCAACACGTTCATTACTATGGGACAGCTGGAGATCGAATTTAAATATTGAAACAATGTTGCAAATGTCGGAGGGACAGAAAGCAAGGTTTATACAAATCTCCGCTGTTTAAAACAAAATGTTAGCCTAAAGGAATTGTGAGATAATGTCTAGATGCTTTTTATAGTGGAGATCAAGTTTATAAATTGCCTGGCTGGGCTGATGAGACAGTGGATTGCGCAGTCAGATGGAACAGACTAAATAGGTATTTTAAAGTAATATATTTAGCCCGTGGTAACTTGGGGAATAGACACCGGCTGGAATGCGGTTTTAACCAATCAGCATTCAGGATTAGACCCACCCATTGTATAATTCAATACTTTCCACATACCTACAGCTGGCAGCACCCAAGTATGCGACCCGACCATAATGCCCATGGTCAATTAGGTTTGACATTCGGTATCACTTAGGGACCATCAGTAAAGTGCATTCAGAAACCCCTTGACTTATTCCACTTTTTGTTGTGTTACAGCCTGAAATCAAAATGGATTAAGTGGATTTCTTTCTCACCCATCTACACACAATACCCCATAATGAAAAAGTGAAAACATGTTAAGACATTTTTGCAAATTTATAGAAAATTAAATACAGAAATATCTAAATTACATAAGCATTCACAACCCTTTGCCACAACACTCCATATTGAGTTCAGGTGTGTCTAATTTCCTTTAAACATCCTTGAGATGTCACTACAGCTTGATTGGAGTCCACCGGTGGCCAATTCAATTGTTTGGACATGATTTATACTGAACAAACATATAAACGCAACATGCAACAATTTCAATAATTTTACTGCGTTACAGTTAATTTAAGGAAATCAGTCAATTTAAATAAATAAATAATGGCCTAGTCTATGGATTTCACATGACTGGGCAGGGGCTCAGCCATGGGTGGGCCTGGGAGGGCATATGACCCCCCAAGGGGAACCAGGCCCTGCCAATCAGAATTTGTTTTTCTCCACAAAAGGGCTTTATTACATACAGAAATACTCCTCAGTTTCATTAGCTGTTCAGGTGGTTGGTTTCAGACGATCCCGTAGGTGAAGATGCTGGATGTGAAGGTCCTGGGCTGGTGTGGTTACACGTGGTCGGCAGTTGTGAGGCCAGTTGAACATACTGCCAAATTCTCTAAAACTATGTTGGAGGTGACTTATAGTAAAGAAATGAACATTAAATTCTCTGGAAACAGCTCTGGTGGACATTCCTGCAGTCAGCATGCAAATTCCATGTGACATTGTGTTGTGTGACAAAACTGTACATCTTAGTGGCCTTTTATTGTCCCCAGCACAAGGTGCACCTGTGTAATGATCATGTTGTTTAATCCGCTTCTTGATATACCACACCTGGCAAAGGAGAAATGCTCACTAACAAGGATGTAAACAAATTTGTGCAGAAGATTTGCCAAAAATACCCTTTTTGTGCACATTAAACATTTCTGGGATCTTTTATTTCAGTTCATGAAACATGGGACCAGCACTTTACATGTTTCATTCATATTTTTGTTCAATTTGGAAAGAAACACACCTGTCTATATAAGGTCCCACAGTTGACAGTGCATGTAAGACCAGAAACTATACCATGAAGTCCAAAGAACTGTCCACAGATCTCTGAGATCGAATTGTGATGAGGCATATATCTGGGGAAGAGGATAAAACAATTTATAGACTGTTGAAGGTTTTGAAGAACACAGTGGTCTCCATCATTGGGAAATTCAAAAAATATGGAACTACCCAGACTGGCTAGAGCTGGTCTTCAAACCAAACTGAGCAACCAGGCAAGAAGGACCTTGGTCAGGGAGGTGACAAAGAACCCAATGACCACACTGACAGAACTACAGAGTTCCTTGGCTGAGATGGGAGAACCTGCCAGAAGGACAACAATCTCTACAGCATTTCACATATCTGACATTTATGGAAGAGTGGCCAGACGGAAACCACTCCTGAGAAAAAGGCACGACAGCACGCCTGGAGTTTGCAAAAAGGCACGTGAAAGACTCCAAGAGCATAAGACTAAATATTCAGGGGTTCTATGAGACAAAAAAGTAACTCTTTGGCCTGAATGCAAAGCTCTATATCTGGAGAAAACCAGGCAGAGCTCATCACCCGTCTAATCCCATCCCTACTGTGAAGCATGGTGGTGGCAGCATCATGCT
Source organism: Salmo trutta (assembly GCF_901001165.1). NCBI lineage: Eukaryota > Metazoa > Chordata > Actinopteri > Salmoniformes > Salmonidae > Salmo > Salmo trutta. The sequence goes on along the minus strand of NC_042973.1, from coordinate 30,182,696 downwards.
ACTGTATGTGGATGCTTTTCAGCGGCAGGGACTGGGAGACTGGTAAGGATAGAGGGAACAATGAATGGAGCCAAATACAGGCAAATCCTTGATGAGAACCTGCTTCAGAGTGCAAATGACTTTAGAATGGGGTGAATATTTAAATTAAAACAGGACAATGGCTCCCAGCATACAGCCAAAGCAACACTGGAATGGTTTCAGAACAAGAATGTGAAAGTCCTTAAGTGGCCCAGCCAAAGCCCAGACCTGAATTCCAATGAACATTTGTGGAAAGACTTGAAGATTGCTGTTTTCCGCTGCTACCCATTTAATTTAACAGAGCTTGAGAAAATCTGCAAGGGAGAATGGGAGAAAATCCCTAAATCCTGATGTGCAAAGCTGTTACAGACATGTGCAAGTAATCACCACCAAAGGTCCTTCTACAAAGAATTGACTCGGGTTTAAATACTTATGCAAATTAGATTTCCATATTTCATTCAGAATAAATGTGAAAACATTTCTAAACATGTTTGCACTTTTTCATTATGGGATATTGTGTGTAGATGGGTAAGTGGAAAAACAATTTAATCCATTTTGAATTCAGGCTGTAACACAACAAAATATGGAATAAGTAAAGGGGTATAAATACTTGTACAGGCACTGTACATGGGACAATATTTTCAATTTCAATAGCTCCAAATTTCAATGACTTAACTTCTAACCAACTATAAATTGTATATACAGATATTGAAACCATTTAATGAGACAACTAAAAGATGTGCAACATGAAAATATTCCCATTTATATTGTGTAATTTATTTCATTCTGTGATCATTTAAATAATAAATATTGCATTTGTTTGAGTGTCATGCTGAGAACAGAACAATAGTGCTTATTGAGAGGAACGTAATCCAGAATGTCATCTCCTCAAACTCACATGCACCCATGTATACAGTACATACACACCTTATAACCACAATTAAACTGATAGAATTTAACCAGAGAAAGGGAATGTATCATGCTGATTTTATTATGTGCATTGATTAAAGCCTAAACAGCAAATATCCGATGGACTACACTAGTCACGACTACTAGACTATCCTCTTTCCATAGACGTGGAGAGGGGAAATCAATGGGTAAAGTCATGAGGCTCAGTCTCATCATTCTCCCCTGGTTCATTGCTCCTTGCAGTGGGGACTTTGGCAGCACACTCTGCCCTCTTAGTGAAGGGGCGGCCTGGCTGGCCCAATGTCTGACGTGGAAGCTGCTTGCTGTGTGAGATATGGCTGTGTCCCATACTCTGGGCAGGGGCACCATCTCGTCTCTGGGCAACCATTGCTTGCTGTCCCCTGTGCAGATCACAGGATGCCACCAGAGGCTTCCCTATGTCCAGCTGTTTGCTCTCTTGCAGCCGCAGCTTCCTGTCCATGTAGGTATAGTGTAGGTCCACCTTTATCACTAAGGATCCCTTTACAACAGGGAAAGAAAAACAACAGAATACAGATTGTATTTTATACATTTCTAGAGATATAATTACAAATGTTAAATATGAGGTCCCAGACATAGTAAACCTACCTGAAGCTTTTGAAGGCCACAAAGTCTGAGGCTACAGTCAGGGTTTTCAGCAACCAAGTTATTTAGCAACAGAGAGTCCATTTCACCTGACCTCCCAGGACTAGAGAATATATCCTCCATTGCCTAAACACAGAGGCCAGGCATAAGATACATCAGGCAACTACAGCAAAACCTGTCATACCCACTTGTTATTTTACAAAGTGCATAACAAGTGGCAGACTACTGGAGTAAGTAGGGAGAACATAATGCATTGAACCACTAGGTGTCAGTATGCTCCAAGGAATTATTACTTCACAGAAGCAGAAACGTGATAAGCTGTTGTGCCAAAATGTCCTGCTCTTGTTTCTCACTTCAGCCATTTCTAATAGCAAGGTTGTCATGAAAATTGAGAGGGCATAAGGCAGACTATGAAAATAACTGTGCTGTTCATAAGTTACAGTGCATTCGGAAAGTATTCAGACCCCTTGACTTTTTCCACATTTTGTTATGTTACAGCCTCAACACTAAAATTAATTAAATATTTTTTCCCCCTTATCAATCTACACACAATACCGCATAATGACAAAGCGAAAACATGTTTTTAGACATTTTTGCAAATGTATTAAACGTAAAAACAGAAATACCTTATTTACATAAGTATGTAGACCGATTGCTATGAGACTCGAAATTGAGCTCAGGTGTGATGTTTCTACAACTTCATTGGAGTCACCTGTGGTAAATTCAATTGATTGGACATGATTTGGAAAGGCACACAACTGTCTATATAAGGTCCCACAGTTGACAGTGCATGTCAGAGTAAAAACCAAGCCATGAGGTCGAAGGAATTGTCTGTAGAACTCCAATACAGGATTATGTCAAGGCACAGATCTGGGGAAGGGTACCAGAAAATTACAGCAGCATTGAAGGTCTCCAAGAACACAGTGGCCTCCATCATTCTTAAATGGAAGAAGTTTGGAACCACCGAGACTCTTCATAGAACTGGCCGTCCAGCCAAACTGAGCAATCGGGGGAGAAGGGCCTTGGTCAGGGAGGTGACCAAGAACCCGATGGTCACTCTGACAGAGCTCCAGAGTTCCTCTGTGGAGATTGGAGAACCTTCCAGAAGGACAACTGTCTCTGCAGCACTCCACCAATCAGGCCTTTATGGTAGAGTGGCTAGACGGAAGCCACTACTCAGTTGTTCCACTGGATATCATAAGGTGAATGCACCAATTTGTAAGTCGCTCTGGATAAGAGCGTCTGCTAAATTACGTAAATGTAAATGGCACATGACAGTCTGCCTGGAGGCACCTAAAGGACTCTCAGACCATGAGAAACAAGATTCTCTGGTCTGATGAAAACAAGATTGAACTCTTTGGCCTGAATGCCAAGCTTCACATCTAGAGAAAACCTGGTGAAGCATAGTGGTGGCAGCATCATGCTGTGGGGATGTTTTTCAGCGGCAGGGACTGGGAGACTAGTCAGGATTGAGGGAAAGATGAACGAGCAAAGTACAGAGAGATCCTTGATGAAAACCTGCTCCAGAGCGCTCAGGACCTCAGACTGGGGCGAAGGTTCACCTTGCAACGGGACAATGACCCTAAGCACACAGCCAAGACAACGCAGGAGTGGTTTCGGGACGAGTCTCTGAATGTCCTTGAGTGGCCCAGCCAGAGCCCAGACTTGAACCCGATCGAACATCTCTGGAGAGACCTGAAAATAACTGTGCAGCAACACTCCCCATCCAACCTGACAGAGCTCGAGAGAATCTGCAGAGAAGAATAGGAGAAACTCCTCAAATACAGGTGTGCCAAGCTTGTAGCGTCATAACCAAGACGACTCGAGGCTGTAATCGCTGCCAAAGGTGCTTCAACAAAGTACTGAGTAAAGGGTCTGATGTAAATGTTATATTTTATTCAATCTTTTTTATACATTTGCCAAACATTCAAAAAAACTGTTTTTGCTTTGTCATTATGGGGTATTGTGTATAGATTGATGAGTGGAAAAAAACAGTTGGATCCATTTTAGAACAAGGCTGTAACATAACAAAATCTGGAAAAAGTCAAGGGGTCTGAATACTATCCGAATGCACTGTATGCCTCAACGGAGGCTCCTCAGAGGAGGAAGGGGAGGGCCATACTCCTCAGTGAATGTAGTAAAATAAAAATAGTGAAACATTAAAAAACATATCCTTTTTAGATAAAACTATACTTTATATAAATATGTCACCAAATAATTTATTTAAATACACTGTTTTGCAATGAAGGTCTACAGTAGCCTCAAAAGCAGTCTGAAGGGTAGCACCATGGTGTAGACGGAGGACAGCTAGTTTTGGTCCTCCTCTGGGGACATTGACTTCAATATAAAACCTAGGTGGCTCATGGTTCTCACCCCTTTCCATAGACTTATACAGTAATTATTACAACTTCCGGATGACATCCTCCAACCTATCAGAGCTCTTGCTGCATGAACTGGCATGTTGTCCACCCAATCAAAAGATCCGAGAATGAATCCATTTATGAAAGCATAAGCTACTGCTAGCTAGCACTGCAGTGCATAAAATTTAGTGAGTAGGCTCAAAGAGAGAGAAACACAATAGTTGAACAGGTAGCCTAGTGGTTAGAGTATTGGGCCAGTAACTGAAAGGTTGCTAGATCGAATCCCCGAGCTGACAAGGTAAAAATCGGTTGTTCTGCCCCTGAACAAGGCAGTTAACCCAATGTTCCTAGGCCGTCATTATAAATAAGAATTTGTTCTCAACTGAAAAAAATAAAACAATTCTTTAAAATGAAGGAGACACGTGCGAGAGAGAGAGACAGCTATATATACTTTGTTGTATTATTATTATTATTTTTACTTTCACTTAGCTAGCGAATGCAGCTAGCTAGTTTAGCCTACTCAAACACCCGGCTCAAACAGAGAGGGATGCTATGTTAGCTAGCTGGCTATCTAACACTGGAACTCTTCCAAGTCAAGGTAAGCTTTTGGTTTTATTAATTTATTGCCACAGGGACCTGCCGGTGTAACTGCTAAACTGCTTGCTGACTGTAATGCATGATTGTAGTGGGTTTAGTAATGCGTTAGTAATGACTATAACGTTAACTAATATGGCGACAATGATGTAGGCTTTGTGTAGCGGTTAGCGGTTATGAAGGTTGGGCTTGGAAAGGTTTTTTAGCCTGGTCACAGACAACTGATTTTTGCTCTGAAGTCCACAAGTGAAGGGGAAATGTGAGAAGAGGAGAGAGAGTAGAGACGAGAAGGAATTATACAATGATTAAATTGATCATGCTGTTTGTATGTGGCTGCTATGAAAGTGAACTATGTGTGCGAGTAATCAGGGGTGTATTCATGCCGCCGATTCTGTTGAAAAACCTTTCTTAAAACAGAACCTAACGGGGATAAACATACCTGAATTTGTCCAATAGAAACTCTCGTTTGCAACTGTTAGACTAATGATTACACCCTAGATCAGCTAGATGCAGGCAAGAGTGTGCGGTATTGAATGTCTGTCACCTTGATTACTCTAATTTTTCTCTCGACCTGTGCACCTACATTGTAATTTTGCATTCATAGGCTAGGTTGTAGCAACCTCATGATGGGTATAGGGAAAATTTGAGTATAATGTGGTAGCTTAAACCTATCAATGTTACATTGAGCTGGGTGAATGGAATATGAATGACAGTCATCCAATATGCTGTAATAGAAATAAGGCCATGCTCATAAAATGTTTTATTGTTCTCCCTCATCTTAAATGGCACCAACCACCACTGCCTCGAGTGTACAGAGGAAAGAGGAGATCATTACATGTGTACTCTTGACAGCCTTTCACAATTATAAAGAGTAATGCCATGTCAGGATCAGATAAATATCTATACAACAGTTTTAGCGTTGAGATGTGACCACAACAGGAAATAGTTCATACACCTTGTGCAGAACCCACTCTTAGAACCTTCTAAAGTTTAGCACCTAAACACATTTTCTTAACCTTTGGTTTTCAGTTTTGTTCTCAGGGTTACATATATTTCTCAGGTCTCACAAGGAGTTAAAAAGTGATTTCAATCAAATATTTTATGTGTAGTAATATGTGAAGTCATGCAACTAAATCAAACTGCTTATTAATAAGGGCTGGTTGTACACCATGTCCTGCCCTCTAGGTAGTGTGGCAAGTAAGAGTAAAGATGTCACTCACAGGTGTGCTCCTCAGAGTGATAGTGCAGTCCTGGGCTCTGGGTCCAGTGGTTTTCACTGTGCCAAAAGCAACCATGACGTTGGAGAACAAGGCTGAGAAGCTGACCTCCACCTCAACTCCACAGGTGAAAATAAGCAACTTCTGACGTGGTAGCTCTGTGTGGGAGGACATCACATAGAAAGACAGTTTTAAGATACAAATTCTACGCAACAAAGCATCTCTGGAATGCAGACTAGATAGACGTGATAAGAAAGTTAGGCAGCCATGTTAAGAAATGTTGCTTTTATAGTAGCAGTTACTATTTCTTCCCATTTAATCTGAGCCAGAAATATATATGGGGATTCTGAAGAACTTCAGTGACGACAAAATTCTATTTGAAGAAAGAATACAAGATAAGTACATTTTTATGTGATGGGGAAGACAAAAGTATATTCCCTTCTGTTACACATACTGGTACACTGTGAGTGAAATAAGCTGAAGGCTGACTTTAAATATACAAACAAGTTCGCTTTCTGCTATCACCACAAATAAACAGTAAATCCTTGAATGGTGGTGTGATGGTCATTACTCATGCTCAACCACACTGTTTGTACATGATAACAGCCACAACCATGTCACATACACAACTAAAAAAGAGTGCTTTTTCCTCTTACTTGTTAACACTAGCTTAGGGCAAGAAACTGACTTAACAGCTACACGATTTCATAGCAAAAGATACACCATGGCTAAAACATCTGAAATAAAAACAGCACTTGACATACACACAGTAATTTATCAATAGTGTCTTTGGATTTCAATTGTGAAAAATGGGGTAAAGATCATGTCTGTATTGGGGATATTATGGTGTGTTAAAGCTTACCGTTGGCCTGTCTCCAGCAGGCGTCTCTCAGATGGAGTTCTCCAGTGTGGCCGGTGGTCCTGATCGGATCTGTGAGGGAGCGAGGCTCCTTTAGCGTGTGTTTGATTTCCACCGCCTGCTTGCCTGTGACGAAAGGGTCTCTGCCCAGATCTGAAGAACAGGTTAAAGGTTAGCCTATGCAACCGAGGCAACAGCTGGTCTTAAGAAGGGTTTAATGGTAGGACTGAAATGAAAATAATAATACAATTTAACTGATGTAAAGGCTCCTAAATTATAAACATGTGCATGATAAGAGTGAACTTCTAGAAATGTTTAGGCAAAAGGCATGTATGTAAAAGGCATTGCTGGCCAGATCAGAAACTGATACACTGAAACCCTATTCAGGTGTCTGGAGACAGGCGTACTCTTAGCCTTGCAGAGGATTTGGCTTCAGTACATATTTTAAGCAAGCGGTCTTTGCCATGTTTCTATTAGAGTTGAGTGGACATCAGTTCAACATCAACTAGTTTTCCATTTGTAAATAAGTCTAAGACAAGAAGGACATAGATCATAATTCCTCAAAGGAGTTTCTGGGAACGCTGTGTTTATTGTTCATAAAATGGTCTCATGATGTGATTGTGATGTGATCTGTCACTTCAGTGAATACTATTTCCTAGACATGGATAGAAATGTATTTCAGCTGTAACCCTGAAATAAAACCTATTGTGAGTAACGGTGCAACTCATCTGAGAAATCTTAACATACAGCAAATATCTCTAATCTAAGAGAGGTTCTGTGCCAAGGTTCGACTGTTACAGCCACCGACAATTCATCAGTCAACCTATACAGTACTGTACCACCACCCCATTTGATGGGCTGTGTTAAGCTATGCAAGATCACCGTCACTGGAGCTGAGTGACCACAGGAGAGCAGTGTAGGGAGGTACACACACACGCACAGACACACACGCACACACACGGCAGAGCAGCTGTCTTTAACTCTACCCCTCTCAGGTTTCCTGCTGTGCTATGGCCAACAGTGTGAATTTCTAGAGAATGAGGTCACATGCTATGCAGCTCTGTCGCACAAAGTCATGTTACCAGAGAGACCCATCAAACAAACAAACAAGCACCCAGTTGGGATAGCATACTCCACCCACTGCTACCTGCTGCAGGGTAAACACCAGGGGAGTAGCCAGTGACGGATAAACATTTTGATGTCAACATGTCTGTACTCCAACAAGTAGACAACAACACGTTCCACACTGACCCTGTTTACAGACACTGCTGTACATCTCCTATAGAGGAGCAATGGAGCCAAAAGCCACACTTCTGCTCTTATTTGCAAGGAATTTAGTATTTCTTGCATAATATCTTGTCATCTTTGTCAAAAGTAATTTTCCTATTTATCAAAAGAAACCCTGGGGTTTTCAATGTGAGTCATGGATTGGTGTTAATAGTATGTCAAAACATCCATCCTGAAATGTCAAAGTCACACAGACTGCAGAATGTGGCCACTAGAGGGAAGTACTAAAAGCAAAGCCACCGTCATACATCAATATATATATATATATATATATTTTTTTATATCAATCATATATTATTTTATATAAATGATTCACATTTTTGATATCAATAACTAAAATATCGTTTTTATATCAATAATTCAAAGACCTTCATGGGGGTGGTATTACATTTTCATGCTCCTACATAGAGTGCCTATTGAAAGTATACACATCCCTTGCACAGTCTTGACATTTGCTGCCTTAAAATTTTATTTGATATTTTCCTACTGATGTATACAACCTACTCCACATTTTCTTTTTTCTTTTTTTACCCCTTTTTCTCCCCAATTTCGTGGTATCCAATTTCGTGGTAGTTACAGTCTTGTCCCATCGCTGCAACTCCTGTATGGAGTAATAAGATTCTACCAGCTTTACGCAACTCTTAGGGTAACATATATCGATTGTTTTTGTCAAAATTGCTCAAGGAATTTCTTGGGAATCATTGATGGACAGCAATATTCAATGTTTATGTTATCACTGATTTTCAAGCAGATTTAGGTCAAGACTGAGACTACTAGACCATTCAGGAACACTCAACACTTCATGGAAAGCCATTGTGGTGCGTCTTTGGCATTAGAATTTGTGTAATTGTTCCACTGAAAAATAAAACTGTCACTGGGTTAGGTTTTCAGAAGACTATGGCGGGTTTTCCTCTAACTTTTTACCTGTCCTTCGTTCCTTTCATATTTATTTTGATCCTAACATACTCCCCAGTCCCTGCCAGTAACAAGCATACCCATAACATGATGCTGCCACCACAATACTCATCTTCTTCAAAATGATTCACACATGTAATGGCTAGCAATGGTGCTTCCACCGAGTATTAACTATGGGGTGTGAAGACATAGTTTGTAATCAAGACATTTTCTTTTTGTCTTTTTAATTTTCTATCATTTTTCTTTCACTTTAGAAATGGAAAAGAATTTTATAAATGTTTAGATACTATTTTATACACAGGTTTAAGTCTTAATTATGCTAAATATATGCTAATATTGATATATTTTTTATATCAATAATTGTATTTTTGATATCAATGTCATTTTCAATAACAATAATTCAGATTTTCAAAATCAAAACTTCCAATTTTTTATATCAATAACTCCCCATAGGAGTCAATGGTGATTTTTTTTTTATATGAATAATTTAATTTTCTTATATAATTAATTGTAAAAAATGTATTTAAAAAAAAAATTACAAAAACAATTACCGATATCAATAATTCCAATTATCACAATAATAATAATTCTATAATTTGAGTGTTTTATATTTAAAATTATGAGCAAAGCCTATCATACAAGAACACTGACCCTCAGACACCAGCTCCAGGATGTGGGTCACTTTCTCTGGCTGCAGGATGTGCTTGTTCAGATACTTAGTGAAGATTCCGGTGCTCTTCCCTCCGTCCTGTACCTCATAAGCCTCTGCATTTTCACATCTGTTAAGGCAGGTCATTTAGATTTCAGGCCATGAATGAACACTCATAAATCAATTGTTGTTACATAGAGTAAAAATACATACGTGGCATATCCATACACTGTGTTTCCCATGGGTACCAATGGCCTGATTTCAGAAGCTAGGCAATCTTGGTTGTACCTGAAAATACAAATATGCAACTTAACACCTGTTTTAGCAGTGGTGGAAAAAGTTATAAATTGTCATATTTGAGTAAAAGTATAGATATCTTAATAGAAAGTTACTCAAGTAAAAGTAACCCAGTAAAATACTACTTGAGCAAAAGTCTAAAAGTATTTGGTTCTAAATATCCTTTTTTTTTAAAATCTTTATTTTAACAGGGAAAACAGACTGAGACCTGGATCTCTTTTACGGCTGTGCCCTGTGTAAACATGTTGACATGTACAGTTTTAGGCATACAGACAAGAACATTTCAAACAACAAAGACACAATTCAAAAGAAACAATTCAACAGAAACAATCACAGACAACCTCATATTGATCCTCCATAACATTTTTGAAATGGGCAAGGGACACCAGAGTGTCTAACTTAAGTTGGATCTGCAGTTTGTTCCATAAATAAGGTGCAAAGGAACTAAAGGCAGTCCTACCCAACTCTGTGGAGACCGCAGGAGTCTCTAATGTAATCCACATCTGTGATCTGGTTTTAAAATTAGTATATCTAGTGGAAATTAATGATGATATATATGGAGGTAATTTTAAAAGAAATGCTTTATAAATAAACAAGAGAGCATGTTGCTCTCGCCTCACAGATAGAGATACTTAAGTATCAAAAGTAAAAGTATAAATAATTTCAAATTCCTTCTATTAAGCAAAGCAGGTGGCACCATTTTATTGTTCTTTTTTTATTTATGGATATCCAGGGGCACACTCCAACACTCAGATATCATTTACAAAAGATGCATTTGTGTTTAGTGAGTCCACCAGATCAAAAGAGATGACAATGTGTTTTCTTGATAAGTGCGTGAATTGGACAATTTTCCTGTCCTGCTAAGCCTTCCAAATGTAACAAGTACTTGTGGGTGTCAGGTAAAATGTATGGAGTAAAAAGTACATTATTTTCTTTAGGATTGTAGTGAAGTAAAATGAATCTGCTCATCATGCTTCCTTATGTTTGTGTTAGCCTTATTTGTCTTCTGATGTGTTATTTTTTCTGTCAATCAATGGAATTGTAGACTTGTTAAAATGTTAAATAGGCAATACAGTGGCTTGCGAAAGTATTCACCCCCCTTGTTATTTTTCCTATTATGTTGCCTTACAACCTGGAATTAAAATAGATTTTTGGGGGGTTTGTATCATTTGATTTACACAACATGCCTACCACTTTGAAGATGCAAAATATTTTTTATTGTGAAACAAACAAGAAATAAGACAAAAAAACTGAAACCGTGAGCGTGCATAACTATTCACCCCTTCAAAGTCAATACTTTGTAGAGCCCCCTTTTGCAGCAATTACAGCTGCAAGTCTCTTGGGGTATGCATGTCTTTATAAGGTTGGCACATCTAGCCACTGGGATTTTTGCCCATTCTTCAAGGCAAAACTGATCCAGCTCCTTCAAGTTGGATGAGTTCCGCTGATGTACAGAAATCTTTAAGTCATACCACAGATTCTCAATTGGATTGAAGTCTGCGCTTTGACTAGGCCATTCCAAGACATTTAAATGTTCCCCTTTAACCACTCGAGTGTTGCTTTAGCATTATGCTTAGAGTCATTGTCCTGCTGGAAGGTGAACCTCCGTCACAGTCTCAAATCTCTGGAAGACTGAAACAGGTTTCCCTCAAGAATTTCCCTGTATTTAGCTCATCCATCATTCTTTCAATTCTGACCAGTTTCCTAGTCCCTGCCGATGAAAAACATCTTCACAGCATGATGCTGCCACCACCATGCTCCACTGTGGGGATGGTGTTCTCAGGGTGATGAGATGTTGGGTTTGCGCCAGACATAGCGTTTTCCTTGATGGCCAAAAAGCTCAATTTTAGTCTCATCTGACCAGAGTACCTTCTTCCATATGTTTGGGGAGTCTCCCACATGCCTTTTGGCAAACACCAAACATGTTTGCTTATTTTTTTCTGGACACTCTTCTGTAAAGCCCAGCTCTGTGGAGTGTATGGCTTAAAGTGGTCCTATGGACAGATACTCCAATCTCTGCTGTGGAGCTTTGCAGCTCCTTCAGGGTTATCTTTGGTCTCTTTGTTACCTCTCCAATTAGAGAGGTGAGTTTTGGTGGACGGCCCAACGGAGTTTTGGTGGATGGCCCTCTCTTGGCAGGTTTGTTGTGGTGCCATATTCTTTCCATTTTTTAATAATGGATTTAATGGTTATCCATAGGATGTTCAAAGTTTCTGATATTTTCTATAACCCAACCTTGATCTGTACTTCTCCTCAACTTTGTTCCTGACCTGTTTGGAGAGCTCCTTGGTCTTCATAGTGCTGCTTGCTTGGTGGTGCCCCTTGCTTAGTGGTGTTGCAGACTCTGGGGCCTTTCAGAACAGGTGTATATGTACTGAGATCATGTGACAGATCATGTGACACTTAAATAAAGTCCACCTGTGCGAAATCTAACTAATTATGTGACTTCTGAAGGTAATTGGTTGCACCAGATCTTATTTAGGGGATTCATAGCAAAGGGGGTGAATACATATGCACGCACCACTTTTCAGGGGTTTTTTTTATTGAATTTTTTGATAATTTTTTTTTTCATGTCACTTCACCAATTTGGACTATTTTGTGTGTCCATTACATGAAATCCAGATAAAAATCCATTTAAATTGCAGGTTGTAATGCAACAAAATAGGAAAAACGCCAAGGGGGTGAATACTTTTGCAAGGCACTGTAGAGCAACAATGACATGAGGTGTCCATCAGGAGGCCTACCATGTTCTGCAGGTGTCTAGTAAGACCACATTCAATGCAGTCCGTCTCTCCTGCATCTTGCGCATGACCCTCTGTACACAGACACAGTTCTCTGGACGGTATGGTTGTGGAGCGTCTATGGCCACCAGATAGTTTCTCCCTAAACGTTCGTACCCATGACCAGCATAGTAGAACAGGGCTGTGGGGGATATCATTGTGTTAGTTGTATATTTTGTGTGTATTTCATTTATACACCAAAATAACTATTAGTTATTTAGCATTGATCGCTGTTAATTAATCAGATTAAAATCAAATCCGTGGCAAACGCATGTTACATGGCGTGAACAGGAAAAGCAGTCTCTCATAGGCATAAGAGTAAATTCAGAGCACCCGAAAAGTATACTTCAGCTCAGCGAGAGGTACAGATCTAATATGGCATCTGTCAAACAAGGCTCCATGTTTCATTTTAGCAATCATATACTGTAGAATATCACACAACACTGACCCTGTCCTTTATCAATCAAATATTATGTTGCTTGTGCTCTATATATTATGTGTAGGGTTGCAAAGGGAGGGTATATTACTACCAGTCAACTACCAGAATTTTGGTATCCTTCAAGGATTTTATGTAATATATCACAAAACATCTAGTGGCCCTTTTGGGTACTTCAACTTTGTACAGGCGTCTGTAATTATCTCTGTCCCTCTGTGTGGCTTTATCACTTAAAATGTTAATCAAATAAAATATAGAAATATATGTATCATCATGAAATATCCTTTATTTTTTCATACACTTTGATTTATTTTACTATGTCAGTATGTATTTGTTGTCGATGTTTCAGCGTCAAACTGGAAGCAGTTGTGAAAAAAGTCAATAGTTGGAAGAGTTAAAATAATAACTTCAAATAATGCCATTGTTGATAAGATGCTTTTTTCATTAATTAGGCATTTTCTCTTGAACCATATGGTGTATCTAATAGAAATGTATGGACAATATGGACACTGATATAAAAAAAAATGATACTATGTATGAATCATTTTTTTTTAAAGTTATTCAAGTATAAATCACCAAAGTTATGATAGATTGCCATAGATTTTCTGTTAATTACCAAAATGACTGAAGATTCCAGTAACTTTGGTAAACTACCGGAAGTTTTGCATCCCTGTGCAGCTGAGTTGGGTAATTTCATGTAGCATGTTTTGAATCTGTAAATTGTGCAGGTCCTTAAAGCTCCTAGAAAATCCAGATCGCTACTTTTCAGATTGGTTTTCATATTAAGCTGACCTCGTTTTCAATAACAGCCATACAACACACAAACATGGATTATTAGATGAGACAGAAAATGTCAAACTCTTACAAATGTTTACATGCCACATAAAATGTAATGCTCTTATTTGACTCAAATATTAAAAGCAATATAAGCTGACAGTTGTTAGGTTGTTAAAGGCCCTTTACAGGTGCTAAATAAATCTCCCAAGTAGAAGTGCTACAGGCCTCAGAAACAGCAAGTGGTGGAAAAAGTACCCAATTTTCATACTTGAGTAAAAGTAAAGATACCTTAATAGAAAATGACTCAAGTAAAAGTGAAAGTCACCCAGTAAAATACTACTTGAGTAAAAGTATAAAAGTATTTGGTTTCAAATATACTTAATTATCAAAAGTAAATAGAATTGCTACAATATATAGTATAAATCATTTTAATTATTATATTAAGCAAACTAGACAGCATCATATATATATATATATATATATATATATATATATATATATATATATATATATATATATATATATATATATATATATAGAGAGAGAGAGAGAGAGAGAGAGAGAGAGAGAGAGAGAGAGAGAGAGAGAGAGAGAGAGAGAGAGAGAGAGAGAGAGAGAGAGAGAGAGAGAGAGAGATTTTTTGTAACATTTACTGATAGCCAGGGACATGCTCCAACACTCAGACATCATTTAAAAAAGAGGCATGTGTTTAGTGAGTCAGCCAGATCAGAGGCAGTAGGGATGATCAAAGATGTTCTATTGAGAAGTGTGTTAATTAGACAATTTTCCTGTCCTGCTAAGCATTCAAAATGTAATGAGTACTTTTGGGTGTCAGGGAAAATATAAAAAGTTGTCAAAAATATAAAGTCAAGTAAAATACAGATACCCCAAAAAACTACTTAAGTAGTACTTTCAAGTACTTCACACCACCGGAAACAGTTATACATAGCAAGGCATCTCGCTCCAAACACTACAGGCCCAAGCTTCTCCTTTCCACCTCTTATCTGCCTGCTAAACCACACTCTCACACCAAGCTACTAATAAGATCTCTAAACAGCAGCATAGAATTATGCTAGATCAACCGAAACGGGCAGAATATGTTTAAAGGGAGCTTAACAAGACTACGATGTCTGGTTTCAGCTTAACAGAGAAATATTTTTGTATGCATTTACACATTTTCAGTGAAGTGTCATCGTTAGCTTTCTAGAGTCTCTGAAAAACCCTCATTCAAAATACATTCTCCCTTGAAATGTAACCACCAGAATACTGTACAGTATTGAACTCACCATACACGCCCCTGTCAAGCAGGAGAAGGAACTTGTCAATGGCCGCCAGCATCTCCTCCCTGGTGAGGTCCAGTAGAGACACCACTCTGAAGCCCAGCTGCTGCAGCAGGTTGGCCATCTCATGGACATCCATAGTGGGGGCCATCAAGTCCGGATGGTGGGAGTATTTGAGGTTACCAATAAGCAGGGCCACTTTGTCAGTCGCTGGACGAAAAGACCATAGTGGAATTTGTAATCAGGGTCACCTTACTGTACTTTGAGAACAGCTAATTAAATATACTATAGAAACATGGAACCACACATATCAGGAAATACTGGTACAACAGTTCCCCACTTCAATGACACAATGCTCAAACCACATTCTAAAAATACCTCAAACGGATACTATATTTCCACTGACCCATACCTGTGAGTTGATTAGATGGCACTGAAAGAAATGGAAAAATAATAAAAGGCAAAGGTTATAATCAGTGCATAACCTAACACTTCACACTTCAATCTGTTAACATAACAAACAAGATCGAAAGCAATATGAGAGTGTAAAAGGCCTCCTAGTTTTCATTCAAACTGGTTGGGTCAAATTCATAAGGATTTTGAAATATGAATGTTGTTGATGTGCCAACATGTAGAAAACACATACAAAGAGGAACCTACATCCAAAGGCTAGTTCCTTGACCACTTTTTAGAGCCTGAAAACTTCTAGTACAGTCTTTAACAAAGGGGAAGTACCTTAAATCGTCAGCGGAATGGAAAGACCCACTTGTGGGAGGGATGTGCAGAAATCTGAACTTACCGCTATTCCACTAGCTCAGTGAAAAGTGTGGAATTACTTTCCAGTGAATTATGTGGTAGACTTTGTCAGGGAATATATAAAACGCTAATAGTAAAGCTCATGCCACTGAAAACTTAAAATAATTGCTGCTAGTGCTTTGTCATGTGCTACTGTGAGAGTTTCATATTCCCTATTGCACATCTGTTTATAATTACAGAGCAGCATTCATAAAAGACTCGGCTATATGACATCATCATTCACATTATGTTCAATTCATGTAAACATGATTTCCTTTTTGTTGCCCAGATGCCCTTCAAGTAAGATCCCACTTACATTTACCTATTTCAACATCAGCTGCCTCTGTCCATCTCTCCTCTTGAACATTGGATACATAGCAGAGATATGTTCCTCTATGGTCTGACTCTGCATTCTCTATCTACAAGGGACACAATCAAATGCATTCACATCACTGGCTCTACTCATACACATAAGACTTCTCTCCTAGAATTTAAACCTCATGTTAAATATTAACTAAGTTATTCTAAATTACAATGTTTACATAGGACCAGTGGTGTAGTGGAGGGTAAACACAAGTAAACGCAGTTAACCCACTTTTTTTTTGCACGGCACTTATCACTCACTTTCTGGGGGAAATTGCATTGAAAATATAGGGAGAGTTACTTTTTTCGCCTCGACCAGAGTTTTCACACCAATGTTTTTACCACTACATCACTAAATAGGAGTGGTGAAGCATGGTATCTCAGCCAGCAAATGATATGACAGAGTAAACACGATGACCTCAGTGCAGGAGTAAATAAACACTGGTGTTACATGCAGTGTGTCCGTGGTCTTGCCCAACAGAGGATGTCCATTTCTGTACCACTGGTAGTGAGGGGTGGGAATGCCAAAGGCAGTGCAGCTGAGGGTGAGTCTCTCCCCTTGTCTGACAGTCTGGGGTGCAGGGTGTACAGCGATATGGGGCTCCCCTCGCCATGCTACTGGGAGACCTGAAGAAAAAAATTAAGAAAAAATGCAATAGCAATACATTATAGGCAAAATAGTGCTGTAAATTGATCAAAGAGGATTTAACAATCTGTATTACAAACATGTTATTATCTTAGAACTGGTAACTAATATAGTGGATTCCTATACCTGGTTTAGCAATGTCCAGGACCTTTACTTTGACCCATTCACTGAACACACAGTTGCAGAACTGGTCATTCACGCGACAAATGTAGAGCTGAGACCTCTGGGCTGGGACAATCAGATCTGCTCTGGTCCCACCAAATACCTAAAAAACATTAACCATTTCATTGGATATATACTGTGTTACTCTATGAATTGACAACATAATACTGTGTCAGACAAGAATGACAAAAAAATCCTCAACAACCACATACCTCCTCTTTACTGGACTTGAACCACTGGTAGTTCAGGATACCAGTTCCCTCTGCTCTCACACTCAGAGTCACCTTATAGTTCAGTGGTACATACACAGAAACAGGATGCTGCACAATGACGATGTCTGAAAATGTAAATTGATAAAGTGATAAGTGATTAAAGGGCCAATCCGCAGTTGAAACTATAACAAAGCCAACACCCTGCCTCTGTGTTGGTAAAAACCTGAGGGATGGGCCATAGACAGAGATATGGATGCAAGGGCTTACCATCCATGATATCAGCATTAGTGTTTTTAGGCTATGCAGTGTTTGTTAATATTTACAATGTTTACAAACATTGGAGTAAAACAACCTTATATTTTGGGTTCTGATGAGGTGTGACATTTGAACTAAGCTCATGAAGGTATATTCTTCAAGAATCACTATGTATACATCATTAATTTATAAGTCTAAAAATAGATAGCCCCTTTCACAGTTACTGTAGGTTAAGTTATATAACATAACATTATTTTGAATAACAAAACATAATATTATGTCAGTGTACTGATCAAATGGAACATAGTTAACTTGCACAATAAATAGGGCAAATACACACCTCTGATCATGCTTTTCATCACTTCAAGGTGAAATAAGAACTTCTGAACCTCAAGTATGATCTGTTCTGGTCATCACTGCACTGTGCTACCTATTAAGCAAAAGACAGAATATGAGTATCAGTTGTGCCAGAGGTGAGTGAACGGGTATCAACTAAAACAAGTCAAGATCCAGCCAAAAATAACAGGAACATGTCATGGAGATGACGTCTGCTAAGGGCCACATGGAACAAATGTGCATACAATGTGCGCACAACTGTTACTAATAGATTTTCTCCCCACTTCCCATTTCACAACCACGCATGTGACAAACACGATAACACAAGGAACAATGAATCTATTTCAAGAGAAATTGAGACTGATAGGTAGGTTAGCATATTTGCAAAACAATCTGTGCTTTAATAAAAGGTCAGCCAAATTGGACATCTTCCTGAAAATGGCTTACTACAGAGTAGTAACAATTATAGGCTACTATCAACATTTGCAAGTTTATCAATGGCTGTAAAATTAGGGCCAAATAATGTATTTTATAGTCTACAGCTCAAATTGTGACTCTAAATGATATGGTCTCTAATTAAACTAATAAGATGAATAGCCTATAAATGTCTAGAGCAGGGTTGACATGCCCACAGTTTTCCAGACATTTAGTTAATTTGAAAAAGATGTCAAGGGTGAAAAATGAGCAGGTTTTTGGGCTACTTCTAAATTCAACCCACGCCGTCATGGCATTTCTCAACAAAAAAAAGAACATTATTTCCCTGTGACCTGCAGCTGCTGACTACCAGGCAGTGAGGAAGGCTGTTGCTGAGTGTGTGAGCGGTGGGGAGGGGAGGGGAGGGCCGGAGGGGGGAAGGGGGGGTGTTGAGAGAGCACTGCAGCATGTCCTGACAACTTTTTACCAGTTGTAGACAGGCCAATTTCATTATGGAGACACGTATTTCCAACCCTTTTTCCATAAAACATACAGTGTTAATGTGCAAGAACTGATGCACATCAAGAAATAACTGCGACACAGCACTGGGAAACGACTTTAGGCGCACTAGTGCGCATTACATGAATTCGCTCAAAGGTGGTTTAAACTGCATGCAAGGAAAGGGTTTTACGCATGCTCAGTTCTTGGGTCTCGACCGCTGCGCAGTTGGAAATTTTAAATGGAAATTATGGAACTCCCTTGTGTGCTTCTGTTATGGGGAAAAGTCCACAATGAAACTCACAATAAACGTGGAGAATGATACATTTGCATCTGTTGGTCATCAAGTAGCCTATTAATGTCTATGCCATTGTAGGTTACTTGCCTACCACTTGATACAATAAATATGTTGAAATGACAATATCACTGGAGACATTGCTAGTTTTTATTGTTTTATTTCACTGTAGAGCCCTCAGTACCGCTCAAAATGCCTTAGATAGCTCTTTCGTCCCACTCCGCACACCTGCGAGACCTAACCTAGTTTAACTGATGCCACCAGAGACAAAATCTCTCTCATCGTCACTCAGCGCATAGGTTTACCTCCACTGTACTCACATCCTACCCTTGTCTACCCTTGTCTGTACATTATGCCTTGAATCTATTCTACCACGCCCAGAAATCTGCTCCTATAATTCACTGTCCCTAACACACTAGACAACCTGTTCTTATAGCCTTTAGCCGTACCCTTATCATACTCCTCTATTCCTCTGGTGATGTAGAGGTTAACCCAGGCCCTGTAGCCCCCAGTTCCATTGCTATTCCACAGGCGCTATCATTTGTGGACTTCTGTAACCATAAAGCCTTGGTTTCATGCATGTTAACATCGAAAGCCTCCTCCCTAAGTTTTTTTTTTCACTGCTTCAGCACACTCCGCCAACCCTGATGTCCTAGCCGTGTCTGAATCCTGGCTTAGGAAGGAAATTCTGAAATTCCCATCCCCAACTACAACATTTTCAGACAACATAGAACTGCCAAAGGGGTTGGAGTTGCAATCTACTGCAGAGTTCTGTCATGCTATCCAGGTCTGTGCCCAAACAGTTCGAGCTTCTACTTTTAAAAATCCACCTTTCCATAAATAAGTCTCTCACTGTTGCCACTTGTTATAGACCCCCCTTCAGCCCCCAGCTGTGGCCTGGACACAATATGTGAATAAATTGAGCCCCATTTATCTTCAGAGTCCGTAATGAGTCTGCAGTCAAACAGGTACAAAAGTATCTATATCCACAGTAAAATGAGTCCTATATTGACATAACCTGAAATGCCGCTCAGCAAGGAAGAAGCCACTGCTCCAAAACCGCCATAAAAAAGCACAACTACGGTTTGCAACTGCACATGGGGACAAAGATCGTACTTTTTGGAGAAATATCCTCTGGTCTGATGAAAAAAGAAATAGAACTGTTTAGCCATAATGATCATTGTTATGTTTGGAGGAAAAAGGGGGAGGCTTGCAAGCCGAAGAACACCATCCCAACTGTGAAGCATGGGGGTGGCAGCATCATGTTGTGGGGGTGCTTTTCTGCAGGAGGGGCTGGTGCACTTCACAAATAGATGGCATCATGAGGATGGAAAATTATGTGGATATATTGAAGCAACATCTCAAGACATCAGTCAGGAAGTTAAAGATTGGTCACAAATGAATCTTCCAAATGGACAATGACCCCAAGCATACTTCCAAAGTTGTGGCAAAATGGCTTAAGGACAACAAAGTCAAGGTATTGGAGTGGCCATCACAAAACCCTGACCAAAATCCTATAGAAAATGTGTGGGCAGAACTGAAAAAGCATGTGCGAGCAAGGAGGCCTACAAACCTGACTCAGTTACACCAGCTCTGTCAGGAGGAATGGGCCAAAAATCACCCAACTTATTGTGGGAAGCTTGTGGAAGGCTACCCGAAACATTTGACCCAAGTTAAACAATTTAAAGGCAATGCTACCAAATACTAATTGAGTGTATGTAAACTTCTGACCCACTGGGAATGTGATGAAAGAAATAAAAGCTGAAATAAATAATTCTCTCAACTATTATTCTGACATTTCACATTCTTAAAATAAAGTGGTGATCCTAACTGACATCAGTCAGGAAGTTAAAGACAGGGAATTTTTACTAGGATTAAATGTCAGGAATTGTGGAAAAACTGACTTTAAATGTATTTGGCTGAGGCGTATGTAAACTTCCGACTTTAACTGTATATAGACTTTTCTATTGTGTTATTGACTGTACATTTGTTTATTCCATGTGTTACTCTCTGTTGTTTGTGTCGCACTGCTTTGCTTTATCTTGGCCAGGTCGCAGCTGTAAATGAGAACTTATTCTCAACTGGCCTACCTGGTTAAATAAAGGTGACATTTTTTTTTTTTAAATACAATTGCAAAACAATGTGCCACTTGTGTTGCCTACCTGGAGCTGGAAAATTGATTTAATAAGTAGCCTATAACTTCAGTTTATTGTTGTTGTAGCCTTGTGTTATTATTCAATTATTAATGTCTATGTTTAGGTAATTCAATTGGAAGTTATTGTGACCATGGTCACAGCTCTATCAGCATTTTCTTTGGCCATTAAGCTGTTGTTAGAATGCATTAGATTGATGGTAACATTAAATCAGATTAGGCTACAGGTAAAAAAAAAAATGCTGGGTGTTGCTGACAAGCATATTCAGTTTATATTCATATTATTCATAGTTGATTTCGTGATTGAAAGACCCCCATCACAGTGGAGGCTGCTGAGGGGAGGACAGCTCATAATAATTTTGGCTGGAATGGAGTCTGTGGAATGGTATCAAACACATAATAGACGTGGTTTCCATGTGGTTGATACCATTCCATTGACTCCATTCCAGACATTATTATGAGCCGTCCTCCCCTCAGTAGCCTATTACAGTAGGCTATTCGTCAACACAAGCACTTCTTACCTCAAAATTGCCTCACTATTCATGTTGAAAGGCTGGTCATGGCTCACATCAACAACATCATCCCGAAAACCCTAGACCCATTCCAATTCGCATACCGCCCCAACCGATCCACACATGACGCAATCTCAAATGCACTCCACACTGCCCTTTCCCACCTGGAGAAAAGGAACACCTATGTGAGAATGCTGTTCATTGACTACAGCTCAGCATTCAACAACATAGTGCCCACAAAGCTCATCACTAAGCTAAGGACCCTGGGACTAAACACCTCCCTCAGCAAATGGATCCTGGACTTCCTGAAATGCTCCTGAGTGGCGCAGAGGTCTAAGGCACTGAGGTACCTTATTGCTATTATAAACTGGTTACAAATGTAATTAGAGCAGTAAAAAGTAATGTTTTGTCATATCTGTGGTATATGGTCTGATATATCACGGCTGTCAGCCAATTAGCATTCAGGGCTCAAACCACCGAGTTTAGAATTACAATTCTAAACTGGGTGGTTTGAGCCCTGAATGCTGACTGGCTGAAATCTGTGATATATCAGATCATATACCACGAGTATGACAATACATTGCATTTGTAACCCCACCTCTTTAAGGAATACCTGGGATAGGATAAAGTAATCCTTCTACCCCCCCCCCCCCCTAAAAGATTTAGATGCACTATTGTAAAGTGGTTGTTCCACTGGATATCTTAAGGTGAATGCACCAATTTGTAAGTCGCTCTGGATAAGAGCGTCTGCTAAATGACTTAAATGTAAATGTCTTCGTTGAAAATTAATGCTTGACCTGGCAACCCTGGTCAAGAGAATCACAACACATTCCTGTTTGCACACTCAGCCCATATGTTTTGTGTTATGGTGTATCAGCTCTTGGAAGTCAAGAAAATACATATATGTTATAAAACACAGAGGTATGCTTACATTAAACTAAAGTCAAACAGGCAAATAGTATGGTATTGGAAAATGTATCAACACATTTATATTGCTAGAGAGGGTTATTGTGTAGGCTACCTGTATCAATGTAGTGTACATACCTGAACTGCGACCAAACACCATGCACATGCCACACTGTCTGTAACAGCATTGATCCGATGGCATTAAACAAACTAGAGTAGAGAATGTAAGATGGCCTTTACAAACTATAGTAGAGAATGTAACTCTTGTAAATCCTCAAAACTTTATATCAACAAAAAACAGGACATCCTTTTCCCGGAACAATGATACCCACATATTACCGTACTGTATGTAGTATATGAGGCAAAATACTTTTGGATATCCTTCCGCAAAATTTGGGAATTGGAAATCTATTCTAAATACAGAATTGACTCCAGGGCACATTTTATACATTCACATACGCTTATAGCTAATTAAATATTTTCTGAAAGGCAAAATCATATCGTAATTCAATTAGCAGAAATAATGATCCAAAACCAGATCCATCCACAATTACGTGTGGGTCAAAATAGCATAGCACAGACCTTACGGTATTGCAAGGTGGATTAAAATTTGATTTCACTTATGAAGAAATTGCTCTCTTTTGGGGGGGGGGGGGGGGTGTTTTTTGTTGTTGCTGAAAACACCAGTATATATAGGACATATACAAACAAACCAACAAACAAACAGGAACAACATATATACGCTATATGCTAGGGGGTACAATAAATTACAGATTAGGCTATACACAGTGGTGGGAAAAGTACCTAACTGTCATACTTGAGTAAAAGTAAAGATACCTTAATAGAAAATGACTCAAGTAAAAGCGAAAGCCACCCAGTAAAATATTACTTGAGTAAAAGTCTAAAAGTATTTTGTTATAAATATACTTAAGTGTCAAAAGTAAATGTAATTGCTAAAATCTCCTAAGTATGAAAAGTAAAAGTAAAAGTATGAATCATTTCAAATTCTTTAAATTAAGCAAACCAGATGGCACAATTGTCTTGTTTTTTTTATTTATGGATAGCTAGGGGCATACTCCAAAACTCAGACATAATTTACAAATGAAGCATGTGTGTTTAATGAGTCCACCAGATCAGAGGCAGTAGGGATGACCAGTAGGGATGTTATTTTGATAAGTGTGTAATTTGGCCCATTTTCTGTCCTACTAAGCATTAAAAATGTAACAACTACTTTTTCAGGGAAAATGTATGCAGTAAAAAGTACATGATTTTCTTTAAGAATGTAGTGAAGTAAAAATTGTCAAAAATATAAATAGTAAAGTACAGATACCCCCAAAAACTACTTAAGTAGTACTTTAAAGTATTTTTACTTAAGTACTTTACACCACTGGCTATACAAAGGCCTTAAAAGACACATTGACTGTTTTTACAGCTTTCTTATTCAAATAATCTAGAATGATCTTAATGTACTATTCCAACTCCTTATAGAAAACATGGAAGTGTTTTTTTATTAGGTATTTTCTGAATATGACATTTTACCATTAGCACAATTACATTTAAGAGGTCAAATAGTTATCTTTATCCTTATTGTAGTTAAGGAAACCAAACAGCACATTCGCCCATAATAAACAAAAGTCATCAAGCATATTAACACCAATTGTAACGGCTGTCATATAGAGGGGACCAAGGCACAGCGTGTTGAGTGCTCATAATTACTGTTTATTAAACTCAGAACACTAAAGAAAATTTTAAAGAGAAAACGATCAGCTAACAGTTCTGTCAGGTACTGAAGACTACACAGAACACAACTACACAGAACACAAATAAACAGAATACAACTGCCCACAAACACACTAGAAAAAAACCCAACATAAATATGATCTCCAATTAGAGACAACGCGAACCAGCTGCCTCTAATTGGAGATCATCCCAAAAACCTCCAACATAGAAATAGAATACTAGAAAAAAACATAGAAATAGAAAACATCGACAAACCACCCAAAACACCCCCTGTCATGCCCTGACCACTCTACTATAGAAAATGACATCTTACTAGGGTCAGGATGTGACAGCAATAAATAAACAAATATCTTGCCATAATATTTTTTACCTGTAGACAATGCCAAAATAAATGCAAAACTGTTTCTGGATGCTCATCACAAAAAGTACAGTTAATGTTAATGTCTTTTTTGAGTTTCTTCAGATGTCTCTCTCTTTTATAACTCAATGCTCTCAACACTGTCAACAATGCTCTCACCAACCTGCTCACTTCTGAACAGGGTAAATTGATTACAAAAAAACTAACTGTAATAATCAGTTAAATTACCAGCTAAAATATTGAAATCGGATTACAGACACTGTACTTTTGAAAAACTAGATGATTATTTATTGGATTACTTTTAATTTCAGAAAGGATGTTTGCGAAGAAATACACTATGACACCTTTCTGGTTTCTCAATGACATTCAAATCAGCTGTAACGGTTGTTGCAAGGAGAGGACCAAGGTGCAGCATGGTACGTGTTCATCATTTTTATTAGTTCTGAACACTGAATCAAAAACAAAGTAGAACAAAGCGCAACAGCTCTGTCAGGTGAAAAACACAAGACAGAAAACAACCACCCACAAAAACCCTGTGGGAAAAGGCTACCTAAGTATGGCTCCCAATCAGAGACAACGATAGACAGCTATCCCTGATTGAGAGCCAAAACAAAGAAATACACAAAATATAAAAAATGGAACATAGAATGCCCACCCTAGTCACACCCTGGCCTAACCAAAATAGAGAACAAAAACCTCTCTATGGCCAGGGCGTGACACAGCATTGAAAAAAATAGCAAGTTTAAGTTTTCTCCACCTGAGCGAGTCTGACCACAAATCAGAGACCACTATGATAACACACCAAATATGTTTGCTGGATTGTTTTTGTCTTCTTCTAATGCCGCTTAAGAGGAAGTAGATTACATTGCTGAGTGCCTAAATACAGCCCTTAGCCATTGTACAGTATATTGGCCAAAATCCCTGAGGTTCCTTATTGCTATTATAAACTGGTTACCAATGTAATTACAGCAGTAAAAAATAAATGTTTTGTCATACCCATGCTATATGTTCTGATATACCACGCCTGTCAGCCAATTAGCATTCAGGGCTCGAACCACCCAGTTTATAATAAAAAATAGATAGGCCTGTTGCTTTTAGTCTTAAAATAAACTTATTTTAATGTTATGAAACTACAACTCTTGTGCTCATTAGTTTAGATTTGGAATTCAACAGCAATACAGTTAATTTATTTTATGTAATACCCCACTTTGCTGGTAGTCCTCTGTGACCTTACTGTGTAACCTAAGCAGGCAATCATATGTTTGGAAAATGAAGCAATGTGATCAGATGGCTGAATTTATTCTCAAGGGTGTTTTGGAAGAACTCTTGAGGGGCAGGCAGTATCAAGGGAGAGGGCTGTCCTGGGTAAGAACCAAGTATGCTTAGGTCGTCATCATCTACTTCATGAAATAAATCCCCAAGTATCTCTGGACACATGACATATCAGTGTTTTGCAATACGTCTTTCACCACCACAGTGTCCCACCTAGATGTGAGTCTATACTCCCTGCTGTCAACATGTTAAGAGGTTGTGTTTTTGACATGACCTTTCTTGGCCAACTATGGTAGTGTATAATGATCTGTTTTCTCTTGGTATTTCTATTTTAAATATTCTTCTCAAATTTGGAGAACATTGATTTGTTCTCAGAGCAAAATAGCCTTCTCTTGTTGAATACATGTCTGAAGGCTGGTTTCGGAAAATGTGATGTGCACTTGCACCTATTTGTAGGCCTGCTATAAATAGGGTCCCGCTGGCACCACAAGCATGTGTATGATTGACAATTGCAGTCAGAGCTTTGCCTCTGGGACTCTGAAAAGCCTATCAATGGTAAGTTCACAAAATCATCAACTTTTGTTTCAACCAAGAAGTGTTTGAGTTCAATGTTAACCTCTAAATTCTAAAATAATGTCTAAGGGTTCAGTTTGACCCCTAATAACCCTTGTAGAGCCTGATAACGGTTCATATTTATACCTTTTTCATTGCAGTTGCTTAGCTTGGTCAAAGGAAAGCAGTTGCCACTGTCTGAATTACTTTGGAGTTTTGATAATTGTTGCGTTGCTTGAGAAAGGTGCATACAGGTAATATTTTCTTCGAGGATCTATTCGAATGAGTGAATGGTTTCCCAGACTAACCTAGACCAACATTTAACAGTATTCACAGCTGTTTTCTCCTTTCTTTTCCAGCTACTCTTACACCGGTAAGACACTGCAACTTGAAACTGGGGCTTTGATCCATGACAAGCTGAGCATTTTTTACTCAAGGAGCAGTCTGCTGTAGTAGACACATTTCCTTTATATTTGTGGGAATATCTGTTGAGTGGACAATGACTTCCAGAAGACCAATGACCCGTTCTTACTCTGGCAATGGGAGGTCCGGCGGCAGCTACAATGAGGAGGAGGTCAGCTCTTCGAATGGCCGCTTGGAGAGCAGCAACTACCTCTCCAATGTTAGGCCTGAAAACAGGTAGATCACCTCTTCTTACTTGTTTCAGTGTGACGCTTGGAGTTTCAGTGCGACTTTGTCCACCACACACATTCCTTAGATATTTCAGCCATCTCAACATATCTGTGGATTGTTTCCTAAAGTCCAATATGCTACATGGCAAGTAATAACCAAGTAACAGGATTTCAGCATTCTTAAGAAAAGCACAACTCTTAGAATACCAGTAAGAATCTCTTTTGTAGCCTACTTTATAAATACAACTGAGTCCCATGTAAGAGAATCTAAGACACAAAACCACCAATATGTCTGATGGGCTGCCTTTATTTGCCTTCTCTCTGAATAGCTACTCAAGGTATTCTCAATCCAGGTCATCGAGGTAATGCATACTTTTACAACACCTATTCCAACTAACATCTTAACCACACGTCCCGGTTTACCCCCAAGAGTGAAAGAGCAAATCTACACCTGTTTTTAACACTGCTGTAAGTGAACCTGTTATATTGACTTTGATGTTATTGAACATTGACGTTGATATACAATTTCATTGATATGACATTGTTGAAAATATAACTTTGTAAGTACTTTTACCATGTCACTTTTTCAACTGCTGAGAAATGTTTAATGTTTGAGAGAGCATTCTCAATCTCCCTTCACAATCAGTAATGATTAGTAACTGCCTTCTTCCCCTGCCTGGAATAAACAATGTACAGAATAAAGGTTGGATAAAAGATCCTTGAAATATTGGTCTTCTCATTGGAAAGTACTTTAGCAGATGCCCTGAAGAACAGACACTCAAGCTAAAGCACCCTTTCTCTCTCCAGGAGTACATTGTTTGGTGTGATGGCTCAGCTGACTGAGGACACCCAGCCTGTATTTGAGACCACCGTTAAATCCAAGGCTGTGTCAGAGAACTGTAATGTGAAGTTGACATGTGTGGTTACAGGTACGCCTACCTCCTTCAGAGTTGTGAATGTGTGTTGGAATGCATTAGATTGTTCTGAGTTGAGGATTTGGCATTATGTATTAGTCATTCTGTGGTTAGTTTGAAACTAAAAGCAGAGAAAGAAACTAACTTCTAAACAGCGGTGCAAACATGAAGTGAGAATGGCGATAAATGATGAGAAATGTTGACTTTTGTTCTTCTTGCAGAAGACAATGCAAAGAGACAAGTTACTTCAAAATGCTTATGACTGCTTATGAATGCTTATACACCCCAAACCCCCTGACCAACGAGTTCAATGCTTCCTTCAATACTCCCCACTTGGCAAACAGTTCGACCACATCATTAAAAAACAATGGCCCATCTTGAGCACTGATCCACAACTGGAAAAGACGTTTAAATAACCCCCACGGGTAGTCTTCAGACGCGCCCCCAACACCAGTCAAATGGTGGTGAGGTCTGATCTTCCACCGATGCTGCGTAGCACCTTCCTAGACAATGTGCCAAACGATAATTACAGATGTAACTTTACGAACAAATGCAAAAGTTCAATCACCCTATCACGGTCAAGGCCATTAAGATTACGGCATCATTACGGGTTCCATAAAAAATATGGTATACGTGGTCAAATTTATTTGTGGTCTATGCTATGTAGGAAAAAATGAAATGAGCTCTGAAAACAAGGATTGCAGAACACAGGAGTAAAATCAGGACTCTTGATCAGAGAAACGCCTATGGCTGCGCATTTCATGGCAGCTCGTCACAACATCAGCTCTCTGAGATACATTGGTATTGAACATGTTAAGACTCCTAGGAGGGGGGAGATACTGATAATCTATTACTGAGAAGAGAATTGTATTGGATTCACAGTTTGTCCACCATGTTTCCTAAAGGTCTGAACCAAGAGTTTGATATCAGACCATTTCTTACAGGAATATGTCACGTTGATTAGTCCTGCCATCCAGGTCTCCACTTGGTACACATATTAGATTTTTTGTAACTACTACATGTGCCCATCTCATTGACATTATTAGAGATACACAAGTTGTTTTTAAAATACACTATATATACACAAGTATGTGGACACCCCTTCAAATTAGTGGATTCGGCTATTTCAGCCACACCTGTTGCTGACAGATGTATAAAATCAAGAACACCGCCATGCAATCTTCATAGACAAACATTGGCAGTAGAATGGCCTTAGCTCAGTGACTTTCAACGTAGCAACGTGGCACACAAGCCTAAGATTATCATGCGCAACGCCAAGCGTCGGCTGGAGTGGTGTAAAGCTCACCATTGGACTCAATGGAAACACGTTCTCTGGAGTGATGAATCACCCTTCACCATATGGCAGTCCAACTGACGAATCCGGGTTTGGTGGATGCCAAGAGAACGCTACCTGCCCCAATGCATAGTGCCAACTGTAAAGTTTGTTAAAGGAGGAATAATGGTCTGGGGCTGTTTTTCATGGTTCAGGCTAGGCTCCTTAGTTCCAGTGAAGGGAAATCTTAACACTACAGCATACAATGACATTCTAGACGATTCTGTGCTTCCAACTTTGTGGCAACAGTTTGGGAAAGTTCCTTTCCTGTTTCAGCATTACAATGCCCCCGTGCACAAAGCGGGGTCCATACAGAAATGGTTTGTAGAGATTGGTGTGGAAGAACTTGACTGGCCTGCACAGAGCCCTGACCTTAACCCCATCAAACACCTTTGGGATGAATTGGAACGCCGACTGCAAGCCAGGCCTAATCAACCAACATCATGGCCCGACCTCACTAATGCTCTTGTGGCTGAATGAAAGCAAGTCCCCACAGCAATGTTCCAACATCTAATGGAAAGCCTTCCAGAAGAGTGGAGGCTGTTATAGCAGGAAAGGGGGGACCAACTCCAACTTAATGCCCATGATTTTGGAATGAGATGTTCGACAAGCAGATGTCCACATACTTTTGGTCATGTAGTGTAGGTCACTGTAGTTCTAACTATGGCCACCACGCGTCCTGCGAGTAATGGTCGTATGGACGGGTATTACAATGTAATCTCTTTTTTTTACTGTTGCCTAGGCTTTAACTTCGACACATTTGTATGTATATAATCCGATATGACCATATGTACCTCTGTGAATAATTATGATTGACTATGCGCAAAAGTGAATTGAATTGTTTCCTCACCCACCATTGCATGTGCGTAATGGTCATGTGAGGTGAAATGTGTATATTTTGGGATGTGAGCACTCAGTCCGTTTGGGACCGAAGCGTAGTCAATAAAGCAGTAAATTGGGAGCATAAACAGTGTGCAGGCCTTCCTGTTCTTTACAAGTATTCTAAAGCGTATTCAATAACGTGAAAAGAAGAAAAAAAAGCTGTTAAAAAATAAAGGCAGCTGAGTCTAAATTATGCAATGGCATAATGTTGGTGCAGAGAATCAAGACAAAAATAGGTTTGAAAATCTAAGCAGGTTTTGCTGTTGCCTTCCCTCTGGCACTTGGGTTGGCTTCTTTTCAACCACAGCAGTAAAACTTGTGGCCTTGCGTACTGCTATGATGCAACAGTCTGAAACATGCCTTTGTTCTTGATACAATTTCCTTTCAAAACTTAGTTGATTTTTTTAGGATTAGTGGCTACTGTATGCAAATCTCAAGGGTAACTTGTAAATAAAAAAATGAGGATAATGAGGGCATACTCTTTATGAGAGATAAACATGAAACTATCAATATCTTATCAAAAATAGATTTATTTTAGTATTAAACCAAGTCATTATATTATACTGTATGTATGTGATGTACCATCTCCATGTGATGTCCATAGGTAACCCAGCCCCAGAACTGACGTGGTACCGAGACGACATGGAGTTGGACCGATACTGTGGTCTTCCAAAATATAAAATTGGCTGCAATGGTAAAACTCACACACTCCATATTTACAAGTAAGTAAGACAGAGAAAACCATATACCCGAAACCATTTACCATTTACACCAGATAATTCAACAATTACAATTTGGATTTTATATTTGTATTTGTGCACAATGATGGCTGCACAGTTCCCTAAATTATTTGAGTCTCTCTTTTTGCAGCTGCACAGTGGATGATGCAGCCATCTATCAGGCTTCAGCCAGGAACAGCAAAGGCATTGTCTCCTGCTCTGGGGTTCTGGAGGTAGGCACCATGAGCGAGTACAAGATCCACCAGAGGTTCTTTGCCAAGCTGAAACAGAAGGCAGAGAACAAGAAGAGGGAGTTGGAGGAGAGCAGGAAAAGGGGCAAGGAGAACGTCCAGAAGGAGCCTCGGGAACAGCAGCCTCTCCGAAGCAGCCCGATCCCCTCTCAGAGGAAACGCCGGGCCTCAAGCGTCCCCTCCTCACCACCAGATGGGGAGGAGATCACAGTTAGCCAGGGGGCAGCGGCTGTGGAGCAGCTAGTACCTGCTGTTGAAGAACCTAATGGGGTCAGTGCTAAAGTCAGTGAACCGGCTCCAGTAAAACCTACAGAGAATGGGAGCAACATTCCCAACAGAGAAACCAGAGAAGCCAAAAAGAAAATAAAGATTTCAAATGGTGTAGATTCTGGTGTTATCAGCAGTAGTCATACAGGACCGGGCAGTAATCATACAGGACCGGGCACTGGAGAAAATTCATATGATGGAGGGATAAGTTTGTCTCAATTTCTGGCAGATACCCTTCATTCACAGACTGCTGAAGAAAAGATCCCTGCCCAAGTGGAGGAAACATTGGCAGCGGAGACAATGGATACTACTACTGCTGCTGATCCTAAAACAGATGTGAGAGAGGAGAAGGGGAGAGAGAGGGAGGACAGAGAGGGGGCGGACAGAGAGAGGATGCTTGGAGAACAGGAAAGAGAGAAAATGAGAGGGGGAGAACTGTCAATTGAGACAGAAAAAGAAAGAGCAAGAGAGGCAGAACAGTTGCATAGGACAACAGCACATAGCAACACAGCCTCAGAAGTCAAAATGGTGGCTAAGACACATGCCCACAAGGAGGGAGATCATCACGATCACCACCACATGCAGGAAACTCTTTCCAATGTGTTCCACTCAGTCAAATACTTTTTCTTTGGTAAGAGCAAGAAGGATCATGCTTCTCATGATCATCATGTGAAAGGTCAGGAGAGCGAGAGCGGTTATCCAGTAGCCCCAACACAGCCATACCCTAGCCTTCCCCATCGACATCCACAAGAGCAAGATGGTCAACCAGAGGTGTATAAAAACCCCACAGAGGAGACAGTACCCATGGTGGTAGATGGGCCACAGGAAGCCCCGATAACTCTGTTACCACACCAGCAGCCAGATTCATTGGAGCGGTTGTACCCAGATGAACACAAGTGTGGATTTACTATTTCACACCCAGAAGAACCCCCTTCAGCTTCCAAAAGAGCACCAGAGAGTGTGCCTGATTCACTGGAGCATGTTGAGCAGAGGGCCATGGATGTATGTCTGGAGGTGATCAGCAACACTACAGAGACAGTGCCCATGTCTGGCCCTCCAGCCCTCAGTGAGGTAAGTTGTGCCTTGTTGCTTCTAAGATTACATTGACCGCTCAGTCGCACACTGCAGTAGGGAGCCACTTAAAGGCTATTTATAGATTGTACATTTGTGTAACAAGACTTGAGTCTAACCACTCCAGGCCAACAGCTAAAATAGTACATATGATTAAGCCACAGCAAATAGCTAGAGAAAGTCCAAAGAACATGCTGAATGCAGATGAATCATAACAGAGACTAGTAGTTTGTTAGTTGTCTGTTCGTAGCCACTGTACTGTCTAAAACAGACAGAACACACTAGCCCATTAAAGAAACTATCAGCACCATGGGGGAAAGTGTGTCAGCCAGGCTCTATCTAGACTCTTGAGAGTGTGGGTTTCAGTGCATCAGTATCACTCGAGAGCAACACCTCGAGCAATGTAGTGGGGGAAACAGGGAATCTGCCCAACTTGTATAAAAGAATGAGACCATTTGGGGCAGTCTGGTGTTGACTAATACAAATAATTCTCAGGGAGATTGGATAAGCTGAAAAAATTTGTATTTACAAAAACTCCTAGAAATTGAAATGAAAAACATTCTGTAATTCTCTGTGCACTGTTTTCATTGTGCTTTGATGGTAATGACAAAACTCTACATCTATCTCACAGTCAAACTCTTAGGGTTGTATTAGCACCCATTTGCATGTACTGAAGACATTAAGATAGGCGTACCCTACCATTATGTTGTGACCGTGAAATAGCATTAAATTTGAACAATTAACTCTGCTGGATAATATAATTATCTATCCACAATATTAAAGCTGAACTACCCCCCAAAAAATGTAAATAAAATACTAAGTGAAAAGTTTGGAAACACCTACTCATTCAAGGGTTTTTCTTTATTTTTACTATTTTCTACATTGTAGAATAATAGTGAAGACATCAAACTATGTAGTAACTGAAAAAGTGTTAAACAAATCAAAATATATTTCATATTTGAGATTCTTCAAAGTAGCCACCCTTTGCCTTAATGACAGCTATGCACACTCTTGGCATTCTCTCAACCAGCTTCATGAGGTAGTCACCTGGAATGCTTTTCCAACAGTCTTGAAGGAGTTCCCACATATGCTGAGCACTTGTTGGTTGCTTTTCCTTCACTCTGTGGTCCAACTAGGGCTGTTGCGGTCACCATTTTACCGCCACACCGGCGGTTACAAGTCATGAAGGCAGTCAAATTCCACATTACCGTTTGTCACGGTAATTAGGCTTCTCCAAGCTCTGATGCTACCAAACTTGCTAACTGCCTGGCACTCAGCACTCTATTACCCCTCTAATCACTCTAACATCAATGCAAATGTATTTGAAAATCTAAACAAACTCTTCATGAGGGCCCATGAGCTCATGTTGCGCAACATTTCTATAGGCTATGCAATTACGCAAGAAAACAGAGTGATGAGCACTAATAAAAAGACGAGGATCCCATCAGCTTTCTATAGGCTAGGACTGCTTTATTTAGGAGGAGCTGGCACAGGACGTACTGGGCTGTGGAGGCGCACTGGAGACCTGGTGCGTAGAACCGTCATCAATGGTACCGGTTCGATGACACACCTCGCACGGTAAGTGCGGGGAGCTGGCACAGGACGTACTGTGCTGTGGAGGCGCACTGGAGACCTGGTGCGTAAAACCGGCACACATGGCACCGGACAAATGACACGCTCCTCAAGGCAAGTGTGGAGAGCTAGCACAGACGTACAGGGCTGGGAAGGCGTACTGGAGACCTGGTGCGTGGAGCCGGCACAACTTTCACCAGACTGATAGCACGCTCCTCAGGACGAGTACGGAGAGCTGACTCAGGTGGCATTAAACCGATAACACGCTCCTTAGGGCAAATGTCGTGCATCCTCCACCAATTCAATAACTCTCTCATTTCTCTCTCCTCCAAATTCTCCCTTAACTCACTGACGGTATCTGATTCTCTCCGTTCACTCTCCTCCAGGTTTCTCCCTCTTCTCCCAGACTGGCTCTGGTTCACTCCACGGCTCCGCCGACCACCCATTGTGCCCCCCCCCCCCCCCCCCCCCCAAAAAAATATATATTTTCGGTCTGTTTTTTGGGCTTTCTATGTTGCCGCGAACCACGGCGTCGTCGCTGTCCTCCATCATAACCTTCCGTCTGCCGCTCCTGCCAAGGAAGGCGATCCTGTCCTGCCAGGATTTCCTCCCAAGTCCAGGATCCCTTCCCATCCAGGATCTCCTCCCAAGTCCAGGATACACTCTCCTCCTGGGCACGCTGCTTGGTCCTGTTGTAGTGGGATCTTCTGTCACGATCGTCGTAATGATTGGACCAAGGCGCAGCGTGAGTAGCGTTCCACATCTTTATTATAACGTGAAACTTCAGCAAAATACAAAAAAAAAACAATAAATGAATCAAACGAACCGTGAAGACAGTGAAGTGCAAACAGGCACCTACACAAAAACAAGATCCCACAAAACACAGTGGGGAAATGGCTGCCTAAATATGATCCCCAATCAGCTGCCTCTGATTGGGAACCATACCAAGCACACCAACATAGAAATAAACAACATAGAACACCCCCAGTCATGCCCTGACCTACTATACCATAGAGAACCAAGGGCTCTCTATGGTCAGGGCGTGACAACACCTGTTAATTGAAATGCATTCCAGGTGACTACCTCATGGAGCTGGTTGAGAGAATGCAAGAGTGTGCAAAGCTGTCATCAAGGCAAAGGATGGCTACTTTGAAGAACCTCAAATATAAAATATATTTGCATTTTTTTAACACCTTTCTGGTTACTACAGGATTCCATATGTGTTGATTTCTTCACTATTATTCTACAATGTAGAAAATAGTAAAACATAAAGAAATACCATTGAATGAGTAGGTGTGTTCAAACTTTTGACTGGTACTGTATATGTAATGGTTGTTTGATTATAGTCCTGCCCACAACTTACTGACATTGTTCAATGTAATGTTATACCATACACAATGCTACTATATGACACATCATAGATTAACTTCACTGGCAAACTGATATGGTTCTGTTTAATGGCTTTACTTCCCTTCCTGTTGAAATGCAATCTGACAGATTGTAATATAACTAGAATCAACATCTCTCTCAATGCCAGTGTGACACATGATGACACTAATTCTATTAGTCCCCTACGGTGCTAATTCCAATTAGCTTCGAGGTCTGCTGCCCATTGTGTTTATATTGGATTAGACCATTAGAACATGCAGTAAGGGCAGCTGCTCTCCACTCTTCACACAAACAATGGTTTTGTGGATATGTTTCTCTATAATGTGGAACTGCAACCCTTTTCTGTTGTGGCCAGTTAATGTTAGAAGTTGTGGCAAATCAATTGGAGGAACTCATAACAATCGACAGAACTTTGTTTGTGCACAAGCGTGAAAATTCTGTTAAAGAGGCCTTGTTCGGGCTAGAGTAACATTTTTTTTTAGACTGAACGTGACACCAGTTCCTCTTCATTAAACACAACTTGGACTCTCCTGTTCTAACATGTCATGGAACTGTGGGTGTCTGTTTGACGTGACATAAGAAAATGAATGTCCTGAGAAAAAAGCCAGGGGAAGTTGTAGATAGATTCCTCAAAATGATACACGTTATTATTCAGATATTTACACGACATACTGCTCTTCAAACAAACCTGTAATCCAGGAAAAATATTGCATTAGAATAAAACATTTCTGCATCTGATTGTTTTAATTAACATGGAAATTGCTTTAGCCACAGGCAATGTTACTTTTTAAAGGCTCCGTTTTTCAAAACAGAAGAAATGTTGATACAAATATAATTGATGACTTTTATGTTAAAGTGACGTGTTGTCCCTAATTCCCCAAAGACAATTACATTTTCTAAGCTTGTGCTCAGCAACGGCAAATGACTTTGAGCATTGGTGACTTGAGGTGGAATGATATTCCCTTGCCAACAGATAGGCACTCATTCATTCAGGTCACTGTACAAACAACACACCTGTTAAAGGACTGGGGAAATCCCCAGCTTCAACACAACAGGTCCATTTTCAGCATCCTTTATACTGTACCTGACAAGAAAACACCTGAATTATCCCAACACATGGTCCCCCTTTAAATACATTACTGCAAAATAGAAAAGCATTAAATAAAATAAAAGATAGAATGGTTTAATTTATTGCTTCATTCATTGCATCATCAGATCATATGATTATTTCCCTTATTAGACTGCCCTATGTAATACAGTAGCAGTATTTGGTTACAGGTTTTTTCCTTGTGTGGAAAAAAATGAGGAACCGTTTACCTTATCTGGTGCAGATAAAGCTGTCCGTTTTTAAACACTTGACATTTTCCAACACTTGGTTTCAATTAACCTTGAGCCTGTTCGATATGGGTAAGTGAGAGTTCATGAAAACTGACAGGTCCTTAAAAAAAATGGAAATTGTGCGTGGTCACACAAACATTATGTACACGTTTGCCGATTTAACATATTCACAAAGGTTATACAGTTCACGTATGTTGAAAACTCTGGGTGACACTTTATTTGGATATTCCCATATACAGTATTTTATCTTCAGATGGTCCTACTATCAACAGACTATTTGTTGATAAGAATCTGCTTGCTAAGGTTACAGTAAGGGTTAGGTTTAGACTAAGTGTTATGGTAAGGGTTAAGGTTAGGGTTAGGGCTAGGGATAGTAGATCGTTGAAATGTTGATGACAGTTATTGAATATCTACGGAACATCTACAAACCATCTATCTAAATAAAGTGTTACCAAACTCTGATATGGATCTTTAAATATTCTGGAATTATATTATATTTCTGGTCATTCTTTAAAACTGATTTATTATGGGAAACAACTTTCCTCAGTTTGAAATAAGCACTAAGTGTTCAAAAGTCAAAGGTGAACATACTGGCCTTGGTCATGTGGTTGGCCATAACAAATAGTTTGTCAATGATTTAAAACCCTTTTTCTTTGCAGATAATCATTATTGGTTTGTGATACTTCTCCAAAGCTAAGTGTCGATAAAGATTCATAGTCACAAGATAATATGATTATATCGGCTACCACTAAGGTAAATCCTAACATAGTAGTTATCATGGTGTTGTAATTAATTATGGTGTTGTTCAGGGCTTTCAAAATACCATGTGAGTGTTGATGTTATGTGGTACTAAACAGCTGTGTTTGTTTTTGCCTCAAGGCTGCCGAGGATCAGACCCAGGCAGACTCAGTCCCCCACACGGTTGTCTCAGCCCCACATGAGATAAACATCCAAGTGTTTTCATCCGGGACTGATCAGGTGACAAGACTAAATGATAAAACTGAAGATTTACACAAACAGAGTATATCTGACTCTACACGGAACCCAGACGCCAGCAGTGGAGCAGGTCCCCACATGTCAAACCTCACTAGTATGGATGACAGTGGGAGTGCTCCTAACAATAATGTCCTACCCACAGTCAGCCAGTGCCTCATCGAAAGTGAAAAAGAGAAGGAAATGCATGTGGATGAGAAGGGCATTGAAAGTGTCTATAAGAATCAAGGAGAGAAAGGTGATGTCAAAGCAGAGAATCAACCATGTCCCTCTTTAAATGTGAGTGCAGGGATATTTTATATCAAAACACCTGCTATAGAAGAGGGAATTGAAACATACAATTTTAAAACACAAGAGCAGCAGACTCTTACTTTGGATGATAAAGTTAATACACACGATTCTAAATCCCAAGACAAGTATATTGATACTTTGCAAGAGAATGTAGAGACAATTTCTTCAAAAGCACACATAGAATGCATCCCGGTTTTAGAGGAGAGTAAAGAGAAAATACATAACAAAGAGGAGGAGATACATTTCAAAAGATTGGAGGAATCTTCTCCCACTTTGCTGCAAAAGAGTTTAAAGAATAGAGATCTAAAAATACCAGATAAATACCCTCCTGTGGCAGGGGAGAGCATAGAAGACCATGATCTCAACACAAAAGGGAAATCTACCTTAGCTTTAGAGAAAAGCGTTGAAAGTGCCTTAAAAGTGGAATGTGCTCCTGCTTTGGAGAAAAGTTTAGTGGACTGTCCATTTGGCAACCAGAATGTGAGATTACAGAGACATGAGGTGCCAACCCTCACTATGGAGAGACGGGATGAAATGGAAGAAATTGTGACTGAGATAAAGGTAGAAATGCTGGGTGAATCTAAGAGCCACTCAGAGACACAGCCTGTGAGAGGCTCTGCCATTGTGTCCGCTGAGCAACCAGTGGCAGCATCAGTTACCAGTCGAAAGGCTAATGCCACTCATCTGGGTGGATATTCTGGAAATGCAACAGAGATTAGAATTGTAGATTCTGCTCTTAAAATCTCAGAAATCAAAATTATTGTGACAGAACAACAGACAAATGAAGAGCCAATGATTATACCAAATATAGAGATTACGGAACCAGAAGTCAAAGAGCCTACACAGCCATTAATACCTATTACACCCAATGAACCTACATCAGAGTCAGCCATTTTCCAAAAGTATGATGCAAACGAAGTTTTAGACATAATGATCACAGAAAAAAGTGCAGCTTTTACCCCAGTGATAATTGATGTGACACCCACTCAAGAAAGTAAGCAGAATAATATTATCATCGAACCAATGGAGGAAGTGCAGGAAGTTACACCAGTTGAAGAGGCAAAAACGCCTATGGCAGAGCAACCAACTAATAGTGAATGCCTCACAAAGATGGATACTAAGTTAATTCCTAAAATAAATGTTTCATATACTGATGATAGTGAACTAGACCATGAGCATCCACAAGTTAAGCCCCTCGTCTTAGATACAGGAACGCCAGAGGAAGTACACAAAGTGCCTCTGTTTGTGGTCCCTCCTATTTCTGTAATCTGCGAGGATAGCCCTTTTGAAAGCAAAGAGCTTCTTAAAAATGAGAGTAAAGAATCAGAATCCTTGACGGCTATGCTCAGGGGGGTCAAGAGTGATTTAGAAAATTCTTCTACCCCTGAAATTCCACAAAAACAGACTATAGAAACAAAGGAACGTAGCGTGATAGACAACATCCCCTCTGTGTCATATAAAACCTTAATGCCAACAGAAGAAACAACAATCCAAAAAGCTGAGGACATCAGTATTACTGAAACTGATAAGTTAAAACCACTCAAAGAGTCAAGGATAGAGTCCTACATCATTGGCGATGAACCAAGAGAAAGAAACCCTATTGAGAGGCTTGCTGTCAAACCCCCAACACCCCCCAGGAGTCCCAGTACTCTTCGCAGGTTTATGTCCAGGACTCCCCCTGCCATTACTGTGGATGACCCTGCTAACAGTGAGAAGGCAGGATTGGAGCAGAGTGGTGGAGACACCCCAACGTCCTCCCTGTCCTGTGAGAGCAGCCCCAAGATGAAAAGAAGGGACAGTCTGACCCTCATCCGCTCTGCCA
Source organism: Salmo trutta (assembly GCF_901001165.1). Lineage (NCBI taxonomy): Eukaryota > Metazoa > Chordata > Actinopteri > Salmoniformes > Salmonidae > Salmo > Salmo trutta. The sequence goes on along the minus strand of NC_042973.1, from coordinate 30,142,752 downwards.
CGGCTGAGGAGCTGGCATCTGGAGCTCGCCGCAAGATCTTCATCCCCAGGGAGGGAGAAGGGGTAGTGGTGGCACTGGGTGTGGGTGGTAGCCCACTGGACACCCAGGTCAAGGAGGTGGCTCCATATTTGTCACCCAGTCAGGCTCGCAGGGCAGCGTTCCTGCAGGCCCCAGCAGGCTCACAGACCCCACCGCTGGAGAGACGCTCCCCTCTGCTGAGCCGTAGGAAGGCAACTCTGGAGGTGCCTAAAGTTGTGGAGACCAACACAGAGGAGCCAGAGAGCCCAAAGACTGAGGTCAAACCTCCTGAGAAGGAGAAGCTGAACCCCTTCAAAGGTAAAACAATAAAATAGGAAATGTATGAGATTAATCCAATATTGTTTCAATGTCCATCTCTTGGTGTTGGTGTCTCCTATCAGGAGGAGCTGATCAGGAAGCTGCCACTGAATGAAGTAGAAACATTAGAGGAAATCATGTACAGTATATCTTTACCTTGGTGTCCCCCCACCCAGCTCCTCAGGTTATCCGTAAAATCAGGGGAGAGCCCTTCCCAGATGCCTCAGGACACTTGAAACTCTGGTGCCAGTTCTTCAACGTGCTCAGTGACTCCTCCATCAAGTGGTACAGGGACGAGGAAGAGATAGTTGAGGTGAAAAGAAGGTAAATCCCTAGGGCATCTCCCATCCCAGAGTTTACAGTAACTGCTTGCAATACAATCTAGCGGTGACATGGCATTTATATTCACTCTGATCAAAGCCATCATGCAGTTACAGTATTAGACACCTGCCCTCTGAAAACAGTTGCTTTGTACAGTATTACTGTAAGCATTCATTAATAACCCCATTGATAAGTTCATCTGGGCCCTGTGCTATATTTAAAGAACTAATGTTCTGAAGATGAACAGCCTTTAATTTTAGCAGCGTATTTATCACACAGCCATGTCATTCTCTCATTCTCACTCTGGGAGGTGTCCAGTTTATGTGACGAGGGAGCCCACAGCTCTGAGCCTGACTGACACAGGGAGGTGAAGCTTTGGCCAGACACAGCCACTGAAAACTGAGACACTATTTCACTATTCAACAGGGGGCTTTAAAGTATAAATCTGTGCTAACGGCTGCTAGGTCAGCAAAATCTCCCCTCATGCAAGCATGGCACGCAGCACTACTGTCTGTCTGTCTCACAGTGACCTCTTGTAGAGGTGAATACATTATTGAATATGCTGTGAGCGTGTGTCTTGTGTCACGTCAACCTTTTTATCTTCTTTTATTTCCCAGTGGAGGTGATGAGAGCCAAGTAGCGCTGGCCATCGTCCAGACATCCAGTCAAGATTGTGGGGTGTACGGCTGCACAATCAAGAATGAATTTGGGACTGATTCAACTGACTTCCTTCTCAGTGTAGAATGTAAATTATGTTAACCTAATGGCATATTTCAAATCCCACAACATTACTTCAACCATTTATTCCATGAGTTACTAATTGTGTTTGTTTTTTTCTTTTTCTGCAGTACTTTCAGAGTACTTCCTGCGTGAGGATTTAGAAGGTAAGCCTCACAGGCTCTGAGGAGGTTTATACAGTATTATAAACTGGGTGGCTCAAGCCCTGCATGCTGATTGGCTGACAGCCGTGGTATATCAGACTGTATACCACGGGTATGACAAAACATTTATTTTTACTGCTCTAACTACGTTGGTAACCAGTTTATAATAGCAATAAGGCACCTCGGGGGTTTGTGATATATGGTCAATATACCACGGCTAAGGGCTGTGTCCAGGCACTCAGTATTGCAACGTGTCCAGGCACTCTGCATTGCGTCGTGCGCAAGAACAGCCCTTAGCCGTGGTACATTGGCCATATACCACACCTCCTCGGGTCTTATTGCTTAAATAACTTATACTTACTGTATTGTTGACTACCATATTGCTATGATATAACACAATGTTACTACTCCTGTGGAGTTTCTGACATTCATATTGCATCCTTTACAGTTGGAGAAGAGATAGAAATGACTCCAATGCTATTCACCAAAGGCCTAGCAGACCCGGGATACTGGGGGAAGAAGTTCTTTGGGCGAATCATGACACAAGAGGCCCACCTGGGAGAGGGCTGTGCACACAAGGCCTGCAGAGTGAAGGTCATCTATGGCCTGGACCCTGTGTTTGAATCTGGAAGCAACTGCATCATCAAAGTACAAAACCCCATTGCCTATGGGACCAATGAGGACAGCAACCTTGCAGAGAGAAACATGGAAATGACTAAGCAGGTGAGTCTTACTGTACATCACATCACGAGGACAGCCCTCCTGTAGTGTTTTGTATTGCTCTGACTTGGTATTGCAGCTTAGGAAGTCATCTGTACTGGGTCATATTCATTAGGCACCAAACAGAAGAAAATGGACTGAAACAGGGAGGGAAGGGACTACCTGAACTTGTCCAACAAGAAACGTTAATTACCGTTTTCTGTTGCAAAACATTTTCTATGGTATGCCCTAATGAATACGACCCTGGTGACCTCTGGTGGGATGACAGAATAACAGCATTCATGTACAGATTTAAGAAACTAAAGAGTCCAGGGTGCATACCAATGCATAATGGGCTTTGACTAGTTTAACATTGAAATGGAGATTGTAGAGAAAAAGCATATGGGAAAACAAATGTGACATAAATGCAATGCATCTTTGCATTTTGTCTCACCAGGAGTGCAAAATCCAAAACACAGTTCGGGAGTATTGCAAAATCTTTGCTGCTGAGGCAAGGGTGATTGAAAACTTTGGCTTTTCACTGGAGTAAGTAATATAATGACTTCAATTAAAATTTGGATCATTATCATTGATCATTATCAATACACTTATCAATGATCATTATCAATACACAATAGTATGAGTAAATCAATGACAAAAAAACGACAGAGTATGGTTATGTCATTCATTCCCTTTGTTTTTCTGCATGCTTACACAGAGTGAGCCCTCTTTATCTGATATACCGCCCTGCCAACTCCGTCCCATACGCCACTGTGGAGGCTGACCTGAAGGACATCTTCCTCAAGTACTGTATGATGGATGCCAAAGGCAGGCTGATCACCAGAGCCACCTCAGAGGTGGAAATGAAATGTTGCTCCTTCCAGCATTGGATCCACCAATGGACAAACGGCAACTTACTGGTCACTGGGCTGGAGGGTAAGAAAGACTAGCAGACAAGGTCATTCTCAAAAGAAAAAGATGAACAAAAGGCAGTTCAAACAACAAAATGATCCATGTTATTTGTTAATTTCAGGTGTTGGACCAAAGATCACCAAAGTTAGAATCGTCACAAAATTGAAGGGGTTTGTATATCATTATATATTTAGGTTGTCATATGGAAATACACATTAAGGCTCAGTGTTGGGGAAGCTACTCTGAAAATATAGTTTACCAAGCTACCAATTACTTCACACTGGAAGAAGTTAAGCTACATTACAGCTACCCTTAAGAGAAATCGAGTTCACTTAACTATAGTTACTTTGAAAAAGTAGTTCACAACTTCTTCTTTTTTTTATTATCATATGTGAATCTGAAATGTCAAACTACAAATTGCAAGAACAGATAACTCTGGGGTCATAAATTAACATAATGTGTAATTTAGCCTAATAAACATTTCAAGTGAGAATTAAGCAGGTCTGATGCCGAAAAAGAAAGGAAATGATTGCTTACTTCACCCATATTTTCTTATCTTTTTGCAAAAAAAAGGTAGTGTGTATTTCCAGTAGTTAGCTACACCGCTACATGGAAAAAAGGTAATTAACTAGAGAAAACACTACCTAGATATGAATTCAGTAAAACTACCACCAAGCTACGGCAAAATGTAATTAAATTACAGTTGAACTACATGTAGTTCACTACTCCCCAACTCTGTTGATGCTATTATTTAAAGCAGGCATATATGTGTGCTAATGTTTTACCAGTTGGTCCACATCATCTTATCCAACTATGAGGAAATTACTTCTGCATTGCAGGTATCAAGGCCTTACAGAGGATGGTTCTCCTAAGGTGTTTGAACAGTTCCTGACCCAGCATCAGTGTAACTACTACTGTGGGCTTCTCAGCCTGAGAACCCTGAAGCCCATGGACACCCTGCAGCAGCCCCCCAAAATCAAAGTCTCCCGGAGCCCCCTGCTCGGCAGGAAGTTGGGCTCGTCCAGCCCTCAGCTCAACAGGAAGTTGCGCTCATCCAGCCCCCAGCTACAGAGAAAAGGACTGAACAGCCCCTTGACAAACAGAAAGCCGACCTCCAGCCCAAAGGTGCCAAGAAAGACTGGGGAGACAGAAAACAAGTCCACAGCCAAACCCAATGCAGATGACAGACTCAAAGTTGTGGTATGAGGTAGAAACAACAAAAGGGAATACATATAAAAACATATAAAAACAGCTTCCCTTTTCTTTCACGCAAACATTCAACTTTGTTTTCCTGTCACCTATTACTGTATTTAGTTTGGTTGAAGCTAAGATGACCAGCATGGCCTTGAACAAAATGCAGCAGACTTTGTGCCTGAAAAGTCCTCATCCAAGAGAAAAACAGGGAGATTAGTTCAAATCTAGGGAATAGGTCAATGACCGACCATGTTGGATGGTTGTGTAACAATACTGTGAATTTCTCAATCACAATCAGTAGTAAGATACTCCCCCTTCTCCAGCTTACTGTTGAACTGCTGAACTGGTTAATTGAGTGGAGGTACAGTACTTTTAAGGTCTCTTCAACTTCCAGCACTAAGGAAATGGGACACAGTGATTCATCTCAGGTCCAGAACCCAGTGCTCTGTCCTCTGCAAAGGAGAAGAGACTTATGAAGTGGTTGAAACAATGGTGCTGGATGAAAAGCGGTGGCTGTAAGCAGCGATCTAATAGCTTGATGCAGATGCAAGGGGATTGGAGTGCACCAACTGCCTTGTACATCTGTGATGTACTGTATATGTCTTGGACATACAGTGCATTCGGAAAGTATTCAGACCCCTTGACTTTTTCCACATTTTGTTAAGTTACAGCCTTATTCTAAAATTGATACAATTATTTTTTTCTCTCATCAATCTACACACAATACCAAATAATGACAAAGTGAAAACAAGTTTTCAGAATTCTTGCAAATGTATTAAAAATAAGACAGAAATAGCTTATTTACATGTGTTCAGACCCTTTGGTATGAGACTCGAAATTGCATCCTGTTTCCATTGATCATCCTTGAGATGTTTCTACAACTTGATTGGAGTCCACCTGTGGTAAATTCAATTGATTGGACATGATTTGGAAAGGCACACACCTGTCTATATAAGGTCCCACAGTTGACAGTGCATGTCAAAGCAAAAACCAAGCCGTGAGGTAGAAGGAATTGTCCGTAGAGCTCCTAGACAGGATTGTGTAGAGGCACAGATCTGGGGAAGGGTACCCTCCCCCACAGATCTGGGGAAGGGTCCCCAAGAACAAAGTGGCCTCCTTCATTTTGAAATGGAAGAAGTTTGGAACCACCAAGACTCTTCCTAGAGCTGGCCATCTGGTCAAACTGAGCAATCGGGGGAGAATGGCCTTGGTCAGGGAGGTGACCAAGAACCCGATGGTCACTCTGACAGAGCTCCAGAGTTCTTCTATGGAGATGGGAGAACCTTCCACAAGGACAACCATCTCTGCTGCACATCACCTATCAGGCCTTTATGGTAGAGTGGCCAGACATAAGCCACTCCTCAGTAGAAGGCACATGACAGCCCGCTTGGAGTTTGCCAAAAGGCACCTAAAGGACTCTCAGACCATGAGAAACAAGAAACATGATAACTGTTTGGCCTGAATTCCAAGCGTCAAGTCAGGAGGAAACCTGGCACCATTCCTACAGTGAAGCATGGTGGTGGCATCTTCGGGACAAGTCTTTGAATGTCCTTGAGTGGCCCAGCCAGAGCCCGGACTTGAACCCGATAAAACATCTCTGGAGAGACCTGAAAATAGCTGTGCAGCAACGCTCCCCATCCAACCTAACAGAGCTTGAGAGGATCTGCAGAGAAGAATGGAGAAACTCCCCAAATACAGGTGTGCCGAGCTTGTAGCATCATACCCAAGACGACTCGAGGCTGTAATCGCTGCCAAAGGTGCTTCAACAAAGTACTAAGTAAAGGGTCTGAATACTTGTGATATTTCAGTCTTTTTGCAAAAATGTCTAAAAACCAGTTTTTACTTTGTCATTATGGGATATTGTGTGTAGATTGATGAGGAAGAAAAAAACATTTTTTATCAATTTTAGAATAAGGCTGTAACGTAACAACATGTGGGAAAAGTCTAGGGGTCTGAATACTTCCCAAATGCACTGTAGAAATAGTTTTTGTTGGTCAGTAATTGGATCTTGTTAATGTTAGTGAAATAGCATGTTCTAAGATGTTCTGTTATGGCAGTATTATGTCCTAAAACTATGCTTAAGTCTGAACAGTACAGTACACCGATCCCCTTACCCTGGTTCTTCAATGGATTGGCACTTGTCGTGATATGTAACTGACAAAGCTTTGAGTGTTGAAGAGTGGGAAGGGGCTTACAGAAATAAACACTAACTTTGTTAGTGCCATTTACACGCATGAGTCAACTTACAAAGTGAAAGACATGGCTATATAATATGAGAACCATGTAAAAACTGGGTTGGACCTGGCCCATGGTCACAGTAAAGCAGTAGCTCACCTGGTAGCTTATCTTTATGACTGAAAATGATATGCATTCACATCATTCACACTTCTCGTGTTTACTTATTCATGAACTGTAGATGACCGTGTCAAACATACTATAAGACAGTTGTGGTCTGATGTGACAAGAGAAAACTGTTAAATGTCTGTAATGGAGTGATATTGTCACTAGTTTGTAGTGAGTGAGTGAGTGAGTGAGTGAGTGAGTGAGTGAGTGAGTGAGTGAGTGAGTGAGTGAGTGAGTGAGTGAGTGAGTGAGTGAGTGAGTGAGGTATATGTGTGTGCTTGTTGGCAGAGTGCTACTGAAATTAATGTCCATGACACTATAATATTTGGTATGTTATGTGGTGCCAATGGATTTTGTAAAATAAAAGTGTACATACCATTCTTGTCAAACGTTCATGCTCATATTTTTACATACTGTATTTACAGATTTACTCAATGTAATAATCTACTCTTATAATTTACAATCAATATACATTTCAGTATTTCTTTACATTTATTTTCATAATATCTGTCTTCTGACACTGAATGAAAGGGTGAATCTTAAGAAATAAATATTTATCATTAAAGAAATAACATGTCAAAGGGCTGGTTTAATCTGTACATGCTTTATCTTCATTTTGTAATCTCGGGACAGAGTTTACTCTATATTACTTACAGTATAAATATATACAATAAAATGTGAATAGATGTTATGAAAAATATATACATACAATGAAAAAGTTAATCTACTCACTGGTAATCAACATAAGACTTACAGGATGGCCTAGTTACAAACGGTGTTATCAAAGAGGTCACAGCATTTGGTGAAGTACAAAGTGGCGTTGGTCACCGTGCTCCAGGAGCCGTCAAATGATATGGTCCCATTGTTCACAGTGCAGCAACAAAGCATTAGGTTAGATTTGTAGAATGATCTGTAGAGAAACATGTTATATCCTGATATCTACCAGCTCTTAAACCATTTTTACTGTTGTAAATGTTCAAACCTACCTTCCAAAGAGATCAGTAAAGCAGGTTTTTAGGTCTATATTCGTGGTGTTGAAAAAGGAGGTCCCAAAAACATTCAAAAGGTCAAGAGGAGGAACATAGAGAATACCTGGAGAGGTCACAATGAACAATGAAAAACAAAGCAAGCATGGTCCACTTCAAACAAATCGAAAAAATAAATGTGTCCTATATTACACCAAGGAGAGTCAGATGATGCGTTAACTGTGATATCAAGAATCGTTTTGAAGTGAAAATAAGCACTTACCTGCAATACAGGCATTAATCAGAGATACACAGGTACCTATGAACAGGCCTCTCAACACTAAAGAAGAGATATCGCTACTTCTGGATGGGCAAATGGAGGCTATAAACAACACAAGATATAGAAATGGGTTAAATACAGCGCATTCGGGAGGTATTCAAACCCCTTGACTTTTTACACATTTTGCTACATTACAGTCTTATTCTAAAATGGATTAAATTAATTGTATTCTTTATAAATCTGCACACAATACCCAATGATGACATACCAAAAACAGGTTTCTAGAAATACTTATCTAAATACCTTATTTACATAACTATTCAGACCCTTTGCTATGAGAATCGAAATTGAGCTCAGGTCCATTCTGTTTCCATTGATCATCCTTGTGATGTTTCTACAACTTGATTGGAGTGCACCTGCGGTAAATTCAAATGATTGGACATGATTTGGAAAGGCACACACCTGTCTATATAAGGTCCCACAGTTGACAGTGCATGTCAAAGCAAAAACCAAGCCATGAGGTAGAAGGAATTGTCCGTAGAGCTCCGAGACAGGATTGTGTCGAGGCACAGATCTGGGGAAGGGTACCAAAAAATGTCTGCAGTATTGAAGGTCCCCAAGAACACAGTGGCCTCCTTCATTTTGAAATGGAAAAAGTTTGGAACTACCAAGACTCTTCCTGGGAGCTAGCCGCCTGGTCAAACTGAGCAATCGGGGGAGAATGGCCTTGGTCAGGGAGGTGACCAAGAACCCGATGGTCACTCTGACAGAGCTCCAGAGTTCCACTGTGGAGGTGGGAGAACCTTCCACAAGGACAACCATCTCTGCTGCATATCACCAATCAGGCCTTTATGGTAGAGTGGCCAGACGGAAGCCACTCCTCAGTAGAAGGCACATGACAGCTCGCTTGGAGTTTGCCAAAAAGCACCTAAAGGACTCTCAGACCATGAGAAACAAGAATCTCTGGTCTGATGAAACCAAGATTGAACTTTTTGGCCTGAATTCCAAGCGTCACGTCAGGAGGAAACCTGGCACCACTCCTACGGTGAAGCATGGTGGTGGCAGCATCATGCTGTGGGGATGTTTTTCAGCGGCAGGGGCTGGAAGACTAGTCAGGATCGAGGGAAAGATGAAAGGAGCAAAGTACAGAAAGATCCTTGATGAAAACCTGCTCCAGAGCGCTCAGGACCTCAGACTGGGGCGAAGGTTCACCTTCCAACAGGACAACGACCCTAAGCACACAGGCAAGACAACGCAGGAGTGGCTTCGGGACAAGTCTCTGAATGTCCTTGAGTGGCCCAGCCAGAGCCCGGACCTGAAAATAACTGAGCAGCAACGCTCCCCATCCAACCTAACAGAGCTTTAGAGGATTTGCAGAGAAGAATGGGAGAAACTCCCCAAATACAGGTGTGCCGAGCTTGTAGCATCATACCCAAGACGACTCGAGGCTGTAATCGCTGCCAAAGGTGCTTCAACAAAGTACTAAGTAAAGGGTCTGAATACTTGTGATATTTCAGTCTTTTTGCAAAAATGTCTAAAAACCAGTTTTTACTTTGTCATTATGGGATATTGTGTGTAGATTGATGAGGAAGAAAACATTTTTTTTAATCAATTTTAGAATAAGGCTGTAACGTAACAACATGTGGGAAAAGTCTAGGGGTCTGAATACTTCCCAAATGCACTGTAGAAATAGTTTTTGTTGGTCAGTAATTGGATCTTGTTAATGTTAGTGAAATAGCATGTTCTAAGATGTTCTGTTATGGCAGTATTATGTCCTAAAACTATGCTTAAGTCTGAACAGTACAGTACACCGATCCCCTTACCCTGGTTCTTCAATGGATTGGCACTTGTCGTGATATGTAACTGACAAAGCTTTGAGTGTTGAAGAGTGGGAAGGGGCTTACAGAAATAAACACTAACTTTGTTAGTGCCATTTACACGCATGAGTCAACTTACAAAGTGAAAGACATGGCAATATAATATGAGAACCATGTAAAAACTGGGTTGGACCTGGCCCATGGTCACAGTAAAGCAGTAGCTCACCTGGTAGCTTATCTTTATGACTGAAAATGATATGCATTCACATCATTCACACTTCTCGTGTTTACTTATTCATGAACTGTAGATGACCGTGTCAAACATACTATAAGACAGTTGTGGTCTGATGTGACAAGAGAAAACTGTTAAATGTCTGTAATGGGGTGATATTGTCACTAGTTTGTAGTGAGTGAGTGAGTGAGTGAGTGAGTGAGTGAGTGAGTGAGTGAGTGAGTGAGTGAGTGAGTGAGTGAGTGAGTGAGTGAGTGAGTGAGTGAGTGAGTGAGTGAGTTATATGTGTGTGCGTGTTGGCAGAGTGCTACTGAAATTAATGTCCGTGACACTATAATATTTGGTATGTTATGTGGTGCCAACAGATTTTGTATCAAAATAAAGAGAGTCGCACACTCCATATAAACTCCCAGTAATTTATTAGGTATATACCAACATTTCGGCATCACTGTGCCTTCTTCATGGAAATATCATGAATAGTTGAACCAGGTTATGTAGACAAAGAGCGCAATTAGTGCAACCAACAATAATAGTGAGGGGTGTGTCATAATGATTAAGTTAATTAGAATGAATTAGTGAAAGACAGAAACATTTGTTTTTGTGGAGATGCTGACTAACGGTGAATAAACTATAAACTATCAAAATAAAGAGAGTCGCAAACTCCATATATAAACTCCCAGTAATTTATTGGGTATTTACCTACGTTTCGGCATCACCGGCGACTCCGGGATGCTGGCCTTCTAGGCAGAGTTCCTCTTTCCAGTGTCTGTGTTTTTTTGCCCAACTGTATCTTTTCTTTTAATTAGCCAGTCTGAGATAGGGCTTTTTCTTTGCAACTCTGCCTAGAAGGACACCATCCCGGAGTCGCCTCTTCACTGTTGACGTTGAGACTGGTGTTTTGTGGGTACTATTTAATGAAGCTGCCAGTTGAGGACTTTGTTTCTCAAACTAGACACTGTAATGTACTTGTCCTCTTGCTCAGTTGTGCACCGGGGCCTCCCACTCTTTCTATTCTGGTTAGAGCCAGTTTGGGCTGTTTTTTTAAAACATTTTATTTTACCTTTATTTTACTAGGCAAGTCAGTTAAGAACAAATTCTTATTTTCAATGACGGCCTAGGAACAGTCGGTTAACTGCCTTGTTCAGGTGCAGAACAACAGATTTTCACCTTGTCAGCTCTTGCAACCTTTCGGTTACTAGTCCAACGCTCTAACCACTAGGCTACCTGCCGAGTCCTCTATCTCTATCTATCTATCTCTATCTCTACGAGTCCTCTATCTATCTCTATGGTTACAACTAGGGGAATGATATGTGCTATCCGGGTTCCTTGGGACATCCCTACCCCCCATTGATGTATATATTTTAAAGATTCACTATTCATAAATCACTCCGTCATTTCCTGGTTGCTAAAATTCTAATAGTTCACCTCATTTCAGTTTATGTGACAAAAAAGCAAGTATAGTGTAGAGAATCATTGTACCATCTAAACTGCTGTGAAATATATTTTCCATAACCAAAAATATTGTATTTTCAGGCATTTGAACCTGGTGTACAAAACCATATGTAAAAGACCCCAAATGAAACTTAAAAACAGAAAGCATAGAAATAGCTCACATAAAATAGATCTACCACTTCTTAGACTTGCTTTCAATGAGAATGACATATCTATAATTCACATTTCTATGTTAATCTTAGATGGGTCTACCCAAACATGTGTTCCTCAGCGTACACATCACTGACATTTGTTCTTCAGCGTACACATCACTGATGATCTGAAATGGTCCACCCACATCAGGAGGCTGAAGAAATTTGGCTTGGCCTCTAAAACCCTCACAAACTTTTACAGATGCACAATTGAGAGCATTGTGTCGGGCTGTATCACCGCCTGGTACGGCAACTGCACCGCCCACAACCGCAGGGCTCTCCAGACGGTGGTGCGGCCTGCCCAACACATCACCTGGGGCAAACTATCTGCCCTCCAGGACACCTACAGCACCCAATGTCACAGGAAGGCCAAAAGGATAATCAAGGACATCAACCATCCGAGCCACAGCCTGTTCACCCCACTATCATTGAGAAGGTGAGGTCAGTACAGTACAGGCGAGGTCAAAACAGCTTCTAACTTAAGGCCATCAGACTGTTAAATAGCCATCACTAGCCGGCTTCCACCCAGTTACATAACCCTTCACCTTAAAGGCTGATGCCCTATATACATAGACTTGGAATCACTGGCCACTTTAATAATGGAACACTAGTCACTTTAATGTTTAAATAATGTTTACATGCTGCTTTACTCATTTCATATGTATATACTGTATTCTATTCTACTGTATTTTAGTCAATGCCACTCTGACATTGCTCGATCTAATATTTATATATTTCTTAATTCCATTATTTTACTTTTAGATTGGTTTGTATGGTTGTGAATCATTTTTAGATACTACTGCACTGTTACATATTATTGCACTGTTGGAGCTAGGAAAACAAGCATTTCGCTACATGCGCAATAACATCTACTAAATATGTGTATGCGACCAATACAATTTGATTTGATATTGCAGTTTAAGGTCAGCGTTAGGGTTAGGAAAGGGTTATGGTTAGGGTAGGGATTGGGGTTTGGATTAAGGTTAAGGTTAGGACTGCAGTTTAAGGCTAGCATGAGGGTTAGGCAAGGGTTATGGTTAGGGTAGGGGTTGGGGTTTGGATTAAGGTTAAGGTTAGGACTGCAGTTTAAGGCTAGCATGAGGGTTAGGCAAGGGTTATGGTTAGGGTAGGGGTTGGGGTTTGGATTAAGGTTAAGGTTAGGACTGCAGTTTAAGGCTAGCATGAGGGTTAGGCAAGGGTTATGGTTAGGGTAGGGGTTGGGATTAAGGTTCAGGTTAAGGTAAGGACTTCCCAAGGATCCCGGATAGCAGCACTGATCCTAGAGGAATTGCGTCAGGAAGCTGGCGATGCGCCATAAAGTCGCTAGCTAGAGCGCTCAGAAAAAATGTTATTCTGAGCGACTGTAAGGAATGCTACAGGAGAGGGGCTGTAGAATTTCCACATCATATTTACTGAAGCAGTTTGCATTGATAGCTTCCAACATTGCATCGATTTGTGACTTATCAATCAATTTTCACTTCAGAATCGCGAGATGACATATGTGTATAGCTCTCACGAGTTAGCAAGCAAGCAAGCAAGCATGCAAGCAATAAGCTAGAAGCTAGCTAGCTGTTTTGTTGTAAATTAAGAAATCCACCCGAAATAATGAGGCCTGGGAATCGGATGAATTATGGCTGCAACGCGTTAACTAATCGTCAAGTAGGTGAATTCTACATTTGAACTCATTAGGCTATAACGATATGCTCGACTATGTTTTTAATCTTAAAGCTAACCTTAACTAACTCGGTAGTAGATGATTTAGCGTGTCGTTTAACGTTAGCTAGCTCGCTAATTTAGTGCTAGTTGGCTAATGGTAGCTAGATCTGCGAGTGTCAAATATGCGAGCCAGCTAACGTTAGCTAGACAATTAGCAAGCAAACTGGCTAACATTTGCTACACACCTAGCTACCTTGCTAACTAACAGCTAGCATGATAACTCCGGCCTCTGTATTCACATGTTCTGAGTATTTACAGTTTAAACAGTTCTGTTGCAGCACAATGCGTTGTTTGGTGATATTGTATATCTAGTTATCAATTTTGATGCTCAACTTCAATTACACTTTGCTGTGGCTAGCTAGCCAGCTGGAGATGCAAGTTACTAGTTACCTAACTATCCACTTGGCTCATGGCTAGACGCAGTTATTTGACAGCTAACTTAGCTAGCCAGTGAAATACACTTTTTATCATTACAAGCTAGCTAGCTCACTGTATGTCCATAATGTACAAAAGGAAACCTAATACCTATTAATTGATCTCAGGTATCTGCACAGATGGAGCAGCTCATCATGACACCAACTGACAACCCTGCAGAATTTTAGCAACAAACATAATCGAGAGCCAAATGGTAAATAACTCTCCTCAACATCACTATCTGATACCCCAGTTTATGTGCTCATGTTTGACCTCTTTATGTTTTCCTCAGGTGTTTGTAAGCTTTCAAACATGGGTGACATGAAGACCCCTGATTTTGACGATCTTTTGGCTGCCTTTGACATCCCTGATGCCACCAGTTTGGATGCTAAAGAGCCCATCCAGGAGAGTCATGATGAGGCAGAAGGTCAGCTGAAACACACAGAGATGTGTATGGAGGACAGTGTATCTGTTCACCAAGCTATGGGTGCGTCTGATGTTCCTGCTGTCAGTGTTATAGTGAAGAACACAAGTCACCAGGAATCGCCTGATAGTGGTGGAGAGGACCCACATTTCGGATACCCATTGCAAAATGGGTTCAGGGGGTCAGGGGCCTCCATGGACTCTCATCAGATAGGCCACTGTGGTTCTAAGTCTTTTGTGTGTGCTTTGAAGGGAAATGGCTCAAGAGGACTCTTAGGGAAGACCCCCGTCCAGCAAAAACCTGAAGGAACACCTTCCTTCTCTCAGTCCTTTTCCCAGTTCAGCCCCATCTCTAGTCCAGAATCTGAAGACACCCCAAGCAATGGGGTTGATGTCCATCCAAAACAAGAGAGACCCTACTTCCCTGCTGCCTCTATATTTATGTCTGCAGAAACCCCAATGTCAGACAATCAGAAAAAACAGCTGTCTTACAGTATGTTTGACCAGTGCCATAAAGTAGACTGTGAAGAACTTGAGAACCTCCCAAGGAGCAAAGGAGAATCAATCAAAGCAAAGGATACCAGAACCGAGGTGAAGCCTGACAGTAATGCCAGTGACCAGAAGGACAAGGGAGATTGTCATAGTAGTGCAGTGCTCCCTGCAAATGATCATAACATTATTGAGTCAAGCAGTAACAATATAGTGGCAACGTCTAAGATGTCCACCTCTCATCCATGTGTCAAAACTCCAACATCCAAACTATCGTCTTGCCTTGAGGCATTAGTGGCACTGAATGCCAGAAGTTATCCCAGTGAACCACCAAATTCTGGAGACTTATCAGTGGCTCATGACGGCACCATGAATGTTAGTCCAAAAAGGCCCATGTCACCACAAAGTCCCCGGAGTCCCCCTGAAACTGTGAAGCGGTTAATGAAGCCACCTGACAGTCCTGTAAGCATTTGCAGTGATAGCAGTGGCAAGGGATCCCCAGCACTGGCATCTGGCTCACCCCCCGCCATACCGAGGGTCAGAATAAAGACCATAAAAACTACGACTGGGCAAATCCAGCGCACAGTTACCAGTGTAGTACCTGATTCAGAAAATGAGGAGGTCCTGTCTGTTGAGTCCTCCCCATCCCAGAAAATTATTGTTGAGGAGGCCTACTCTAGTTTGTCTCCCTATCCCTCTCATAATGTGATAAGCAATATCATTGTTGATATGCCCATCAAAAGTACACCAGTTGGTATTCTGCCATCAAAGGTTACTGATGACAAATTAAAGGGGAACTCCAAGAGGCCAAGACCAATACAGTCCCCAACTATTTTTCATAATACAAGTAGTCCGGTTATGAGACCTATGCCGGTTGCCCAGCACGGGCCTTCTACACAAAAGAGGATTTCATCAGTTCAAACAGGCAACTCGCCCAATGCAAGCTTCCTTCCTAAGGCAATGCACTTAGCTAACCTGAACCTAGTCCCTCACAGCGTTGCTGCATCAGTCGCAGCACGCTCCACCTCCCATCAACAGAGCCAACAACATGCACTTCCCTCCTCTATGGTGTGCAGCACTGTCCCATTGGTGCATCAAGTAAAAAAAGCTGCCCCTAATCCATGTGCTACCATTCCTAGTACAGCAGCAGGTACTTTAAACAGACTGTTAAACAATGCCAACCCTGTACCCACATTTGTACCCAACCTGAACCCACCACCTGAGAGCAACATCCACTTGCCACCACGCGGATATTGCTGTCTTGAATGTGGGGACTCCTTTGGGGTAGAAAGGAGTCTCGCCTATCATTATGGCAGGAGGAGTGTGCACATTGAAGTAGCCTGCACCCACTGTGCTAAGACCATGGTATTCTTCAACAAGTGTGCCCTGCTGGCACATGCACGGGAACATAAGAACAAAGGTGTGGTGATGCAGTGCACACAGCTCTCCATGAAACCCATAGCAGAGGGACAGATGTTTGTACCTTTGCTCGCTGAATCCTCTGTGCATGTGGGCTCCCATGTGCCCCCATTATCCTCACCTAAAAGCCAACCAGTCATGCCCCTCTATCCAGACAAAGTCATCCGCCACAGACTCCGCTGCCTGGAGTGTAACAAGCAGCTATCAGATTACAGAGGTCTCGCAGGCCATTACCAGAGGCTGTCGGATGAAATGGAGGGACTGGTGAGTAAAGATTGAATTGAAATGATAATAATTGCTGAGATGTTCACTTTCATAGGCCAGGTAATAATGACAGTATTTCTATGTTTTGCTTTGTGTTGTTTTGTCATGTATAGATGTGTAAGGTGTGCCCGATGCTGCTACCGAACAAGTGCAGCTTCCGGGCTCACCAGCGTATTCATGCCCACAAGTCCCCTTACTGCTGCCCTGAGTGTGGTGCGCTGAGTCGCTCTGTGGACATACAGAAGCATGTGAAGGAGAACTGTCTTCACTATGCACGCAAGGCTGGCTATAAGTAAATCTATACTAAAGTATATGCTTTTGTTAGGACCTTGAATGGGACTCGGTGGATACATATCACAAAAGTGTTCTATAACATTGGCCCCCTTTTCTAAATCCTTTGTTTTCTTTCAGGTGTCTTCACTGTGATATGGTTTTCATGTCATTTAATGTGCAGAAGAGTCACATTGAGGAGAAACACTGTGAGGTCTTCTATAAGTGCACTATCTGTCCTGTTGCCTTCAAGTCTTCTGATGGATGTCAAATGCATTTGACAACTAAGCACAATGCCAGCGTAGTGTCTCCTCAGTGAGTTTAACTAAATGCATGTTCTGAAATTGCATATTTGCTAACTCATCTTAAAGTTTGACATGATTATAATGCTGTTTGTTCTAATTGTTTATTTTCTGTTGCAGGTTAATCTTCAAGTGTTCTTGTGAGACAGTGTTCAAGAAAAAGCAGTTATTGCTTCAGCACTTCCATCAAAATGCCAAAAAGCTTACAACCTGTGTGTTCAAGTGTCCTGAGTGCACTTCAGTCTTCACCCAAAAGCAGTCGTTAATGCAGCATTTTAAGGTTTGCCATCATCCTAAA
This sequence comes from Salmo trutta, assembly GCF_901001165.1. NCBI lineage: Eukaryota > Metazoa > Chordata > Actinopteri > Salmoniformes > Salmonidae > Salmo > Salmo trutta. Next base: position 30,125,534 of record NC_042973.1, on the reverse strand, counting down.
ATTCAACCTTGTCACATTGACATAAAATGGGGCATATAATGTTAAGTTTTTGGTTTTGTCTTTTTCAATGCTGTCTGCCTATATTGCAGGGGGTGCATGGAGGAATCTTCAAAGAGGTGGAGAAAAGCACAAAACCAACAGAGATGACTGCACAGCACCAAGATGTTACCTCTGTATTCCACCAGCCAAAGGTAAACACTCCCATTAAACACTCTGATGCAACCAGAAAGAGGGCCAGCTTGGCCGCTCGGGACAGGAAGACCAATCTGAAAAATGCTGGTTGGACCTGTGGAGAGTGCCTACACTGGCTGCCTGACCGAGAAGTCTACGTCTCTCACATGAAGAACAACCATGGGAGGGTGAGGAGCAACTTAGTTATTCTATTGCTCATTCAAACTAATTAGCTGTAGCATTTATACTATAGGACAGATGATAATTTGGGGACCATTTCAGATGTGGGATTTTCATCTTTCAGGCCTTTAATGAAATGAAATAATTCCCAAGTCAGCTCAACCCTAATAAAGTCAATCTTCTCTCTGTGCTTTCTGTAGTCACTGAAGAGGTATCCATGCCGGCAGTGTGAGAGGTCTTTCAATTCCTCTACAAGTTTGAGAAGACACATTCGCAATGACCACGATGGAAAGAAAACCTTTACCTGCTGGTGAGATTTATCCTGAAATCTACATTACAAAGTACATTACTTTCTGAAAGGTTGGGTCGTATCTTGCAATGATTGGCCCCTGGGTGGCACTGCAGGAAATGGTCCAACGTGCAAAAACAAAGCTGTGGTTACCACATTTTCACTATTCTTTTGTATATGATATAATTTGTTCTTATTGTGCAGGTATTGCACAGATGAGAGGACAACATTCACCACAAACATCATGCTGAAGAACCACATCAGTTTGATGCATGGGATCAAAAATCCAGACTTTAGTCTGTCAAAATCAACCCCCCTGGATACCAGCAAAGCCTTGGGAGAGGTGATTTTAATTCAAATTTTTTCTGCATTTTACTGATTGTCAAAAATGACACTTGAAATCTAATCATTAACTTTGACTTGCAGAGGCTTGTTTCAAAGAGACCTGCTGTGGCATCCCAGAGGGAGGGGGAGGATGGTGCTGCCCTAGAAGGCTCCTCTACCAAAAGTCTGAAATCTCACTTTCGCTGCACTAAGTGTGGTTTCACCTCAGAGGATGGCACACAGTTCCAGCAGCACATACCTCAGCATAAAACCGATAAAAATTCTCCCCAATGCCTGCACTGTGGATTATGTTTTGCATCTCAGCTGTCTCTCAACAGACACCTGTTTATTGTGCACAAAGTCAAAGACCCCGAGGAAGAGAAGAAGGAAATGGACGTGGAGTATGAGAGCAGAAAGAAGCAGGAAGAGGACGTGGGGAAAACAGTGGGTGTGAATGAGGGACAAGACTTGCCACCTCCATTAGTTAAATCTGACCCTTCACGGGATGAGGATCCAACCAGGTTGCACTGTGAGACTGCAGTAAGACCATTGACCTTTAAATCCACATACAGCACTGACCTAGAGATTCATGGATAATCTTCAGGCATAATAGAGTCAATAAGAGCAATTTTGAACTTCTTAAAAGCTGCTATCTCCATTTCTTTGGTAAATAGTAGTCACGGTTTTCTTTTTTTTGCCTTAAAACAAAATGCTTTTTATGTTTCTCAAGCCCTTGGGACTGGCAGATGTTCCACATCAACTGAAAATATAAAATTCATCTTGTGTAATTTTGGGCCAAGATTATCATTAATTTACTTTCATTTTACCTTTTGAAGCTTGCATGTGTTATATTAAATGTCTTTAAGAGCCTTTGGTACATAACCACACCCACCTGTTAAGGTACACTGTTTGGTTCAGCAGTATTCTCTAGTGACTCCAGTTACTCTGACAAGCGACTCAGGAACGTCAAGGAGCTGTCCCTCAGGCTAACCTCCCATTAACTTTGATGTAATAAAAGCCTATAGACTTTGCTTTAGTCTAGCAGACATATATGTTTGGTTTCCTACTTAAGTACGTTATAATAGATGGTGCTTCAGGCAGGTCGTGACGATACTGACAGTATTGCAACTTCTATCATACTGTATGTATATGTTGAAATATTTATTCTGACCTAGGTATCACATAGCACAGAAGAAATATTTGATATCAATTCCACACCACGTGATATGGAATTTATTATAAAATCTGGTTAAACTACCAAAATAGCGCTTTTATACAAGATAGAATACAGGTGTTGGAGTTAGAGGCAATCAGCAGTTGCTACATACATTTATATGTACCCATTTGATTCTTGAAAAATATGTGAGCTTATTTCAACTGTCATACATTAGTAAATGTAAGCAAACATGTACAACATGGTTAAAGATAAATAATGTTGATATCATGAATGATCAGTCCTTTCATCCAGAGCTATGCCTATAATTTCTAGTGCTTACATTTCTCCAGCCCCATCTGTTTTTTACTGAAACGGGCAGGGAAAACGCTTTATTTCTTCTGCTGCTTTAAATGCCTTGCTAAAAGATATTACACTTGTTTTTACTGTACTCTTGCTTTTGTACCCTGATAAAAGTGAGCTTTCATTCATTTAAAATGCTCTTATATCTATGTTTAGAGTAGTGGTGACTTGTCTTAGCGATGTCATTGTTTTTCTTGGTTAATTGTGATCTTCGGTGAGTGTTCATTGAATGTGAGAGAGCATCTGTTTTGCAAGATAATGCAGGGTGTTAAATGGCTCATTTCTAACGGTGTACTAAGGCAATTGAAAGAGCAATGATTAAATGTAAAGGGTTATAGCATGTTTGAGTGCATGTGAAAAATGTGAAATAAGCTGAATATAAAGACCTGTGCAGCTCTTCCTTCCTACCTCCACGGTATATGGCAGTGATTGTTCAACTGGATGTTTTGGGAGATTTCACCTTTGGTCTTGCTGCAATGTAAAATGTATTATTATTCTCAAAATGTATATTATCTCCCACAATATTCAATTTTATAAATTACTTTGGAGATTGATATTTATAGTCACATTGACTTATTTGTGAACTTTCTATTTAAGTGCTGTATGAACTGTTCATTTTCTAGTGGTTATATGAATCAGTGTTCATACTTTAAATAGATCCAGTGTTAACTCAGTGGTTGATATGAAACTTCACATCTCAGTGTTTTTATAGCCTGTCAAGAGAAACTTTGTACTTTTGATATGTACAATATTAAGGACATGTAAGCTAACCCATGTACACAGTAGCTAATTAACCTTTTATTAACATGATTTCTTAAGCCATCACATATCTATTCAACCTGCATTGGCCATTGTGCCTTGCTGTAATGTTTACTTCAAATAATTGCAAATAAACATGTACATGACTGCATCAGCATCCTTTATCCTCAAAAGATCCCTTCTGCTATGACTGATATCCCTTCTCTGATGACAGTGTGCTTGAAAAAATACACCTACACCTAGGGCAATTTGTTTTCCCTCCAAAATGTGTTTTCACAGGCCAGTCAAACCAATTTGGCAAGTATCCCAGTGTCCCCAACCGTCTGAAGAATATTGCTGCGTTTACACAGGCAGCCCATTTCAGATCTTTTAAGTAATTTGGGTTTTGACCCCAGATCAGCTCTTTTGCCAATAATTGGTTAGAAGATCGGAATTGGCCTGCATGTGTAAACGCAGCCTATGATACGCCAAATCCAATCCATGTCAAGCAATACGCACACTGTAAAACCGGATAAATTGTACACATTGTTTTTTGGAAACTGATTACCTCAAAAAAGTTCCAACTTAAATAGCTGAAGTGAATCGTTATACCTTCATATGAGTAACACATGCAATGTTTTGAGTATACTAACATTTTTCATGTAAATCAACTTAGTTATTTTGATTTCTCTATTACATAAAAAACTAGTTAAATTAAATCAATATGGAGAAGTGAATATGACAATCTTTATAAGTCAGTCACTTAAGTATAAGTTGCAATACTTGAAATGTTTGAGTTTAACAAAGTTGAACCTTACTCAAAAACTATAACTTACCATTTCTGAAATGTAACTAAGTTGACAAACATTTTTTTGAAACTGATTACCACAATTTTATAAATTAGCATAACTCACATATAATCAGTAAATACAAAAGAGTTAACTAAACTCAAAAATCTGTAGTTCAGAAGAGCCTAGAGCTTAGAAAGAGCAGAGACCGGTCTTCCCCCATGTTGGCTTTAGCCTAGAGCTCAGAGAGAGCAGAGAGCGGTTGAGACATGAGACACACATTTACATAGTTTTAAGACAGCAGTGCCTCTGCCCCTCTCTCCCCTCTTTCCTCACTGTAAATCCCAATGTGGTGTCATTACTCAAAACTTTTGAGGAAACCTGTTGCACTAAATACAGTTGAAGTCGGAAGTTTACATACACCTTAGCCAAATACATTTAAACTCAGTTTTTCCACAATTCTTAACATTTAATCCTAGTAAAAAAAATATTTTAAGAATGTCAAATGTGAGAATAATAGTTGAGAGAATGATTTATTTCAGCTTTTATTTATTTCATCACATTCCCAGTGGGTCAGAAGTTTACATACACTCAATTAGTATTTAGTAGCATTGCCTTAAAATTGTTTAACTTGGGTCAAACGTTTTGGGTAGACTTCCATAAGCTTCCCACAAAAGGTTGGGTGAATTTTGGCCCATTCCTTCTGACAGAGCTGGTGTAACTGAGTAAGGTTTGTAGGCCTCCTTGCTCACACATGCTTTTTCAGTTATGCCCACAAATGTTCTATGGGATTGAGGTCAGGGCTTGGTGATGGCCACTCCAATACCTTGACTTTGTTGTCCTTACACCATTTTGCCACAACTTTGGAAGTATGGTTGGGGTCATTGTCCATTTGGAAGACCCATTTGCAACCAAACTAACTTCCTGACTGATGTCATAAGATGTTGTTTCAATATATCCACATAATTTTCCATCCTCATGATGCCATCTATTTTGTGAAGTGCACCAGTCCCTCCTGCAGAAAAGCACCCCCACAACATGATGCTGCCACCTGCATGCTTCACGGTTAGGATGGTGTTCTTCGGCTTGCAAGCCTCCCCCTTTTGCCTCGAAACATAATGATGGTCATTACTATTTTCGTTTCATCAGACCAGAGGACATTTCTCCAAAAAGTACGATCTTTGTCCCCATGTGCAGTTGCAAACTGTAGTCTGGCTTTTTTATGGCTGTTTTGGAGCAGTGGCTTCTTCCTTGCTGAGCAGCCTTTCAGGTTACGTCGATATAGGACTCGTTTTTACTGTGGATATAGATCATTTTGTACCTGTTTCCTCCTGCATCTTCACAAGGTCCTTTGCTGTTGTTCTGGGATTGATTTGCACTTTTCGCACCAAAGTACGTTCATCTCTAGGAGACAGAACGCGTCTCCTAGAGAAACTATTGTTTGTACAGATAAACGTGGTACCTTCAGGCATTTAGTAATTGCTCCCAAGGATGAACCAGACTTGTGGAGGTCTACAATTTATTTTCTGAGGTCTTGGCTGATTTATTTTCATTTTCCCATGATGTCAAGCAAAGAGGCACTGAGTTTGAAGGCAGGCCTTGAAATACATCCACAGGTACACCTCCAACTGACTCAAGTGATGTCAATTAGCCTATCAGAAGCTTCTAAAGCCATGGCATCATTTTCTGGAATTTTCCAAGCTGTTTAAAGGCACAGTCAACTTAGTGTATGTAAACTTCTGACCCACTGGAATTGTGATACAGTGATACAGTGATACAGTGAATTATAAGTGAAATAATCTGTCTGTAAACAATTTTTGGAAAAATTACTTGTGTCATGCACAAAGTAGATGTCCTAACCGACTTGCCAAAACTATAGTTTGTTAACAAGAAATTTGTGGAGTGGTTGAAAAACGAGTTTTAATGACTCCAACAGCGACTCTAACAAATGACTCCAACAAGTGTATATAAACTTCTGACTTCAACTGTATATAGATTTTTGATTTTACCTAGTTTTGTCACATAGCTATGGATTAACAATACATTTCTTTAATTGGCTCTAACATTTCCTTGCCCTGTACTTAAAACTTGGCCCGTGGCTCAACTTGACCCCTGGCCAACAAACAGATTTGTTGATTGGAAAGCCAGACGAAAACAGGAAAATCTTCAAAGACTGAAAGTATGTTTGTGTTATTTAAGAAATCGTAAGCTTGTAGAATCCAGTTTAACATTTTTTTTTTACTGAATCAGACAAGGCAAACAAAAGCTTAAATTATGGTTTGCTGCCATCCTCTGGGGCAAATGGTAAACTGGAGTTGGCTGTCTAGTTGTATCCTTTGACTATGTATTACTACCAAGGACCATTACTTTTACTCTAATTCCAGCAATTACTATATATAATTAAATTAGAACATTTTCAAACATTGCACTTGTGTGTAAAAATGTAGTACATTTTAATACAATTTGTTCGACACTGACAAATGAATAAAAACAAAGACACATTTTATTTGTATGTGCATTGCACAGTAAGCAACAAAAAGTAAGTATGAACATAATAATTATAGTGAATTTTTCTATTTACAGTGAATAAAACACTTTTTTCTCAGTTATCTTCCCTGCCAGAATGGCAGTCCCAAAAATTCTATCCCAGTGGCTGAAGAAAGGTGCATAGTTACTGTTGGGCTTCTGGTGGTGCATGTCATGCGCTGGTGCTCCTCCTAACAGACCAAATGGTACCAGGTGGTTAAGACCCCATGGAAGGTCATAGCCTATGTGGTCCTCCACTGACATCCAGATACTTAAGATGGTGACGCACCAGATGGTAAAAGGGTGGCATTTCAACAGGATGGGGTTCAGGTTGCTCCAGAATCCAACTGTTATCAGTTCTGGAATGCTGATTTGCTGAGTGGACCAGGAGAATGGTGCCATGTATTCATGGTGGATGGCATGGACCCACCGATACAGTTGTGGATGTTTGTGGTGCACAAAGTGCCACATAAAATACTGTGTGTCAAAAAGAAGAAGGACAGCCAGTCCATCAATGAGCACCTCTACCACAGTTGGAGCACTGGTAGGTAGCACCGCTGAAAGCATAAAGCAGTTCTGAATCAGCACAGCAGGCAGAACAAAGATCAAGTGGTTATATACAGCCCTTCCGATGCTCTTTGCCATCATCCGAATGGTTGGACGTCTCTCTTGCTGGATCTTGTAGCGGTGAATGGAGGAGACTTTATCTCCCAGGAGGTCTAGTACAGCAAAGGGGAGACTGGAGAAGAAGTAACTGGAGAAGCAGAGCATGACAGGGAAGAAGGGAGAGGAGATGAGGGAGTAGTGATTGAAAAGGGAATAGTCCCATAGAGGCTGCAAAAGCCTGTCTGAGGATCTGGAAAAGGTAGGAAACTGCAAAGTAAACTGAACCTTGGTGATGTTCAACATCCTGGTGACTCTGAATGCCTGTGATTGTAATGTGCAGAGAGAAGAAGACATTCTCCCTTTTTATAGTGCTTAGCTATGTACTTCGCTCCCACTTCAATGAGACAGCAGATTTTTCCCTCATAATACCCATTTCCAACAATAAGTCCTTTTCCGTAAGATTAACAAAATCCACCAGAAAACAGAAAGATTTCAACACTGAACAGTTTAAGTTGGTGCCTGGGTCGTTCCACTAATAGAGTACCTTTTGGGTAGTGTAACATATATATATATATATATATATATATATATATATATATATATATATACACACACACACACACACACACACACACACACACACACACACACACACACACACACACACACAGTACCAGCTGTTTTAGTATGTCAATCTTGGTGGGGCAAAAAAAAAAATGTGGGATGCATGACAGCAAAGCCACTACACAACGCTAAACCAAACAATTCAATAATTGCACTATCACGTGACAAACGGTGCCCACAAACTATGAAATAACACATATGGAATCATGTAGTAACCAAAAAAGTGTTAAACAAATTAAAATATATTTTATATTTGAGATTCGTCAAAGTTGCCACACAAAGTTGCCACAGTTTGCATACTCTTGGCATTCTCTCAACCAGCTTCACGAGGTAGTCACCTGGAATGCATTTCAATTAACAGGTGTGCCTTGTTAAAAGTTAATTTGTGGAATTTCTTTCCTTCTTAATGCGCTTGAGCCAATCAGTTGTGTTGTGACAAGGTAGGGGGTATACAGAAGATAGCCCTATTTGGTAAAAGACCAAGTCCATATTATGGCCAGGACAGCTCAAATAAGCAAAGAGAAACGACAGTCCATCATTACTTTAAGACATGAAGGTCAGTCAATCTGGAACATTTCAAAAACTTTTAACGTTTCTTCAAATGCAGTCGCATAAACCAACAAGCGTTATGATGAAACTGGCTCTCATGAGGACCACCACAGGAAAGGAAGACCCATAATTACCTCTGCTGCAGAGGATAAGTTCATTAGAGTTAACTTTACCTCAGATTGCAGCACAAATAAATGCTTCACAGAGTTTAAGTAACAGACACATCTCAATATTAACTGTTCAGAGGAGACTGTGTGAATCAGTCCTTCATCATCAAATTGCTGCAAAGAAACCACTACTAAAGGACACCAATAATAATAAGAGACTTGCTTGAGCCAAGGAACACGAGCAATGGACATTAGACCAGTGGAAATCTGTCCTTTGGTCTGATGAGATTTTTGTTTCCAACCACCATGTCTTTGTGGGACGCGGAGTAGGTGAACGGATGATCTTTGCATATGTGGTTCCCACCGTGAAGCATGGAGGAGGAGGTGTGGTGGTGCTTTGCTGGTGACACTGTCAGTGATGTATTTAGAATTCAAGGCACACTTAACCAGCATTCTGCAGCAATACACCATACCATCTGATTTGCGCTTAATGGGACTATCATTTGTTTTTCAACAGGACAAGCGCCTTATACCACCCACCACAGCGACCTGTATGCTCTCGTTGGCTGGCCCTCACTACATATTCGTCGCCAGACCCACTGGCTCCAGGTCATCTATAAGTCTATGCTTGGTAAAGCTCCGCCTTATCTCAGCTCACTGGTCACGATAACAACACACACCCGTAGCATGCGCTCCAGCAGGTATATCTCACTGGTCATCCCCAAAGCCAACACCCCCTTTGGCCGCCTTTCCTTCCAGTTCTCTGCTGCCAGTGACTGGAACGAATTGCAAAAATCGCTGAAGCTGGAGACTTACATTTTCCTCACTAACTTTAAACATCAGCTATCTGTGCAGCTAACCGATCACTGCAGCTATACATAGTCCATCTGTAAATAGCCCACCCAATCTACCTACCTCATCCCCATATTGTTTTTATTTACTTTGCTGCTCTTTTGCACACCAGTATCACTACTTACACACCATCATCTGCTCATCATCATCTGCTCATCTATCACCCCAGTGTTAGTCTGCTAAATTGTAATTACTTTGCTACTATGGCCTATTTATTGCAATACCTCCTCATGCCATTTGCACACACTGTATATAGACCTTCTTTTTTTCTAGTGTGTTATTGACTGTACGCTTGTTTATTCCATGTGTAACTCTGTGTTGTTGTATCTGTTGCACTGCTTTGCTTTATCTTGGCCAGGTCGCAGTTGTAAATGAGAACTTGTTCTCAACTAGCTTACCTGGTTAAATAAAGGTGAAAAAATTAAAAATAAAAACAATGACCCAAAACACACCTACAGGCTGTGTAAAGGCTATTTGACCAAGAAGGAGAGTGCTGGAGTGCTGCATCAGATAACTTGGCCTCCACAATCACCCGACCTCAACCCAATTGAATGGTTTGGGATGAGTTGGACAGCAGAGTGGAAAACCAACACATGCTCAGCATATGTGGGAACTCCTTCAAGAAATTTGGAAAAGCATTCCTCATGAAGCTGGTTGAGAGAATGCCAAGTGTGTGCAGTCTCAAGAGGTTCAATAAAACAAATTACTATAGTAAGTGCCTATTCAGTGCCAAATGAAGTAACAGGATTGACAATTTAATCTTAAATCAGCCATGAATCCCCTTGTAACAGGGGGAATGGAAGTTTATTGTGTGCAACAAGGAGGGGGAATTGAATGCAAGCTTCACAAAATAAATGTAATCGTAAAAAAATGTCTACCCTGTCTATCTATAGATAACAGGGTTGACTTGTTATGCATAACCTGCTCAGTTTTCCACACAAAAAAAAACAGAAAATAGCCAAAAAGTGTAGAAAAGTGTAGAACTCTTACACTATGATTTGACTATATTAGATATTAAATGTTTATTTCAAAAATATATTTTAAAAGGAATAGTTTCACCATATTAAAATGAGAGTTAATTTCATATGATAGGGTTAACCTTAAAATGAGGGACAGACAAAGGAATCACACTAATCCCATTAAATAAATAAATAAATACACATTTAAATGACTGTCAGAGAAACAAAATAACTAGGGCTTTACAATGATGTTGAAAAGTTAAAGAAATGTTTGCGTTAACTGGGTTAAAATCTTCCTAGAAGTCACGGAGGGGGGGGGGATAGAGGGACATTAGCAACAAATTCAGATTTATTGAATTTTACATGTGGGCTATACAGTGGCTTGCGAAAGTATTCACCTCCCTTGGCATTTTTCCTATTTTGTTGCCTTACATCCTGGAATTAAAATAGATTTTTGGGGGGTTTATATCATTTGATTTACACAACATGCAACATGACTTTGAAGATGCAAAATATTTTTTATTGTGAAACAAACAAGAAATTAGACAAAAAAACTGAAAACTTGAGCATGCATTACTATTTACAACATCCATCATTCTTCAATTCTGACCAGTTTCCCAGTCCTTGCCAATGAAAAACATCCCCACAGCATGATGCTACCACCACCATGCTTCACTGTGGGGATAGTATTCTTGGGATGATGAGAGGTGTTGGGTTTACGCCAGACATAGTGTTTTCCTTGATGGCTAAAATGCTCAGTTTTAGTCTATTCTGACCAGAGTATCTTCTTCCATATGTTTAGGGAGTCTCCCACATGCCTTTTGGCGAACACCAAATGTGTTTGGATATTTTTTATTTAAGCAATTTCTTCTGGACACTCTTCCGTAAAGCCCAGCTCTGTAGAGTGTATGGCTTAAAGTGGTCCTATGGACAGATACTCCAATCTCCGCTGTGGAGCTTTGCAGCTCCTTCATGGTTATCTTTGGTCTCTTTGTTGCCTCTCTAGTTAATGCCCTCCTTGCCTGGTCCGTGAGTTTTGGTGGGCGGCCCTCTCGACAGGTTTGAAGTGGTGCCTTATTATTTCAATTTTTTTATAATGGATTTAATGGTGCTCCGTGGGATATTCAAAGTTTCTGATATTTTTTATAACCCAACCTTGATCTGTACTTCTCCTCAACTTTGTCCTTGACCTGTTTGGAGAGCTCCTTGGTCTTCATGGTGGCACTTGCTTGATGGTACACCTTGCTTAGTGGTGTTGCAGACTTTGGGGCCTTTCAGAACAGGTGTATATATGCTGAGATCATGTGACAGATCATGTGACACTTAAAAGAAAGTCCACCTGTGTGCAATCTAACTAATTATGTGACTTCTGAAGGTAAATAGTTGCACCAGATCTTATTTAGGGGCTTCATAGCAAAAGGGGTCATTTTGGATTCATTTGTGTATGTCCATTACATGAAATCCAAATAGAAATCCATTTAAATTACAGGTTGTAATGCAACAAAATAGGAAAAACGCCAAGGGGGATGAATACTTTTGCAAGGCACTGTATAAAATGCCACTTCTACTTAAAATATCAAAAGGGCACTCTTTTCGTGGAATGACTGACTTGCAGCACCGTCTTCCCACTTGCAGTTTACCCCAGATCAGTTAGTTAATCTGCTTATTCAAAACGGTAAGTCAAATTGTACCGGATAGAGATCTGTTGGTCCCTGCTTGAGTTATGAGTTAATTATGCATCTTACCTATCACAAGTTAAAACAAAATTGCAATGCGTCTTTATCAGTATAATTTATTAAATGAATAATATCTACAACACCACAGCATTAATCAACATTACATATCTGTATATCAATTGGAGACCACCGGGGTGACCTATTCATATCATCAAAATTGTCAAGAATCATTATTTTGATTCTCAATATCATGTTTGGGCCAAGGTGGAATATAATTAGTTCAGAGTCCATGAAATCTGTTATTTTATATCTGTTATTTTACAATGTGGTCTTAATGTATTTTAGAAGATTAGTGAGTTAAGAACTTTCAGTCAAAGATTCCAATTTTATGTAATCTGACCTAAACATATTGTGTAGCCTAATCTTATGTGTAATCTTACCTAATCTTAAAACTTAATTAAGGTCAGGGGCTCAAGGGAGAAAACCACCGACACAGTTATTCAAATCAAATCGTATTTGTCACATCCGCCGAATACAACAGGTGTTGACCTTACAGTGAAATGCTTACTTACAAGCCCTTAACTAACAATGCTTTAAGAAATTTTAAGAAAAATAAGTGTTAAGTAAAAAATAGATAAGTAAAAAAAATAAAAGTAACAAATAATTCAACAGCAGCAGTAAAATAACAATAGCGAGGCTATATACAGGAGTACCGGTACAGAGTCAATGTGCGGGGGCACTGGTTAGTCGAGGTAATTTAGGTAATATGTACATGTAGGTAGAGTTAGTGACTATGCATAGATAATAAACAGAGAGTAGCAGCAGCGTAAAGAGGGGTCTGGATAGCCCTTTGATTAGCTGTTCAGGTGTCTTATGGCTTGGGGGTAGAAGCTGTTAAGAAGCCTTTTGGACCTAGAGGTGGTGCTCCAGTACCACTTGTGGTAGCAGAGAGAACAGTCTATGACTAGGGTGGCTGAAGCCAGTCCCATCGTTAAACTCAATAAATTCCCTATTTGGGGGACGTAGTGCTGTTCTGGACCGGTTCCAACTGTCATTTTGGTGTACAAAGTGCTTGTGTCTGAAAGCCAATTTTATTCTTCATCTGACAATGTGGTCCAGAGGGTGTGACGCAATTGTGGAGTCTCCAGAGGCTTGCGGGAAGCCAAATTGAGCTCCATATGGCGATGCCCTGTGCCTCCCAAATTGTATAACAATGCAGTGGGTTAGCGCCGTATTGACATGATTGGTTGAGGGTATGTGGGGGCGGTACATCCTGTATAAATACAAACTCTGCCGGCAGTTATATGAAATTGTCAAGCCTACTCCCGCTCCCTCTCTCCAGCGCACGTCTTCGCCGGTCTACTAACCACCGGCCCTGGCAACAATTATTACACACACCTGCTCCCCATCATTACGCACACCTACTCCCCATTATTACACACACCTGGTCATCATTATTTCCTCGATTGCTCCCCCTTTATTTAGCCCTCTGTAGACATCAGTTATTATGTAGTATTGTTTTCTCTCACGTTCTGTTCGCGTCTCATGTTTTGTTTTTCTGCATCGATTCATTATTAAACTCACCTTCTGTACCTGCTTCCTGACTCCTGGCATTTTACATTACAGAAATAGTGCCAATCTTGTACTAATATTGTTACCATATTTAGAAAGCATTTCAGAAATTTCAAGCCCTATTGCCCCACTTTTGTTGAATAGGAAAACTCCTAAGATTGTCTAGCTACCTAAAAGGCATAAAAAGATCACCCTTTGTAAATATGTTGGTTAAATTGGGAGATAATTGGAAAAAGTGGTGCCACTGAGGAGTCTATTGTAAATGTAGGGCATTACATTGATTAAACAAGGTACTTGGGGAGGCTTTTGCTGGGATCACTAGCGGTTCTGGGGGGGGGGGGGGCAGTGCCCCGTGACAACAATTTTGGACCCCCTTGTGGCCCCCCTAAATATGGAGTATGAAATAATTTTTACATAACAAATTTTTGCTATCGTTCTTTTTTTACATCCATTATTAATGTAACTGGCCCCTCTAACAGTACAACTGGCCCCAGCTTGGCCCCCCAGTTGAAATGGTCTAGAACCGCCACTGGCTGGGATAAGAAACATACTTTAAGGGCTCAGACACACCAATAGCGCTTGCTGGCAGAGAGGACTTAGCACCTCAATGTAATTTGGGAACCGAGTAATTTACAAACCCCACCGATTTAAACATTTTATGTGTAAAATCTAGTGATGTCTACAGCGGGTAGTCCCTTAGACACAGCCCAAATGATCAGCAGAGGAGCGCATTGCCAGAGCAAGCATAAATAGGCCTTTAATGGGAGTGTCTGCGATTACAGTGAGCTCAAGCACCAGGATTTACGTATGCCGTGCTGGAGAGTGCTCTGCTGCATGTTAACACCAGGGCAACAACAAGGCTAAGTGCTACTCCAAGACTAGGGGCTCTATCCTCACAAGAATGTAAACACTTCTCACCAATCACAACAGCTGAATAACATTACAATAATCACTTGATTTATTAGAAACAATAGGGAATTGATAGCAGTGGAGGCTGGTTGGAGGAGCTATAGGAGGACAAGCTCATTATAACGGCTGGAATGGAATCAATGGAATGGAGTCAAGAATGTGGTTTCTAAATGTTTGATACCATTCCATGAATTCCATTACAGCCATTACAATGAGCCTGTCCTCCTACAGCTCCTCCCACCAGCCTCCACTGATTGATAGGTTTGATCTTAAATCACATAGAGCAAGCCTGATCATCAATCAACCACTGTCTGCCATAATGTTAACATATTTGTCTTTGATTATTTCTTCTCACTGGCTGCTTAACGTTAAATGGTTTTGTTTGTGTTGATATAATGATGTTATATATGTGAACGGAGCAGAGCTGGAGCATAGCGAGGAGTGGAGCGTGCCCAATTTGACTGGAGCGTGGAGAGTTTCCCAAAGGCTGGCGCGTCGGCTTCTCGTCCACTCCAATTTAGCACCAGTAGTCCTCCAGGTGTGCTCACTTTACAAGCTCAGGGCATGCCCAGTCGATTAAGAGATTAATGAGTGAGCTAGGACGGACGTAGTCAATATAACTATTTGTTCAGGAATTTTTAAATGTACAGCGACAGAACATGGGCTGTTCTTACAGTATTCTCCCTGTACACCAAGTCAGAACTGTAGGATAAATAAAGGGGGCATATAATCAGACAATGAAAGCTCTTTCAATATCCGAAGGTAACGTTTCTCTAAAACAGGCGATAGGCTATATATGCACCACCAAGTCAGAACGGTAGGTAAAATTATGAGGGGAAAGGTAACAAATTATTAGGGTGAGGCACAAGGACTACTAACAGTTTACTTCACAACATGCACTTAGTGTTACTTTCTTAGCTGCGGTATACATACAGTTGAAGTCGGAAGTTTACATACATTTAGGGTGGAGTCATTAAAACTCGTTTTCATCCACTCCACAAATTTCTTGTTAACAAACTATAGTTTTGGCAAGTCGATTAGGACATCTACTTTGTGCAAGACAAGTAATTTTTCCAACAATTGTTTACAGACTGAATATTTCACTTATAATTCACTATATCACTATTCCAGTGGATCAGAAGTTTACATACACTAAGATGACTGTGCCTTTAAACAGCTTGGAAAATTCCAGAAAATGATGTCATGGCTTTAGAAGCTTCTGATAGGCTAATTGACATCATTTGAGTCAATTGGAGGTTTACTTGAGGATGTATTTCAAGGCCTACCTTCAAAGTCAGTGCCTCTTTGCTTGACATCATGGGAAAATCAAAAGAAATCAGCCAAGATCTCAGAAATAAAATTGTAGACCTCCAAAAGTTTGGTTCATCCTTGGGAGCAATTTCCAAATGCCTGAAGGTACCACGTTCATCAATACAAACAATAGTACGCAAGTATAAACACCATGGGACCGCGCAGCCATCATACCGCTCAGGAAGGAGACACGTTCTGTCTCCTAGAGATGAACGTACTTTGGTGCGAAAAGTGCAAATCAATCCCAGAACAACAGCAAAGGACTTTGTGAAGATGCTGGAGGAAACAGGTACAAAAGTATCTATATCCACAGTAAAACGAGTCCTATATCGACATAACCTGAAAGGCTGCTCAGCAAGGAAGAAGCCACTGCTCCAAAACCGCCATAAAAAAAGCCAGACTATGCTTTGCAACTGCACATGGGGACAAAGATCGTACTTTTTGGAGAAATGTCCTCTGGTCTGATGAAACAAAAATAGAACTGTTTGGCCATAATGACCAATGTTATGTTTGGAGGAAAAGGGGGAGGCTTGCAAGTCGAAGTACACCATCCCAACCTTGAAGCACGGGGTGGGGGGACAGCATCATGTTGTGGGGATGCTTTGCTGCAGGAGGGACAGGTGCACTTCACAAAATAGATGGCATCGTGAGAAGGAAAATTATGTGGATATTTTGAAGCAACATCTCAAGACATCAGTCAGGAAGTTAAAGCTTGGTCACAAATGGGTCTTCCAAATGGACAATGACCCCAAGCATTCTTCCAAAGTTGTGGCAAAATGGCTTAAGGACAACAAAGTCAAGGTATTGGAGTGGCCATCACCAAGCCCTGATCTCAATCCCATAGAACATTTGTGGGCATAACTGAAAAAGCATGTGCGAGCAAGGAGGCCTACAAACCTGACTCAGTTACACCAGTTCTGTCAGGAGGAATGGGCCAAAATTCACCCAACTTATTGTGGGAAGCTTGTGAAAGGCAACCCAAAATGTTTGACCCAAGTTAAACAATTTAAAGGCAAGGCTACCGAATACTAATTGAGTGTATGTAAACTTCTGACCTACTGGGAATGTGATGAAATAAATAAAAGCTTAAATAAATAATTCTCTCTACTATTATTCTGACATTTCACATTCTTAAAGTAAAGTGGTGATCCTAACTGACCTAAGTTAGGGAATTTTTTTACTCTGATTAAATGTCAGGAATTGTGAAAAACTGAGTTTAAATGTATTTGGCTAAGGTGTATGTAAACTATAGACTTCAACTGTATCTCCTTGGCATATTACATAATTTATGCAGCAGCATTCAATACATTTTTGGACTCACCTTGTTATGCTGTGCTGACTTGAACAGGAAGGTTGCATGGAGATCCATCGTGGGCAAATTTTGTCATCAAACTCTGGCATTCTCTAGATTTTTGGTGCTTTCAAGACAACTGGGAATGCTGAAAAAAACAAGGTCGAATCACGACAGTGATCTTCAGGTCGGAGCTCTAGAAAGAGGCCCGAGTACCCGACTTGGAATTCCGAGTTGGATGACTATATTCTCCTAGTTGGAGCTTGTTTTTTTTCTGATTTTCCAGTTGTCTTGAACTCACTGAAGTCTGAGTTTTCCCAGTTCTGAGTTTCCAGTTGTTTTGAACACGGCAGAAGTCATGCTCGATTGACAGCATGGCCAATGAATTCAAACTTTTATGGCCCATGGTGTTGAATGTTTATCCTTTTAAGCTTGGAAAAGAGACCCTTAAACCCAGACTTGGACCACACACCCACTCCACTGAATAGCAGTTAGCCACTGATTCCTTCCAAACCACTCATTGTTGAGTTTGCGATTTCCAACTTGTTGTGTAATGTTTATATCCAATGGTCGATGAGCACCGATATGTTTTATTTATAATTTATTTTCGTATGACAAGGATTGAAAAGGATTTGCCAATAGATTGTTGACATGATCAATCCAATCAAAGCTACGATAGATCTGTGGCCAATGACCTTGAGCCTTGGATGGGGACTTCTAATGTAACTATCACGTTTCTGGTAAGACCCAGATGCAGACAATGTCGAAGTAACAACAGTTTATAAATCGAATAGGGGCAGGCAAAAGGCGGGTCAAGGGCAGGCAGAGGTCAGTAATCCAGCACTTCTCTGCTTTTACAAACAGCTGGTTCTCCAGGAGGCGTTGGAGAACCTGTCGGACGTGGAGCACATGTTCTTTGGTGAAGCGGGAGAAGACGAGGTTGTCATCGAGGTAGACAAAGACAAACCGGTTCAACATCTCGCGGAGAACATCATTAACCAGAGCCTGGAACACAGCAGGGGCGTTGGTAAGGCCAAATGGCATGACCAGATACTTGTAGTGACCACTAGCAGTGTTGGAGTTGGTCTTCCACTCGTCCCCTTCCCATATACGCACCAGGTGGTAGGCGTTCTGTAGATCCAGCTTGGAAAACACAGTGGCCCCCTGGAGCGGCTCGAAGGCCGAGGAGATGAGGGGTAGCAGGTAGCGGTTCTTCACCATTATGTCGTTGAGACCCCGGTAGTCAATGCACGGGTGCAGGGTCTTGTCCTTCTTCTCCACAAAGAAGAACCCTGCGCCGGCAGGAGAGGAAGAAGGATGGATGAATCCTGCAAATAGGGAGTCCCCAATGTAGGTCTCCAACGACTTGGTCTCTGGTCCCGACAGAGACCAAGTCTCTGGTCGGTGCGGCGGAAGCAAAGTTGCCCGGGCCTTGTTGAACACCTCCCGGAGGTCCTGGTACTCCGTGGGAATGGTGGAGAGGTCCGGAGCAACTTCCGAGCCCCCCGGAAGACATCCCGGGGCAGATTGTGCTGACTTCAGGCAATGGATGTGGCAGAATAGGCTCCAGCCCATGATGGCACCAGTATACCAGTTAATGAGGGGATTGTGTTGCCGGAGCCAGGAGAAACCCAATACCACGGGAATCGGAGGAGACTTACTAAGCAGGCACTGGATAGCCTCGCTGTGGTTCCCTGACACACGTAGGTTGATGGGAGTGGTGCTGTGGGTGACCCGGCCTATAGAGTGCCTGTCCAGCGCTCTAACGTCAATTGGGAATGGAGAGGGGCTGAGTGGGGATGCCCAGCTCGGAGTGCAAAAAGCTCTGATCGGCCCCAGAGTCGATGAGGACCCAGAGAGATTTCGACTGGTTTCCCCACAGCGGAATGGCAGGAAACGGAGTGCAAGTAAGGGAAGCAGAAAAGTTATCCATATGGCCCACCAGAATACTCGCTTCTACCGGTAAGTCTGATCTTTTAACGGACAAGAGGACACAAAATGACCACAAGTCCCGTCCTTGCAAGCTCGTCCTTGACCTCCTCCGAGACTCCGTGTAGGAACATGTCGAATAGTGCTTCCTGGTTCCAGGCACTCTCAGCTGCCAACTTGCGGAAATCCAAAGCTTAGTCTGCCACACTGCGGGAGTCCTGCCAAAGCTGGAGAATCTTCCGGGCAGCCTCTCTCCCGGAGAATGGGGCATCAAACACCTTCTTTACCTGCTCCCATACAGCTGTAGCCCAGGCTCTCCATTGAAGCGTTCCGGTGGAGGTAAGTGGGGGAGGTAAGCTCCCGGGAAGGCGGAGCGACTGGTGAGGCGGCGCTGCTAACAGCCGAGTTACTGAGGGGCTGTGAGGTTACCGTCATAGTAGGCTGCCTCCTTGCCAACCCGCGGAATTGTTCCAGAAAGATGTCCAATGCCCAATCATGGCGTTCGGCCAAGGTGTGGACCCCCTCCATAAGGCCACAAAGCAAATCCTCGTGCCTACCACTGATGGTAAGACCCAGATGCAGACAACGTCAAAGTAACAGTTTATTAATCGAACAGAGGCAGGCAAAAGGCAGGTCAAGGGCAGGCAGAGGTCAGTAATCCAGATAGGTGGGGCAAAGGTACAGGACGGCAAGCAGGCTCAGGGTTAGGGCAGGCAAAGGTCAGTAATCCAGATAGGTGGGGCAAAGGTACAGGACAGCAGGCAAGCTCAGGGTCAGGGCAGGCAGAATGGTCAACACCCAGAAAACTATGGAACAGGAACAATCGAGAGAGGCACAGATGGAAAACCGCTGGTAGGCTTGACGAAACAAAACGAACTGGCAACAGATAAACAGAGAACACAGGTATAAATACACAGGGGATAATGGGAAATATGGGCAACACCTGGAGGGGGTGGAGACAATCACAAATACAGGTGAAACAGATCAGGCTGTGACAGAAACTCTATGGTAGAACCCAAGGGGCTTGAATTTTCTTTTTTTTAACGTAGTGTCCCAATGAGTGACAGAACACTGAGCCAATCACGGCGCAACTAGAGAACATTCCCAACCCCTACATTCCATATGTTCCACTGCCTGCTCCACCACTACAAAAAGCACTGAACTAGGCTGAAACACCTGCATTTTGGAGCTGCCTTACTCAAGAAAGCAAAAAAGACACCACGTTTCTATTCAGCTTTATTACCTCAAAGACATTGTTTCCATTGTTTGCAAAGTGATGTGTCACTTATTAATGCCCAAATAACATGCAAAACAGGCACAAATATATTTTTAAAAAATGCCCCAACTGCCCTGAATGACGGGTCGCTACTGGTGTCATTGTAGCAAAGTATTTCTAAACAAAACATCTGATCTCTTAAAAGTTTAGTTAATTTACTTTCTATTAGCTATACTATAGGCCATCATTGATTTTGACCAAATAGGCCTGGCATATTACCTCAAGGAGCTTTCCATTTTGATAGGGTTATTTTACCTAAAATCCTTCAGGCCTACCTACAGAAAAATAAAAACACAACTACGCATCTCTGCCCAGCCTAGCAAGAGTGCTGAGAGGGTTTTCTTCGCTACTGGCCTGCTCTCCAGGACTAAGGCCACAGACTCTGGCCAAACTCATGTTTCTAAAAAGGAATTCAAAGGTACTGTAGACTGAGCCTAACAAGGCATTTTTCATTTAATTTGTATTTCATTCTAAGTAAGTCACAGCCTACAGTGCATTTGGAAAGTATTCAGACCCCTTCCCTTTTCCATATTTTGTTACTTTACAGGCTTATTCTAAAATTGATCAAATTCTTTTTTTCCCTCATCAATCTACACACAATACCCCAAATGTTAGCAAATGTATTAAACATAAAAAACAGAAATACCTTACGTAAATAAGTATTCAGACCCTTTGCTATGAGACTCGAGATTGAGCTCAAGTACATCCTGTTTCCATTGATCATTCTTGAGATGTTTCTACAACTTGATTGGAGTCCACCTGTGGTAAATTCAATTGATTGGACATGATTTGGAAAGGCACACACCTGTCTATATAAGGTCCCAGTTGACAGTGCATGTCAGTGCAAAAACCAAGCCACGAGGTAGAAGGAATTGTCCGTAGAGCTCAGAGACAGGACTGTGTTGAAGCACAGATCTGGGGAAGGGTACCAAAAAATGTCTGCAGCATTGAAGGTCACCAAAAACACAGTGGCCTCCATCATTCTTAAATGGAAGAAGTTTGGAACGACAAAGACTCTTCCTAGAGCTGGCCGCCCGGCCAAACTGAGCAATCGGGGGAGAAGGACGTGGTCAGGGAGGTGACCAAGAACCCAGTGTTCACTCTAACAGAGTTTCATAGTTCCTCTGTGGAGAAGGGAGAACCTTCCATAAAGACAACCATCTCTACAGCACTCCATCAATCAGGCCTTTATGGTAGAGTGGCCAGACAGAAGCCACTCCGCAGTAAAAGGGACATGACAGCCCGCTTGGAGTTTGTCAAAAGGCACCTAAAGACTCTCAGACCATGAGATGCAAGATTCTCTGGTCTGATGAAACCAAGATTGAACTCTTTGGCTTGAATGCCAAGCATCACGTCTGGAGGAAACCTGGCACCATCCCTACGGTGAAGCATGGTGGTGGCAGCATCATGCTGTGGGGATGTTTTTCAGTGGCAGGGACTGGCAGACTAGTCTGGATCGAGGGAAAGATAAACGGAGCAAAGTACAGAGATCCTTGATGAAAACCTGCTCCAGAGCTCTCAGGACCTCAGACTGGGGCGAAGGTTCACTTTCCAACAGGACAACGATCCTAAGCACATAGCCAGAACAACGCAGGAGTGGCTTCGGGACAAGCCTCTGAATGTCCTTGAGTGGCCCAGCCAGAGCACGGACCTGAACCCGATCTAACATCTCTGGAGAGACCTGAAAATAGCTGTGCAGAGACGCTCCCCATCCAACCTGAACGAGCTTGAGGATCTCCAGAGAAGAATGGGAGAAACTCCCCAAATACAGGTGTGCCAAGCTTTTAGCATCATACCCAAGAAGACTCGAGGCTGTAATTACTGCCTAAGTTGCTTCAACAAAGTACTGAGTAAAGGGTCTGAATACATATGTAAATGTGATATTTCCGTTTATATATATATATATATATATATATATATATAAATGTGCAACAAAAAATGTTTAACCTGTTTTTGCTTTGTCATTATGGGGTATTGTTTGCTGATGGATAAAATATTTATTTTTCTCATAAATTTTAGAATAAGTCTGTAATGTAACAAAATGTGGAAAAAGTCAAGGGTCTGAATACTTTCCGAATGCACTGTATATGCAATTTATAGACTATAATGAATTAATCAAAATTAATCAAAATAAAACAAAATCTTGTTTATATTCTAAGTGCTTAATATCCCTGCCAGCCTAGTGTGGCGCCATCGCAAATGCTTCTTAATTTATTTATTTACAGGCTATAGGCTTGAAATAATTGAAATAATATTGCCTAAATAATTCATTTTTGTTGATTCTTAGGCTACCTGTCTTGCTCCTGACCAATTTAGAGTGCTTATATGCTGTTTAATACAAAACGTAGCCTATTTCAAATTATGATTAAAATAAACAATTGGAAATATTTCCAGCAGCTTACCACCCTGCATCCCACTGCTGGCTGGCTTCTGAAGCTAAGCAGGGTTGGTTCTGGTCAGTCCCTGGGTGGGAGACCAGATGCTACTGGAAGTGGTGTTGGAGGGCCAGTAGGAAGCACCCTTTCCTCTTGTCAACAAAAAATATATAATATAATATCCCAATGCCCTGGGGCAGTGATTGGGGACATTACCCTGTGTAGGGTGCTGTCTTTCAGATGGGATGTTAAAAGGGTTTCCTGTATCTCTGTGGTCATTAAAGATCCCATGGCACTTATTTTAAGAGTAGGGGTGTTAACCCTGATGTCCTGGCTAAATTCCTCATCTCACCTTATCATCCCCAGCTTACAATTGGCTCATTTGTCTCCTCTCCCCTGTAACTATTCCCCAGGATGTTGCTGTAAATGGGAATCTGTTCTCAGTCAACTTACATGGTTAAATAAAAATATATTTTTCTTTCAAATCATATGGTTTGAATGAAAAGCCAAATGGTACCCTTATAAAAAGATTGCAGTTTTGAAACTGCAGTAAAATTGCAGTAACTGTAGTCGACTGTGGTATTTTGGATGCAGTAATTGCAGAATAATTGCAGTGTACTGCAGTTGAACTGCAATTATACTGCACTCTAACTTCAGTTACATTACAAAATTACTGCCGTTATACTGCACTCTGACTGCAATCTTTTTTTGTAAGGGTAGTCACAAAAATATATGGGTTTAACACATGTAGACGTTTTTAAGGCTTTCATGGTTGGATCGAACACTGTGAACACTACGTCTACATGATGTGTACGTGTCACGTGACACGAACATGTCGGCAATTTGACGACTTAGAAAAAAACAAGGAAGATTTTAGGGGACTTCGTGAAAGTAGCTTCACGAGGCTTAATTCTGGCACTTATCACCCCCCATATAAACGAATCGGGAGGAAGTGGTACGTCCTTTACATATGTAATTTACTCACTGATCAATGTTTGTATTATTATGATACAAACACTGCTAGCACAGATAGAACAACGAGTTAGTTATAAAAAAAATTTGCTGCTAAAATGAGTTGAGGTTGCAACATCGGGTCACATGACCTCCAACTGGTTGGTTTTTGTCGTGCTGGCGCTCTGGTTTGTGGGAGTCAGAGAATCCACTCCAGTCGGGCATGGATTACAAACGCAGGAGTATATAGCCAGCCATTTTACAAATACGTTTTTACCATAATAATAGACAATACCTGTTTTAAACATGGGGCACTGTAGTATCACCTCATCAAAGACGGTGCTAGTTTTTCTGAACCTAATTTTTTGGGTAAGTCAAAACGACATCTTGTCGTTTGGGAATGAATGCGCAACATCCCTTCCTCAACCTTAATACGCAGCAAATTTGCAAGCAACCTGCTAGCCATTCAAGGCAAACTCGGCCCAGTGGATGTTTGTCTATCTTTAGCATCAATATAGCTAGCTAACGTTACTGTTTGAGAATTTGGGCTATTATAATTCAATGTTCTTGCAGTCATGTTGTTGCTGTCCCTTTTAGATGTAACTAGTTGTCTGAACATTTCCTTTGCTTCTCTGGTTGCTTTGGCTACTGCGGCTAGAGGGAGTTTCATGCATTGCTTTTGTGCCCCATTTGTCCCAGGACGAAAGCCACTGCCTGCCCTGGAGTCTTCCCCTTTGAACCTTTTAAAATGCCACTATTCATACAATACTAGTTCTGTAGCCACAATGGTCCTCAACATAGTCTTTTTTTTCCTGGTTGTTCTTTTTCTAAACTTCAATATGTTAGGATGAGGTTTGAAAGGTCAATAAACAATGTTCTGTGTTGTTCTTTTCCAGTCAGTGAGCAAGCAAATAATTCCAATTGAAGGATCAAATAAAATACTGTAATGAAACAGCAGGGAGCAGGTCTTGAACCCTCGAGCTTGTAGCCCGAAGTCCAGCGCGCTATCGACTGCCGCAAAAGCATCCTCGAGCGGCAGAGTCGATAAACCCAGTGTCGTTACAATACCTTTTTATTGGTCACATACACATGGTTAGTAGATGTTATTGCGAGTGTAACGAAATGCTTATGCTTCTAAATCCGACAGTGCACCAGTATCAAACAGGTAATATCTAACAATTCCACATCAAAACCTAATACACAGAATCTAGTAAAGGAATGGAATAAGAGTATATACAGTTGAAGTTGGAAGTTTACATACACCTTAGCCAAATACATCACAATTCCTGGCATTTAATCCTAGTAAAAATTCCTGTTTTAGGTCAGTTAGGATCAACACTTTATTTTAAGAATGTGAAATGTCAGAATAATAGTAAAGAGTGATTTATTTCAGCTTTTATTTCTTTCATCACATTCCTAGAGGGGCAGAAGTTTACATACACTAAATTAGTATTTGGTAGCATTGCCTTTAAATTGTTTATCTTGGGTCAAACGTTTCGGGTAGTGTTCCACAAGCTTCCCACAATAAGTTGGGTGAATTTTGGCCCATTCCTCCTGACAGAGCTGGTGTAACTGAGTCAGGTTTGTAGGCCTCCTTGCTCGCACACGCTTTTTCAGTTCTGCCCTCAAATGTTCTATAGGACTGAGGTCAGGGCTTTGTGATGTCCACTCCAATACCTTGACTTTGTTGTTCTTAACACATTTTGCCACAACTTTGGAAGAATGCTTGGGGTCATTGTTAATTTGGAAGACCCATTTGCGACCAAACTTTAACTTCCTGAATGATGTCTTGAGATGTTGCTTCAATATATCCACTTAATTTTCCTCCTCATGATGCCATCTATTTTGTGAAGTGCACCTGACCCCTCCTGCAGCAAAGCATCCCCACAACACGATGCTGCCACCCCCGTGCTTCAAGGTTGGGATGGTGTTCTTCGGCTTGCAAAACTCCCCCTTTTTCCTCCAAAGATAACGATGGTCATTATGGCCAAACAGTTCTATTTTTGTTTCATCTAACCAGAGGACATTTCTCCAAAAAGTACGACCTTTGTCCCAATGTGCAGTTGCAAACCATAGTCTGGCTTTTTTTATGGCGGTTTTGGAGCAGTGGCTTCTTCCTTGCTGAGCAGCCTTTCAGGTTGTCGATACAGGACTTGTTTTACTGTGGTTATAGATACTTTTGTACCTGTTTCCTCCAGCATCTTCACAAGGTCCTTTGCTGTTGTTCTGGGATTGATTTACACTTTTCGCACCAAAGTACCTTCATCTCTAGGAGACAGAACACGTCTCCTTCCTGAGCGGTATGATGGCTGCATGATCCCATGGTGTTTATACTTGCATACTATTGTTTGTACAGATGAACGTGGCATTTGGAAATTGCTCCCAATGTTGAACCAGACTTGTGGAGGTCTACAATTTATTTTCTGAGGTCTTGGCTGATTTCTTTGGATATTCCCATGATGTCAAGCAAAGAGGCACCGAGTTTGAAGGTAGGCCTTGAAATACATCCACAGGTACACCTCCAATTGACTCAAATGATGTCAATTAGCCTATCAGAAGTTTCTAAAGCCATGACATCATTTTCTGGAATTTCCCAAGCTGTTTAAAGGCAGTCAACTTAGTGTATGTAAACTTCTGATCCACTGGAATTGTGATACAGTGAATTATAAGTGAAATAATCTGTCTGTAAACAATTGTTGGAAAAATTACTTGTCATGCACAAAGTAGATGTCCTAACCGACTTGCCAAAACTGTAGTTTTTTAACAAGAACTTTGGAGTGGTTGAAAAACGAGCTTTAATGAATCCAACCTAAGTGTATGTAAACTTCCGACTTCAACTGTAAGTATAAAATATATGGATGAGCAGTGACCGAGCAGCTAAGATGCAATAGATAGTAAAGAGTAGATGCAGAATACATTATATACATATGAGATGAGTAATGCGTGTGTAAACATTTATTAAAGTGACTAGTGTTCCATTTATTAAAATGGCCAATGATATCAAGTCTGTAGGTAGGTAGGTAGGTAGGCAGCTGCCTATCTGTGCTAGTGGTGGCTGTTTTAACAATCTGATGGCCTTGAGATTGAAAAACAGCTTCTATCTCTCTCTGTCCCAGCTTTGCGCCTTCACCACACTGTCTGTGTGCTTGGACCATATCAGTTGTCGGTGATATGTACACCGAGGAACTTTAAAACTTTCCACCTTCTCCACTGCTGTCCTGTCGATGTGGATAGGGGGGTGCTCCCTTTGCTGTTTCCTGAGGTCCACGATCATCTCTTTTCTTTTGCTGACATCGAGTGAGAGGTTATTTTTCTGACACTACACTCCGAGGGCACTCACCTCCTCCATGTAGGCTGTCTCGTTGTTTTTTGGTAATCAAGCCTAACGCTGTTGTCGTCTGCAAACGTGATGATTGAGTTGGAGGCGTGCATGGTCACGCAGTCGTGGGTGAACAGGGAGTACAGGAGGGGGCTGAGAACTCACCCTTGTGGGGCCCCAGTGTTGAGGATCAGCGGACTGGAGATGTTGTTTCCTACCTTCACCTCCTGGGGGCGGCTCGTCAGGAAGTCCAGGACCCAGTTGCACAGAGGAGGGTCGAGATCCAGGGTCTCAAGCTTAGTGAGTTTGGAGGATACTCTGGTGTTGAATGCTGAGCTGTAGTCAATGAACAGCATTCTTACATAGGTATTCCTCTTGTCCAGATGGGATAGGGCAGTGTGATGGCGATTGCATCGTCTGTGGACCTATTGAGGCAATAAGCAAATTGAAGTGGGTCTAGGGGGACAGGTAGGGTGGAGGTGATATGATCCTTGACTAGTCTCTCAAAGCACTTCATGATGACAGAAGTGAGTGCTACGGGGCGATAGTCATTTAGTTCAGTTACCTTAGGTTTCTTTGAACAGGACCAATGGTGGCCATCTTGAAGCATGTGGGGACAGCAGGCTGGGATAGGGATTAGAGGTCGACCGATTAATCAGCATGGCTGATTAACCTCTCTGGGGTATGTGGGACGATTTCGTAACAGCTACTGAAATTCCAGTGGCGCGATTTTTGAATCGTTAGAAATACTATTACTTCAATTTCTCAAACATATGACTATTTTACAGCTATTTAAAGACAAGAATCTCGTTAATCTAACCCCACTGTCCGATTTCAAAAAGGCTTTACAACGAAAGCAAAACATTAGATTATGTCAGCAGAGTGCCCAGCCAGAAAAAATCAGACAGCCATTTTTCAAGCTAGCATATCATGTCACATAAACCCAAACCACAGCTAAATGCAGCACTAACCTTTGATGATCTTCATCAGATGACACACCTAGGACATTGTGTTATACAATACATGCATGTCTGTTCAATCAAGTTCATATTTATATCAAAAAACAGCTTTTTGCATTAGCATGTGACGTTCAGAAAAAGCATAACCCCCGCAAACTTCCGTTGAATTTACTAACAGTTTGCTAAATTACTCACGATAAACGTTCACAAAAAGCATAACAATTATTTTAAGAATTATAGATACATTACTCCTCTATGCACTCGATATGTCCGATTTTAAAATAGCTTTTCGGATGAAGCACATTTTGCAATAATCTAAGTACATAGCCCGGCATTACAGGGCTAGCTATTTAGATACCCACCCAGGTCAGCCTCCACCAAAATCACATTTCCTATAAGAAAAATGTTCTTACCTTGCTTGTTCTTCATCAGAATACACTGCCAGGACTTCTACTTCAATAACAAATGTTGGTTTGGTCCCAAATAATCCATCGTTATATCCAAACAGCGACGTTTTGTTCGTGAGTTCTAGAATGCTTCTTCACGGTCCCGCGCATGGCGCATTGGCGTGTCAAAAATGTCTAAATATTCCATTACCGTACTTCGAAGCATGTCAACCGCTGTTTAAAACCAATTTTTATGCCATTTAACTCGTAGATTAGTGATAATATTCCGACCGGGAGTATGCATTGAGCCTAAACAGCCGAATAAAATTTCTCCTCAGGAGCGACTAATGCACGCGCCTCATTCAAAGGTCCTCGGAGCAGCCACTTACAAAAGGTGATAATGTGTTTCAGCCTGAGACTCCCTCGTAAACCTTCAGTTATTTCCCGGGCTCTGAGAGCCTATCGGAGCCCTGGGAATTGTCACGTTACAGCTAAGATCCTTACTTTTCAATAAAAAGATGTAAGACGCACGACTCCTTGTCAGACAGGGTACTTCCTGCTTGAAACCTTGTCAGGTTTTTGCCTGCCATAGGAGTTCTGTTATACTCACAGACACCATTCAAACAGTTTTAGAAAATTCAGAGTGTTTTCTATCCAAACCTGAACAATAATATGCATATTCTAGCTTCTGAGTTGGTGTAGGAGGCAGTTAAAAATGGGAACATATTTTTTCCAAAATTCTCAATACTGCCCCCTAGCCCAGACAGGTTAATTTGGGCCGATTTCAAGTTTTGATAAGAATCGGCCTTTTTGGATGCCGATTATGGCCGATTACATTGCAATCCACGAGGAAACTGCATGGCAGGCTGACCACCTGTTACGTGAATGCAGCGTCAAAGGGACCTTGTGGCTGCAAGGAGCCAAGGTAAGTTGCTAGCTAGCATTAAACTTACCTTATAAAAAAACAATCTTCACATAATCACTAGTTAACTATACATGGTTGATGATATTACTAGGTTAACTAGCTTGTCCTGCGGTGCCTTGTTAATTTATCATCGAATCACAGCCTACTTCAACTTCGGCCAACGGGTGATGATTTAACCTGTTGGGGTAGGGGGCAGTATTTGCACGGCCCGGATAAAAAACGTACCCGATTTTAATCTGGTTATTACTACTGCCCAGAAACTAGAATATGCATATAATTATTGGCTTTGGATAGAAAACACCCTAAAGTTTCTAAAACTGTTTGAATGGTGTCTGTGAGTATAACAGAACTCATATGGCAGGCAAAAACCTGAGAAGATTACTTACAGGAAGTGACCTGTCTGACAAGTTCTTGTTCTTCTTGGCTCTCTTTAATGAAAACTGAGGATCTTTGCTGTAACGTGACACTTCTGGCTCCCATAGGCTCTCAGAAGGTGGGAAAAAGCTGAATGATGTAATTCCAGCCACTGGCTGAAAAACATTAGCGCCTTTAGTAAGGACAATGGGACGGAGGCGTGTGCACGAGTCGACTCCATGTTTTTATTTTCTCTCTCTTTGAACCTAAACACGCTTTCCCGGTCGGAATATTATCGCTTTTTTACGAGAAAAATGGCACAAAAATTGATTTTTAAACAGCGGTTGACATGCTTCGAAGTACGGTAATGGAATATTTAGAAATTTGTCACGAAATGCGTCGTGCGCGTCACCCTTCTTTACCATTCAGATAGTGTCTTGAACGAAACGGAGGATATTTGAACATAACTATGGATTATTTTGAACCAAACCAACCTTTGTTATTGAAGTAGAAGTCCTGGGAGTGCATTCTGACGAAGAACAGCAAAGGTAATAACATTTTTCTTATAGTAAATCTGACTTTGGTGAGTGCTAAACTTGGTGGGTGTCTAAATAGCTAGCCCTGTGATGCCGGGCTATCTACTTCACTGAAAAGCTATTTTAAAATCGGACATAGCGATTGCATAAAGGAGTTCTGTATCTATAATTCTTAAAATAATTGTTTTTTGTGGACGTTTATCGTGAGTAATTTAGTAAATTCACCGGAAGTTTACGGGGGGTATGCTAGTTCTGAACGTCACATGCTAATGTAAAAAGCTGGTTTTTGATATAAATATGAGCTTGATTGAACAAAACATGCATGTATTGTATAACATAATGTCCTAGGGTTGTCATCTGATGAAGATCATCAAAGGTTAGTGCTGCATTTAGCTGTGGTTTGGGTTTATGTGACATTATATGTTAGCTTGAAAAATGGGTGTCTGATTATTTCTGGCTGGGTACTCTGCTGACATAATCTAATGTTTTGCTTTCGTTGTAAAGCCTTTTTGAAATTGGACAGTGTGGTTAGATTAACGAGAGTCTTGTCTTTAAAATGGTGTAAAATAGTCATGTTTGAGAAATTGAAGTAATAGCATTTCTAAGGTATTTGAATAACGCGCCACGGGATTCAACTGGCTGTTGAGTAGGTGGGACGATTTCGTCCCGCCGACCCTAGAGAGGTTAACAAAAGCGCATTGCGGAAAAAAGCAGTCTTTGCACAAATGTACCTAACCATAAACATTAATGCCTTTCTTAAAATCAATATACAAATGTAGAAATCCATGTTATTCAATTATTGCACCCACACTGCTCGCGCGAGCCAACGAGCGTCTGCGTTGCCAAGGGCTAAAATAGAACTCCTTGCTATTTCTGACGCAGATTGCGCTGCACGTCCTGCCTCTCCCATCTCCTCATTGGTTTATAGAAGCAGGTACCCACGTGCCATCTCCTCATTGGTTATACCCACATGGGTGATTGAAAGACGAAATGTTTTGCCGGTTGTCGTGGTAATACTATGAAAGTGTAGATGCCAATCACCATATAAGTTCAAAGATGAAAAAGCCTGGAAGGAGGAGAGATGACTAGAAACGATTCGGTTTGCCGTTTTGTGTGTGGATTAATTGTCAGAGTAGAGGACCTTGTGCATTTCAGGTAAAATAACAACTCAATGTTTATATCCCAGGACAAATTCGCTAGCAACAGCAAGCTAGCTAAATAGGACAAATTAGCTAGCAAGTGCAAGCTAACTAGCTAAATTGCCATACATGTTTAATGCTTTTTGACCTGTCCCCAAATTAATGTCATTGGTTCAGAGTTTGTTTTGATATTTTAACCTGTGTGTCGTGATCGCGTTTGGTGTAGGGGAACAAAATACATTTATGCACAATGGCGCACGCGCGCAGCCGGTTTGGGTTCCGTGTTAGCTTGTTTGATTGCCTTACAAACAGTGTAGTTATTCCCTCTGTATTTGGCCATATTTCCAGTTACCACCACGTTTATTCATGGCAAGGCATATTCTTTCAGTTTTGCGCAAAAGCTGCCATCAGTCCACGGTTTCTGGTTAGGGAAGGTTTTAATTGTCATAGTGGGTACAACATCTCCTATACACATCCTTCTAAACTCTCTCACAGAATCAGCGTATACATCAATGTTATTATCTGAGGCTACCCGGGAACATATCCCAGTCCATGTGATCGAAGCGATCTTGAAGCGTGGAATCTGATTGGTCAGACCAGCGTTGGATTGACCAAAGCACGGGTGCTTCCTGTTTTAGTTTCTGCCTATAGGAGGGAAGCAACAAGATGGAGTCATGGTCAGATTTGCCAAAAGGAGGGCGGGGGAGGGTCTTGTATGCATCGCGGAAGTTAGAGTAGCAATGGTTGAGCGTGTTACTCGCTCTTGTACAGCAATCGATATGCTGATAGAATTTAGGTTGCCTTGTTCTCAAATTAGCTTTGTTAAAATCCCCATCTACAATAAAGGCAGCCTCGGGATATATGGTTTTCAGTTTGCATGAAGTCCAGTGAAGTTCCTTGATGGCTGTCTTGGCATCCGCTTGCGGGGGGGGATATACACGGCTGTGACGATGACCAAGGAGAGTTCTTGGGAGATAATACCGTCGGCATTTGATTGTGAGGAATTCTAGGTCAGGTGAACAAAAGGACTTGAGTTCCTGTATGTTGTTACAATTACACCATGAGTCGTTAACCTGTTTAGGATAGGGGGCAGTATTTTCACGGCCGGATAAAAAACTTACCCGATTTAATCTGGTTATTACTCCTGCCCAGAAACTAGAATATGCATATAATTGTTTGATTTGAATAGAAAATA
The DNA here is from genome assembly GCF_901001165.1 of Salmo trutta. Lineage (NCBI taxonomy): Eukaryota > Metazoa > Chordata > Actinopteri > Salmoniformes > Salmonidae > Salmo > Salmo trutta. The sequence continues at coordinate 30,093,202 of NC_042973.1, read as the reverse complement.
CCCTAAAGTTTCTAAAACTGTTTGAATGGTGTCTGTGAGTATAACAGAACTCATATGGCAGGCCAAAACCTGAGAAGATTCCATACAGGAAGTGCCCTCTCTGACCATTTCTTGGCCTTCTATAGCCTCTTTATCGAAAATAGAGGATCTCTGCTGTAACGTGACATTTTCTAAGGCTCCCATAGGCTCTCAGAAGGCACCAGAACGGGAAATGATGACTCTGCAGTCCCTGGGCGAAAAACAGTAGGGCTTTTGGAAAGTGGTCGTTCTGAGAACAATGACACGGGCGTGCGCGTGAAGACTCCATTTTCTATTTTCAGTGTTTGAATGAAAACAAGGTCTCCCGGTCAAAATATTATCGCTATTTTACGAGAAAAATTGCAAAAAAATTGATTTTAAACAGCGTTTGACATGCTTCGAAGTACAGTAATGGAATATTTTGAATTTTTTTGTCACGATATGCGCCGGCGCGTCACCCTTCGGATAGTGTCTTGAACGCAAGAACAAAACGCAGCTATTTGGATATAACTATGGATTATTTGGAACCAAAACAACATTGGGTGTTGAAGTAGAAGTCCTGGGAGTGCATTCTGACGAAGAACAGCAAAGGTAATCCAATTTTTCTTATAGTAAATCTGAGTTTGGTGAGTGCCAAACTTGGTGGGTGTCAAAATAGCCAGCCATGATGGCCGGGCTATCTACTCAAATATTGCAAAATGTGCTTTCACCGTAAAGCTATTTTAAAATCGGACACCGCGATTGCATAAAGGAGTTCTGTATCTATAATTCTTAAAATAATTGTTTTTTGTGAACGTTTATCGTGAGTAATTTAGTAAATTCACCGGAAGTTTTCGGTGGGTATGCTAGTTCTGAACGTCACATGCTAATGTAAAAAGCTGTTTTTTGATATAAATATGAACTTGATTGAACAAAACATGCATGTATTGTATAAATGATCAAACGGTAAAACTGCGCATGCTCAGAAGTGCCTTGTGTTAGGGGTTGACAGTCATTGGTGTTGACCAACTTCAGGTTTTCATCCATTCCAAATTCAAGTTAGGCATTCTGTACAGGTGAATGGTGGCATACGATGAATCACCAACTCCTAGGAGTGTCATCTGATGAAGATCATCAAAGGTTAGTGGTGCATTTAGCTGTGGTTTTGGTTTTTGTGACATTATATGCTAGCTTGAAAAATGGGTGTGTGATTATTTCTGGCTGGGTACTCTCCTGACATAATCTAATGTTTTGCTTTCGTTGTAAAGCCTTTTTGAAATCGGACAATGTGGTTAGATAAAGGAGAGTCTTGTCTTTAAAATGGTGTAAAATAGTCATATGTTTGAAAAATTGAAGTTTTGGGATTTTTGAGGAGTTTGTAATTCGCGCCACGCTCTATCATTGGATATTGGCGAGGCGTTCCGCTAGTGGCACATCTAGATGTAAGAGGTTATTAATCATGAAACATACACCCCCACCCTTCTTCATACCGGAGAGAGCTTTATTCCTGTCGGCGCGATGCACTGAAAATCCCGTTGGCTGTATGGACCCCGAGAGCATGTCCCCAGCTAGCCATGTCTCCGTGAACCAGAGTATGTTACAGAGTATGTTCGTCTACTTTGTTAACTAGGGACTGGACATTAGCGAGTAATATGCTTGGAAGCGGTGGATGGTGTGTGCGCATCCAAAGCCTCCCTAGAAGACCGTTCCAGCACCCTCTCCTCTGGCGGCGTTGTTTTGGATCGGCCTCTGGAATCAGTTCAAATGCCCTGGGAGGTACAGACAAAGGATCCGCTTTGGGAAAGTCGTATTCCTGGTCGTAGTGCTGGTAAGTTGACGTCTCTCTGATATCCAATAGTTCTTCCCGTTTGTATGTAATAACACTTAAGGTTTTCTGGGCTAACGATGTAAGAAATAATACATTAAAAAAACAAAATACTGTACAGTTTCCTAAGGACTAGAAGCGAAGCTGCTATCTCAAGATTGGTCTCTTTTATAGGCCTAGTTTAGTCCATTCATATACACAAACTATGTATTTATTGAACCTTTATTTAACTAACCAAGTCAGTTAAGAACAAATTCTTATTTACAATGACGGCCTACATCGGCCAAACCCGGACAACGCTTGGCCAATTGTGCGCCGCCCTATGGGACTCCCAATCACGGCCAGTTGTGATAGTCTGGATTCGAACCCGGGTGTCTGTAGTGACACCTCTAGCACTGAGATGCAGTGCCTTAGACCGCTGTGCCACTCAGGAGCTACCTTTAGCACAGGGGTTTAAACTGAGTCAGGGTCTCAACTTACTGTTGCAAGTTCAAATGGTAGAATACACAAGGTGCAATTTAGAAATTTTGTTGTACATCAGCAGTTTCTCTCTTATGTCAGTCACTGATAGTGAGTCAATTAGCCCCAGTCAGCTAACATTTTTTAGATTGTTAAGTTAGCTGTACACTAAACTAGCTGTACAACAAACTATCTAAACTTGTAACCATGGTCTAAATACGGATTTTGTTAGTCAGTCTCACTCAGATTTCATATAAAAAAACTGCAAAAATACCTCTAAACCTTATGGCAATGTGTAGAATTGCAGAAAATTTGCTTTAAAACACCAAATTGTCCTCTGCAAAATGAGTAGACTTGCATGAAATTTGTTATCAAGTGCAAAATCTTCTCTCTGCCACATGGCAAGATGTGTACAATTGCAGCAAATAACTTTCTTTAAAACTACAACACTTTCTCTACACTCCATGGCAAAATGTGTAGAATTGCATGAAATTAACATTTCTCTCCACTGTCAAGAGGGGGGCCACTAAAATGTTTTACTCTCAATGTGGGGGGGTTGTGGATGTGGGTACGCAGACCCGTGAGCATCTGGGGCCCCTCATGATGAGTTGCCCATCCCTGCTTTATTCATGAAGGTGTCTTCTGGGGGAGTTTTGTTAAGGGCTCTGATGCACTTTCTGAATGTTAACATGCATTGCTTGCGGTACAGTTATGGAAACATAAGGACCAATTTTTCATCAGTGAGAAATAATTTTCAAAAAACAAAAGGTTAAACACCTTTTTTGGGGGTTAGTGTTCACACACGGCCATATCTACACGTTACAGCGCTTGTTTACGGAAGATAAAGGTGATCACTTATGCTAATTAGCTATCTAGTGTGCTCGAACACCTGTGTGTAAGCGAACTGGAAAGGAAGTGTAGTTTGTCGGCTGGAGGCATACAGCCGTATGTGCCTGCAGGTAAGTATATATTTTTTATTTGAATGATTCTTGCTGATATACATGTTTCTAAACCCGTATCGCAAGTGATGATTATTGACGTTTCTAAACGTTAAGCGGTGCTTGTAGCAGAGAACCCTTAGGATAAGGCAGAATGCCCTGTTAATGCCTTGGGTTCTCATATCCTCTCAGGGACCATCAGACTCAGAGAGGCTGTACTCATTCAAACATTTTATTTGATATGCTTTTTTTTTGTGGTATTAATACTTTTCTCCCCCCCAATCATACAGGCAGCAGCAGGGATTTTGTGCTATGTTGGAGCCTATGTGTTCATCACATATGATGACTACGACCACTTCTTTGAAGATGTGTACACCCTTATCCCTGCTGTGACCATAATTGCAGTAGGAGGCCTCCTTTTCATCATCGGTCTTATTGGATGTTGTGCCACAATACGAGAAAGCCGCTACGGGCTTGCAGCGGTCAGTGAATGTTTTCTTATCACCTACTACTACAACGTTCAACTTGGGCTCAGATATCGTATCCCTCTGTTGGCCAGATGACTGATTACTAAATGCATAGCCCAGTTCAGGCTACAGAGATAAGAGTTCATATTGTTTTATATCATGTTGGATAATCCTTAATTACAGTTTATTGATTTAAATGTGCCTCTTATGAATGCCAAGCACCCATTTTATTTTCAGGAGTTTCTTCTATGTTTAATTATTCCTCTTCTCCCCACAGTTTGTCGTCCTTCTCCTGCTGGTGTTTGTGACGGAAGTGGCTGTGGTGGTTTTTGGTTATATTTACAGATCAAAGGTGTGTAAAACCCTATTCTCATGGGACTAGTTTAACTGGGAGAGATGGTTCTGTAATTATGTGTACGAGCACAAATCACATCCATTATTTAAGTCCCCCATCCGACTCTGCCATGTTGGTCATTTTTACATAGCAGGAGAGTAATAATATCTAAAACCTACTGTTTTTCGACCAACTCCAAGGTCCTCTGAAAATACTAGTCACGTGTGTATCGACATCCCTGTTTTGAGAGAAATGTATTGAGTTTGACAGGTGTTGCTCGTGGTTTGAGCAAGAAAACAATAACTGATTAGATAAATTGATGCTTAAAACGAAATGCTGCGCATTGCCGATATATTTAGGACCTACTGTATCAACTTTCACAGTGAATGCTTTTGTTTATATGTTTTGTGCCAAAGAATTGAACATCACCAAATGTGTCAGTAAAAAAAATATTGCTCCTATTTAATGCAACCCTTGCTGTTAATAGAGCACAAAGCAGCATTATAACTGAGCAAACTTTTGGCAATGACAAGTTCACTTTCTCATCCGTAGCCTAAAAGCGCATCTCAAGTGTGTGCTCTTTAGCTCCCATCTGCAGGCTGGGGGGCATTTATGATGTCTACTGCAGATCGATAAAATAATGATTATGATCACACTACCTCAATTTAAGTATTTTGGCGACACTTATACCAAAAATGATGTGGTAGCCAAGCTCAGTGTAGCCTTATCACCTGGACATGTTGACTTATCTTCAAGCCTAGACTAAACACCTCCAGAATTAAAGAATTACAGGCATCTGTTTGGAAAAAACAAATCCCGTCCGATTCTTCCTCTGGAATAACGGATATTCTGATGTAATAATTGCATAACCAACATTCTCTAGTAAAACTAATTCCATTTGAATAGGGCTTAAGTAAAGTACATATAAATCAAGGTTACAGTATGTTTGTGCAATAAAGATTTTGTTCAGGATACCAATTCTCTGGATATGTTCCCAATGGGGGAAAATAATTCTACCAGCCACAATATTACAGCTGTGGCTGCTTTGTGTGATGTTTTGTTGTCTCTACCTTCGTGCTGTTTTCTGTGCCCAATAATGTTTGTACCATGTTTTGTGCTGCTACCATGTTGCTGCCTTGCTATGTTGTTGTCCTAGGTTTCTCTTTATGTTGTGTTGTCTCTCTTGTTGTGATGTGTGTTTTGTCCTATATATTGTATTTTTTTATCCCAGGTCCCTGTCCCCGCAGGAGGCCTTTTGCCTTTTGGTAGGCCATCATTGTAAATAAGAATTTGTTCTTAACTGACTTGCCTAGTTAAATAAAGGTTAAATACAAAAATGTAAAATTTAAATGAAAAAATATTACCCATTTTCTCCATGGAAAACATGGTAGCCGCTATATCTTTTTCTATTTAGACTACATGTTTGGAGATTTGTTTTTCCATGACAGGAAAAGTGCTATCCAAAGTATAGTGATTGATATTCATTAGAAAAGCATCGAGGTTGTGTAAGATGGGACCTATTAAGCACAGTTACCTGTTTGTTTACAGGTTGAAGATGAGGTCAATCACTCCATCCAGAAGGTGTACAATGAGTACAATGGCACCAACACAGATGCTCCGAGCCGTGCCATTGACTACGTGCAAAGACAGGTGATAGCATGTTAGCATGGAACTTGAGCAATTCATGCATTGTGTAACAGTTTTAAAGTAATTTAAAGCTGTATTGAATTGACCTAGTATTGACCATCACCATTTTGTCATGCCTGCAGCTCCACTGTTGTGGGATTCACAATTACTCCGACTGGAGGAACACGCGCTGGTTTAATGAGTCTCGAAACAACAGTATACCAGTGAGCTGCTGCAAACCTAACGTCAGCAACTGTACAGGCTCTCTAGCCCATCCTGGAGACCTCTATCCAGAGGTAAGAGATCCAAAACGTACCTATGCTTTTCTTGCATGCATAATATACAAATTGATTCTCTTACACAATGTATTGTTTTTGTGTCTCCAGGGTTGTGAAGCCCTTGTTGTGAAGAAACTAAAGGAGATTATTATGTATGTCATCTGGGCTGCACTGACGTTCGCTGCAATTCAGGTAAAATAAAACTTCCATCAGCTCTCTTTCATTCAACTAATGGGGGGGATGCTTGTGCCCATGGAAGCTGCTCAGCCAAGGCGGAGAAAATAGGATTCTGCTCTATTTTTCAAGCGGCGCCGGAGTTGTTGACCAATCACAGTAGAAAACCTAGCCTACATGGTGATACGTCAGCACGTACGTCCAACAGTAGGACCAGCTAACTTGCCCACTCCAGCTAGCTGGCTAACTATCAGTTTGCAGAGTCACGTTTAACAACAACAACAAAAAACGGTGTTTTGGCGCGTTCTAGCATGCATTTGCATATTTCCATTAAATAATGCCTACTTTGTGAAGTGCGTGTGTGCAATAACTCAATTTGCCTTTGCTCACCTAAACAACCCTTTTTTTTAAACTTCGGTATAGTCTACAAAACTTTATCCACTCTGTTTAACAGATTCTAGTTTTGGGAACAGAAAACTGTATTGAGATGAAATGTTTAATCGATGAGAAAATTAGCAGAATGTCGGCCAAAATCCATCTTGTTCCATCTTCTCCCACTGCCGGCCATTGGGCTTCCTCTCACTACCATATTTGGTTGTGGAAACGCCATGCTTCACATGTATACATCCGGTGAAATATCTGTCTTATTGTTCTATTTGTGCTGTTGCCCTAGTGTGTGAAGGCACTAGCCGCTTTGAGTAGAGGGACAAGTGGGATACTCTGCGGGGTACTCAGTTATTTTCCGCTGGCTATCTGAAAAGCACTTATGGTATGAGTCATGAAATTATTCAGTATGGCGGCTGAGTGGGCCTGGGGTATGCCCTTATTATGTTAACCCCCTTGCCACACTCCAGCAAGCCTCAAGGAACAGGGACGGGGCCCTTACGGGACTGTTACATTTTTCATAGACGGGTTGGTTGTTTAGCAACAAAACTGACGCGTGCGCAACTATGGGGCAAATCAGACTGGGTTAGCTTAGATTGTTAACATGTAAACTATATTTCGTCTCCAATGATTATTAATTACATTTGCACAATGAGCACTTGTCTCTCAAATACATTGTTACAATTGTCTGGTTAGCTAGCAAGCTAATTTTAGCCATACTAGCATTGACATGAAATCAGTCAACACCTCAAAACAAGACATGGTATCAAGAACAAGATGGAACTAGCTGAAATGAGTCACTTATGATTCCCCACATGGCAGTTTCTTGTCATTGTTGGCAGTTTCTTGTCATTGTTGGTAGGCTATCTGGCCATCTAGAATCAAAACAACTCATGGACTTCTGTCCCATTGAAGCATGCTTATCGTTTTCGTGACATTGTCAGCTAACCCATCAATAGGGACAGGGGAAAATCTAGGAATTCAAGGTGATCTCAAACTAGGCTAAATAGAGGCTTAAGATAAAATGGTGTCCCCAGCCAATTTATCTTGACTTGATGGATATATTAGTTACTTGGATTTGTTAAAAATTTGCATAATCAGATTCTAGAGTCTGTGGGAAATTGAGTCGGTGGATTGAGACGGCATGTTATTTGCTAGATTTACCCCTTTTCCATTCCTTTCATTTGACCTCAATGAGGGAGAGCTGCGTTAAAGCTCTCATTCATCACTTGATTTGTTTTTCTCATCAAAATTACTGGACAGCAGAAGGTCCTAGTCTACATTTAAATTGCTGTTTATCAATGTCCTGTAGTTTCTTCCTTTTATAATGTCACCTCTGCATTTCATCATTAGATTATCTTATTCTATGGGCTGGTGAGGCATCTGTGTGCATGTGAATCGGCTGGTTTGCAGTAATTCTAGATACTTTTGACCCAGATTCTTCTCTGTTTGCTGCTGATGTAGTAGTTTTGTGTCCTTGCTCAGCCTTTCCTGGGAGACTAGTTAGCCTAGCGTCCAGGTCAGAGGTTGACAGGCGACCTCGTCAGGAAGGTATGGAGGATGACATGGATGACACTACATTTTAACCCCTGCTGTTTTCCTCTCCTAGGTATTTGGGATGCTGTGTGCCTTTGTTGTGCTGTGCCGGAGGAGCCGTGACCCTGCCTACGAACTTCTCATGACGGGGGGAACCTACGCATAAGAAGGACCCTACACTCACACACCATACCCCCCACACACACACACCTAGGCTTGTGGCTTTGTCAGTGGAGAGTGGTTCACTGGCTTGCCCATGTTCAGGTTTCCTCTACTGTAAGTTGAAAGCTCCTCACACACAGTGGCTCATACTCCACAATGGTGAAGTGGTGAAAAACCTATTTATTTACATGCTATGTAAGTTGGTGTTTTGTTTTAGGTGTCTTATTAAAAATGCTACAAGCCAAATTCTAAAATGGCGATTTAAACACTTTTTTTTTGTTGTTTAATTTGTTGCTCTGACTACTTACCCCTCGTTGTTTGAGGTAGACAAGGATGTGAATGATGGACCTACTGTACGGAATATGTGGACTGAATACTTTCCTCATGTCTGTTTGCACAGTGTATGGCTTTGGAATATTTTATAAATATTTTAATCTATCATGTAAATAACTGAGTTGAAGATTTCCTTGTATGAGGTTACCTTGTGCTACTGCTTTGTTTGTCCAGACCTCACCCTTCACCAGCACCATTCTGTTTCTGATGAGGAGCAGTGGAACTATAGACCGTAGATGAATCAAAGGCACTGGATCGACCCACCAGGAATGAGCAGTAACCAAAGTGCATTCAATTAACTGATCTGCTTTGTAAGAATGTGGGCATTTGATTCAGTGCATAAAACAGGCTTATTTAGGAATAATCCACATGCACTGTTACTGAGCTTTTCTGTTGTACTTTGTGTGGAGTTGAGCACACTATGTAGGCCTAGTTTTAAAATAGATTTTCAAAAGATTTTAGCCATGTACAGAAACGTAAACCAGAGATGAATGGGGTGAAACTAACAAGGAAATAAACTGTATATTCCCTCCAGAATATTGTCTGTTTTTGTTTCTCTATCACAAAAATATGCTCAAGTTTCTCTGCACACACGCAAGACCATAGCCATGCCTGGACATTAGAGCTGTGTGGTTTTCTCCACAAAGTTTCAACCATTTCTAACATGTAGCTAACGCCTCATGTTTCCAGTTCTAAGGGTTGATTTCTCTTCCAAGCCTTTATGCACTCTTGGTCAAAAGGGGTGTTCCGTTGTGCTGACAAGCTCTCTGACCTCATTCGGGGCATGGCTACTTAATCGTTTTTGATATCCCTTTCACATTATCTCATTAGAAAATGTGATTTTAGTTATCTTAACACATGCCTTAATCACTTGTCATATTATATGCTCAATGTATCAGATGAAACCTCATACCTGTAATAGCCATACTTTCCAAGTTACAGTATTTCCTCCATAAGATTTTTAAATACATCACAAAATAATCAACCATATGATATGAGTTTTCCATATCTCGCCACTGACCATTCCCCACATTCTTTGTTAGAATTATTGTTCCATTATTCACTTTCTGGACGTTAGTCTCGAGACAAAGGGACATTCCTTTAGCCAATACTGGAGGGTAGAGAGTCCTCTCCTGCTTAATTTACGATTGGGTGTGGAGGTGTCAAAACCGGCCTAGTGGCCCCCGCCCCCCCTTTGCGGGTGGGAGAGGGTCTGGTTATTGTCAGCCATTGCCAAGCTGATCTGACCCATTGTGATCCTCACAGGACAGTCATGACACAGTCTTGAGTCACAAATGGACAGCTGCTTGCGGGGTTTTCAAAAATAAAGCCTATAAGGTTGAGTTACTGTAGAGGTCACATTGTGTTAGTAGGCCAAATTGTGACCCAAAGAACTATACAGAGCAAAAATATAAACCCAACATGTAAAGTGTTGGTCTCATGAGCTGAAATAAAATATCCCAGAAATGTTCCATAAGCTTATTTCTCTCAAATTTTGTGCACAATTTTGTTAGGGAGCATTTTTCCTTTAATAAGATAATCCATCCATCTGACAGGTGTGGCATATCAAGAAGCTGATTAAACAGCATGACTATTACACAGGTGCAACTTGTGCTGGGGACAATAAAAGGCCACTCTAAAATGTGCAGTTTTGTCACAGAACACAATGCCACAGATGTCTCAAGTTTTGGCAGAACATACAATTGGCATGCTGATTGTAGTAATGTCCACCAGAGCTATTGCCAGATAATTTAATGTTAATTTCTCTACCATAAGCCACCTCCAACTCGTTTTAGAGAATTTGGCAGCACGTCCAACCGGCCCCACAACTGCAGACCACATGTAACCACGCCAGTCCAGGACCTCCACATCTGGCTTCGTCACCTGCAGGATCGTCTGGGACCAGCCACCCAGACAGCTGATGAAACAAGTATTTCTGTCCGTAATAAAGCCCTTTTGTGGGTGAAAAACTCATTCTGATTGGCTCCCAGGCCCACCCATGGCTGCGCCCCTACCCAGTCATGAAATCCATAGATTAGGGCCTAATGACTTTATTTTAATTGGCTGATTTCCTTATATGAACTGTAAAATCATTGAAATTGTTGCATGTTGCGTGTTTAATTTTGTTCAGTATACATAATAGAGCATAGATTACTTGTGTGAGTGTAACCTCTGAAATACACATCTCTTATAGGTATTTAGGTATTTTATCAAAAATGGAGTCAGTCAAACAAGCCTGACTAACCCTTGCAAAGAAAACTGACATCTTAATTTGCTAGTTATTGCTGTCATCATCCCAACATTTCTAAATATTTATGTAAACATGTCCAAAGCTAGATTCCTTTACTTCATAAATACATTTAAAATGGTCAAAGTCGAATAGTATCCCTAATGGCCTAAACTCACCAAAGGCGAGCGTGCAAGATTTATTTTAGAATGCATTGTTTTGAATTGTAATGACCCAACTGAAGCTGGGCGGGCAGGTTGGCCACTTTGATGCCTCGCTCAATTAAAACGTGTTTCTTTTTTTGCGATTTATCGCTGGCGCTGTAGTCACACAAAACAATAAAAATGTCATTATTCACTTTTATTTAATCTCATTTGACTTGGAAGAGGTAGCTAAGGGTTGAGGCTTTACCATAGGCTACATGCTAAATTAGACCAATTCTTCCACTTATGGAAACAACAGCGCTATCAGAAAAGATGATTGGAGATATGGACTATTCTGCTAGCATACAGTCAGTGCTCTGCTTGTCTGGTCTTTTCCTCCCGCCTCCCTCTGCTTGCTCTGCCTGCCTTCATCTGGGGAATTTTTCGCTTAAAGGGATACTTCAGGATTTTGGCAATGAGGCCCTTTATCTACTTCTCCAGAGTCAGATGAACCAGTGGATACCATTTTTATGTCTCTGTGTCTAGTATGAAGGACGTTAGAGGTAGTTTTGCGAGCCAACGCTAATTAGCGTTAGCGCAATGACTGGAACTCTATGGGTATCTGCTAGCATTCTAGTAGAAAGAGATGTTAGAAATATCGCCCTACATTCATCTAAGCCAGGGGCTGCATTGACAATTGATTATACTTCCTCACTGTCAAAATTGGCAAAAAATACTCCTCTATCCATCGTTTTTGGAATGTTCAATGCTCCCTGACTGGCTAGCTTTCATTTCTGTGATTTTTTTATGTGCTGGACACAGTCAAGAAACTCTATGACCACCACCGTCTCCCCATTATAATTTCTACTCAGTTTCAATTTAGTTTTAGTATTTTTTAAGTTTATCGAGTTTGTTTTCCAGCCACCAAAACTCAAGACACTCAAGACCACATGTGGACCGGATTAGACCGCCTCGCGGGCCGGATTCAGCCCGCAGGTCATTTGTTTGACACCCCTGATCTAAGCCATTGTATTTTGGACAGTTAGCATGTGGACAGTTTATTAGTTGCTCAAACACTCAAAGTGTTATTCAATACTATAGCATATTAATAGGTCAGTGACTACCCACTGGGAAAAACACTGGTTGAATCAAAGTTGTTTCCAAATCATTTCAACAACAAAAATGATATGCGATGACATTGAATCAACGTGGAAAACTGATTGGATTTGCAAAAAGTCATCAACGTAAGGGAATTTTTTATTTGAACCTTAATCCAATGACAGTGACATTTTTTTGTTGATTTCACTTTGAATTCACCTTAGTTGACAACTCAACCAAATGTAAAAACTAGAGTGCTTTATTTTGCAGCTGTCCTGGCTACAGTAGGATTGTTCAACAACACAAACTGTAGTGCCTGTTGACTTGAGAGGAAAGTAAAACAGCTAAGTGCACATCTTTTTCCATCTTGACAACAAATAAGTTAATAATCTCCATCATTAGATAAAGTCATGGTCTCAGGTCAGTGAGGTCACTCAACAACACATACAGTATAGCCAAGACTGAGCTAACATTATCAGCACTGTTAGGCTTAGAGGAAATAGTCAAACTAAGACATATGCGGGGTAGGGCTATGCTATGGGCCTTCCAGCCTTACTACTTGTGCCAAGAGGAGCTCATTATTTGGCCAGATAGGATCCAGGGACCAGTCCTGACAGGCCGTTCCTCTCCACAGTCCACCAGCCATCCACACCCTGCTCAATGACCACCACCATCTCCCCTGCAGACATGGACAGCTCACCCGCACTCTAGAGACAGTAAGGACAAATTAGGTTTAGTTGTGGTTCAAATGTCACAGAAATGTGAATCCACTCATTCTTAGTGTAGGCCTAGATGTTGAATGCGGGCATTTAGGGTGTCAGAGCATTCTGACCTGAGCCTCATAGTCATATAGCGCCTGGTACTCCTCTCTGCTCTCTGAGATGGTTGGCTCCACTGGCTGAAATCCAGGAATGGAGGCGTACACTTCATCTGATGTGTCGGCTAAGGATTACACATGAAGTAGTTGAGGCAAGCAGTTATTGGGTCAAACCACTGGCAGTTTGAAACCTCAGTACCACAGCTATTGACTGAACTAAAATAGTAAGCCCATGTAATGTAGTGTGATGTGATATAGTGTCAGACCCTGCTTAATATTGTGGCAACAGCTACTTTTGCGTCAAGGGACATTTCACGGATGTTTGTGGGGACATCAGGTGGATGTTTGTGCCCCCTGGTGGTCATGTAAATAGATGTAAAACCTGCATGATCAGGTTATGGGCTATTACTGTATGTTTTCACATTATGATTGGAACAAGATCAACACAATGCATTGTTATGGGGAGAAATAAAAAGAGAACATACATAGTTATCCTCTCCATCTCAAATGTATTTTTACCTGAGAAGTAACAATATAATGACTGTGAAAAAACATTATCTCTCCCCGTCCACAAAAGGTTTCTATTGGTACCACACTTATTTACAGTAATTGTAGCAGCATACAAACCAGTAGGTGGGGCTAATGGCTGTGAACAGTCATTGACGTTAATTTTGGAGCCAGCCGAGGAGTTGCCTTGCAAAAGGTTTGAAAACCTAAAAGTAATTAAACAGAGTTTACTTTGCTTCACATTGTAAACATGCTGTTTTGATGGTTACATGAGTTGAAATGTGCATTCTTGTAGTGCAAAAACAAATTTTAGTATCTCTAACCTCTTCATAACTCCTCCTACAAAGCGGGCACTGCCATTGGTGTCTGTCGAGGGCTCCCTCTCATAGTAGTTCTCAAACACAATGTGAGCTGGGGAGAAACCACAGGCATTCAGCAAAGCAAACTCACCCAAGGCCTAAGTAAAGAGTGTATCACAGAGACATGGCTGCACTGCAAAGTTCAAACAAAGGATGAACATATTTCTCAATGAGGCCACATATTTTCATCAATATTTTACTATGATGACATTTAAAGAGTTAATATTGAAATGTTCAGACCTGGAACATATTCATGTGCACAAACCAGGAAACAGGACAGGTGGTGTATTCTACCTACCTGGTGGACTTGAGCCAGTGCTTTTCATCTCAACAAAGCAGTTGATGTCTACCGTGATGTCACACAGTTCTAGAGTTTTCCTCACATCCTCATAACACTGAAAGTACATTTTGGGCACGGCTCAAACACATTCAGTATTTTCTTTATTCATCATTACTAATCAGCCTTACTGAGTAGTCTTATAGCTACTATATGATACAGTTGAGACAAATTCTATATTTGTCTTACACACTGGTACACATGGTACCATGCTTTAAAATGCTCACTAATGCTACTACTGATATTGTGGATTACAGTATGGCTTGGTAAGACAAAACAAACTTGACTAACCTCATCATCTTTGACACATTGCATTGAGAATTGGTTACAGTGGACCCAGATGGCATTCCTTAGGATGTTGATACGATCTCCCTCCTGCTGCTGAAAGACCTGCAAAACAATCCTCCATTGTACAAAATATCTATAGAGAATGCTATATCCCATATCTATATCCCATTTTTACAACAATCTGTGGACCATCAGCTGGTCTGGCAGAAAATATTTACGTAATTTAAGAAAAGTTTGTCTGATCATACTGTACAATCCAACTTGCATTCATTGCAATGACATTAGAATATGCCTCAATGTACCTCACATGTGCTCTCGTGTGTGGTTTCCCATTCTTGGCGAATCTTGTCTAGCTGTTCAATGTTTGACATATATTGTTTTTCTGAGGACAAAGAGGCAAAGGTGGTATTCAGATAATACACAGTTATTGACTCTGAATCATTTTTGAAGATTCATTGGATCCTCAGTCACAGTAGAGGGACAATATACACTAAGTGTGAAAAACATTAAGAACACCTGCTCTTTCCATGACATAGACGGACCAGGTAAATCCAGGTGAAAGCTATGATCCCTTATTGATGTCACTTGTTAAATCCACTTCAATCAGTGTAGATGAAGGGGAGGAGACAGGTTAAAGAAGGATTTTTAAGCCTGGAGACAATTGAGACATGGATTGTGTACATGTGCCATTCAGAGGGTGAATGGGCAAGACAAAGTATTTAAGTGCCTTGGAACGACATATGGTAGTAGGTGTCAGTTGCACCAGTTTGTGCCAAGAACTGCAACTCTGCTGGGTTTTTCACGCTCAACAGTTTCCAGCCAACTTGGACATCCAGCTAACTTGACACAACTGTGGGACGCATTGGAGTCAACATGGGCCAACATCCCTGTGGAATGCTTTCGACACCATTCGTCGAGTCCATGCCCCGACGAATTGAGGCTGTTCTGACAGCCAAAAGAAAACACCTTCTTAATAACTCAATATTTGGAAGGTGTTCTTAATGTTTTGTACACTCAGTGTATATGGCCTTTGAAAATATAATATGCAAATTGGATGCAAATTCTAAGATTACTTAATGAAAGAGGAACTGAAACTGATTTTTTTTTTATTTTAACAGTTCATTTCTGGTAAACCTCAGCATTATGGTGATGAAAGGGACACAAAAACAAATTGTCAAATCATGCTATGGCTTTTCAGCAGTCTTGATTTCAAGTCATGGACTGCCTTTATTTGGAGTACAACAACAGGAAAAGATAGGAGCTCAATAGCCTAATATCGCTTACCTGCCTCTCCTGCTGCCTCTCTGCACTGCTTAGACTTGTTGTGCATCTGCAAACAAACAGGGAAGTTACTGTCACTGACAGGAAACTAATACATAAATGTCAGTACTAAAGAGTACGGAAATTATCTCCCAATTACATAATGAGAAATAATTAAGTTATTTTTTCAAGATAAACCGCCTCTACCCTCTGTTCTACTGGTGAATGTACGATCACTGGAGAACAAATTGGATAAGCTCCGTTCCAGACTATTCTATCAACGGGACCTAATGAACAGTATTATCCTATGCTTCACGGAGTCATGGCTCAAGAGTCATAAACTCAAGGGCGGGGGTGTGTCTCTTTGTTAACAACAGCTTGTGCGCAATCTCTAATATTAAGAAAGTCTCGAGGTTCTGCTCGCCTGATAAACTGTAGACCACACTATTTACCAAGAGAGACAATCTATATTTTTGTAGCTGTCTATTTACCACCACAAACCGATGCTGGCACTAAGACATAACGAGCTATACAGGGCCATAAGCCAACAAGAAAATGCTCATCCAGAGGCATCACTCCTCGTGGCTGGTGATTTTAATGCAGGAAAACTGAAATCCGTTTTACCTCATTTCAACCAGCTTGTCACCTGTGCATCTAGAGGGGGAAAAAACTCTATGTCACCTTTACTCCACACACAGAGGAGCATACAAAGCTCTCCTTCACCCTTCAATTGGCAAATCTGACCATAACTCTATCCTCCTGACTCCTGCTTACAAGCAAAAACTCAAACAGGAAGTACCAGTGACACGCTCAATTAGGAAGTGGTCCGATGAAGCGGTTGTTAAGCTACAGGACTGTTTATGTTCCGGGATTCATCCGATGGCATTGAGGAGTTTACCACATCAGTCACCGGCTTCATTAATAAGTGCATCAACAACGTCGCCCCACAGTGACCAAACGTACATATCCCAACCAGAAGCCATGGATTACAGGCAGCATCCACACTGAGCTAAAGGATAAAACTTCCGCTTTCAAGGAGCGGGACACTAACCCGGACGCTTATAAGAAGTCCCGCTACGTCCTCCGATGAACCATCAAACAGGCAAAGCATCAATACAGGACTAAGATCGAATCCTTGTACACCGGCTCATGCACTCGTCGGATGTGGCAGGGCTTGCAAACTATCATGGATTACATAGGGAAACCCAGCTAACAGCTGCCCAGTGACACGAGCCTACCAGAAGAGTTAAATGCCTTCTATGCTCACTTCGAGGCAAGCAACACTGAACCATGTGTGAGCCAGACGGATTACCAGGACGCATACTCAGAGCATGCACAGAGCAGCTGGCAAGTGTCTTCACTGACATTTTCAACCTCTCCCTGACCCAGTCTGTAATACCTACAGTACATGTTTCAAGCAGAGCACCATAGTCCCTGTGGCCAAGAACGCCAAGGTAAATGACTATCGCCCCGTAGCACTCACACCTGTAGCCATGAAATGCTTTGAAAGGCTGGTCATGGCTCACATCAACACCATCATCACTTACCCCCTGGACCCACTCCAATTCGCATACTGCCCCAACAAATCCAGAGAGAACGCAATCTCGATTGCACTCCACACCTCCCTTTCCCACTTCTACAAAAGAAACACCTACGTGAGAATGCTGTTCATTGACTACAGCTCAACACCATAGATCCCTCGAAGCTCATCACTAAGCTAAGGTCCCTGGGACTGAACACCTCCCTCTGCAACTGGATCCCAGGTGGTCAGGGTAGGCAATAACACATACACCACGCTGACCCTCAACACGGGAGCCCCTCAGGGGTGCGTGCTTAGACAACAACCTCTCCCTCAACGTCAGTAAAACAAAGGGGCTGATGGGCCCATAGACTCTCAAAAAGTTCTACAATTGCACCATCGAGAGCATTTTGACTGGCTGCATCACCGGTTGGTATGGAAACTGCTTGGCATCCGACAGCAAGGCGATATAGTGGGTAGTGCGTACATCACTAGGGCTGAGCTCCAGGACCTCTATACCAGGCGGTATCAGAGGAAGGCCCAAAAAATTGTCAAAGACTCCAATGCACCACATCTGGAACTAACCGGATACATACTGACACGCACGCACGCACGCGCACACACACACACACACACACACACACACACACACACACACACACACACACACACACACACACCACATACGCTGCTGCTACTGTCTATTATCTATCCTGTTGGCTAGTCACTTTACCTCTACCTATACACTGAGTATACAAAACATTTGGAACATCTGCTCTTTCCATGACATAGACTGACTGGTTGAATCCAGGTGAAAGCTATGAAAACTTATAAATGTCACTTGTTAAATCCACTTCAATCAGTGTAGATGAAGGGGAGGAGACAGGTTAAAGAAGGATTTTTAAGCCTGGAGACAATTAAGACATGGATTGTGTACATGTGCCATTCAGAGGGTGAATGGGCAAAAGACAAAAGATATAGGTGCATGGTAGTATGAACTGAGGCAGTTTTGAGGGCAAAAGCGGTGGGTGCAACTCAATATTAGGAAGGTGTTCCTAATGTTTGGTATACTCAGTGCATGCAAAGTACATAGCTACCTCAATTACCTCGTACCCCTGCACATCAAATCAGTACTGGTACTCCCTCTTTAGCCATGTTATTTTCTACTCCCTATATATAGTCATGTTATTTGTCTTAACTCTGCATTGTTGGAAAAGGACCCGTAAGTAAGCATTTCATGGTTAGTCTACAAATGTTGTATACGAAGCATGTGACAAATAACATTTCATTTGAAATGGTAGAACAGTAATCAGAAATAACAGAATTTATATTTCATCACTCAGTTGAAGGGGATGGTGGCAGGAATCCCCATGAACATGGGTTTTGCTTTATGCCCCACACAGCAACAGTTCAGAATATGTTTACATTCACTCTATTATGAAAGCCAAACCATTCACTGCAATTCACATCTTCTGTTATTACTCCCACAATTCAAAACATATAGCCTACAGACTGACCTACAACTACTGTCTGTTACATTTTACACAAATACTCAGGGAGCACTGTGTTACGATTTCATACAATTTAATGGTATATTTCTAAGCCTGGTTCCCATTGTCAGTTAAGTATATGTGTTGTCCAGTGTGCATGGATAGAGTTTAGTGATTTACCCTTTCAGCCTGCTTGGGTGTGTTGGTGGCTGCACTGCTCATCCTCTCAGCAGCTTGCTCTGCCTCATCTGCCTCTCTGCATCTTTGGTCATAGGACCTTTTAGACTGGGAAAGGACACACAGAAAGGGAACTTGTTATCAAGTTTACAATACTACACAATGCACTTACCTCTAGGGCTGTAGCGGTGAACGTATTACCGCCACACCTGCGGTCACGAGTCATCAAGTCAGTCAAATTCCACGTGAGCCTTTAGTCATGGTAATTAGGCTTCTCCAAGCTCTGATGCTGCTGATGGTCATTAGTAGCCTACCAAACGTGCTAACTGCCTGGTACCCAGCACTTTATTGTCCCTCTAATCACTGCATCAATGCAAATATAATCGAAAATGTTATATATTTTTTTAATACATTCGCAAAAAAATGAAAACCTGTTTTCGCTTTGTTTTATGGGGTATTGTGTGTAGATTGCTTTTTATTTAATTTTTTAAATCCATTTTAAGTTAAGGCTGTAACTTAACAAAATGTGGAAAAAGTCAAGGGGTCTGAATACTTTCCGAAGGCACTGTAAACAGGGCATGAGTTTCAAGTTTTTGGAAGATAATTTTCACCATAAAAATGCACCTTTATAATAAAAGCATTGCATGCATAATTGCATTTGCGGTCACTTTTGATAATGGTGTTTTCCAGCAAATGGAACATTCATGCTTATAGCCTACTGCCGTGTGTGCATTGCTGCGCTTATAATGTGAAGAAAAAGCCTAATAGTTTATCAACATTTTAAGCTAAATGTTCAGATCTGTTGGGTCAGCCACATTGCATTTTTTTTATGCTAGTGATTGTATTAATTTGGGATCTATCGCATCCCACAATTGTCCCAGGCTATGTTCGGAATATTTATTTCTCGCACAGAATAGGTGAACTTTTGTACTATGGTGGATAGTAGATTGACATAGGCTAGTGCTTTTGCTGTTCGTTAGGCCTACTCATCTTGTTGGCTGACGAAAAGTAAATGTGGACAGTTCTTCCAATATCTTCAATATGCACCTCGGGAATTGGATAAGGACGCGCGTAGTTGCGTCACGGAAGTGTCTGTCTTCACTTGTAGCCTGTGAGATAGACCCGATCACGTGATGGAGAGCCATGTGAGTGAGAGGTGCTTCGGGGAGAAGGGCACAACGCAGCACTCGGGGCCCAAGGGCACAACGGCCACAAAAAGCATGGATTTTTTTTAGGGTGCATTACGGCCACATAAAGGGGATGCAGCTGTGAAATTCAAGGCATTATCAAGTGGTTGTCAAATTGTGAATGAGAGATTGATGAATTGTGTATATTCTGTGCAAACAACTAAGCAGAGCTCATGCCTTTCAAGCAACTTTTTTCAAATCATTATTTGAGTCGCATCATGCAGCCTTAAAATGTATTAAAAATCAAAACATATAGCCCAACATTTGTAGAACAACTAAAGTTACATTAATAACTCTAAATTAAGCATATAGGAGTACCCATTTCCTTGTTAACCACTCAACAAAAAATAGCAGCATGTGTGAACTCAAATCGTTTGGAGAAAATATACTTTCTATTTTATTCAGCTTTGTTAAATTGTTTTCTTCATACTATAAAATAATATAAAATAATGCATGCCACAGAATTCTAAGCAAATCTTGTCTGCTAAATGAACTAGTGTAGCCCACAGCCATTTGGCATAGCCAGATTAGGACCTAACATAAGGACAACTCAGAGTATGTTATTCTGTTCTCCTGAAATAGACTACATTTTCTTAATATCATACTTATTTAGACCTGTCTAAAATAATGAATTTATTGTGAAGGTGTAGGCTATATTACATGGATTTATTAGACTTTTTAAAATGTAGATGTTCCAAAATAAGGGTTAAATAAAATAAATAAAATAAAACGGTCAATTACCATGAGACTGACAGTTATTTGCTTGACAATCACCGGCAGACAAAATGTTGTGACCACCACAGCCCTACTCACCTCCAATTATTAGATTAAGACAGCTATTATTAATAGACACTTTTCATGAAGCTGCTGCCAGATAAGGAACAGAAAGTACAATCGAGAGCGAGAGATGCATGTGCAAGCAGGGAGACTAAAATAAAACAAATAGAGCAGGATTTCCTGAGCTGAGAGTTCTGTTTTAGAGGCGCTCCCTTGGCTTGCCACTGAATGGCCCTCTTTGTTTCCTTTCTTATCTGTATGCTCTTACTGGTGCAAACTATTATTCCGGAAAATTACAAATTCCCTTACCGGTATATAATTTCACTTGACAGAAAAACATTATGGTTTTCCTGAACCATACTAACTAAAGGACCTTTGAAAGTAACGCTAAAATAACCCTGACACATTGAGTTAAGCCCTACCTACCACAGACAAACTATACGGAATAGGGTTTCACGTCACACAAATGAGCATACAGATAAAGAAATTAAGAAGGGTTTTGGTAGGATCTGTGCTCACCTCCATTGTTTTCTTGTATAAAGACACCTTCATCTTCTGAACCTTGTCCATTACGCCTTCAAACTGAGACAGAGAAAAACATGCTGTGACTGATGCAAAAATAGCTGATCAATTACAGATCAATAGTGGATTCATCTCTTCTAACCACTGATCCTTTCTCTGTCCTTAAACAGCAAATGGTTAACATTTCAAATCAAAGTACATGATTTAATAGTACAACATACTCTATGTAGATATTCACCACCATGCACTAACAATAGATTGTCTTTAGGCCTTGTTTAGGTGAATGCTATTTATAGCATTAATGTGGTGAAAGCTAAAAATGTCAAACCAAAACCTTTTTTCTCTGCTCTTTCTGTCGATCCCTGAACTGTTCCATCCTCTTGACCTCTTCCTTTAACATCCCAGAGAGCTGTATGTGTAGGTTCCCAATGTTCTCAATTTCTACAAAACATGAAGTAACACAACATTACAAATCTGGGATGAAGTAGTGCTGATTACAGATGTTTCAACTCCATAGCTACAAGTAGATGATTAAAATTCTGTTCTACTTACGGACTTTGAGTTCATCAATGGATGCTCTCAAAGTGCTGTGAAAAGAACATAACTGTGAGAAAGTGCAAATACATTTATTTTACACAATACATTATCACACACACCTCTCTCTCTCTACTAAAACTTAGGGCATTTCGTTTCCATGAATCGTGAGAGCAGAGCCACTCACCTGATCTCACAGAGACCCCCTGCCTTGCGTGCAATCATCACCAACTCCTTGCCATATCTCTCTTCAGCGGATGCCCTATCCAATGGAAACACAATATTTCTTAACTTATAATTGTGACGTAATATAACTTCATACACAATGTAGGAACTGCTTTGCTGCCACCAACTACCTCATCTTCAAGAGCTCCTCCATGTCTTTGCACATCCGTCGACCCTCACAGAGTCTCTGGATGAGAGCCTCATATCCCACATTACTGATGAAATCCACTCCCTACAACCATACACAATCATAGCATTATCTTAACTTCAAAGAAAAGAAAATGCAAAGATTTAATACAAAGGTCCAAAGAAAGTCCTTTTTTTCGAAAAATAGATGCAAATATAAATCTTTCAGCTACAGCAGCTTTTGACACTTTTATAGATTTATGGTGTTTGTCAAAACAAAATGCTTTCATGGATGCCGTGTACATAATAGTATTGAATGCCAGTGCAGGTGAAAGTTATAAGTTAAATGACATATCACATACTGTAGTAGGCCTTCAGTGGAGATGTTGCTGGCCCAAACTGTATCACTCATACCTTATACTACATACTACCCAGTTTCCACAGGAAAACAGTCATAAATAGTAGCTTGGTCATAAAAATCCCTTAGCAGCCTCATGTATCAACAGCAAACCATTGACTGTCGCCTGTTAGCTGAACTTTGGCTAATGCATGATTGTGTACTATGTGAAGTAAAACATTTATAAATGAATGTACAATACAGAATGCCAAATACAGGTATCGTATTGTTATACAATATCAAACACAATTCAATGCCAAACTATTTCATACAAAGTAATAACAAAACATGTGCAATAGGGTAATTTTTATTTGCAAAGGTTAGAAGGGTATTATTGCACTGAGCCTGCTATGCAAATCAACCCAGAAGCTATCTGTAGTT
Organism: Salmo trutta; assembly: GCF_901001165.1. Lineage (NCBI taxonomy): Eukaryota > Metazoa > Chordata > Actinopteri > Salmoniformes > Salmonidae > Salmo > Salmo trutta. The sequence continues at coordinate 30,070,318 of NC_042973.1, read as the reverse complement.
TTGTAGATTACAGTTCTGACAATGCATCACAGTCAGAAGATCAAATACAGAAAGATAAAAGAGCCTAGCCTGTTTTACAGGAAACTCAGCATAGAGGTACTGACACTGAGAAATTAGAAATCCAGCGAAGAGAATAAGTTACAACAATGTTCTGTGGGCCTAGTTATTTAGATAAATTACAAAATATAACACACTAGCACATGTATTAACGCCACACATTGAAAAGCAAGTTTCCACATAAAATAATTACACAAGTACATTTCTTCATCATAGCATATGAAATAAAGTTTTAGTCTAGTATGTTTAGAAAAAGAATGAAGTTGGCTGTGAGTCCATAGAACAAACATTTGTAAAGACGACAATCTGAGAGCCAATGAAAAAACAAAGTTTAATTTAGTAAAGGGCTGCCTCTGATACAGGTGTACTGCCTCAAGTGTTGTTACCACAATACAGTTTGGATCAAGCAGTAAATAATTTAGCCGTCTCTGTTGATAGCCTCTGTGCAGTGCATTTTTTTAAAATAACCTCAACCTTATATTATCCATAAAGATCATATAGATTGAGCATCAAAGTGGTTATTCAAAAGTCAAGACGTTAAAGTGAACTCACCCAAAATGCATCTTGGAATTGTAAAGACATCTCAGCAGTAGATCAAATGTGATATCCTCTGTGAGGGCATTCAGTAAAGAAGGCACTTATGGTTCTTTGAGGCCGAGTCAAAGCCAGTGAAAATTATAATGCCACACACAGGAAACACCCAGTCAGTAGACATGGCTTGAAGTTAACTCGTTTGACTCAAATGAGGAAGAGCTTCAGTGTGATGTTATCTAACACAGACAGCCTGTATCCAAGATAACATTAAAAGTTTGTTGTCATTTGATAGATGGATACCCTAAAAAAATTGAAATATGTATTCTATGGGGAAATTATCATACAATCCACCCATTCAGAAATGTTGCATGTAAATCAATAAGACTTCTTGAACTGAAAACATATATATACAGTACCAGTCAAACGTTGGGACACACCTACTCATTCATGGGTTTTTCTTTATTTTGACTATTTCTACATTGTAGAATAATAGTGAAGACAAAACTATGAAATAACACATATGGAATCATGTAATAACCAAACAGTGTTAAAACAAATCAAAATATATTTTATATTCTTCAAAGTAGCCACCCTTTGCCTTGATGACCGCTTTGCACTCTCTTGGCATTCTCTCAACCATCTTCACCTGGAATGCTTTTCCAACAGTCTTGAAGGAGTTCCCACATATGCGGAATACTTGTTGGCTGCTTTTCCTTCACTCTGCGGTCCAACTCATCCCAAAACATCTCAATTGGGTTGAGGTCAGGTGATTGTGAAGGCCAGGTCATCTGATGCAGCACTCCATCACCCTCCTTCTTGGTCAAATAGACCTTACAAAGCCTGGAGATGTGTTGAGTCATTGCCCTGTTGAAAAACAATGATAATCCCACTAAGCGTCAACCAGATGGGATGGCATATCGCTGCAGAATACTGTGGTAGCCATGCTGGTTAACTGTGCCTTGAATTCTAAATAAATCACTGACAGTGTCACCAGCAAAGCACACCCATACCATCACACTTCCATGCTTCACGGTGGGAACCACACATTCGGAGATCATCCGTTCACCTACTCTGCGTCTCACAAAGACACAGCGGTTGGAACCAAAAATCTCAGATTTGCACTCATCAGACCAAAGGACAGATTTCCACCGGTCTAATGTCCATTGCTCGTGTTTCTTGGCCCAAGCAAGTCTCTTCTTATTTATTGGTGTCCTTTAGTAGTGGTTTCTTTGCAGCAATTTGACCATGAAGGCCTGATTCACAGTCTCCTCTGAAAAGTTGATGTTAAGATGTGGCTGTTACTTGAACTCTGTGAAGCATTTATTTGGGCTGCAATTTCTGAGGCTGGTAACTCTAATGAACTTATCCTCTGCAGCAGAGGTAACTCTGGGTCTCCCTTTCCTGTGGTGGGCCTCATGAGAGCCAGTTTCATCATAGCGCTTGATGGTTTATGCAACTGCACTTGAAAAAACTTTCACAACACAACTGATTGGCTCAAACACATTAATGAAAGAAATGCCACAAATGAACTTTTAACAAGGCACACCTGTTAATTGAAATGCATTCCAGGTGACTACCTCATGAAGCTGGTTGAGAGAATGCCAAGTGTGTGCAAAGCTGTCATCTAGGCAAAGGGTGGCTACTTTGAAGAATCTCAAATATTTGTTGATTTGTTTAACAGTTTTTTGGTTACTACATGATTCCATGTGTTATTTCATAGTTTATGTCTTCACTATTATTCTACAATGTAGAAAATAGTAAAAATAAAGAAAAACCCTGGAATAAGTAGGCGTGTCCAAACTTTTAACTGGTACTGTACATCACAGTAAAAAAAACATCTGTTATAATTCGTCGTGTGACACATGCAGTTGTCTTCCATAGTCTGTTACTTCACTATTCATAAACATTTCTTGATTTTTCACAACCTCTGCCTCTGACAGTCTCCCATCACCATCTTGGTCCATTTCTTTGATGAGGTGAATAGCCTGTTAAAACATAAGAGCAAAGCAAAAGAATTAGAGCAAACTGAAGAGAACTGATAGATACACCCACTTTCAATGGGGATACCATTCATACCAACCAATGTATAAATGTTTCCATACCCTGACTGCACTTCACTTCACAGGAACTAATATGTTATAAACAAATTAGAAATGGCACTCCTAGAGCACCCTAGTGAGGCATGGCTGTCCATGTAATGCAGAGACACGGTAGTGTAGTGGTTACTCACCTCCTCCCGTGCAGAGCCATAGCTGTTAGGGGCCACCCAGCGGAGCTGCTCCTCTCGATTCAACTTGCCATCCTTGTCTTGATCATAGAGGTCGTCAAAGCGGACAGTTTCCTCAATCTCCCACTTTGATGGGTCATCCTCCTCTGAAGTACACAAACACACATTACTAAAGCAGGAAAGCCAACTCAGCCCGTACAAAACATTAATCATAGTATGTTGAGAAAAACACAAAGCATTCTTCTGTGCTTACCATTAGTTCGAACATCTCCAATAAATTCACTTAGACTGATGAACCCATCTTTATCTGTGTCATATTCACTCAACACATCTTCAACGGCAAAATCCTAAAAGAAAAAATAGCAAAATATTACCACACCAAACATTTGATTCCGCTCATGTGGATACAAATGTAAACAGCTTGTTTTGTGTAGAAATGTCTTACAGCCATGTAATCCACTTCAGATGGGTGTGTAAATGCAAGAAACTCAGTTAGGTTAAGGCCTGGTGTGCCACCCATATCAGCAAAATCAAAGCGCTTCTTTTCCTTTAAGTGGAGCTAAAAAGGAAAAGATTGATAAGTACTGTGAGGTGTAGAGCATGTGCGATCCATATGTTGTCAACAATAAAATAAAGGCTGGTACAACTAAGATGATCATACAAATCTGAGTGACTCTTCCTCTGGATCCTCCAGAACAGCATTCTCATCAATATTAATGACTCGTTCATGGACAACCATGTTGTATTCTTCCCACGACACAACACCATCGTTGTTGGTGTCAAATTCAGGGAAGCGCTCCTCTGCATCATCCAATGCGTATTTCTTGTAGACATGTTGAATCCATAGTGTGATCTCCTCTGTAGTGACAATATATTACACATACTGTACAGGCAGTAGATGACACATACAGTATCCATACCATTATATCAACTGAGTGAATTTGTTATAACAATGTGGGATTCATTTTTCATCTGAAAGTCAAAATACATCCTAAAACAAAGTCGTTTTTATATATATTTTTTTTTACCTGAGGTTAAATGTTTGTCAGAATCTTTATCAATCTTCTTCAGGATTTCCATAATTTTCTTCCTTTGCTCAGCTGGACTAAGTTTCTTTATTTCATCTTTTTCCTAAAACCCAAGTTATAGAAATGGTGAGATAGCGAATATGACTGAAAGGGGATATTATTCAGATGATAGAGAGAAATGACAACCTCAGTTCCCAATAGGAGATCCATGTCGTGCTCAGGGCTGTGCTGATGACCCACATGATGATCTTCATGATTGTGGGAGCTCTCTCCAAAGGCACAATGCATTACAAGCAATGCAATGGGTAAAACTGAGTATTTCATCTTTGACGGGGAACAAAAGCGTCATGTTATGATTTTAGCATTCTTCGTAAATTTAAAGAAGAATATAGATTGACAATCATATAATATGTATTTCACATATCAATGTTGTAACTGTCTGGTTCTGGTTCACCTACTATTAGCTGTATGAAACGTGAAGACAATAGCGCTGAGCTACCTGGTGGTGGTCGACATTAAAGAGACTGGACAGTTTGGGCTACAACAATACAGTACTGTTGCTAGCTAGGTAACGACTAACGTTAGCTAGCTAGCAACCAAAGTGTTGCTGTCAGTCATTGACCCCCCACCCCTCAACAACATACCATGACAAACAATAGACCTAAGCTTACTTGGCTTGTAACGTTAGGTTACTAGGACGCTAACTAGCTATCGTTAGCTAATAATGCTGAGAATTTGTTGTTGTCGACAATGAATGTCTGACAAAACTTGAGGATTCTGAACTGGTCAGACGTTTGGTAAAGTTAGCTGAGTGACTTCCTGGCTATTTTAGGAGAACATTATGTCGTAAACAGACCTTTGCTTGTGCAAATTCCTCGTTCCAGCTCGCAAAATCTGTGTTAAAATTTGATTAATGTCCAATAATGATGAAGATTCCAGGAGCAAGAGGACACGAGCAGATCGACTTGATTAAAAAAAAACGTTACTTTATTATTGTATCCCGCCCATTTACTTGGTTGCCATGGTTGAACGTTTAAATTCCACCCCTAGCCTCAATTCTTGTTTTGTGATTGGTTTATATTTCTTCTGTTTCCGCCTAACAAATTAATGATTGGATAGTCTGAAACTGTCATACATTTTATCATACACTTCCGGCAAAATGCTATGTAGATTAGATCTGTCAGTGGTGTCTTATGTCGTTTCCATCAACACATAAAACACAACAATTTAGCACATTTCTAAGACGTTTAGCTTTTACCCTGAGAATTGAATTACGTAAATGTCAAAAGACAGTCGCAACGATGGACGACGGCGTGGCGGTTGTCAGCACCGATTCGGTATTAGAATTGGACAAGGCGGGGACGGGAGGGAGAGATCTGGCAGCAACAGCTCAGGGTCCTCGCATGGAGGAGGAAAAAGCAGGAATACTCCCATAACCGTTGCCTTGAAGGTACTGTAACTAGCTATATTTTCAAGTTCTACTATAATGTATCTATGACCTGCAAATTAAGACCGCGTTCAGATATAAACGTATTAGCTAGCTAACTAACTAACTTGGCTAGTTACTGGCTAGCCAACTTTTAATAATACACTGAGTATACTAAACATTAGGAACACACTCCTATTAATATTGAGCTCCCGGTCACGACCAGGGTCGAACCCCAGGCTGTAGTAGCGCCTTCGAAGGCATTTATATTTTGTCTTGACCATTCACCCTCTGAATGGCACACACATATAATCCATGTGTAAATTGTCTCAAGGCTTAAAAATCTTTGTTTAACCTGTCTCCTCCCCTTCATCTACACTGATTGAAGTGGATTTAACAAGTGACATCAATAAGTGATCATCGTTTTCACCTGGATTTACCTGGTCAGTCTGTCATGGAAAGAGCAGGTGTTCTTATTTTTTTTTTTTACACTTATCGTATAGGATGCCCTCACACACGATGTATTGACAGGAAAATCTATACTATAGAATTTGTAAGTATTGGTTACAGTGACCTGCCAAAATACAGGGATGCATTGCTGATGACACCAACGGGTTGTTGTTTTTTTAGGCAAAGTGGTGTTTTCAAAAAGAGAACCTGCTGTCACATGAAATCTGCTGCAGACCTCATACGCTAGTAACAACATTCATTGTGAAACTACTCATTTGGCACAAAGTTGCAGGAAGACCATGTGGTTTTGTGTTTATCTTCCAGCCTTGTATGATTCATCAACTGCCGAGTCCAATAGGATGCTGCTGTTCCTCAGCCTCTCTGGCGAGTGCAAGCTTACATTAGCACACTCCTTGAGTCTGCAGTTTCACACATCACTGGCAGCGGAGGACAGGGTCTGAGAGGCAGGCCTACTGTGTGTGTGCACATTTAAAGTTTTAATGTCACATGCCCAAGTACAGTGAAATGCTTTCTTGCAAACTCAACCCAATAATGCAATAATCAATAACAATGCATTACTAGAAAAAAATACAAGAGAAATAAGAAATATTAACTACACAATTAAGTAAGCATACTATATACAGGAAATATTTTAGTCAGTTCCAATACCACATGACTGTGCGGTGCTGTGGCAGAGGGAGTGAAAGGGGGCTGCGATGCAGTGCTGTGAGATGACAGAAGAGGAGAAACGCTGTAAACAGATAGCAGTGCAGAGGAGAGGAGAGCCGGCAGGCAGAAAGGCAGCAGTGGTCTGCAGCACGGGGGTGGCTGGCTGCTAGCTCAGCACTGATTACAGACAGATCAGACGGGGGTGAAAGGACCGTCAGCCCGCTAAGCACCCGGCTCGCTCAATCACAATTGGAGTAGTTGACACAGCTGGGCAAGTTGCTATAGCAGTTCGAGCTACACACAGTCTATTTTGGTCCTGCTGTCGGATGACTATGTCACCTTGCACAAGTGGCAATGCCGACGAGGGGAAACAGGTTGGCTGAAGTTGGCTGCAAAAGTATGTCAGGGGCGGATAAGGACGAGGAACCTGCTTACAGACTCTACTTCTATTCTGTATGTATCTTCTAATCTCTGTCTCTTCTCACTCTCCCACTTTCTGCATGTGTCTGTTTGTAGACCTGCTTTTAGAATGAAAACCCTACACCTGCTCCTCAGGACTGGCCCTTTCCTGTGCATATGTAGAGGCTCAGTTTATAAACCAGTTAGCATAACACATGCTCCAAAAACAACCTGCACTGTCTTAGTTAAATAAAGGTTAAATAAATAAATAAAAAATTCCATAGTGAAGGCCAGGTGGCAGCAGCTGATTAAGTGGAGCAGGAGAGCCTTTCTGTAAGCATTGCCAGCCTTAGGCTGTACAGCTAGGCAGCCATCAGTCAAGTCTATAGGCTTCCCTCATCAGATGGCTGCCAAGCCCAGGAAACACAGTGTAAATATTTACTGCTATGATAACAAATAGCTTGCTATTTGTTAATTTTCAGTGGGGTTTGGCTACTCTATTTGATGTGCAGCCTCAGTGATGTTGGCATTTGATCCTATTGTCCTTATGCTCTTCTATAGTAATAGAATGGAGCTTATATGTAAAGGATATTTTTTTTGCTCACTAAAAGTAGGTCAGTTGTGAATATTCCAGAAGGACATGAAATGGTAGCAGACCAGGACACTGCTTGCTGTTTATGCATGCGTAAAACCTAATGAGTCATATGAGCATGTAGCCTGTTCTGTCAGCATGCTAGGATACTATAGTGTGGGAGTTTCACACAGAAGAGATACCATGGGCTTGATTAAAAGATAAAGTATCTCTGTATTGTCAGACGCTTCGTTTGGTAGATAAACGGTAATGGTAGTGTTGTTCTAATTAGTTTCTTTGAACAGTGTCATGGAAATGATTATTTTGTTGTAGTCTTTGTGAATGGCAGTGACAGTTGAGACTCGAGAGAAAACCATTTCTCATGACATGACTCGGTTGCTATTACGGACAGAATGCAGAGAACCTTGAGTCTGGTTCAGGTCCCGATTTTGATAAGCAAGTCCAAATCTAGGTAGCCGTTTTTTATAGTCTAATTGGGTTACCAGTATATTTAACTTTGTTATCCACCGGGAGATTATTTTGCATATAAATTCGAAATAGTGTCGCTGTAAATCAATTCTATTTTGTATGTGGAAAATATGCAAAATCTTCAAATGCATGGAATGAAGTGCACAACAATACAGTATGATAATGTCACAATCACATTCATTTATTTTGTCCTTTCTCAATGGATGGAAATGGCAGAGTCTTTAATTGGCATTGCAAAGTGGGACTCAGTGCTTATAGAGCGTAAATCAGATTTGCTCTTGGCATTCATGCATGGGATCCTATCTAGACCATGCTGTGATGTGCCTGCTTGTCTGTCTGCATACATGTTTGTGTGTGTTCGTGCACATGTGCGTTGGTGTGTGAGGAAGAGTTAAGAGCGGAGCGAGCAAGAGATTTTGGCATCCGCTCAACTTGCACGACTAACTCAATGTCACATGAGGGGCCCAGGGAGAGGCCAGAACCCAGGGCTCAGAGACACCTCTATTATAGCACAGTACTCTGCATTTATTTATGACAAAGCATTTGATGCCCCCATGTTAATTTAACCCAAACCTATGTTTCTATGTCCTGTTACTAAGCACCATAACATAACACGCAGGTGTGAAGAGCCATGTTGTCTTGTGCTGTTCAAAACATCACATGCTTTATATGACCTGTGTGGGGCAGGTCTCCTTGGCCATAAAACACTTGTGCACATTCTCTAGTGTAGCCTAGCCTACAGTATATGTAGGGCAACTATGTTGCATAGTAATGTACTATTAATCTACTGTTCTGTACAAAGCACCAGTTTTCATCCACAGCGTGTTGTCAATGTTATGAACTCATCCATGGAGTCCTACAGCTGGGTTATATGCCTTCATGTATTTTGATATTTGGTACCATTTGATGTGGTCCCCATTTTGTCTGCAGGCGTCCTTTCAGCGGTCAAACAGCCATGACAAGGTGAGGAAGATTGTGGCAGAAGAGGGCCGTGCTGCGAGAAATCTCATTGCCTGGAGTGTTCCTCTGGAGAACAAAGAGGAGGAAGGTCAGTCAAAATGCGCGCACACACACACACACACACGCTCAAATGGACCTGATAATACTGTATGTATCAGTCTGATGTAAAAGGAATGACTGTTTTTATGTGTACAGATGCATGTTTCTTTGAAGTAGATTCCATTGTGTTTTTCACCAGATACATGTGTGTTGTCTTGGTGGGTATATAATTGATTAGATGGGCAAACCAATGTTCACCTCCAGTGGCAGGTGCTGATATTGACTTACAGTGCATGAATCAAGCCCTTTTGTCTATTTGGAACAAAGGAATCAATTAACTTAGGCACAGCAAAGGGCATTGTGGTGGGGAAAGGTCACGTGAGTCCAGACTCTGCTCTTGGCTGTAATACAATATCTCCCTTAACAAAATGACAGCCTTTGATTCACCTCTGTTATTCAATGCATTGGCCTTCATATATTTCCCTTCCCTGAGATGACTGAAGTCAAAACCGGTGTCAAGGTGATGTGTCATTTCACTGGTCCCTCATCAGATTAAAAAGATCAATATAACTCCGACTTAATGAGCTTCACACCCTCTAGTAGTGGAGGAATGTTTAATGGGCGGACAGAAACTATCAGTTTGCTAGCTTTTAAACATGATTGATCATGATTAGGAACATAACAATTAACCCAGTTAGTCCTTTGATTGAACACTGGCGGAATATTTCATAACTGTCTGGATGGGTTCCGCAATGGGTAACGACAACAAACCAGAAAGATGTTATTGGTATCACAGATTGAACCTGCTCGTGCACACAGCCGTTTGGTCATTGTATCAGGGTTGTTTCCCCACAGTATTTGGGAATGCTACCTACTCTGACAATGTTGTGCAGAGAACAGCGTGAGAGAGGAGGGAGAGAGTGCGTTCTCTTCTCTCTTGCAGGTCTTTGGGTCAGTCTTTATTGTGCGTGTGCGGTTCTGTACTTTTATGTTTTGTTACTCCCACAGGCCATATTCCATCTTTGGCAAAACAAAGGGTGACCAGATCAATGTAAAAGCTATGTGGCTTTTTTAGAACTAATAGCTTGTTCTTCTGGAATTTAAACATTTTTCGTTTTATGTTTCACAGGGAAGTCCAAGACTCATACAAACGGCAATTTGAGGAATCAGAGAATTAACTCTGGACTGCATAGGAATAAGAAACAGGTGTGCATATTGTCATCTTTTAATATTAGTTTACATACTTATTCTAATTTTGCCTCCTTTATGAAATAATAAAACCTAAAGATGGATGAAATATTTAGCTCACTGCTATTTAAGCACATGTACCACTAGAGAGCATTGTAGACCTAGCAACATCCTATTCTTTGCCTCAACATTATGCTTTGTCTCCTCTTCTGCTGTCTCTACAGAATACAGGCCTGGACAACAAGAGCACAGCCGGGGCCTTGCTTGACAAGGGAGCAGAGAAGAGTCCCACCAAAGCCAGGCAGCCGCGCAAGGTGGACCTGCGAGCACGATACTGGGCCTTCCTCTTTGACAACCTGAGGCGGGCAGTGGATGAGATCTATGTCACCTGTGAATCTGATCAGAGTGTGGTGGAGTGTAAGGTAGGGCTTTGGACCTTAAGTTGTGACCCAAAACCTAAACACCCCTACCTCAACAGGGTCCTCAACAACAAAAATATGAGCAACTGGAGGCACTGCAGAGCACCACACTTCATCAACACTAGAGGGGGATATTGAGTTGATAACAGGGTTCTCCTGCTCTCTCACATTCCTCTTGTTCTCTGGTTAGTGTCAGAGGGGCCTTTGAAGGCTTGCTGGGTGAGATAATTATCACAGGGCACTCTCCTGGGTTTGGCTGGAGGGAGTAGATATTAATGACATGGTGTAAACAATGTGGGTGTGTGCTATGTGGTGTAAAGTCTGTGCTAGTGGGCTTGGAATGGGGGCCGGCCGGCCGACTGTAAGGGGAACGATGCCCGAGTCCCTGTTTAGGCCAACAATGAATGTGAAGTTCTATATACTCCGCTACTGATGGCACACAATAAGTATATTGGGATTTTGATAATACACAGTAATGCTTTTGTTTACTAGGCAGAGCCTGTGGTATAATCCTACTTCAGGGCTGGCCTGCCATGTTGATCTCGGTGTACACTGCTCTGCTGTATCGATCAGTCTGCCATGCAGCATTATGCTGAGCATGGTTGTGGTGACCGCGTGTGGTCAGTGCTGGAACACACTGCCCCTGCCTGTGGTCTCCATGCTGACAGTGGGGCTGTGTGAGATGTAGTCTGGCTGTTGTGTGTTCCCACCCCAGTGAAGTCTAATGAGCTGGGCTCATATACCCCCCGTCCCCGTTAGTCCCACCCAGCCAGCCTTAGCCTGGCCCTAATGGACTGACTGACTCTGATAAATGATAGAATTAGCTGGAGGAGAAGCAGAGTGCTCTGATTCCACCCGGCCACAATCCCCTGGAGCAGTGTAAATCTGCACTTTGCGCTCTCACTCAAACACAAACAGCCCCTCTGCGCTCTGCCACCCACAGACACGCATCTCTGGCCTGGCATCACTTTGTACTCAGGCCTATAGACTAGTTTTGATACTAAACCAGGGGGGAGGGGTTTTCTAATCTAAGATATGGATTTGTTTTAAGATGGTCATACAAAGGATTATTTTGCCATTTGATTTTGAATTTTAGGACCCCTCAAAACAAATATATAAAACAAGTATTTGAAACATTAAATTAAAGAAAGTTTGTTTTTAAAGTGAGATATAAGAAAGATCAGGAAACAATGTATTTAACCCCTTATTTTAGGCACTAAACTACTTCATTATAGAGTGCATTCAGACCCCTTGACTTTTCCCCCAAATTAAATATCACATTTACATAAGTATTCAGACCCTTTGCTCAGTACTTTGTTGAAGCACCTTTGGCAGCGATTAGAGCCTCGAGTCTTGGGTATGACACTACAAGTTTGGCATGCCTGTATTTGGGGAGTTTCTCCCATTCTTCTCTGCAGATCCTCTCAAGTGTCGCTGAACAGCTATTTTTAGGTCTCTCCAGAGATGTTCGATTGAGTTCAAGTCCGGGCTCTGCCTGGGCCACTCAAGGACATTCAGAGACTTGTCCCGAAGCCACTTCTGTGTTGTCTTGGCTGTGTGCTTAGGGTCGTTGTCCTGTTGGAAGGTGAACCTTCGCCCCAGTCTGAGGCCCGTCCTGGAGCAGGTTTTCATCAAGGATCTCTCTGTACTTTGCTCCATTCATCTTTCCCTTGATCCTGACTAGTCTCCCAGTCCCTGCTGCTGAAACACATCCCCACTGCATGATGCTGCCACCACCATGCTTCACCTTTGGGATGGTGCCAGGTTCTCTATAGACGTGACACTTGGCATTCATGCCGACGAGTTCAATCTTGTTTTCATCAGACCTGAGAATCTTGTTTCTCATGGTCTGAGAGTCCTATAGGTGCCCTTTAGCAAACTCAGTGGGCTATCTGTCGTCCTGCCCCTGAGCAAGGCAGTTAACCCACTGTTCACCTGACGCCGAAGACGTGGATGTCGATTTAAGGTAGCCGTCCGCACCTCTCTGATTCAGTGGGGTTAGGTTAAATGCAGAAGACACATTTCAGTTGAATGCATTGTTGTACAACTGACTTGGTATCCCCTTTCATGTTCTTTTTACTGAGCAGTGGTTTCCATCTGGCCACTCTACCATAAAGGCCTGATTGGTGGAGGGCTGCAGAGATGGTTGTCCTTCTGGAAGGTTCTCCCATCTCCACAGAGGAACTCTGGAGCTCTGTCAGAGTGACCATCGGGTTCTTAGTCACCTCCTTTACCAAGGCCCTTCTCCCCCGATTGCTCAGTTTGGCCGGGTGGCCAGCTCAAACTTCTTCCATTTAAAAATGATGGAAGTCATTGTGTTCTTGTGGAACTTCAATACTGCAGAAATGTCATGGTTCACTTCCCTAGATCTGTGCCTCGACACGATGATGTCTCGGAGCTCTACGGACAATTCCTTCGACCTCATTGCTTGGATTTTGCTCTGACATGTACTGTTAACTGTGGGACCTTACATAGACAGGTGTATGCCTTTCCAAATCATGTCCAATCAATTGAATTTACCACAGGTGGACTCCAATCAAATTGTAGAAACATGTCAAGGAGGATCAATGGACAATAGGATGCACCTGTTCTCAACTTTGAGTCTCATAGCAAAGGTTCTGAATACTTAGGTAAATAATACTTTCCGAATGCACCCTATACTTCCATTCATTTTTAAACTTGAACTGGGGTACCTTCAGACAAGTCTAGTGAGGCTTGTGGGCGTTCAACATGTACGTGTTCGTGAGAGACTCGCCTTTCCATAAAGGGGTCATATTTAGTTTGTAGCCCAAACTGTTCTAATGCTACAGACAGAAGTTGGCAGACTTCATATGAGTCTTGTGACTCTTGTGGGGGGTCTTAGAGCAAAACAACCGACATGTTCGTGAGAGTCTCATCTTCCATAGAGGGGTAATAGTATGTAGACCAAACCGTTTTTGTGAGATGACAGATTTTCGGGATGTCTCAAAGTCTGACAAACACAGCTGTAGCTTTGCCACCTATCACTGCAGATGCGGAAGGGCGACATCGTTGGATGTGCTGGAATGAGAGACTCAGCCCAGATATCTTTAGTTTAAAGAGACATTTGTACATTTCTGCAGGGAGTGTTAAGAACTGTGAGGAGATTTCAATGGTGTGCTTGTGTTATTTTGAATGAGACTAACAGACCAACGGAGACCATTCAGCCCTTCCTTCATCAACACTGGTTCATCTTTTGTGGTTCCCCCCCAGCCAGTAGAGCCTGCTGCAATCTGATTAATGCTTGTATATTAATAACGTTCACATCTCTTGAACGCACATCCCCCAGGTCTAATTAGTTCTTATCAACCATTTGTTCCGTCCGGCCCCTGATTTATGACACATCATACTACACTACCGTGCAGGGGAGGAGGCTCTGAGTTCTTTTGAACGGAGAGCTACTGTAGAAGCCATCTACTGCATCATGAAGTATGACATTGGAGAAACTTCAAAGCAAAAACAGGCATAATTGGCACACAATATATTGTTAGAAACTAAAAGTGAAATTGAATTGGCTTTCACTCATCTAAACGTTTTAATTTAATTGTTACCAGAATGACCACTTTTTTTACTGCTCACCAGGCTTCATTTGACCTCTAGCGGGTTTAGATCTTTATGCAGTCCTCAGGAAATCTTATGTATTTCTATTTAGGTGAGTAGTATTTGTAGGTAAGTGTTTTTAGTTTGTTGTGAATGTAGTTTTTTGCCTTCCTTCAGCTGTGGTCCCTTCATTATCAAATGAAGTCGGCAGCAGCGGAGGGCCTGGCTGAGGCTGTGAATGAACTAATCAGCAGGCCTGCTGCTGGACACATCTTTCACTGGCCTGACTTGTCTATTAACTAAAAGCACTGTGAAGCTTTACTCTCAATTACCACTCCCTCCACACTCCCCATCAATCACCAACGTCTGTTTCACTAGAGCTCTGCCTGGGCTGATTTCTGAGCAGGCAACAGACCGGCTCTAGCAGGGTTCGATACTGCAACCAAACAGTCACATTTTTAATTGTTTACTAGGTCACATAGTTTTTGGTTCACTTTATTTTTTATTCAAGCAGTAATGTGCGATTGACCAAAAATCTGAAGAGGCAACAACGGCACTGGAATGCCCCCGTCTGCATGTGTCAGGGCTCAACATAGCCTATAGGCGATGTTTTCAAAACCCTCCGGGCCAGTCCATCATAACCGTCAGTGGCCCACTTGGGCCTGTGAATAAAATAGGGTAATAATGCTCTACATTGAACAAAAATATAAATGCAACATGTAAAGTGTTGGTCCCATGTTTCATGAGCTAAAATCAAAGGGCCAGAAATGTTCCATATGCACAAAAAGCTTATTTCTCTCATTTTATGCACAAATGAGTTTACATCCCTGTTAGTGAGCATTTCTCCTTTGCCAAGATAATCCATCCACCTGACAGGTGTGACATATCAAGAAGCTGATTAAACAGCATGATCATTACACAGGTGCACCTTGTGCTGAGGACCTTAAAAGGCCACTCTAAAATGTGCAGTTTTGTCACACAACGCAATGCCACAGATGTTTTAAGTTGAGGGAACGTGCAATTGGAATGCTGACCGCAGGAATGTCCACCAGAGCAGTTGCCAGTGTTAATCTCGAAAACAACAGTAGATAAATTTTGGCAAGTACGTCCAACCGGCTTCAGAACCACAGACTACGTGTAACCTCGCCAGCCCAGGACTTCCACATCTGGTTTCTTCACCTGAGGGATCATCTGAGACCAGCCACCTGAAACTGTGGGTTTGCACAACCCAAATAATTTCTGCACAAACTGTCAGAAACAGTCTCAGGGAAGCTCATCTGGGTGCTCGTTGTCCTCACCAGGGTCTTGACCTGACTGCAGTTTGGTGTCATAACTGACTTCAGTGGGCAAATGTTCACCTTCGATGGCCAATGGCACGCTGGAGAAGTGTGCTCTTCACGGATGAATCCCGGTTTAAACTTCCGGGCAGACGGTGTGTATGGCGTTGTGTGGAGGAGCGTTTTGCTGATGTCAATGCTGTGAACAGAGTGCCCCATGGTGGCGGTGGGGTTATGGTATGGCAAGGAATAAACTACAGACAACAAACACAATTGCGTTTTTATAGATGGTAGTTTGAAGGCACTGAGATACCGTGACGAGATCCTGAGGCCCATTGTTGTGCCATTCAGCTGCCGCCATCACCTCATGTTTCAGCATGATAATGCACGGCTCCATGTCGCATGGATCTGGACACAATTCCTGGAAGCTGAAGCTCTCCCATTTCTTCCATGGCCTGCATACTCACCTGACATGTCACCCATTGAGCAAGTTTGGGATGCTCTGGATCGACGTGTACAACACCGTGTTCTAGTTCCCGCCAATATCCAGCAACTTTGCACAGCCATTGAGGAGTAGGACAACATTCCACAGGCCACAATCAACAGTGTGATTTAACGCTATGTGAAGCAAATGGTGGTCACTCACACCAGATACTGATTTTGTTTTTACATTTTATTTTTATCCAGCCCTACCTTTTTAAGGGGTCTGTGACCAACAGATGCATATTTGTATTCCCAGTCATATGAAATCAATAGATTAGGGCCTAATGCATTTATTTCAATTGACTGATTTCCTTATTAACTGTAACTCACAAAAATCTTTGACATTTTTGCATGTTACGTTTGTTTTGTTCAGTGTACATTGCCATACCATTTAAATACAATGGCGCAACCAAAAAAAGTCAAAAATAAATTTTACGAGACAGAAATTAAGGTGCTAGTGTCAGGCCAAAATATTTTATTTGGCTTGCTCAGTTGTGACTTAAAACATACCTACAAACAGATGACTATTAGGACAATTTAAGTTGCTTTAGCAATGGCAAATATACTTCACATGGGTAGACAACATGCACCAATAAGCCATACATCCTCAACAGCTCCCACATATAGGCCAACATTGCTGTTCTTCCAAATGGCCACCTTCACACCACATTCCGCAGCAGCTTTTGCACATCACATACTCTTTCACCTGCACATTAAACCTGTTTCTGTTTACGTAGTTTAACTAGTTTTAGGATGGTGCTTTTATGACAATGTGGGGTGCTGTCTGTTTGTATTTGGGAACCCATTGTCAAAAGTCCCCTCTTGACTTCAACCTGTTGTGCGATGGTATATGGAAATTGTATGTAACTGTTCATTTTGCTAATGATTATTCAAATTCTATGATTATCCAAATATTATGATTATCCATCCAGTATTGTAAAAATGGCGCTGGAAGAAATGGCAGCAGTTCTATGGGCGCCAAACCAATTGTGCTATTATGTGTTTTTTTTCGTGTTATTTGTAACTTATTTTGTACATAATGTTTCTGCAACCGTATCTTACGGCAAAAAAGAGCTTCTGGATATGAGGGCAGTGAACACTCAACCTTGGACTAGACAAAGATTTTTTTCTACAACAAGGAGGACGACATTCTTCAAACACCCCACAGGGCCGACATCCCCGTTATTTGCAAGAGGAAGCGACGCAGGTACAGAGGACAAAGAGCCGGATGCCTGGTCATGACCCGGAGAAGGCGAGTGGGAAAGCTGCCGTTGCACGTTGGCGAGTAGTATTGACGGTAATCATTGGACAATAAATTAAACAAGGTACGATCATGAATATCCCACCAACGGGACATCAAAAACTGTAACATCTTATGTTTCACGGGAATCGTGGCTGAATGACGACATGGATATTCAGCTAGCGGGATATACGCTGCACCGGCAAGCTGGCACAGCACACTCCGGTAAGACGAGGGGGGGCGGTCTGTGCATATTTGTTAACAGCTGGTGCACGAAATCTAAGGAAGTCTCTAGATTTTGCTCGCCTGAAGTAGAGTATATTGTGATAAATTGCAGGCCACACTACTTGCTTAGAGAGTTTTCAGCTATACTTTTCGTGGCTGTTTATTTACCACCACAGACAGATGCTGGCACTAAGACCGCACTCAATCAGCTGTATAAGGAAATAAGCAAACAGGAAACCACTCACCCAGAGGTGACGCTCCTAGTGGCCGGAGACTTTAATGCAGGGAAACATTTAAATTAGTTCTACCAAATTTCTATCAACATGTTAAATGTGCAACCTGAGGGAAAAAAAGCTCTCCCTCGCCCTTGCCCTCGCCCTCCATTTGGTAAATCCGACCACAACTCTATCCTCCTGATTCCTGCTTACAAGCAAAAATGAAAGCAGGAAGCACCAGTGACTCGGTCTATAAAAAAGTGGTCAGATGAAGCAGATACTAAACTACAGGACTGTTTTGCTATCACAGACTGGAACGTGTTCTGGGATTCTTCCGATGGCATTGAGGAGAACACCACATCAGTCACTGGCTTTATCGATAAGTGCATTGACGACATCGTCCCCACAGTGACTGTACGTACATACCCCAACCAGAAACCATGGATTACAGGCAACATTTGCACTGAGCTAAAGGGCAGAGCTGCCGCTTTCAAGGTGCAGGACTCTAACCCGGAAGCTTAAAAGAAATCCTGCTATGCCCTGCGACGAACCATCAAACAGGCTAAGCGTCAATACAGGGCTAAGATTGAATCATACTACACCGGCTCCGACGCTCGTCGGATGTGGCAGGGCTTGCAAACTATTACCGACTACAAAGGGAAGCACAGCCGCGAGCTGCCCAGTGTCACGAACCTACCAGATGAGCTAAATCACTTCTATGCTCGCTTCGAGGCAAGCAACACTGAGGCATGCATGAGAGCATCAGCTGTTCCGGACGGCTGTGTGATCACGCTCTCCGTAGCCGACGTGAGTAAGACCTTTTTAAACAGGTCAATATACACAAGGCTGCGGGGCCAGACGGATTACCAGGTGTCTTCACTGACACTTTCAACATGTCCCTGATTGAGTCTGTAATACCAACATGTTTCAAGCAGACCACCATAGTCCCTGTGCCCATGAACACAAAGGCAACCTGCCTAAATGACTACAGACCCGTAGTACTCACGTCCGTAGCCATGAAGTGCTTTGAAAGTTTGGTAATGGCTCACATCAACACCATTATCCCAGAAACCCTAGACCCACTCCAATTTGCATACCGCCCAAACAGATCCACAGATGATGCAATCTCTATTGCACTCCACACTGCCCTTTCCAACCTGGACAAAAGGAACACTTATGTGAGAATGCTATTCATTGACTACAGCTCAGCGTTCAACACCATAGTGCCCTCAAAGCTCAACACTGGAGCTCCGCAGTGGTGCGTGCTCAGTCCCCTCCTGTACTCCCTGTTCACCCACAACTGCATGGCCAGGCACGACTCTAACACCGTCATTAAGTTTGCAGACGACACAACAGTGATAGGCCTGATCACTGACAACAACGAGACAGCCTATAGGGAGGAGGTCAGAGACCTGGCCGGGTGGTGCCGGAATGACAACATATCTCTCAACGTAACCAAGCCTAAGGTGATGATTGTGGACTACAGGAAAAGGAGGCCCGTGCACGCCCCCATTCTCATCGACGGGGCTGTAGTGGAGCAGGTTGAGAGCTTCAAGTTCCTTGGTGTCCACATCATCAACAAACTAGAATGGTCCAAACACACCAAGAAGGTCGTGAAGAGGGCACGACAAAGCCTATTCCCTCTCAGGAAACTAAAAAGATTTGGCACGGGTCCTGAGATCCTCAAAAGGTTCTACCACTGCAACATCGAGAGCATCCTGACTGGTTGCATCACTGCCTGGTACGGCAATTGCTCGGCGTCTGACCGCAAGGCACTACAAAAGGTAGTGCGTACGGCCCAGTACATCACTGGGGCTAAGCTGCCTGCCATCCAGGACCTCTACACCAGGTGGTGTCAGAGGAGGTCCTAAAAATTGTCAAAGACCCCAGCCACCCCAGTCAAAGACTGTTCTCTCTACTGCCGCATGGCAAGCGGTACCGGAGTGCCAAGTCTAGATTAAAAAGGCTTCTCAACAGTTTTTACCCCCAAGCCATAAGACTCCTGAACAGGTAATCATATGGCTACCAAGACTATTTGCATTGTGTGCCCCCCCAACCCCTCTTTTTACGCTGCTGCTACTCTCTGTTTATCATATATGCATAGTCACTTTAACTATACATTCATGTACATACTACCTCAATTTGGCCACCCAATCAGTGCTCCCGCACATTGGCTAACCGGGCTATCTGCATTGTGTCCCACACACCACCCGCCAACTCCTCTTTTACGCTACTGCTACTCTCTGTTCATCATATATGCGTAGTCACTTTAACCATATGTACATACTACCTCAATCAGCCTGACTAACCGGTGTCTGTATGTAGCCTTGCTACTTTTATAGCCTCACTACTGTATATAGCCTGTCCTTTTACTGTTGTTTTATATCTTTACTTACCTATTGTTCACCTAATACCTTTTTTGCACTATTGGTTAGAGCCTGTAAGTAAGCATTTCACTGTAAGGTCTACACCTGTTGTATTCGGCGCACGTGACAAATAGACTTTGATTTAATTTTAAACATCAGCTCATCGATGGCTGTGAGATGCCGATCGGCAAGCTCCCGCTGAAACGTGCCCGTTGCCAAGTACCAGAGGGTGGATAGCACTTGGATGTGCACCGGAATGGCATTAGTTTGCCTTTCTAAAATCGGTTTTAAATCATTGCAAAAATCCTGTAACATTGGTTTTGGAAAACGATATCTGATAATGCAAAAAACGGCCCACCTGTCTCTAAAATGTGCTGTCTGCTAAGTGCAGCATGTGCCAAATCTTCCAACGGAACAAGATTAGCCATCTCTCACTCGTTTTCCCGGAACAAATGCGGTCATATGATATAGCCTGTCGAGATACTCTATGTTGCATGAATTCAGAATGGAAATACAATGAAATTGAAGAATGATTTAATTATTACTCTCACAATTTCACAAATTTTCAACATGCATTTTCCTCACTCAGTAGGCTACGCTTGACAAGCAGTTCCCTTATTCCACCAGTTGGCATTATGTATAAGCATGGTCATGGCTGTGCGTAAAGTTTAAGCACACTGAAGGGAAGGTTCATATTGATTGGCCCCTGGTATTTCAAAAGTTCAAAGTCTTGGTTGAATATTTGCGATGTTCAGTCATCATGGAATAGCCTGCCTTGAAAATCCGACATTTCATCTAGGCTCTTTGGTCCTTGAAAAGTCATTGAAGTTATGGTAGCCAAATTAGAAGTTCTACTGCTCCGATTTAATTATTCTGTAATTTAATTTCTGATCAGTTATTATGAGAGATGTAGCCTAGATGCTTTCGTTTGTTTCCCGCCGTTGAAAAACCACATGCAGTTATTATGAGAGATGTAGCCTAGGTGCTTTCGTTTGTTTTCTGCCGTTGAAAGGTGCTGTGCTAGTCTGTTAAAACCACATGCAGTTATTATGAGCAAGACGACATTGAATGTTGGCTTCAACTTGATTTTCCTTGCAAAGAGTTTCATTACTTAGGAAACCGGTTTTTGGTCGCTTTCTCTTTTTTGAAACATGATACAGTAACCACTCTAACTGTTGAACATCTCAAATGGTGAGACTGACTAGCTACCACATGGACAGACTACATTAATGTGTTTGTCTCGCATGCTGTCTATTTTGTCAGGCAATGGTCACATTATTCTGACATATTTTAGAATATAAAAATAATGTGAATGTCAATGCATAATGCAATTGGGTAGGCTTATTAAAAAGTGGTAATGCATACAGTCCCTGAAAATTTGAATTCAGTACTTGAAAAAGGCCTTGACTTTGACTTTCCAATGTCTGTATGAATCAGGTATAGGTTACTTGCTCAGCCTGCAAATGAAAGATAAAATCACCTACTATTGAAATGATGCATGCCTGTTTGTTTTCCTGTCAGATCTTGACCCAGGACAGTATATATATTTTTTTCATTCCTGCAACTCCTCCTTTGGTCGTCTCTCCTTCCAGTTCTCTGCTGCCAATGACTGGAACGAACTACAAAAATCTCTGAAACTGGAAACACTTATCTCCCTCACTAGCTTTAAGCACCAGCTTTCAGAGCAGCTCCCAGATCACTGCACCTGTACATAGCCCATCTATAATTTAGCCCAAACTACTACCTCTTCCCCTACTTTATTTATTTTATTTATTTTGCTCCTTTGCACCATATTATTTATATTTTAACTTTGAACTTTCTTCAAATAACAAATCTACCATTCCAGTGTTTTACTTGCTATACTTTATTTACTCTGCCACCATGGCCTTTTTTGCCTTTACCTCCCTTATCTCACATCATTTGCTCACATTGTATATAGTCTTATTTCTTTCTACTGTATCATTGATTGTATGTTGTTTTACTCCATGTGTAACTCTGTGTTTTTGTATGTTGTCGAACTGCTTTGCTTTATCTTGGCCAGGTCGCAATTGTAAATGAGAACTTGTTCTCAACTTGCCTACCTGGTTAAATAAAGGTGAAATAAAATAAAAATATAAAAATAGCTTTCAGTTGGCACTGGCCCAGTGTGCCGCCTGCTGTGCGCATAGGGTCTATATGTCTACCACGTTGTGTAGTGGTTAGCATGCTAATGATAGAGTAACCATTTTCTAGTAGACAACTAACTACAAAGTAGTCTATGCTTACCTGGCAGAATCATTATTATTTGCATCAATCCTGTGGCAATTTGATTTGAAAACTCCATCACAAGTGCCCTACAGAAACACAGCTAGCCAAACAACTGACTGGCTTGTGCACACCTGAATTAAAGGGTAACTAAGTACACACACAAAAAAAATTCAACATTTGTCATATATTTCCAAGACTTCAAATGGTCCCCTGATGTGGTTTAAGCATTGTTGTGGACTTAGAAAAACAACACAATTGGATGTTCGATTTAAAAAGTGAGATTTTTGAGAGTGAAATCCTGTTACTGTGGTATCCTTTTGGTATGAAGTATAATTTTTTCAAAAACTGACCTCTAGAGGATTTTGCAGAAAAGAACACATGGCACTTTAAAAACTGTAATAAATAAATGTTGCACTTATTATTTATTTATTATTATTTAAGTCTATCAAACTCAATGTAAAACGTTAGTGTAGAATCCTGTCTAGTCTTCCCATCCTAGTATGTCCCCTCTATTTGTTTCACTAGAGTTCTGGGTTGGGCTGAGGGGACAGGCTCTAGTCTTCACAACTCACCCTGTTAGATGACCTATAATAATTTAAAGAAATATGACTCATTATGTAGCGTACCAGTTTGACTGTTATAAGATTTTGTATTTCGATAGCCACCTTCACAGAGGCTGGGAAATGAACAGTGGGTAGAGTTCTAGGTCCTAGACTCTGAGATTAGGTATCAGATGGACAATGGGGTGGCGTCACCAGACTCTTCCTGTGCCAGTAGCAAGAAATGATTACAAGCCAATTCAATTTGTCTTGGCCTCTCTAGTAATGTCATTGGTAATTTCAGCCCCACCTCTTGTGGGGGTGCTGTTGGATAGAGCCTCTGAGATTCTCCCCAAATAAAGACAGTACAAAGGGGGCAGTTATCTGTGCCACTCTCCTTCACTGGGGCTTAGCTTCCAAAGTGAACTTTTTGTTGTTGTTGTGACATACCCAAATCTAACTGCATGTAGTTCAGGACCTGAAGCAAGGATATGCATATTCTTGATACCATTTGAAAGGAAACACTTGGAAGTTTGTGGAAATGTGAAATGAATGTTGCAGAATATAACACATTAGATCTGGTAAAAGATAATATAAACAAAAAAATAATTGCGTTTTCTATTTTTTTTTAAATTCTGTTTTGAAACGCAAGAGAGGATTCTAGGTGTAATTTCGATTTTGTCCACAAGATGGCATCAGTGTGTGTGCTAAGCTTCAGACTGATACAGTGAAGAATTACCTCACAACACAATACTTTGCATGAAGTCTGCCAGGAGTTTGCCCAAATGTGCCAAATTGGTCAAGTTATACATTTTCAAGTACATAACTATAGAGAACATACATAAAATTCTATGGTAATAAAAATAATTACACACTCCCAGCAATGTCAGAGACAGCCGTGGGGTCAAACTGTAGAACCCAGTTCCCTACATTTTGAATGGAAAAAATTGATTTTATCAAACGAAACTATGCTACATTTTATCTCTAGGACCCTCAGGATGACAAATCGGAGCAATATTACTGAATGTAAGTACATTATTTACCTTCAGCGGTGAGTGTATCAAATCAGTTGCCGTGAAAAGTGTTTAGTTGTTGTGCACTATCCTCAAACAATAGTAGGGTCTTTTTTTCTGTAATAGCTACTGTAAATTCGACACTGCAGTTAGATTAACAAGAATTTAAGATTTCTTGGCCATATAAGACATGTCTATGTCCCAGAAAGTTGGCTGTTGTATAAATCGTTTTCTAGTCACATTATCGCATATTGAGCAACAACCGTCGACAAAGTAGTTTCTCATTGTCCTGATATTTTTTGCATTTGTTTAATTTAACTAGGCAAGTCAGTTAAGAACAAATTATTATTTACAATGACGACCTACCAGGGAACAGTGGGTTAACTGCCTTGTTCAGAACAACAGATTTTTACCTTGTCAGCTCGGGGATTCAATCCAGCGCTCTTTCAGTTGCTGGCCCAACGCTCTAACCACTAGGCTTCCTGCCGCCCCGATATGTGGATGAAAGCTCCACTGAGATGTCCCCCTGTCTGTGTCTGAAAGACATGTCTTTATTTCAGGAGGTGCTGATGATGTTGGACAACTATGTGCGGGACTTTAAAGCTCTGATTGACTGGATCCAGCTGCAGGAGAAGTTGGAGAAAACAGATGCCCAGAACAGGTGATCTATCTATGCCTTGGCTCTCTTCTTTTCTCACTCGTGCTCGCTTGCTCCCTGAGGGGAACCTCTAAGTGCCATCTCTGCTCTCTGGCTTTGAGTCACAAACACACTAGATCAATAGGCTTGCCTTGGCTGTAATTCAAGGTGATCCACCCGTTTATTGGCTCCTCTTTAACACAATGACCACAACACCATTAAATGGGTATAAAAATCCAAGCTTTTAAGTTGCCTCCCAAGTTGTACATTTAAAGTACGCTGTTGATTGGTCAGTCAACCTGCAACTTTTGTGTATGTTTCTGTGTTCCCATAAGTTGAATTGTTTTTAGCTAAAGTGAGATACAAATCTCCCCCTATGGTACTAAGGTATATTACAATTTTATATTTTTATTTTATTTGTCCTCTCTGAATCCAGACCCACGTCTTTGGCTTGGGAAGTTCGTAAGATGTCCCCAGGTCGTCATGTGATGCCCAGCCCCTCATCTGACAGGATTGTCCACTCACCTAGTGCTCGCCGCGCCCTAAACTTTGGGTAAGATTTCTCCATCTCATTTCTGGTTTGGTTGACAGCCCTAATCTCCACTGTTTCTGATCTGAACTCAAAGTGCTTACCATCATATTAATGTAATGACTGCCAGTCATTATGAACACACACCATTATACAGCAGTCATCAAAATCCCTCCTCACTAGCACGTTCTGGGCAGCAGCATGTCCTCTGTTTCCTCTCAGCTATATTCTGAGTAATACAGTCAGCCATCATTACATGTTCACAGTTAGAGTAAAGGGAACACCAATGCTAATTTGATCAAAAAAATAGCATTAAAACTTCTAATTAATAAATCAATGTGCAATATGATGTGCCAACTGGTCTGGGTTGGTAGTGGCTGTACTGTGATCTGCTGGTAAGGGGATTGATTGCTGATGTTGAGGCATTTGTTTAATGTAATTTGTCAAGGTATAGATAAAAGTGTGGTTAAAGACTGCTGAAGCATCGGTTCAATATGTGCGGTGCCCTGTAATCGGATGCTCGAGGAAATGGGTATTGATCATTAGGGAGGTTTGTAGACCCTGAGAGTGTGTAGGGAGGAAAGCCGGGGTCAGACACCAGCCTGGGCGAAGCAGATGGAGCTGCTCACCTTATGGTCACCTCTTATTACTCTTGCTGGAGTAGTCAGTGATGTCACAGCCATTATTTAGAACAGTGGTCACCAACCGGTCAATCTTCAATGCATTCCTAGTCTATTTATTTATCGTTATTTGTGTTGCTTTGTTGGCGGTACAGTAGGTGCACTTGATTCAGAGGCCCTGTGCACCTTCTTAAGCAATGTGTTCCCATTTTGAACCACTTAATTTGTCTGAAAAGCGGACCGGGAGATCTGTGGCTAAATCGAGTGCACATACTGCGCTGGGCAATCGGATAGCTCAAATCACCTTGCCAATGGCTTCCACGACCCCAGCCACAGTTTGATACTAGCCTACCTGAGATTTCATAACTTTTAAAATCATGACCGGAGAGAGACTGTCAAAGAATATAGCAAAGCGCTGCAGTTTTTATGAGTGAGTTTATGTCCAATTTCATTCAGCACTGTCAACACTGTTTTTGTTCAACACTATTATGAAGCATAAAACGTGCTTCTCCCTACTTCCACTCTTGCTGTAGCTGCAATGAATGAGTAGCCAGGTGTATTGATAGCCTGGCATTTTTATTATTAGCATCTTGTCGTGTCTATTTTAATATTGAGGAATATTTCACTTTCTCTGGTCATAGCAACAACATGAATTTGTGCATGAGGCAGATGCGGTGCTATTTGAGTTTCGCCTCAGGTGGAAGACTGTGTTCCCTTTCTGGTCAGTCTCACCCGTGGAAAGGAAGTAGAGAGCAGGGACTGTGAGAGGCAGACCCTCTGCTGCTCTCTCCCTCCCTGTGCTGAGACTTAAAACTGTGGACTTCAGTGCGTTCAAGACAACTGGGAACACTGGGAAAAAAACTAGCTCACTCTGGGGAGAAATCGTTTTGAACGGTCATCCAACTCGGAAACTCTGGTATCTTTTCTAGAATGTAACATTTAATGTTACGTTCTGAGTCATGTTTAAAAAATAAATCTGAGTGGTAGTTTGATGCTTGCTTTTTGACTGCGAAAGTGATCTTGACTCAGAAAATTTTGGTAACCACTGGTTTAAAATGTACTGTTGGACCGGCAGTTGTGTAGAGGAGAAGCTGTGTCTATTAAAACAAATAATTTATACTGATCTCTGTGGTGAAATGCTTCTGTGTATGTTGACATTGCGCTCATCTGCTTTTGAGTGATTTGTGTTTATCTCTCCAGTGGTCCTCCACCCACACTGGCCATAGCTCGTCTGTCCCACACGGGCCCCAGCTGGGCTGACCGGGTCAAGTCCTCCCAGTCCCTTCCTGTCCCCAGCCAAGTCAACAACTATCCCGCTGAGAAACCAGGTAAGCAGAGCCACCGCATGAAATTTAGATGCTGCGCTATATGATGGTTTCATGGTCTGTTTCATGGTCTTTTTATAATCAGTGCATGTAAACCCTTGAGGGTGTTGTCGTGACGTTGTATTAGTTAATGTGACGACTGTTGCTCATCGAATGATTAACGGTTTATAATTACGTGATTAAATGAATTAAGCAATGAATCAAGCAATTATTAACTCATTAACCTGGGGCACCATGGGAACATTGTTTTGATTGAGTTTCTATTTCCCAAATTAACTCAAAGGATATCAGAATATCGATTACAACAGTCGCTAAATTAATCAATTTCCTCTACAGTCTCATAATCTGAAAGTCGTATAATCCGGGAATCTGCACGGACCCGGGCTTTACCACTGAATTTACCACACCAATCTTAGTTGATTATTTATTTACTAGCAAGCTAAAATGATGATAAAAATGCACATACACAAAACACAGTCTAGCTATCGATTAGGACTTAGTATAACGGGCCAACACACTATGGCGCTTGTTACCCAAAATGGGGATTTTAAAGAGAGAGAAAGAAAGGAAGTACACGAGAGAAATATACATTTGGGTTCATTTGTCAGCCATGCTTATTTAAAATTAGCCTTGCCCCGAACTGCCGCTCTTATGGGTCAGAACATAATGATGTAATTACGTGTTGTAGTTCTCAGGTGGGAAGCTCCGCGTGGGTCGTTTAGGCTTCTAAATGACGCAGTTCTCCGGCGCAACTCTCTGGTTGTCCTCACGATGTCAGTGTCCTTCTTGGCTAAGTGGTCTGATCCTCACCCTTGATCGGAAAGGGGTCTTCTGAGGACAGACAGCTCTGTAGCTCAGAGCTCACAGCTTCGGCTCGAATGGTGTCGATACCACGATTCAATGGAGAGTGGAGGCTGGGTGGTTCGGCTTGAATTCACCCGCTTAGACACAGCTACTCGTCCGTAGCTCGTGTAGAAAAATATTTCTTTGTCTTCAACCTTGTGTTTCGTTTTGGGGTTCGTCGACTTTGTTAGACCTTGGCTGCAGCTTGGGGTCAATAGTCTACTATGTTAATTCTTCACTCTCCTGTCTTATACCCTTGGGTCAGAAGTGGGTGTAACAGCCTTTAGGGCGATTCTCTGGGCGGACCAAGTCAAGGGGGCAAGGCTTAGATTTGGCTAAAAATCCGATTTTAGACACTAACTTCACATTTCATCTTTATCAAAACATTCTGTTTGATTTGGATATTTTCCAAACAGCGTACAATGTATAAACATCAGGCATATACTGGGAAAACTCTTAAAGGTACAATGTTTTCATAATAACGTCATCTCTTAACCTTTAAAAACAAATACAAAAGTTACATACATTTTAATATTCCACTTTTCGTCATAACCACCATTGTGGCTGACGGAAACCATTGTTCCAAAGTCCCTTTATTGCATGTTTTTAAGGTTCTGAGGCCAGTTCTCCATTGTTAGGACAAAGGAATTTCTCTGTATTATGGGCATGAGGTGTCATAAAACCCCCACATCTTCAGACCCCTAGATCTCTCCTCCTCTGTTGGGGGTTTGGGAGATAATCTGTAGGGTGGTGGTCTCCTGTACCCTGACCTGATCAGGACAGTCATGACAGTGTGTATCCTCTTCTGATTGTCTGCGGAGCAACACTTCTAATGAGTGTGTGTGTCCTTCACTGTGTCCAGGTAAGAAGGACTCTGAGGGCTGGGAGACAGTCCAGCGTGGGCGTCCGGCACGGCCTCGCTCTGCCACCATCGTAGCCAAGGTCAGCCCGGTGCTGGCCCACATCAGCCCTAAAGATGATATCAACAAGGAGAACCAGCAGCCCCCTGGCAGGCCCTGCCCCCTGGACAAAGACGAGGGTCAGTGTGAACAACCAATCCCTGAGGAGCCCGACCCCCTGGAGGAGTTGCCAGGAGACTCAGAGAAGGGTCACATGATGGAGGTAGGGATGGGGGTTAAAATAATTTCACTATTCGAATAGTGGCATGTATTTTTGTTGGATAACGTCTTTTTTATTTTATAAAAAAAAATGTACGTAGCTACGTTTTTTTAAACTGAGCACTGCTGCGTGAGGGAGAGAGGCTGACGCGCTTTCAGACCCTTCTCTAATGCTGCATCTTCGGAGGGCTGTGTGTGTAGCGAGTAGACTGAGTGAGAGCAAGAGAGACGCCAAGGAAACTCGGTTACAGCCAAGACTAGCTAACTTGTAGCAGCCACAATGTTATTTATCATCCTGTAAAACAGTGCCTGTCTTGACTGTAGTAGCATAGAGAAGCTAGCTAGCTAGGCTAATTGAGGCCACAAGCTGTGCTTTCTCCCCAACCCCATTCAGAAAAAACAACAGCCTACCTGTTGGTTGCTTGTTGTATCCTACTCCTTCAGCTGTTATTTACAAAAATACATAGGTGCACGATATCTAAGG
Organism: Salmo trutta; assembly: GCF_901001165.1. Taxonomy (NCBI): domain Eukaryota; kingdom Metazoa; phylum Chordata; class Actinopteri; order Salmoniformes; family Salmonidae; genus Salmo; species Salmo trutta. Next base: position 30,041,143 of record NC_042973.1, on the reverse strand, counting down.
AAGTCTTGAGGTTTTGCTCGCCTCAGGTAGAATATCTCATGATAAGCTGTAGAACACACTATCTACCTCGAGAGTTTTCATCTGTATTTTTCGTAGCTGTCTACATACCACCACAGACTGATGCTGGCAATAAAACCGCACTGAATGAGCTGTATTCCGCCATAAGAAAACACTCACCCAGAGGCGGTGCTCCTAGTAGCCTGGGACTTTAATGCAGGGAAACTTAAATCCGTCATACCAAATTTCTATCAGCATGTTAAATGTGCAACCAGAGGGGTAAAAAAAACTCTAGACCACCTTTACTCCACACACAGAGATGCGTACAGAGCTCTCCCTCGCCCTCCATTTGGCAATTCTGACCATAATTCTATGCCACTGATTCTTGCTTACAAGCAAAAATTTAAAGCAGGATGCACCAGTGACTCGGATCAATAATAAAGTGGTCAGATGAAGCAGATGCTAAGCTACAGGACTGTTTTGTTAGCACAGACTGGAATATGTTCCGGGATTCCTCCGATTGCATTGAGGAGTACACCACATCAGTCATTGGCTTCATCAATAAGTGCATCGACGACGTCGTCCCCACTGTGACCGTACATACATACCCCAACCAGAAGCTATGGATTACAGGCAACATTTGCACTGAGCTAAAGGGCAGAGCTGCCACTTTCAAGGAGCGGGACTCTAACCCGGAAGTTTATAAGAAATCCCGCTATGCCCTGCGACGAACCATCAAACAGGCAAAGCATCAATACAGGACTAAGATCGAATCATACTACACCGGCGCTGACGCTCGTCGGATGTGGCAGGGCTTGCAAACCATTACAGACTACAAAGGGAAGCACAGCCGAGGTCTGCCCAGTGTCACAAGCTAAACTACTTCTACGCTTGCTTCGTGGCAAATAACACTGAAACATGCATGAGAGTACCAGCTGTTCCGGAAGACTATGTGATCACACTCTCCGCAGCCAATGAGATTAAGACCTTTAAATACAGCAACATTCACGAGGCCGCAGGGCCGGACGGATTACCAGGACGTGTACTGCATGCATGCGCTGACCAACTGGCAAGTGTCTTCACTGACATTTTCAACCTCTCCCTGTCCGAGTCTGTAATACCAACATGTTTTAAGCAGACCACCATAGTCCCTGTGCCCAAGAACATTAAGGTAACCTGCCAAAATGACCACCGACCCATTGCACTCACGTCTGTAGCCGTGAAATGCTTTGGAAGGCTGGTCATGGCTCACATCAACATCGTTGTCCCAGAAACCCTAGACCCACTCCAATTCCCATACTGCCCTAACAGATCCACAGATGACGCAATCGCAATCACACTCCACACTGCCCTTTCTCACCTGGACAAAAGGAACACCTATGTGAGAATGCTATTCATTTACTACAGCTCAGCGTTCAACAGCATAGTGCCCTCAAAGCTCATCAATAAGCTAAGGACCCTGGGACTAAACACCTCCCTCTGCAACTGGATCCTGGACTTCCTGACGGGCCGCCATCAGGTTGTAAGGGTAGGTAACAACACATTCGCCACGCTGATCCTCAACACGGGCCCCTCGGGTGCGTGATCAGTCCCCTCCCGGACTCCCTGTTCACTCATGACTGCATGGCCAAGCACGACTCCAACACCATCATTAAGTTTGCCGATGACACAACAGTGGTAGGCCTGATCACCGACAACGATGAGAAAGCATATAGGGAGGAGGTCAGAGACCTGGCCATGTGGTGCCAGAACAACAACCTCTCCCTCAATGTGATCAAGACAAAGGAGATGATTGTGGACTACAGGAAAAGGAGGACCGAGTACGCCCCCATTCTCATCGACGGGGCTGTAGTGGAGCAGGTTGAGAGCTTCAAGCTTCTTGGTGTCCACATCACCAACAAACTAACATAGTCAAAGCATACCAAGATAGTCGTATAGAGGGCACAACAAAATTGTCAGACTCCAGCCACCCTAGTCATAGACTGTTCTCTCTGCTACTGCACTGCAAGCGGTACCGGAGCACCAAGTCTAGGTCCGAGAGGCTTCTAAACAGATTCTACCCCCAATCCATAAGACTCCTGAACATCTAATAAAATGGCCAACCAGACTATTTGCATTGCCTTGCCTCCCTCTTTTACACCATTGCTACTCTCTGTTGTTATCATCTATGGATAGTCACTTTAATTACTATTCCTACATGTACATACTACCTCAGCTAACCAGTGCCCCTGCACATTGACTCTGTACCGGTACCCCCTTGTATATAGTCTCGCTATTGTTATTTTAGTGCTGCTCTTTAATTACTTGCTACTTTTATTTCTTATTCATATTATTTAAACTGCACTGATGGTTAGGGGCTCGTAAGTAAGCATTTCACTGTAAGGTCGACACGTTGTATTCAGCACGTGACTAATAAAATTTGATTTGATTCTCATTTCGCTATCTTTTTAATTCCGTAATTGTATTCCATCTTGCATTGCGTTTAGTGAACTCTCACTCCTACACATTTAGCCTTTTTGCTGCTTTGATTGGCCAACATAAGCTACACGTGATGGCTAGCGGTCTTTTTATGGGGAGCACTGTGCATCCAAATTCTATTGAAGAGTTTGTTTTATTAAATTAATCATTTGAAATGTCATGGTATATCCTTGTCTGAAAGAATGTCACATTGATATTTCAATTTATTTTAGAAAAAGCCCTTTCAGTCAAATCGGGTAAAGAAAAATGTATTTGCTAAAATGAATACTCACACAAGTATTCTAATACTAATGTCTGTTCAGATATTCAAATAACCTTGCACATCCCTAGTACTGAGCCCTGAAGTCACTCACCCTCCCAGCAGTCCCCAGATATCAATTATTCAGGACGACAGGAGACGTGGAGCAGAGTAACACAAGACCGTTTTATCACTTACATTGTTTTGGTTTTGGGCTCCACATTATTCATAGACAGCCTTTCCAGACAGGGCATATCAGTTTTAACACAATTGCTCGTACACTGACACTTCAGAAGCAGAAATATGCTATTTTCCCTCTCATTAAATAAATACTCATTGCCTCGGAACACACTGGGTATGGGTGTATTCTAGGCATTGCTTATTTGAAATACACATTTCATCTATTTCCACATTGTGTTTTATTTGATGTTTTTATGAGAATTGAATGTTTAGGGCCAACCTCCCTGCATGATGTGTGTTTTCAGCTGTGTGTTAATTGTTTTTGTTTGTGTTTTACTGCTCTCATGAAATGCTTGGAATATGCATGTCTTGAATGGTGTGTGTGATTGTGTTGGTACAGCCCCCATCAGACAGTGCGCAAGACTTGGGGCAGTGTGTCAACGCACCCTGTGAGGACGCGCCTCCCCCCATACCAGCCCCAACCCCTACCCTTTACCTTACCCAGGACCCAGACCCTACGATATTCCCAGCCCTATCCCTACCAGTCCCTGCCCTAGCCCTCCCTCCGTCCCTAGACCCGGCCCAGACGGACGGGGCCTGTGCTCTGGGGGACAAGGGGACTGTGGGGGGCACGTCACAGGGCATGGCAACATCTGCTCCAGGACTGGCTGAGGCTCCTATGGCAGCGGTGAAACTGGAGAGTGTGCTGGACCCCAAAGAGCTTTCCACTGTGAGTGCTGAGAGATGGAGGAGCAGAGGGAGGGGAGGGCTCAGGGCAGGGGGGTCATGGATCCCCCATGGACCTTCAGCGCCTAAACAAAGTCAATCTACAGAGCCTCCAGCCACAATGTGCTAACATGACAGGCGGCACAGCCCCTTCAGAACAGCTCCGTGCCAGGTAGGCAGGACAGTTTGCGTGGGGGTGTTGGTGGTTGGCTGTGAGAGGATGTCCATGGGGCTCTTGTTGTGAGAGCTCAGAAAGCAATGTCTGTCATGCTTGTTGCTGGTACTCCTGAAGTGGCTGGCCCTGTTGTTATGCTGTGTTGAGGAAGTGGCCACTAATCAAAACGACTGTGCTTTGAACTGAAATGGTGCGAACCTGTGACAGGGTATCCAGTTCAGGGACAGGTTCAGCCCAAAGGGCCAGGGATCATGGCATGTGTACAATGGCTGTGTCAGGTATTAGTTTGTTTTCTGTCTCCACTGTGCATTAAGTGATCAGCAACCGTCCTGTGTCAGGTTTATTACTACCTCATTTGGCATCATAAGTAGTCTCTCTGGAGTTAATCGAGGAGAACCTCCTTCACTAGCAGGGCTACTGTCATAGATACCTCCACAGCACTTTAACCTCTTCTGAAGGCCATTCATTATACCTAGAGATGGAGGGCTTCTAAATGGTCTACAGGGAAGTTATCTAAGCTCAGATCAAACACAGGCAGACCTGGTCTTAGTGCTGGGCCAGGCCAGACGCCTCTTTGGGTGGCTCAGATAAGCCCAGTGCTGTTTAGACTGCACTGCAGGCCCCTAGTTAGAGAGAAACTGCCTCAGTGGTGAGAGAAACCTCTCCCTCATTATGTTAGACTGGAGCTCTGGCCTCTCTGGACTGGAGTGCTGCTAACTGTCTGTCCTCCCTGATAGTGATTGGACGGCAAGTAGCCTAGAGGTTAAGAGTGTAACTGAAAGGGTGCTGAGTCGGATCCCCGATCCGACAAGGTGAAAAACCTGTCTGTACCGTTGAGCAAGGCACTTAACCCTAAATGCTCCTTCCTGTAAGTTGCTCTAAATAAGAGTGTTTTCTAAGTTACTAAAATGTAAATGTCATTTGTGACTAAGGAAAGGCAGTTTGTCAAGTTCATGTTGTAAGTGTAAAGACTAATAGAAATGGAGACATGGGCTCCATCAGGCTGTTTAGACTCATCTAGTAAGTATTTATTCCTACACCATGTCAGTGAATTGGTCCCATGGTTGTGCCTCCTTCCACCATCTCGTCATTCTCACAGTGAACTTGTTCTGCATGACTCCTGAATGCTTCCTCACCTGTGAACTTGTGATTGATCGTGTGGTGCGGTTTGTGCTTTTGGGTTTGATGCTCTTTTCTGTTTTTACATGTTAGGATACTAAGGGTCTTGGGAACTTTTCTAAATAGTACCGTTAGAGCTGTATGAAATTAAGAATCATTGTTCTTGAATATAAAATTCATGGAATCTTTTAAGTTGATCACACCAAGCCCACCAGTATATACATGTAATAACATATTTCACAATCTTGATAAAAGCAATAGACAACATTCCTGCATTTTAGAGAGGTAGAGATAGACCCCGACTGCCAGTGGCTTAGTGAAACCTGAATGAGTAAGAAAGTGCTGTATGTGAGCGTGTGTGTGCCGTGTGTCCAGCCCCAGTCCATGGCAGAGGTCCTGGCAAAGAAGGAGGAGCTGGCTGACCGCCTGGAGAAGGCCAACGAGGAGGCTATCGCCAGCGCCATCGCTGAAGAGGAACAGCTGACCAGAGAGATCCAGGCTGAGAACAATGACCTGGAGACTGACAATGAGAGTGACTTCTCTGTAAGACACAGACCCCACACACTCTCTCTCAATTTTCTTTGGTCATATGAAGTGCTTTTGAAGTGGTAGGATCTCTTTCCCCCAGGTCTTGAGTTTTGCTCGCCTTGTAATATCCATTTGATTGCCAGTAATCGTGAACCGGTTATCTCTCCCCCAGGCCAGCATTGGCAGTGGAGGTGGATTCAACATGGATTGGAGTGACATGCTAGCCGACTATGACGGTAAATCTCTTTTCTGTTTAATTGTAATATATCTATAATGAGATTGGTTGAGTGTTGATGCTCTTGCTAAAAAGACAGATGTGGTCAATGTCCAGACTCACCTCTCTCTGCAGCGCGGGAGCCGTGGCGTCGGAGCACCTCCTGGGGGGACATCGTGGAGGAGGAGCCTTCCAGACCACCTGGCCATGGAATCCACATGCACGAGAAACTGTCCTCCCCGTCTCGCAAAAGGTGAGACACACATCTCCTCATGTCAGTCTGATGTTTGTCAGAGAAAAGATCTTGGTGCATGTCAAAGTTCGCTCCTATTTTGAACGACTGGGGGAGAGGACAGGATGGCAGGTGTAAGTTGTTTTTTCTGTCTTACTTGGCAGAACCATCGCAGAGTCTAAGAAAAAACATGAAGAGAAGCAGCTGAAGGCCCAGCAGCTCCGAGATAAACTGCGAGATGAGAAGACCCACAAACTGCAGAAGCTCCTGGAGAGGGTGAGTGGCCATACAGAGCCAACGGGAAACACCACAGCCTTGCTTAGCCCAGTTCAGCCTGGCCACGTGGAGAGCTTCTGTCAGCACACTGCCAAAAAGAATCACTAAATAACAGAGGCCAGCTCTGTCTCTCTCAACCCAGCTGGCCACAGACACGTCTGGGAGAGACGTAGCCCAAACTCAACAATCTTTCATGACGTTTGTTTTTGTTCTCCAGGCCCTCATGAGATGAGTGAGCCCTTCGATAATCTTGAGTATTAACCACATAAGTACATGAAGTGGTGTATATTCACATGAATCCCTGTGGACATCGTACCAGAGCGGGTAGCAGCAAATGCTTTGAATGCAAGACACAATAATAGTGTCTGCCTTGGTTAGAGAATGTACATGAGTGAAATGAGCTGACCCAAGCTGTCTTTCCCTCCCTCTCTTTCCCCTCACAGGAGAAGGAGGTCAGGAAATGGAAGGAGGAGTTGTTGGACCAGCGGCGGAGGATGATGGAGGAGAAGTTACTCCATGCAGAGTTCAAGCGGGAGCTGCAGCTCCAGGCCATAGTGAAGAAGGCTCAGGAGGAGGAGGCCAAGGTACAGGACTGACCCCTTGGACTCTGCACACCTAGCTACATGTCCAAGAGTTGAAGAATTTTCCTAATTAGATGTTGCTTTTGATAATACTTTTGGACATTGAGAATGTTCTTAAAAGCAAAGAAACAGGATCACTGAAAAAATCAATGGCAAACTAGACTAAAGGCAGACTAAAAACTATTTGTTATAATAATCACTTGTTGACCAGTCCCTTGTGTCTGTCTGCAGGTGAATGAGATAGCATTCATCAACACTCTGGAAGCTCAGAACAAGAGGCACGATGTGCTGGCCAAGCTGAACGAGTACGAGCAGCGCCTCAACGAGCTACAGGAGGAGAGAGGCAGGAGACAGGAGGAGAAGCAGGCCAGAGACGAGGCTGTACAGGTAACAGTGGACAGCAGCAGCTCCCCCTCTCTGCCTTACCACCACACTGTACAGTCCCACTGACTGGCTGTGGTCCCTTTCTGTCTCCCCAGGAGCGTAAGCGGGCTCTGGAAGCAGAGCGGCAGGCACGGGTGGAGGAGCTGCTTATGAGGAGGAAGGAGCAGGAGGCACGCATCGAGCAGCAGAAGCAGGAGAAAGAGAGGGCCAGGGAAGACGCTGCACGAGAGAGGGCCAGGTCTGTACCCCCGGCTCAGTTGGAATCAACTATCTGTTTTTGTACTGTCAAATGGGCCCCTCAATGTGCTTCGTCTGAAATAGATTACCCACCCCTTATCCGGAGGATCTTCTTCTCACTGTTCCAGTCTGTTGTTCTCTCCACAGAGACAGAGAGGAGCGTCTGGCTGCCCTCAGCGCTGCTCAACAAGAGGCCATGGAGGAACTGCAGAAGAAGATCCAGATGAAGGTTAGTGAGGCTGCTGCACAATCTCACTCCTGCCTCAGTTATATCCACAAAGCATCTCCCCAAAAAATGTATATCACCGTTATATCAACACATTTTGACATCAAATCAGTTGCTGATGATGTTGCATAAAATGTTTGAAAGGTCTATCATTTATTTTCATCGAACACAATTAAAGTTAACATAGGCCCTAGATGCCTTTAATTGGCATGCCCAATTTTAAGCTTTTTTTTTTTACGTGTTATTGCGTTCCAAAGGGATAACTTGAAATGACTAGATGTAGGTTAATGAAATAATCTAAAGAAAACTATGTGATTATTTATTAGCCTATGTGGTTATACGTATTTAGGCATATCATGTGAAATAGGGCTCACGTGGAATCATTTTCATAAGCATGTAAGTCTAGAATATTTGTGGAGTGATCATATAGAAATAGCTAAACATTCTTCAACCACTCCAAAGCAATTGCATGTGGAGCAGGAACCACTGACTACTTTTTCTATTATCAAACACCTGCTGGTAACTCTTAACTGGTCAGGACACCTTATGTACTCTCCTAAAGATCTGTCGACGAGGTTGGACGCTTATGACCAAAGAGGCTTCACGCATAGCTTTTACATTTCCTTGTTGTAAACCAGACTAAAGTCCCTCTTAATCTCATGATCTCTTGGTTGTTCTCCTTCCCAGCATGATGAGAGCAGTCGCAGGCACATGGAGCAGATTGAACAGAGGAAGGAGAAGGCAGCAGAACTCAGCAGTGGCAGACATGCCAACACTGACTATGCCCCCAAACTGACACCGTATGAGCGCAAGAAACAGTGCTCCTTGTGCAATGTTGTGGTATGTACACAAAGTCCCAGTCTGAAATGGTTTTTGATAGTTTCTTTTTAACCAAATGTCTTTGTATTGTTCTTCGTGTAGTTGATGATTGATATTTTGCCCACTTGTCCTTGGCATGTTTCTTCTGACACTAGACATGCAGTAGACACCAGACACCTGCTAACATTAGACAGATGCTGACATGCTGAGTAGAGAAAGTATATATACTAAATGGTTAATTGGCTTGATCCACTCTCCAGTGAGAAGTTCACCCTTTACTTCATTAACTTAATTCCTTGCACTAATTTGTGAGACTGATTGGCTTACATGCTTAACCTAAACTGAAGGGGAAAGGAGCTGCAGCTTTGTGGCAGTAGAGCAGCTCTGGCGGTCCCCCTTGGCAGACTGTATGCATATAAATGCTCATGAGAAGGAGATTCAGCTGATTTTGGAAGAGAATGTATTTAAATGAGGATTTAACTGCATTGATTAAACATGATCTCTGGGGTGGAGATTTATGACTGGGCATGACTATGCTTTTCAAGTGACGGGCAACAAATCTATTGGCAGGCACATTTATCTGTGACGGACCAGGCCGGCTCTCACCGCAACAAGGTTGCGACACCTTGGAGCTCCAACTAGCATCAGATAAACAGGAGTGTGTGGGGGGGAGGGGGGGAATCTTGTTAACATTTCCGATGACCTTGGCTAGCATCTGACACTAGAGATCATCTATAGGCCAGCAGCCAGCACTCTATTTAATGACATTAAACCGAGGCCATCCGTAATGGGCTTTGTTCTAGCCCTTGGTGGGAGGAAAACAACACGTCCACATCAACCTAACCTCACGCTGTTTGTGTCAATTCTTCATCTTCACGCCATGCTTCTGTCTGTGTATAGTCCAGCTCAGTTTTTCCCACAGTTTGTGGTTTACTGTACCAGTGTTTTCAGTGTGTCATTTTCCAGACATGCCAAACTATATATACTCACTCTGTGTGAGGTGCAAGAACGACCGAAGGGACATTGGTTCATCAGTTGGTGTGAGGATGAATCATTGTCACAAACAAAAAGAGTACAGGGATAACATATTCTGCTTGATTTAGAAAAGGAATAGACCATCCTCGAGCCAATCACATTAATGTTGTTATATAGGCTACATTTGTTCACTGTAAATGTTTGTGTTGAGATGGATCATCCTTAGTGGATCTGTCAGTAACTACTATGATCCGCTGTGCTGTCAGAAAGGAGAATGCCATTAAATACAGCCATTACGGCATCTTCAGTTTAACAATGCTCTCATATCTGTCTGACACATCACATGCTGATTTGAAGAAACTACGTGGCTACCCTTGTCACCTTTTGTTCTTAACCATGTCAGTTCATTCCACTAAAGGCGTGTTGACTGCAGTTAAGTTCCTGACACCTACTAAACATCAGGTCTCACTATTTAGTCCGATGGAGGAGGAAGTCTGTCTGATCTTATTGAAAACTAGTTGTAATTTATGTTGCCAGTCAGTAGTTTGGTTTCCATCCAATTGGTGACGGCTTTTCATGCTAATATTCTAAAATTCATATAAAGAAAATATGCACATTTTCCCACCAGTGGTTTCCACCAAACGGAATTGTTGCGGAGAAAAGTCTGTGCGTGATGACTTAGTGCACACATTTACTTTTTTGCTTAAAGTTATGTACCAATTAAAAATCAAAAGTTCAATGTGTTTCTATTGCATTTTCAACTCTACCGATCGCTTTGACACACACTGTTGAGTTAAATAGAAAATGTGCCTACTCTGGTCTTGACACATGCGCTCTAGCCAACAGCTGGCAGATACAGTGCAGGTAAGCTAGTCTACATTATGAGATTATTATGGATAAGAGCAAGAATATTTTTTTTTTGTCAAACAGCAGACAAGCAGAGATTATCATGTCACCAGACCCTCAATATTTAATGGAAAGGAGCATCAAGCGCATCACTGTGCACTTTCACCACCCTGTGAAGTTCATAATAACTTATTTCATCTGTTGCCTAATAGTAGTGGGAAGACCACACACCATTTCATCGCCTGACTCCAAGTTTGCTTCGATATGATGGATATTATATAAATATTTGTGCATAAAGGCATTTCCACCACCATTTTCTTCATAGTACATTTTATCAACACTAAAAGATCCCACCATGTTGAACGAACAAACTCTGTCTGCATTTATAAAATTATACCAAAACTACCTGTTTCCATCACAGTTGTCGTGATTTTCTTTTAATATGGTATGGCTTTACTCGCATATAAACTGTGGATGAAAATGTGGTTAGTGGTGATGTCAAGTCACTAAACCTTGAGTCCGTGTCGAGTCCCATGTGCTCGAGCCAGAGTCCAAGTCCGAATCACAAGTCGAGTCACGACTGTCTTTGGCTGAAGTTCTAGTTCCAGTGCTCGAGTTCTGGTCCAAATGCTCAGAGTGCGCATGAACTCAAAATCAAGTTATTTTCTCAGTCAGATATAGTGTAGCGGCAAGAGGAATTATTTAGTCAATACATTATTTTGCTATACCTTTTCTTTCTTTCTGTGCCACCAAATGTTTGCATATAGGCTGCTGGTAACGTGATCAGTTTGTTAGCTATCTAATGAGGTTACATGACTGAAGAAGGTGTAGCCTAAACAAGGTGTAGCTACGCATCATGTGCTGCAAATATTCTGCTTTTCATAGCCTATCCTGTCCCATGTGCAAATACAAGTCACAAGAAGGTGAGTCCGAGTCACCAATGGTCAAATCCAATTCGAGTCACAAGTCATGGGGACTAAATTCGGACTAGAGTCCTGGACTCGAGTACTACAACACTGTAGACCCTGTCTGCCTCTGTCTCCATTGTGTCCTCAGCAGTTACTTCTGACCTGTGTGTTTGTAGATCACCACGGAAGTGCACCTGTACAGCCACACCAAGGGCAAGAGGCACCAGCAGGCCGTGAGAGACACCAGCAGCATCCAGGGACGGGAGCTCTCAGACGAGGAAGTGGTGCGTACCGCCAAAGTCTTACCTCAAATAGAAAGATACCCCATCCATCCACCATCCCAACAAAAGAATACCACTCAGATATTCTCTGTGATATTAAATCAAGGTTATTTGTCATTTATGACAGGCTCATTATTATTGTTTATGAATCCCATCATATAGAAGCTCTCTCGCAGGTCTTTGTGAGATAATAAATGGGCCCTGAAATGTAAACAGTTAGAGTTCAGTGACTCAGTTGAGGGGGTGACATCACCCCCATGTCTACAGGCCGTTCTGTCACAGAGTGCTTTTCATGGGAAGACTGCTTGTTAAAGTAAGGAGGCTTCTCAGCCTGCTCTGCAGTATGAGATTGCCTTTTCAGCATGCTGTTCTTTGTGAGGCTGACAACTGTTGGTGCTATATGCATCACCTTTGGCCCGAGCAGCTCCTTCATTCAAACCTGTTCTCACAGGCTGATCATTAATCCCCCCACCTTCCACTCTAAATCATTTGCTTTCCAACTGCAGCCCATTTCTCTGTTTGACAGTATGATAAACAAGGCATTTGCAGTGAAGGCATTCAAATCTCTAATACAGTACTATGGCCACAGCCAGTATCACACTATCTCTTCAGACTGCCTTTAAACCATGCAGTGTAGGCTATGCTTTACAATAGTAGTGGCTGGTGGGGTTTGAAATGGCTTAGCTAACGGGTCCAAACGATTTCAATGTATGTACTATGGATCAGCAGCATGGTGTTCTCTGTGAAATAATAGCTCTTTGTTGTAATGGGATAGACATGCTCTTAGCATTTACTGCACTATGTTTCTATTATGGGGTATTCGGCCCTGCTTTTGTTCCATGTTTTCATTCAGCGTTCAAGGTTAATCAAGCAGGAGATAGAGAAATGTCTTGGGATTTTTGTTTAGATAGACTACGCTTGCCTTCCTTTATTTTTATGTCCTGCTCGTTTTGGTGTGCAGTATTTAATTCATGCAACTGGCAACTATTTTCCAGCCGTTGGTTCCATAACTCTTGCTGGAATGAAAGATTTTTAATTAAAATGAAGATGGTTGGCTGAACTGTACAGGGTTCACTACATAGTTTTTCAGTGAAGGCGGACGGCAGATGCCCCAAAGCTTCATATTTGGTCATCTTCTCCCGTTTTCAAGGACTCACAAATTAAATTGAGGATACAATGATTATCTACAGGGCTGGATCAATGTGCAGAGATACCGACTGGGATTGCAATCACTCTCTTTACTTAAACGTATAAGTTGTCATCTGTCCTGTTTTAAGATGATATAGGAAATGTCCAGGACACCTCGTGTTTGACATGTTGGATTTATTTATTGGCACAAAAACACCAGTGAACTCTCCAAGGGAATACTCATCCCTCCCCAGCCCCTCTCCTGCACCCTCAGCTGGGCCTCTGACGGTGGGGCAATGGGACTGACCTGGGCCACCAGAGGGGTCGCTAGGCTGTGGTGGACTCAGGCCTCTGGGTATAAGAGTTGACCTCCTGGAGCCAGCTCTAAATTAGGTTCTTGTTGATGATGAATCCCCTCTGGTGGCCAGAGAGCCCTGTTGAAATACACAGTGTACCAGCTGAAGTAACCCCGTCTCTGCCAGGCAATCAGGAAAAAAAGTGTACAGAGTTGTAAACTCTTTTAACTAGCCGAAGGAGTGAAGTTGCGGTTCAGATTTCCTGAAAGACAAAAATGTAATTGAAAGAGTTGTTAAGGAACAGCGTGCTAAAGAATTAGGCTCTCAGATGACGTAGAGAACAAACATTTATATTTTGGGATTATTATCAGTCTGTAGTCTTTCATCTTCATGTGTACTGTGTTGCTAGTGCTACAGGACTTGAATGTCACAAAGCATTCAGCTCTATTTGATAAATAGTCCCGTGAACAGTTGCTTAGATGGTGTGTAACTGGATTCAGTATGCCATCACATTGTACCCAACATGACATACAGCTGTCTGTTTCACACCAAGTGGGAAAGCCGACTTCGTCTTGGACAAAAGAGGTGGTGGGGGAACATATCACTTAGATTGTGCCTGTCTCTAAAGAGGCCTGTTTTCTGGGCACTGTGGGTGTGTAATGATTAGACAGCTCTCTGGTTACTCCCTCCAGAATGGAACACAAGAGAAGCCGTGTGTGGTAGGTATTGTGAAGGAGCCCTGCCCTCAGGCCTGGCTCTGTAGCCCATTGTCCTCCTGCTTCAGCCAGACACCTGTCTGTCACACTGCCTCATCAGATCACCTGACAAGATACAGAAAATCACTCATAGTTTTAAGTTCACATAGAAGCATTAGGCTATTACATGATATTCTTTATCAATTAATTATGTACATGAATTAATGTTTAAGCTCCCTTCAAACTGTCTTTGATGTGATTTTGAGATTAGTAATGTCTTGAGGTGTGGCTGAAACAATTCTGTTAAGTAAACGGCAGTAGCACAGGAGTGGATAGGCTCTTAGGGAGAATACTGAACAGCTGCCTCTCAAGCAAGGCAGAGCCACGGTCATGACTGAAAGGCTCAACTGAACAATATTGCGCTACGCACGTCGGCACACAAGTGCTTATTTTGTATCTGACTCATTCGTTAGACGGGTGACATTTATTCAAGATGTGTTCCACTTCCAGTGAAAAATTGTTTCGATTTTCATGTGATGTTCCCCTAGATGTTTATTTTTCCCTTCAATCCCTTTAAAATGATGCTACCATTGTATTCCTGTTAGGCCTGTATCTCTACTGATCTGAGAGGAGCTACTTTCTAATCACCCTGAACCTCCCTCTGATTGATCTGGTTGGTCACAAATCAATAAGTCAAACAAGTAAAGGAACAAGAATTGATTCTCGGTCCTGTTTATGATTGCTGTTATGACTCCTGGATTGCTGAGCGCTTTAGCACGTGGTTAACTGTAGGTCTTCTCTATTTGTGCTTATGATAACACCTGTCTTTCAAGGGTTTCATCTGAAACCCCTATTCAAGCAGCAGGTGCACTGCCAAAACTTGACAAAAAGGAAGGGCTTGCCACACGCAGCCTAGGCTGCTGAATGGAAACGGTTATCTTGTGGACCATCCCATCCTCTAGAGTTTTGGATGACAACATAATTGGGTAATTGGTTTCTTGCACATACATCATGTTCTTTTAAATTGGATTACCTCTCTCTGTCTCCTGGTGGAGATATCAGCTTGATCTGATCTGACAGGCCTGGTGTGGTGCACACTAGACTGGAAGCGACGCCTCTTCCCCCTTCAGCATTACCATGGGTATGTGGCTTCAAACGAACAGCAAGTGTTGCAGATGCCCTGATAATGACCGGATACAATTGCTCTGCCCAGAGGTGTATATGCCACACAATGGACACACATCTGCCATTTCAATGGATAAGCTTCTACTTATAGCAGATTGCCTGGGCTTAGATTCAACTGCTTTTTTTCTATTGTGATATGGACATAATTAGCTACATGTATATTTTGGTAGAACAGGTTTTGTGTTCTCAGTTTAACTGCCTACAGCTCTGAAGATCCTTGTTTTAGTTTGATAGACTATCCACCCAGTCTATGATATCCTTGTGGTGATATGGGTGAGGTCACAAAGGGGACTGCAGGCTATATTGCAAATATTTGTGGGTGCTGGCAGCAGGTGACTCTCTCAGTAGCTGGATGTTATGTCTACGGAGGGAATATGGGACCCTAGATAGTTACTCCTGTCCCATAAGGCCCAATTCATTGTCACACCTTTGCACTTTTCTGTTGAACCCTTTTTCTTCCTCTCACTCCTTGTATGTCCATCTCGATTTCAGAATGAGCTAATGAGATTGTAATTAAATGTTTTCATGCGTTTCAGGAGCATCTTTCCTTAAAGAAGTACATAGTGGACATTGTGACGGACAACACCGTCTCCTCTGAGAGTGTGAAGGATGGAGAGGAGAGGCAGAAGGCACGCAAGAAGGCAAAGAAGCTCCGCACACGCATGAACTCCAGGTGATGCATCCATCTGTCCCCTCTCTCTTTCTCTCTCTGTGACAGAGGACAACGTTTCCTGCGAGGAGACGCTTTATGAGTGACGAGGAGATGGAGAGCAGACGTTATGTGCATCACAGCTGTCCAAAGAATAATACTGATGAGCTAAATTTATGGCCACTTTCTGTGATTGAGGAGGAAAACTGGGAATCGATCTGAGGGCCCAGGCTTTCACCTGTTAAGAGCTTTCCCCCTAATTGCTGCCACGGTGCTGCCAAAACTGAAGCCTCCTTCAGTGGACAATAGTATGTTAAAGTATGTGTAAACCATGCCTATTTTTCTTTCTCCGGGCTATTGATTTTTAAATGAAGTATCAAAGAAAATCAATAGTAATCAACAAATAGGAGGCAACGCGCCACCGTGTCAGATCCCAAGCATGGGCTCAATCAGTTCACTAGCCTGTTACAACAAGGGAGGGAGGATGGGGTTTGGGGGCAGGAGAGGGATACGACAGAGTAGAGAAAAGTTGTGGGATGAGCTATTTGTCACGGGGCAGGTTGAGTGTGGGTGCCTGGGGGGGTGCAGCACCAGAGATGACATGCGTCTCTGAGCCGCATCCTTAACTCTTACTCACACACAGTCCTGTATTGTAGTCACTTTTATTACCAGGACACTCACACACATTGTGATGGATCCATGTTTGCTATGAAGTCTATTTTTAGCAGTGCTCGTGAACATTTTAACTGAACACAGCTGGTCAATATATGTTCAGGTTCCCCCTTAACATTACTACTGTCGCATTTATTTGTATTTTTTTATATACCATTTTTAAATAATAGTACTTTGCTTTCAGTGAAATGTAGAATTGAGTATTGCTGCTGTTACTTCTCTTATGGAAGGGCTTGGGGCTGAGAAAACACCAACATAATCTGCCTGTTCACTGTCACTCCCAGGCACAGCCCTCTCTCCAGCCCCAACCCGAGCCCTGCTGAGACTAGCACTCAAAGGCACAAGGCTTTCAGAGGTAGTAAATAACACAAAGCCCCTGCTAGCATAAAGGTGAGCAGCTCCACTGCTGGGTGGAAATGAGCCGTTTTATTGAAGCGTGGCAAGGTGTCTGTAAAATGCAAGAAGTTTTCATTGGACTCTGGGGCGGGCTTGTACTCCCCATCATAAACTACTGAACACAGTTTAACCCAAATGTTTGCGGTTTGGCTGTCTTTCCTTCAGTCATATAGGACTGCTTTTCTTTTAAGAAAATATGCTGTTGAAAAGGCATGTAAGTAGCATATCATTTTGTCAGGATGCGTTCTGGACTTTAAAACAAGGATTTGGAAGTGTGTACCTGCTCCTGTAGGGCAAGCCGTTTGGCTGTAGCCCACTTTGTGTGTTTCCTTTGGCTGGGAACAGAGTCCGTAGTGTGTGAGTGGAGCTCAGAAAGAGGTGGGCACACAAAGACACCCCTGTGTGCAACCTGGAGAGGTGATCATAGCCTTACTCGTTTCACCCAGTGGAGGAGCTGGAGGGGTCCATATACACATGCACACCATGTTCCTGTGAGATGAGGCCCAAGGTAAGCCACTAGAGATTTCATGCTCATCAAGCCAACTTACTCCTAGTTTAAACAACCTGTCCCATTTGGGTGCACAGTGTAGAAGTCCACTCCGACGATTTAGCTGAGGGTTTAGCTTCTATCCATAATGCGCACTATATACAGGAACACAGCATCAAACAGTACACACTTAACAGTATAAAACTGAATTGGTTATTTCTGCCTCCAAAGGTAGACATTTTTACAGCATTGGCTCTGTCAGTCAGGGCCAGTTCAGATGAATAAAGAAGCTTGATTAATTGATTATTAGTTCTGCATTGTAGATTTGTGCTTTTTCCTTTATTGCTGTTTACTAATGTTTCTAGCCGCAGCCCATTCAGCCGGACCTGCTGCGGTGAATGATGAATCATGATGAATGGCTCAGCAATTGCTCCCCGTTTAACCTGGGTGGGTGTAAACCTGTCAGAGATTAATATTGTAATATCAGAATGACAAACAGGCCAGGTATAGTTCAGTTTCTGGTGGAAGCGAGGCAGCAACATTTTTTTTATTCAGTTGTCTTTGAGGACATGGTAAATAATGTGATAGAATGATTGACCTCAGTCACCCAACTAGCCGTTTTGCTGGTCTTTACTCCGAGTGTATGTGTGTGTGTGTGTGTGTGTGTGTGTGTATATATATATATGTATATATATGTATATATATATATATATATATATATATATATATATATATATATATATATATATATATATATATATATATATTTATTTTATTTTTTGACAGTGGAAACCTGAAAAAACTAGAAACTATAAAAACTGAATTTACCAAAAGATAAAAAGACACCCTTTTTGAGATTGCGCAGAGGTTTTATTTTTCCCTCCAAACAACCAATGTAAATATGATATTGCCAAGTTAAAATGTGATTGTGAATGGAGGGTAGGTCATTATGGGCTACTTGCTCAGCCCACAAATGAAAAATAACATTTAAATGATCAGGACTGCGGTCCACCAGTTGAGAATGCAGGGCTCTTGACCAACTTTTTTCACTATTTCAGTTTATGGATAATGCCATCCAAAAAATCACCTGACCTGTATCCCATAATGTACCTGCATTCCATACAGAACCAGCCTAATAATGACTAGCCATTTTTTAAATGAGTATGCCCTTGCAAGGCTTGACATTCAGGTACTCTTTCCCGGGCCAGTATTCTTTTCACTCGGGCCTTTAGCTTTCAGTTGGTACTGGCCCGGTATGCCACTGGCAAATTTACCTGAATGTC
Source organism: Salmo trutta (assembly GCF_901001165.1). Classification (NCBI taxonomy): domain Eukaryota; kingdom Metazoa; phylum Chordata; class Actinopteri; order Salmoniformes; family Salmonidae; genus Salmo; species Salmo trutta. The sequence continues at coordinate 30,022,932 of NC_042973.1, read as the reverse complement.
AAGCCTTGCAAGGGCATACTGATTGTCCTGAATATAAAGTGTTATGTTTGGGAAAAACACAACACGTCACAGAGTACCACTCTTCATATTTCCAAGCATGGTGGTGGCTGCATCATGTTATGGGTATGCTTGTCATTGCAAGGACTAGGGAGTTTTTTTTAGGATAAAAAGAATACAGCTAAGCACAGGCAAAATCTTTTAGAAAACCTGGTTGACACTGGGAGACAAATTCACCTTTCAGCAGAACAATTACCTAAACCACAAGGCCAAATCTACACTGGAGCTGCTTACCGAGATGACGGGAGCATACATTTCTGACTGTTGCTCATTTGAGATATTTCTCTGAGGGATAAACGTTTGCTAATTAACCTTAGAAATAGTAAACATTGGTAACTCCCTAGTCAGTTTACCTAAAGCTTTTGTCTTCGCTGGGTTTAATTCTTGGCTTTAATTCTGAGCTGGATTGACATTGACAGTGTTTATGATCTCCTCTATCTAGCTGATGCTAATGACTTTAGCCTTGTTCTGTCAGGATAGGTCTGGTCCTCTGGGGAAGCTCCACCTGTCCTCTTCTGGGATCTGTTAGTTTATCAGCTGCTTCCTGACCGTAAGACTTTCTGTCTGTTACTGGGATCAATAATAGCTCTTATCTGCTCTGGGATGCTAACTGACTGTCTGACTGATGGACAGAGATGTTCTGTGTGCTACTAGTAGAGCCTGTCTTTGCCATGTCTGCTGGTCTAATGGCACAGAGAACAGTCCTGATGACTGCCATAATCTGTGAATGTCCAGGATTCAAAACACTGATGTATTTGCTACCCAAGTTAACGCATACCATTCATATTTATTTAACAATACAGTTGAACAGAGAATGTGATATGCCATTGTAAAGTGATGAGGGTGGAATGTCATTATGAATGAAAATAGTAGGTTGCAACGAAGCACTATGCCCCTGTAGAATTAATGCATAATTTATTTTGAGCCAAGTTACCAGGGGAGAAGTTGACAGGCAAAATAAACACTCAGTCTTAACCTGACCTTTTTCTGTTCCTTCAGACTTTTCATCCTCCCCTGCCTTTTTAATGAAAGCTGGGGCACTCTTTTCCTCTTATTCAAAGAGTTCTTCTGTTCCTCTGTAGGGCAAAGGAGTATGAGACGTCAATGGAGGCAAAGACAGTCCCCGACTCCCCATACAAGGCCAAGTAAGTTCCCAACTACACATTTATGCATTCTATCTCTTCTATTTAACTATAGTGAATAATGATACAATGATAATTATGCATGGATGAATAGATGGATGGATGACAGGACTTAACCTCTCTCCCTCTCTTCCTCCCCAGGATCCAGCGTCTGGTGAAGGACTTGGTCAAGCAGCTCCAGGGCCAGGACAGTGGTCAGTGGGCCAACACCAGGGTGTCAGGCCTGGACAGAACCCTGGGAGAGATCTCTCGCATCCTGGAGAAACAGGTACATCACTAACACCTAGCTGTAACACACTACTGAGACTTGCTCCTTGTCTGCCATTCTGTCAGAGCTTAGAGTCAGAGTGTGGAGTGGTGTTAGGTAGGGAGGGGGGCAGTTCTCTCAACTGCTTTCTGTTTGGCTGCAGCTCTGTCTGTGTGTCTCTCAGTCCTAGTGTAGAGTATCAGTTACTCCCCAACTCCTTGCCCTGGGTTATTTGTAATGCAGGCCAGATTAGCTACGTGTTTTCATTGGCCACATGTTACTAATAGAGGAGCTACCCATCACTGGACAGGCAAACATTTGTATGATTGAGAAGTATTTGTGGGTTTATACAATTACATAAGGTTTTCCTAGAAGATGTAATCCAAAGGATCTCAAGTTACAACAGAATATAAGGCAGGAGTCTTCAACTTTTTCTCGCCCAGGGACCCGCTCCCAGGCAAACCATCGACCCAGGGACCCTCATCATACGTTAGCAAAAAAATCTACAAAATCATCAGGCGAATGATAATGGCAAGAAGAAGTAATTAACCTTTTTAAATGAATAGATTTGGTAGATGTTTTTTTTAATTTCTTATTTTGACCTTCCCACATTATAATTGGAAGTGTAAATTCTAACAGTCTATAAGCTCGAAAGTTAACTCAAACACATTTTCGCTAAGAGCAGCTGTGTAGCTGGTTAAACAAAGGTTCGCCATGTGTTGGAAAAATGTATGTCCAAGTCAAGAAAGCTTACCAGCATCCAGCTGCACTTACCACACTGGTAGCCTATTCATGGGTGCTTTTTCAAAGCCTATGTCAGATACTCCAGTGGGTGTAATTGGCTCCAATGAGAGTCATTTTCTCAATATTAGGAGTTGAAAAATAGTCATCTTCATTAGAAATACATGTTTCTCTTTTCTACTTTAGGTATGTTATTCTAAATGTGTTTATTATGTTGCTAGAAATATTCAGAAAACATTGAAATAAATAAAACATTTGCGGATACCCCCCCCCCTGCAGTGCCTCGGGCTGCGGATCCCTGGTTGAAAACCCATAATATAAGGTATTCCATTGACATTCAATGCTTATTTAGAAGGCTATGAATGACAGACATTGATGACAACAGTTGACTTAAATCAATGTAATGAATATAAGAGAGACCCACTGTAGAAGATGGGCTTCGTTGGATGCCATTTTAAGGAGTTGAACTGAGTTCTATTGACAGTGAAGCCCTGGCACACCCAGTGTGTGTTCATCAATAAGGGGGGATGAATGGAGCACCTGTCACTGTGTTTGTGAAGGGGAGAACATACAGTGACAAGCCATCATTCTCCTGCCAAGATGCGGTTCAAGGCATCATAAAGCACACTGTGCATTTTGGTGGGCGGGAGGATAGAGAGATGATGGTGTCTGGTCTTTGACAGGGGGAGGGGTGGAGAGGCTATTACTGAATTTCCCCAGAGGGAGAGAGAGGTGGCAAGGGTGGGTGGCACAGCACAGTGTAATTGGAGAGGAGGAGTCCAGTGTGATAGTGTTCAAGCTGTCGCTAACAGGGGGGGCTCCTCCCCTCAGCTCCATACTCTCCCTATGGGAGGTCAGGGGTCACTGGGCCAGGAGCCCTCTTCCATTCAACACTGGGATTGGTAGGTCAGCCAACTCTGTTTTGGCTTTACCGTGTGGTTAAAGCTCTTCACATATTTATAGAGCATTAAAACAATTGAGGAAAGCCCTACTCTGCATTAGTTTTGGTTGTGTAGAGGGGTGGAAGAGCTTAATCTAGACTTCATTCGGTATGGCTGTTAAACTTCTCCCCGTTAGCCCAGCCCAGAGCAGAGTGAGGCCTGGACTGAGGGGGGTGGGGTGGGACATGGGGGCCGGCCTGTGAACCAGCCTGGGAGGCACTTCCTCCTCTAATCCCTGGACAAAGTCAAATAAATATAGTCTCCGTCAGCATGGGTGTCTGCCCCCTGAGTCGGGACCGTTTAGATTATTTGACCTAACAAGCATCTCTCGTGTGTAATTGACTCACCTAGAGATTTGTTTTTCTCTACGATATCTGATTCAGTCTCCACTTTCTCTGCTAATTCCTTAGACAACACCCAACACTCCCCCCCTCCAAGGCGGCCTTAGTCAGGCTAACCACCCCCCCCCCCCCCTCGCTGCTGCTCTCTGGGTTGGGCCTAGTCTCCGACCCCAGCATGCCTCTCCCTCTGTGACCACTAATGGTTTATTTTGTGTCAAACTAGATCTTTTTGTTGGGGGAGTGGAGAGCTTTTCCCCTCTATCATTTTTCTTCAGTATAATTTCTTAACTTTCTTCTCTCTTACCTTGGTAATGAGCTCACATATTTACACACTGGCCCAAATGTTTCTCACTGCTTTCAAATACAGGCTGGCCTGAGATGGACAGCGTTTATGACACTTGAGGGACTGTCAGAAACACTGCGCTCTGAGAATGGAGACTGTATTTACATTTTCATTTGCCAGCTGTCATGGGCTGGTTGGGCTCCCCTTCGTGGCCAACCAGTGGCTGGTTCTACCTGGGATGTGGACGTGGGGGATTAGGGGGAATGGAGTAGCAGAGTAACAACAATATGGGGCCTGAAGGAGCCTGCCTAAAGTTGACGGATGCAGCCAAGATCAGCGGTGTCCGAATTTTGTGAAAGGCCCAGGTTCCTGAGTGGTGCAGTGGTCTAAGGCACTGCTTCTCAGTGCAAGAGGCATCACTACAGTCTCTGGTTCGAATCCAGGCTGTATCACATCCGGCCGTGATTGGGAATCCCATAGGGTGGCACACAATTGGCCCATCGTCGTCCGGGTTTGGCCGGAGTAGGCCATCATTGTTAATAAGAATTTGTTCTTAACTGACTTGCCTAGTTAAATAAAGATAAAATATACACTACCGTTCAAAAGTTTGGGGTCACTTAGAAATGTCCTTGTTTTTGAAAGAAAAGCACATTTTTTTTGTCCGTTTTAAAATAACATCAAATTGATCAGAAATACAGTGTAGACATTGTTAATGTTGTAAATGACTATTGTAGCTGTAAAACGTCTGACTTGTAATTGCATAATTGCAAAAGGGTTTTCTAATGATCAATTAGCATTTTAAAATAATAAACTTGGATTAGCTAACACAACGTACCACTGGAACACAGGAGTGATGGTTGCCGATAATGGGCCTCTGTACGCCGAAGTAAATATTCCATAAAAAATCAGCCGTTTCCAACTACAATAGTCATTTACAACACTAACAATGTCTACACTGTATTTCTGATCAATTTGATGTTATTTTACTGGACAATAAAATATATTTTCTTTCAAAAACAAGGACATTTCTAAGTGACCCCAAACTTTTGAACGGTAGTATATACAGTTGAAGTCGGAAGTTTACATACACTTAGGTTGGAGTCATTAAAACTCGTTTTTCAACCACTCCACAAATTTCTTGTTAACAAACTATAGTTTTGGCAAGTCGGTTAGGACATCTACTTTGTGCATGACGCAAGTAATTTTTCCAACAATTGTTTACAGATAATTCACTTATAATTCACTGTATCACAATTCCAGTGGGTCAGAAGTTTACATACACTAAGATGACTTAAAACAGCTTTGAAAATTCCAGAAAAGGATGTTATGGCTTTAGAAACTTCTGATCGGCTAATTGACATCATTTGAGTCAATTGGAGGTGTACCTGTGGATGTATTTCAAGGCCTACCTTCAAACTCAGTGCCTCTTTGCTTGACATCATGGGAAAATGAAAAGAAATCAGCCAAGACCTCAGAAAAAAAATGTGTAGACCTTCACAAATCTGGTTCATCCTTGGGAGCAATTTCCAAACGCCTGGAAGTACCACGTTCATCTGTACAAACAATAGTACGCAAGTATAAACACCATGGGACCACGCAGCCGTCATACCGCTCAGGAAGGAGACACGTTCTCTCCTAGAGATTAACATACTTTGGTGCGAAAAGTGCAAATCAATCCCAGAACAACAGCAAAAGGACCTTGTAAAGATGCTGGAGGAAACCGGTACAAAAGTATCTATATCCACAGTAAAACAAGTCCTATATCGACATAACCTGAAAGGCCGCTCAGCAAGGAAGAAGCTACTGCTCCACAACCGCCACTACGGTTTGCAACTGCACATGGGGACAAAGATCATACTTTTTGGAGAAATGTCCTCTGGTCTGATAAAACAAAAATAGAACTGTTTGGCCATAATGACCATCGTTATGTTTGGAGGAAAAAGGGGGAGGCTTGCAAGCCGAAGTACACCATCCCAACCGTGAAGAACAGGGGTGGCAGCATCATGTTGTGGGGGTGCTTTGCTGCAGGAAGGACTGGTGCACTTCACAAAGGACGGAAAATGATGTGGATATTGAAGCAACATCTCAAGACATCAGTCAGGAAGTTAAAGCTTGGTCACATGGGTCATCCAAATGGACAATGACCCCAAGCATACTTCCAAAGTTGTGGCAAAATGGCTTAAGGACAACAAAGTCAAGGTATTGGAGTGGCCATCACAAAGCCCTGACCTCAATCCTACAGAAAATGTGTGGGCAGAACTGAAAAAGTCTGTGTGAGCAAGGAGGCCTACAAACCTGACTCAGTTGCACCAGCTCTGTCAGGAGGAATGGGCTAAAATACACCCAACTTATTGTGCAAAGCTTGTGGAAGGCTACCCAAGTTTGACCCAAGTTAAACAATTTAAAGGCAATGCTACCAAATACTAATTGAGTGTATGTAAACTTCTGACCCACTGGGAATGTGATGAAATAAATTAAAGCTGAAATAAATCATTCTCTCTACTATTATTCAGACATTTTCACATTCTTAAAATAAAATGGTGATCCTAACTGACCTAAAACAGGGATTTTTTTACTCTGATTAAATGTCAGGAATGATGAAAAACTGAGTTTACATACACCTTAGCCAAATACATTTAAACTTCCGACTTCAACTGTATATATTTTATTCCTGCGCTCTGAATGCAATTCCCACCTTAGACTAGTATAGTGGTCCTGTAGATGAAAATCATATATTTCTCTCAATTCCTCACCCCCTTGGGGAGGGTTTTCCTTGTTTCACCTGACTTAGATTGGGAGTGTTAGTGTGTCATAGATCTACTTTCTCAAATGTTCGTTTAAGGAACTTGTCAGAGGAGACTAGGAGAACCAAACTGACATGATGGACAAGTGGGTCAGGAAACGTATTATTTTTCCACGATAGTCTGGTCCGGGCCTCACATTAAGCATTCAAATTGATTAGTTAATAGGTATTTTTTCATGTGATGGGGGCGGGAAAAATGCAATACAATTACATATCAGGATTTTATTTTTGATGGTATATCGTATCAAATAGTTTTGACAATATCACAATAGTATTTTTGCGCTAGTTTGCTGTACCTGCACAAGAATTCCAGTTTTTTTCCTTCATAGCTTGTTCTCTATCTACTTTTTAAATAGGGAGCAAAATAGTTTTCAGCACTTTTATTTCCATGACTGATCAAAAGTTATTTTTATCATGGCTCTCTCTTGTTCCTCTGCAGCAGCAATGTATTTGGAACATCGAATCGTAATAATCACAGTATTGAATCGCAATACATATCGTATCGTCACCTAAATATTGTGATAGTATTGTATCGTGAGTCCCTGGCAATTCCCAGCCTTAGTTTTATCACAACCAGGTTAATTACAAATATTTTTTAAAGAAATTGCATATTTTGTGAAGATTAGTATCATTTTTGTATTTTTTTTGAGGGGGGGGCTAGGGATAAGGATTATTATACTCCACTGACTTTCAATACTTATGTTGTCTTACCCCTATACAAGAAGTGTCAAGATTTGAATTATAGGTTTATGTTTATTTAATCTAGTCTTGAAAGCTATTGGACTAGCCCAGAAACATGTATTTAAATACATGGTTCTGGATTAGCCTACTGTAGTTGATTTGGTACGTCGCCAAACCGTTTACAATAACAACTAAATAATTCCAGGTAACTACAATTATTTGCTTCCATCCTTGAAGGATTTTACTACAGTAAATGAATAGGCAGACTTACGTTGGCCAGAATATTATCCATTCATATTACCTGCTCTTGAATAGGCCCTATTGAATACCGCCCTTATTATGAGTTCAGAAGGAGTAATATGTTATTTATCTGACAGCCTAAAGCCTTTGTTGTTGCTGCTAAAGTGAGTAAAAAAAGTCAGGGAAATCATTTAATTTGACTACATGTTTCTTACCTAACCAGGACAGATTTGCTTGAAGTGTATGAATATTTTAGTTCATATGTTCCCAGGATGGCTTACTCTTTGTAACTTTAACCAGGGTCATACATTGAAATCCCTCTGTGTTGTAGTTCCTCTATAGGCTGTGGTTTCTGTGGTGTGTCTGATTTTGCGCCTCGCTAGTCCCTAATGAATGTCCGTCCAATTTATAGAATAAATTCCACCAGAATTGTTTCCCATTTAGTCTCTCAACCAATCAGCCCTCTTTATTGTACCAAACATAATTCCATTACACCCGATAAACATATAAACTCTTACACTCTCTATAATGTTTACCCCAGCAGTCTTGTTGTGGTTTCTCTCCTCCCGTACATGCTGATGCTGGTTTAGACTACTCAACTTTTACTCCTCACAGGCTTTTTTTGTAAGTGTATGTCTTAGTCATGGTCCAAGATGAAATGCATGTATGATAGTGTATGTCTGCCCCGCTCACTCCATCTGTTATATTGCGTGATGGGCAAACCAGTTTGAGGCTGTCCTGTGTCACACCCATAATGAACTCCAAGCCAGTTGTTCCCCAGCGTCTGTTTGTGGGGCCAGAGGATCGGGGCTTTCCCCTCTTCTGTATCCCCTCCTCCCTGTCTTTGTGTCTAATTAGAGTGGCTGGTGGGAGGTGACTACAAAGGGATGTCCTGCTGGCCCTCCCTCTCTCTCTCCCTCTCATCCCAAAAGCACCTCTGTCACAGACACAGGAATTAGCAGCTGCCTGGCCTTCTGATTAGCTGGGGTAATAATGGTCACCAGGGGTAATAATTGTTTAAGATTCCTCCAGCTGTATAATTCAGTTTGGACTCGGCTGTCTGTCCTTGCCCCCTCACCTTTCCTCATGTCTTCAGTCATGTTGGGGGTTTCTCTCTAGAATAAATGAGCCCCTCATCATATTACACTGTCACCAGAGTGTCTGCTCCTGAGTGGCGCAGTAGTCTAAGGCACTCCATCTCAGTGCTACAGGGTTCACTACAGACCCTGGTGCGATTCCAGGCTGTATCGCAACCGGCCATGATTGGGAGGATCATTGGCGGAACACAATTGGCCCAGCATCGTCCGGGTTAGGGTTTGGCCGGGTTAGGCCGTCATTGTACATAAGAATTTGTTCTGAACTGACTTGCCTAGTTAAATAAAGGTTAAATAAATAAAAGTCTGGCAAGCAGAGAGTGACAGGATGCAGACAAATCTCACACTGCTTCATAGGAACATGGAATGGGAGATTAAGTGAGATGTATCTTTGTCTGTCAGTGCAGGATAGTGCTGTGTTTCAACATTTTAGTTTTCATTCAGAAGCGAGTGTTGAGCCTCTATCAACGGGCAGCCACTGTCACCTTGTTTCAGTGTGTACAGCCACTGTCACCTTGTTTCAGTGTGTACAGCCACTGTCACCTTGTTTCAGTGTGTACAGCCACTGTCACCTTGTTTCAGTGTGTACAGCCACTGTCACCTTGTTTCAGTGTGTACAGCCACTGTCACCTTGTTTCAGTGTGTACAGCCACTGTCACCTTGTTTCAGTGTGTACAGCCACTGTCACCTTGTTTCAGTGTGTACAGCCACTGTCACCTTGTTTCAGTGTGTACAGCCACTGTCACCTTGTTTCAGTGTGTACACTCACCGTCACTAATCATACCCAAACAGACTTTCTGTTGCCTCTCCCTGATGTGGCTTGTTGAAAAGATCTATCAAATGCAGATGTTGTGACCATGACTTTGGAACCAGAAGCCTGTTGGCTATATGAAATAATCATTTGGCAACAATAGATACAACACTTACTACATCACACATCCTATAGAGATCTCACCTTAACGTTGTTATACACTTCCCAGCGTGGTTCAAGGGGTTATTTAATGAAAAACAGCTATATTGTTTCCCTGTATGACTCAGTTACTGTACCTGAAAAAGTAAGTTCCAGAGGGTTCAGTTTAATATGGCGTGTAATTCCGCTGTTCTTGCAATTTGCTCTCTTTAGTTCTTGCAGTTGAAATGTTATTCTTCATTGATTGGGAACAGGAAGGCCTATTATTCCTGCTCTGCTCTACTGCCATCCACAGTACTGAGGCAGCAGAGTATAAAGTCGTATAGCTAGTGAAACACCACAGAGAGGACCACTCACTGAATACTGTACTGTTTCCTGCACCGATAACACCAATATTGATAGCCTAGATCTGATGGTGTGCTTTTGAGAAATGAATGCTTGTATATCTCCACATCAGCAGATTGGTCTCCTCTTGGTCCTCTCTGGTAGGGATGCCATGGTTATTTCAGATGTAGACTACCTTAAGATGTTGCCTAAAATGATTGGAGGTTAATCCTCTCCACCCATTCTTCTTCTTTTCCATCGCCACAGCAGATTGATCTGTCAAGCTGCCAAAGCAGACGCAGCCAAGGTGTCCCAGTCTGGCTTTAACGTCAGACAGCCAGGACTGGGCAGGTCCCAGTTAACTCCCTTAGAAGACCATTTGATTACTACCATGAAAGAGCTGCCTTTTCTCATTTAGCCCAGAAGCTTTTAGATGGGCGTGTTGATAGGTGAGTTAAGAGTGGGTTAAACCCAGCTCAGTGCTAGAGACCATCGTGATTTAAGTATGGAGAGTGTTGGTAACCTCCACAAAAGGAGGTTGGTCTTTTACAAACAGCATACAACTACACACGGTGCTGACTGGACCATTGGAGAGATTTCTATAATCCTCAGTGCAGGAGCTTTTCTGGTGTGCTTTTCAGTGTGTTGGTCCAAAATACTTTAACCCTAGCCGAGTTCAGTGTTTACTTGTCACCGGATCCTGAGGACTTGTGCCTTGGCACTCCGTGTGAGTGACAGATGAAGGGCTTATATATAATTTTGCAAAGCGCTTCCTCAATGTGTTCAGGCTTGTTGGCAAACCCCTTATCTGTGGAACAAAAACCCGTTGAAGTGCTTGGATTTAGAGGCTGTCACACTACCTGGGAGACGGTGACCTCATTAGGTGTAGAAGCAACCTCCAGTGTACCTCCGTCCGTCCTTGCGTGATGTGGTGAGGTGTGCACCCCCCTGGCTGTTCCGTCCGTGTGAGGAAAGCCCTCCATCAGCACCCACTCCTCCCCTGCAGCCCCTATCCTCCCGGTCGACCCAGGCACTAACATGCCTGATAGCAGCCGCTTGCTCTGGGCTTCGGAGCTGTTGATTTATGGGACTGTGTAGCTGCAGCAGCATCTGACCAAATGCCAAGAGCTCTGACTCGTTTCTCCTATCCTAACAGCAGGGCACGGCCCTCTTCTTATTTAGGGCTGTTTGATCGTTAGATCTATGACTCACTCTATGGACCACCGTATTGTGTTAGACTAAACATGTTGATCAGTTTAATGATGATAATTGTTTACTATACATTTTAAATCCCATGTGCTAGCCTCAGCTGGGTGCACTACCTCGGTCAGAGTTATAGCTGTTTTTATATTGGAATAAATAAACAGTCAATTCAGCATGTATCCAAGACTCTTATCTTGATTGATGATTTTCTTTAGTAGTTTTTGTTTGATTTCTCAGTTATTTACTTTTCTACAGTCTCTCCTCGGCCTATGTTTGTGAGCACAGACCACCGTGTGTGTGTGTGTGTGTGTGTGTGTGTGGAGGTCTGCAGAGTAACTGTCCTCCACTGAGACTTGGCTGGAGTGGGGGTGGAGCGCTGGGGTTGTGCACTTTTGAGATTTAACAGGAATGCTTTGGGGATCGCTGTGTTTTTCAGATTTCACTCCTGACTCCCCTTTGGAAGTGGGAGGTGAGGGGAAAAGAGCAGTTGGGTCCTCAGTGAGAGCAACGTGATACCCTTGTCCATCCGGCTTCCTGTTACCTGACTGCGGTTCTTGTTCTCTCCCTCCACAGAACAATGAAGATCAAGTGGCATTCCAGGTGGGAGGGGGACTTTCTACTCTGGAACAGATTCTGCAGCTAGTCACTGCAAACTCCACCCCCACCGCAGTCTCACGCATTCCAATCAAGTGAGTTCCAGCTTTTACATTCAAATACAGCTAACCTAGACTCCACACACACTGTCTTTTGATACACTTTCTATTCAGATTAGAGGGTTTTACACAAACTACACTATATATACAAAAGTATGTGGACAACCCTTCAAATTAGTGGACTAGGCTATTTCAGCCACACCCGCTGCTGACAGGTGTATAAAATTGAGCACACAGCCATGCAGTCTCCATAGACAAACATTGGCAGTAGAATGACCTTACTGAAAAGCTCAGACTTTCAACGTGGCACCGTCATGAGATGCCACCTTTCCAGCAAGTCAGTTCGTCAAAGTTCTGCCCTGCTAGTGCTGTTATTGTGAAGTGGAAACGTCTAGGAACAACAACGGCTCAGCCGCAAAGTGGTAGGCCACACAATCTCACTGAACGGGACGTCGAGAGCGGAAGCGTGTAGCGAGTAAAAATAATCTGTCCTTGGTTGCAACACTCACTACCGAGTTCCAAACTGCCTCTGGAAGCAAACGTCAGCACAATAACTGTTTGTCGGGAGCTTCATGAAATGGGTTTTCATGGCCGAGCAGCCGCACACAAGCCTAAGATCACCATGCGCAATGCCAAGTGTCGGCTGGAGTGGTGTAAAGCTCGCCGCCATTGGACTCTGGAGCAGTGGAAACGTGTTTTCTGGCGTGATGAATCACGCTTCACCATCTGGCAGTCCGACAGGCTTTGGCGGATGCCAGGAGAACGCTACCTGCCCAAATGCATAGTGCCAACTATAAAGATTGGATGAGGAATAATGATTTGGGGCTGTTTTTCATGGTTCGGGCTAGCCCCTTAGTTCCAGTGAAGGGAAATCTTAACGCTACAGCATACAATGTCATTCTAAACAATTCTTTGCTTGCAACTTTGTGTGGCAATAGTTTGGGGAAGGCCCATTCCTGTTTCAGCATAACGATGCCACCGTGTAAAAAGCGAGGTCGATACAGAAATGGTTTGTTGAGATCAGTGTGTAAGAACATGACTGGCCTGCACAGAGCCCTGATCCTCAACCCCATCGAAATCCTTTGGGATGAATTGGAAAGCCGACTGCGAGCCAGGCCTAATCGCCCAACATCAGTGCCCGACCTGCTTTTGTGGCTGAATGAAAGCAAGTCCCCGCAGCAATGTTCCAAAATCTAGTGGAAAGTCTTCCCAGAACAGTGGAGGCTGTTATAGCAGCAAAGGGGGTACCAACTCCATATTAATGCCCATGGTTTTTGAATGAGATGACGAGCAGTTGTCCACATACTTTTGGTCAAGTAATGTATAATGACACTATGTTTAATACAAATTGTTCATGAAGGGTATGTGGCTGCTGCTTGTGGCTCTGTGAGGGTCATCGTCATTGGTCATAATGCATCTTGCTGACCTCTCGTGATGTCACCTCTGCTGAGACAGCCATGAGGAAGTGTACAGGATGTCAAATTACTCAATTTACTTTAGCTGGAACCTCCACGGTCCCCATACAATACAACTTCATGAATCCATTGAAATTGACATTTTTGTATTTTTTTTGGTCCTTTCCATCCCCCATATTCCCATACTCTTCACAACCAATATCCTGGCCTATTGCTGCTCTCATGACTCATGAGCCGACATTTCACTGTCTGTCGTCCAACCAGACCTCCACTTAAAACCCATGAGCCTTACCAGCTGCTGTGTAAGCCTCTAAAGACATGTTCCACACTCTGACCTCCGTGACAGCTCTCCTCTGTTTACAATTTGTGATGTTTTTGCAATTGCGTAAAGTGAGTGAGGTAACCTCAGCCCTTCCTTTTATTTCTCTTTTTATAGTGCTCGTATCTCAATCAATACTTTCAGAATGGATCATGAATAATAATGCACCCTTTTTAGAAGGAGAAAGGGATTACATTTTGGTCATCTATTTTGTGTTCATTCTTTTCTGTTGATATACAGAAAGGCCATGTGTCTAATCCATCAGAAGGACTCTGTCGTGGTTTTGAGTTGTGGGTCTGGAGTTAGTGTGGCCTGCCAGTAGATAACCTCGGAGAGACCGCCATTCTCACAACACTGGAACTCTCTAATGGACTGGAATGGCTTCTCTCCTACACTCATTAGCATTTACTGTTTCCCAAACCTCCACTAATGGACAAATGCTTCTTATATTTCTAATGCTTTTAAATACTTCCATCTCGTGTTTATAGATTTATTTTTTATTCACTCAATCACTAATCCTGGAGAATTTGAAGCGGACTTCCGTATCGTGAGGAATTTTATTAACTTAAATTGGGGGGACAGGTTTTTACTTGTAGGTAGCTAGGAGTCTTTTGCTCACAATTGGACTGTTTCTGCTTGTTGAAGCGGGAGACTACACCCCCACACACTGTTGTTCCTACGCTTTGAGACAGCCACTTGACGTACAGAGGAAGAGGAGTTGAATAAGATCAGAGGTACTTCTTTCATCCTCTGCCGGGCTCCTAGTCCAATCCAGAGCTGAAGTGTGCCATGTCTAGTGACAAAGGAATGCCCTCTCTGTTACCATCTTTCAGGACTCAATTACCACCTTGTCTGAACATGTTGAAAATAACTTCTTCAGATCTTCTAGAAATATACATAAGACTGAGGACAACTTTAATTAAGCTTGAAGGGGCTGGTCACTCCTGTGGCGTTATCACAATTAGGAATGTTACAATGTAACCTTCCTAAAGTAAAGCTCAAGAAAGTTATCCAGTTCTGTTGACAGTTCTTAGTATGTGTTCCACTTGATAAAGTGGTATTATATGTTGAATAGTACATAATAACAGTATATTCATGATGTTACCAGTGGCAAAGCAGACGACGCGTTGCCAGTTCCTGTCTACCCAGCACCTGTGGGCTCAGGTTGTGATAGGCTAGCTGTCTTTGGGCTGTCTCTGCTCTCTCTGTCCTCCATGCTATAGAGTAGAGGGCTGCCTCAGGCCTGGGGTTGTTGTTGGGCCCCTGAGAGCGTTGAGCTTGGGTCAGAACTTGCGATAACCCTCTTCCAGAGCACATAAATCCAGCCCCTCAAACACGTCCAGCCCACACTCATAGTAGCCCTGTACATGGCTAAACATGTATTATACCCACATTCATTCTATATAAACACACACATTTACAATATAGAGTTAATGTAAGGGAGTCAGGGCAAGGGATGGGAATATTTGGAGCCAGTGACGTGATTCAACACAAGGACATGGCCCGTCTGTCCACTAATCACTGTTGTTCATCTGGGTGGCTGTATGGCGTAATGGTCGGCGTCTGTGAGATAGACGCTAACCCCAGCGCTTGCTACATTATCTGTTTACAGTAATGCTGCCGTATTGATCGCCTCCTCTCAGATAAGCTGAGTGATTTACAAAAAAGTCAAATGCAGAGTCGGAGATGCTTGGGTAATATTACCCCCCTGGGAGGCCCACTCCTACTTGTTACCATTACATTAATGAGCTAATTCCTCTGAGGCTCGGCTAATGTCCCTGTGTAACCCTGTGGCCGCTGGATCCATGTCTAGACTATCAGAGCAACAACTCTCATTAACATCAATATAACACAGTGTATATATAATATACCAGAGATTTTTACCTGCAAAGTCATCCATAAACCAAATGGTCTCGTGTGAAGATGATCCTTAATTGTTCTCCCCCTGGATTACCTTTATCACACTCTTACTGTTAAATGTGCATATTCAAATCTCAAGGCGAGGGAGTATTTTTTAGAAAAAAAATATATATACGTCCATTGTTGGAGGAATTTTAACAATACTCTCTCAAAATTGAAAGGCACTCGCACATCTGACCTCGCACATCTGACCTATCTCTGCAGCAGGTGCATGGCAACAGTTGAATGAGATGAGAAAAAAGAAGAAACCCGCACATTGCTCTTGCAAGTATCACTGCTCTTTAAGCTTTACGTATCTTCTTCAAGGCCTTGCAAGTGTGAGCCCTACTCTGTGTGAATGTGTTTTCTCTGTGTGATTCTGAGTGGAGAGTGTGTTGTGCTCCCTTGGGGAGGAGGGGGCAGAGCTGTCTAAAACAAGCTGTAAATGATCACAGATCCTCACCAGCCAAAACCACAGCTCTGCTCTCTCTGCCTCTGGAGACACTTATCTTCAGCATCATTATTATTATATGGTGAGTAAATGTTTTGCCCCAGTCTGGATGTGTGGTTAGATGGGGGGTAAATGGAGGTGCCGTTCTGGCCCTGTTTTCAGTCTTTATTAGCACATCCTTCCTCACTTTGGGGAAACCCCTGCATGATTTCATTAGCAAAAGCAAAGTTTCCACATCACTACTTTAACAAATCTGACACTTCTCAGATGTAAATTCTGTCAAGGAAAGATGGATGCATTCTTCAAGTATTCCAACGTTGTGTCAACTACTGTGTGTTTATGGGACATGTCCCTGTGTCTCCCAGTAGGGGTCACTGGGGAGTAGAGGAGGAGAGAGACAGGACTGGGGGGAGTTTCTCCCAGTGATGTCTGGGCTCAGCACAAGAGAAGAGAAGCTAGCGTCAGAACAGACAGACTGACCCACCCGAAGGGCTGAAGAGGTCGTATAACTTTTTGAGTTGAATTTGAGAGAATCGGGAGAGGACACTTGATGATACAATTCACCAGATACCACAGTCACATTATCTGTTTTATCTAAGTGATGAGTGGAACAGGGGCACCTGTTCTACCACATTGAAAATGAAACAGGCTTATTTTTATGCTTTTCAGTTTTTGAGAGAGGTCTTAACTCCCGAGAAGGCTCCCGAGTGGCGCAGTGGTCTAAGGCACTGCATCTCCGTGTGAGAGGCGTCACTACAGACCCTGGTTCGATTGTATCACAACCGGCTGTGATTGGAAGTCCCTATAGGGTGGCACACAATTAGCCCAGCGTCGTCCAGGTTAGGGTTTGGCCAGGGTAGGCCGTCATTGTAAATAAGAATTTGTTCTTAACCGACTTGCCTAGTTAAATAAAGGATAACTAAAACTAATAAAAATGAATAGTCCAGTGACACTGCTATGCTAGGACACTGCATGTTAAAACACTCTTATAGTTAGTTACCCACCTCAGTCACATGACTGAGTATATGCTGTGTAATCAAAGCTGCTACCTTAGGTTTCATTTCAGGATGTTGTTATATGGTGTGAGTGTGTGATGCATGAAGGCTCATCAGATTACTCTCAGTTCTTACCCAGCCAGTGTGGAACGTCTTGGAAGCACTCAGGGTATCGGAAAGATCAACAGAAGAATCAAATGAAGTGTCATTTAGATAGCAGTGAATGAAGGGATTGTTTGACAGCACCAGGAAATGGATTTGCTCCTCACCTTGTATTTTGGCTTAGGGTTAGTTTTCTTTCCATGAACACACATTTTCCCTGTTGAAAAGCAGGGATTCAACCTGATCTGGAAGTTGGTCAGATTTCTGCAGCATTGCCATGGTCAGGCCTGACTGGGCACATAGGAAAAGCACTGAGATGTTGGGAAACGTGAGCTTGAGGTTCAGGTGGAACGATCTCCTGCTTGATAACCCAGTGACAAAAGCATAAAGAGTCTTTTACATGGATGATGTCCTATTATCTTTGCAAGAAGGGAAGACTTCTGAAAATTGGAAACATCTACCTGTAAGGGGAGTCTACCTGGTATTTTCCCAGTACCCTAAACTATTATGCTGTTTCTGTTGTGTTTTTATGTCACTAAGAAAATACTTCTAAATACTCTTGAGCCCTAAGTGTTTTCTGGGATATTGGGGCAGTACTATACTGTGGGGGATCCTGACCTTAGCTCTAATTTTTCCCTTCCCAGCCATCTGTCTATCAGCCCCTGGGATACTCTATGGATTCTGGGATGGTTTAAACTTAAGTTTTTATTCAGCCACAGAGATCAGTGACACTCCCAATCCCCCAGCCCCCTTGTCATGTCCGAGCCTGTCTGCCACCCACGGTGATCCCCACAGGGCTCCATGGTGTATGGTTGTCCCAGGGGGCTGGCCCAGAATACTGTGTTCTCTAGTCCAGTCTGTGTGTCTTTAGTCTCTATCTAGCCCTTTACAATAGCTCCTGGATTGAGGTGGCTGTGTGTGTCTATGGCCTCATCATAACAGGAGGGTGGTTTGCTGTGGCCGGCCGTCTGAGGTTAAGCAGTTTAGAGTAGAGAAGCTGGCTCCTCCAGGCTTCTTACTCTTCTCTCTCTCTCTCCTCTCTCCTATTTCCTCTCTCTTGCTCTCTCTCTCCGCAACCTGTCAGTATGGGCCATCAGTGGAGCCTTATCCCTAGTCCCTAGTCTACAAAATCAGGTTTCATTAATCCCAGATTAACAATGTACCCGTTGTATCTCCCGCTGGGTGTAGTCTGGCGGTCGGTGCAGGCACCAAATCCTTGGGTCCGGCAGTGGGTGTGGCATGCTGTCAAATGAGCACCCAGAGCTGTGTAGGTGGAGGTATGCTGCCTGTTAGGATGGACTGGCATACATGGATCAACCAACGCCACTTACATAGTGCATGTGTAACACGAGACGGAATAGCATGGCCCTTTTACCAAATTGCTCCTCAAAATCTTTGAAATAGGCTGTCATCAAGGGGGCACAACGACAGATTCCAGGGACAGGGATGATATCACGTGTCATGCTAATTAAGCTCAATTAGGTGGGAGGGAGCTAAAGATGGATCACCGAGATTGCTCATTGCATGAGCTGCTGTAAGGACATTACTCAAACGTGCCTCTGAGAGTCGCCATTTGTTTAGCGGGCCTAAAACATACCTGATTAGCTGTGTTACAAAGCAATTGCATGCTCATTACATGAGTAGTTGACTGAGTCGATTGTGAGAAGTCAGTGGAAGTTCATGACCCGAGATCTGAGTCTCTGGTTGAGAGTGTGGTGATTAGGGTTGCAACGCTACCGTTAATTTACCAAAGTTACCGGAATCTTCTGGAAATTTGGAAAGTAACGGGTAATCTATGTAAATCTATGGTAATTTTATACATGAATGAATGAATGAATATATAGATAGTTATCTTTTTTTCATATATAGTATAAAAAAAGTAGATCTGTGTCCGAGTTTCTAGTAGATGGACCATATGGTTCAAGAGAAAATAATTAATGAAAAAAAAATTCTAATCAACAATGGTATTATTTTCATGTGTGTATATATAACTTACACCTTTATTTCAGGATGATATATAGGATATATCATGCCGAAACCCTCATATTAAACATAAATAGTTTTCACTAAATTGATGGTTTATATTTAGGATAATGTTTTACAGCTTTGTCATTCAATTTTTTTCTATTTTACAATCATCTTATTTGATTATTGTATTTATTATACATGTGACGAGGCCACACAGAAGGCCAAAGAGATTCATTTGAAGTACCCAAAAGGGCCACCAGATGTCTTGTGATAAGTTACATCAAATCCTTAAATTACCACAATTCTTGTAGTTTACCTGTAAACGTTCAAACGTTTCCTTTAATATACCCTCCTTTTGCAAACCTAGTGGTGATTCTATTAGGAATGGAATTGAATTAAAGACTAAAATCATCAATATAATGATTAATAGATGAACTGCTATAAAATGAAATGTGCATTCTATATAGTTAGATGGAACATTTTCAGCATACATTTGCAATGTTAACTTGTACAGCAACAATTTCCTTTGGATCCATCTTGGTTCCTCTCACATGGGTTTCTTGTAGAGAATTGAAGCAGTCGACGGCTGTTTTTCTCCCTAATAAGATTAGAGTAAATAAATTAGGGATGTGCCCTTTAATCTGCTGATTAAGAGTGGCAGCCACCTGGGGACTGGCCTCTCCCCCCCATCTCCCTACATGGATAAAGACATTCTGGGCAGGGCAACCTTTACTTATACATGGTGAAAAAACAGGGTGCTATGGTTGACAGGTTTTTATGGACAATGTGAAGATGGTGTTTGCCTATTTCATTTCATGCGTTGCTTTTGTAGCCTAATATTGACAAGATATTTTTTAAATATTGACCTTGCCTTTTTTTTTGTAAGGTTATCGTTCATATTCCGTTTGACTGCTCTGATGCTATCCCTCTCCTCATAATTTGTATAACGTCTTATAGATTTCCCAGGCCTTTTCATGTCAAAGCTGTAACAGGATCAGCCCAACCCTGTCATTTGACTAGGTGACCTGACACCCTGCTATTGCGTTTTGTTTAATTCAATAAGGACACCTTACATTCCATCACAGTACCTGAAGGAATATTCATAGGAAATGGCCTTTCTCCCCACTGAGTCAGGCATGGGAATGACAATGGCTTGGTTTTATCTCTGTACGTTAATTGTTCTAGTTCTTTTCTATCTGCATTGTTAGTAAGGGCCTGTAAGTAAGCATTTCACTATTAGTCTACACCTGTTGTTTACTAAGCATGTGATAAATAACATTTGAATGTAAATGTAAATTTGATATGGACATATTAAAAGCAGCACAGCATCAGACTGAGAGGAAAACTAGTATTTCATTCAATAGGGTACAGTCTTTCTAATGATGGTGGAATTATGTCAGTGAAAAACGGACTTCTTGCCGAGTTACTCAATCATGTATCTGTTTGGGGGGGGGGGGGGATCAGTCAGTCAGTCAGTCAGTCAGGCAGCCCCGGTGCTGGTCGGCTGCCCAGAGAGCACAGTTTGGTGGGGTTCTCATGTTACTTCACTCTGGCCCAAAAGAGGTTGTGTTATCGTTCCACTCAACCATGATGGTCTTATCCTAACCACTCCATTTCAATACTATTATTATTATTATTTTTTATTTTACCTTTGTTTAACTAGGCAAGTCAGTTAAGAACAAATTCTTATTTACAATGACTGCCTAGGAACAGTGGGTTAACTGCCTTGTTCAGTGGCAGAACGACAGATTTTTACCTTGTCAGCTCGGGGATTCGATCTAGCAACCGATCTAGTAACTCTCTAACCACTAAGCTACCTATCTCCCCTTATAATATACTTTATATCAATATAGCATAATGAATGTGTTTTGGTGCCTGACACATAAACAGATGTCATTAAGTAGTGATTGGCAGAAACGGGGATCAACACATCAGGTTTGGTTTGTGTTTTCTCAGGAATGTGTTGATAAATGGTGGTGGAAAAGCCCCCAACATTTTATTTGGCTAGAAAGCCCATACACGTATGCCATATAAGATGCTTACTGTAAAAATGTTTAGTAAGCAAGTCTTGGCGTGCTTAACCAGACCTTGATGGACTATTTGGAAACGTTCCCATAGCTCACAATGTAATGCTTCTCACATTATCACCACATTCTATGTCTGACAGCTTTACACTACATTGTCAATAATGATATGGAGCAAATGACAGATCTGCCCACTAGCATATGAAACAACTGAAATATTTTGGTCACGAGGAAGTTATTGTCAGACCTATCCACCTAGGCCTACATCAGTCTCTGATATTTTCTCTTTATATGCCGACTAGGTTGGAGTGGAAATGCGTTGCAGATGTGAAGGTTGCGGTAGATATCAAAATGTTTACCAGTTGAAATAAATATGGCCTACTTTAGAATAGGAAAGCCAGATTCCATTCTTCCTCAGAGCAGATAGGACACGCCACTCTGCTATTGGCTAAAATATACAGTTGTCAGAAAATATTAAGTGATGAAAGAAGGGTGAGGGGGAGCAGCAGTCAGGGTAGAATGATTCATCAGGTATCTGTAGCATTAATCGTCTCTGGGTCTTGTTTAAAGCAGACATAATACAGAGGCATGTTCCACTCACTGCTCTGCTCTGCCTGGCCGTAGCCTGGGGCTCTGAGCTGAAGAGCTGCTGAGAGGAATGGCCTTATCTCCACAGAGGAAACACTACAGGATCTGACTCCAGATTAGACTGCCTGGCACTGTGATTGCAGATTGCATCCAGCAGCCTCTCTGGTTATGCAGATCTCTTGTCTTATTACTGTCCCACTCTGGATCAGGAGTTGACTAGTGAGGTAGTCTCGTTGTAAGCATAAGTAGTAGTTAATATAACTGGGTTCCTGAATGTTGCTTTCCGTCTCTTGCTGTCAGTGATGTATATGCTTTCAACTCTGCCAAAGATAAAACAACCTTTTAAGGAACCACACATTTGGTGTAGTGCGTTTTGGTTTCTTGATCACTTGAGAACCATGTCAATGCCCGTGATAAACTCCTACACTGTGTTGTTTTGAATGAGCTGTATAGAGCGTAACATTCTGCCTTGAACTATTTAGTTCTACTTGTGACAAGTGATTCATCTTGTTCTCCCTCTTGTCTCTCTCCTCTCAGGTCTCTATGTGCTGCTATAAACACCTACTATCTGGCATGCTCTCGCTGCCACCTCAACTGCACATATGTTATCTTCAGCAACAAGATAGCCTTCCTCATGGACCTGCTGCTACATCAGCTTACAGTAAGTGTCCTTTCACCACACCATGGAAAACATCTCCTATTACTACCATTATTGATATGATAACATTACTTAACACATATGTTCTCTCAAACAACACGTATTATTTTAGCTTGAGTCACTAAAGTCTGTGTGATACTTATGAAGGTGACATGGCATGATCAGAACTGCAGCTAGTTTACCCAAGGACCAAGCTGTTTAATGAATCCCTTCCAATGTCTCTGTAAATTTGGCTACATGCAACACTTAAGTGCTGAAAAACTAGGACCTCATCACCAGCATTTGTTCCTTCCTGGCACTGTGTTAATAAAAGACAGAGAGACACACGCTACAGTATAAATCCTGGCCCAGCCACAGGCTTAGCCACGCAGATTAGGGAATGAGAGAGGGAGGGAAAGAGCAGCCTGTCAGGAGGCAATATGGCGGCTGGGTTACCTGTCAGCCCATATCCTTCAGCACTCTCTGAGACTGTAAACATCAGCCGACTCCAAACATCTAACGGTGGCGGCTGCACACTTCACAGAACCAGACAAGGCACAGACATGGCCTTTGCTACATGCATGAACTCTATTGGGGCTTCCTTTTCCAGGCCTGAGTTCCAATCCAAAGCTGTCATATTTCCTGAGGGCACAGAGGGGGAGATTAGCCTGTACGCTTCAGTTTATATAAAACATATTCCCACAGCTGCTATGACGACTGACATGTTGAACAGCACAATGCTGACTTTTCAAGTTGTGTTGGATAGTGACAAATATGGGGCTCATGAATAGTCCATGTAAAAACGTGTGTGTACGTGCGTGCGCACGTGTGTTTGTGTTTGGAAGTGGGTGGGGGTAGCAAGTGCCGCCGTCGGTGCTTGTCCCTCTTTTTAATTCGATTTGTGGAGAATGTTGGTGGATTTACTAACGCTGTCAGCATGCCTAACCATTAGTCTAAATTAGATGTTTTCAGACGTTTTCCCTGACCATCTTCTTATTTCTACAACACACACACCAAAATGTCACTTACAGTGCCTTCAGAAAGTATTCACACACCTGGACTTCTTCCTCATTTTGTTTCAGCCTGAATTTAAATTGATTACATTTAGGTGTCACTGGCCTACGCACTACCCCATAATGTCAATGTAGAATAGTTTTTTTTAAAACATTTTTACAAATTAAGTTAAAATTAAAAGCTGAAATGTCTTGAGTCATTAAGTATTCAACCCTTTTTTTTTATGGCAAGCCTAAAGTTTAGGAGTAAAGATTTGTTAACAAGTCATGGACTCACTCTGTTTCCAATAATAGTGTTTAACATAATTTTTTTTAATGACTACCTAATTTCTGTAGTCCAAACATACAATTATCTGTAAAGTCCCTCAGTCGAGCTGTGAATTTCAGACACAGATTCAACCACAAAGACCAGGGAGGTTTTCAAATGCCCCGCAAAGAAGGGCACCTATTGGTAGATGGGTAAAAATAAAAAAACAGATATTGAATATCCCTTTGAGCATGGTGAAGTTATTAACTACACTTTGGATGGTGTATCAATACACCCAGTCACTACAACGATACAGGCGTCCTTCCTAACTCAGTTACCTGAGAGGAAGAAACCCACTTAGGGATTTCACAATGAGGCCAATGGTGACTTTAACTTCTTAAAAGCTTTTGGGGATAGGGGGCAGTATTGAGAATTTTGAAAAAAAATATGTGCCCATTTTTAACTGCCTCCTACACCAACTCAGAAGCTAAGATATGCATATTATTAACATTCATTTGGATAGAAAACACTCTGAATTTTCTAAAACTGTTTGAATGGTGTCTGTAAGTATAACAGAACTCATATGGCAGTCAAAACCCTGAGACAAATTCTGACAGGAAGTGGATACCTGATGTGTTGAATTACTTTTAAGCCTATGCCATTGAAACACACAGGGACGTATTAATCATTGAGCACTTCCTACGCCATCCACTAGATGTCACCAGTCTTTACAAAGTGGTTTGAGTCTTCTACTGTGAAAACTGACCGAACAAGAGACTTGGACCGTTGGTCATAAGCGGATGGCCGATACGACTCTGGCGCACGAGTGCATGTTTGGGTACTCTCGTTCCAATACGTTTTAAAAGAGAATGCAATCGTCCACCTTGAATTTGATTGAAGTTCTGATTGGAAAAAGGCCCTAATGATTTATGCTATACAACGTTTGACATGTTTGAACGAACGTAAATATTTTTTTTCCTTCTTTGATGAAGACAAGTCCGGCGGGCGTCGTTCATGTTTTTGAGTAGCCTACAGGATGCGCTAACAACACGGAGCTTTTTGGACATAAATTATGAGCTTTTTCGAACAAAACTACATTTGTTATGGACCTGGGATTCTTGGAAGTGCCTTCTGATGAAGATAATCAAAGGTAAGGGATTATTTACATAGTATTTTTGATTTTAGATCTCTCCAACATGGCACTTAGTCTGTATCGCAAAGCCTATTTTTCTGGGCGCAGTCCTCAGATTATTGCAAAGTGTGATTTCCCAGTAAAGTTATTTTTAAATCTGGCAATGCGGTTGCGTTCAAGAGATGTTAATCTATAATTCTTTGAATGACAATATAATATTTTACCAATGTTTTCGAATAGTAATTATTTAATTTGTTGTGCTGATTGACTTGCGGTATTGGAGGGAAAATATTTCCTCAACATCAACGCCATAGTAAAACGCTGTTTTTGGATATAAATATTAACTTGATAGAACAAAAAATGCATGTATTGTCTAACATAATGTCCTAGGAGTGTCATCTGATGAAGATTGTCAAAGGTTAGTGCATAATTTTAGCTGGTTTTCTGCTTTTGGTGACGCCTGTCTTTGCATTGACAAAACATTACACACAGCTATTTTCAATGTACTGTCCTAACATAATCTAACTTTATGCTTTCACCGTAAAGCCTTTTTGAAATCGGACAACGTGGTTAGATTAAGGAGATGTTTATCTTTCAAAGGGTGTAAGATAGTTGTATGTTTGAGAAATTTGAATTATGACATTTAATTGTTTTCAAATTTGGCGCCCTTGATATTTCACCTGCTGTTGATAGGGTGTACCAGGGGTGGGACGCTCGCGTCCCACGTTCCCAGACAGGTTAAAGTGTAGGGGGCAGTATTTTCACGGCCTGATGAAAAACGTACCCAAATTAAACTGGTTACTACTCTGGCCCAGAAACTAGAATATGCTGGATAGAAAACACTCTGAAGTTTATAAAACTAAAGCTATGTACTCAGAATATTAAAAAATGTGCTTTTGCCGAAAGCTATTTTAAAATCTGAGACAGCGGTTGCATCAAGGAGTACTGTATCTATAATTCTTTAAATAATTTATGTATTTTGTCAAAGTTTATGATGAGTATTTTTGTAAATTGATGTGGTCATTCACCAGCAGTTTTTGGTGAGAATACATTTTCTGAACATCACGTGCCAATGTAAAATGCTGTTTTTGGATATAAATATGAACTTTATCGAACAAAACATACATGTATTGTGTAACATGATGTCCTAGGGGTGTCATCTGATGAAGATCGTCAAAGGTTAGTGCTTCATTTTGCTGTGTTTTGGGTTTTTGTGACATATATCCTTGCGTGAAATGGCTGTGTTGTTATTTTTGTCTATGTACTCTCCTAACATAATCTAATGTTTTGCTTTAGCTGTAAAGCCTTTTTGAAATCGGACAATGTGGTTACATTAAGGAGAAGTGTATCTTTAAAATGGTGTAAAATAGTCGTATGTTTGAGAAATTGAAATTATGATATTTTTGCTGTTTTGTATTTCGCGCCATGCTATTTCACTGGCTGTTGAATAGTGTGGGACGGTGACATCCCACCTTGCCCAGAGAAGTTAAAACAGTTGCAGAGATGTATGGCTACGATGTATAAACTGAGGATGGATCTACAACATTGTAGTTAATCTACAATACTAGCCTAATTGACGGAGTAAAAAGAAGGAAGCCCGTACAAAATTAAATATTCCAAACAACACAACTAGATGAAAGATGAATTCACCTTTCAGCAGGACAATAACCTTAAACACAAGGCCACGTCTACCTGGAGTTGCTTACCAAGAAGACAGTGAATGTTCCTCAGAGGCCTAGTTACAGTTTTGACTTAAATCAGCTTGAAGATCTTTGGCAAGACTTGAAAATGGATGTCCAGCAATAATCAACATACAACTTGAGCTTGAATAATTTTAAAAAGAATAATGTGCAATTATTGTTCCATACAGTTGTGCGAAGCTCTTAGAGACTTACCCAGAAAGATTCACAGTTGTAATCGCTACCAAAGGTGACTATAACATGTAGTGACTCAGGAGTGTGAATACTTACACTACCGGTCAAAACACCTACTCATTCAAGGGTTTTTCTTTATTTTAACTATTTTCTACAGTGAAGACATCAAACTATGAAATAACACATATGGAATCATGTAGTAACCAAAAGAGTGTTAAACAAATCAAAATATATTTTATACTTGAGATTCTTCAAATAGCCACCCTTTGCCTTGATGACAGCTTTGCATACTCTTGGCATTCTCTCAACCAGCTTCATGAGGTAGTCACCTGGAATGCATTTCAATTAACATGTGTGCCTTGTTAAAAGTTAATATAGCCCTACTTGGTAAAGATAGCCCTACTTGGTAAAAGACCAAGTCCATATTATGGCAAGAACAGCTCAAATAAGCAAAGAGAAACGACAGTCCATAATTTCTTTAAGACATGAAGGTCAGTCAATACGAATAATTTCAGGGCAGTCGCAAAAGCCATCAAGCGCTATGATGAAACTGTCTCTCATGAGGACTGCCACAGGAAAGGAAGACCCAGAGTTACCTCTGCTGCAGAGGATAAGTTCATTGGAGTTACCAGCCCAAATAAATGCTTCACAGAGTTCAAGTAACAGACACATCTTAACATAAACTGTTCAGAGGAGACTTCATAGTTGAATTGCTGCAAAGAACCCACTACTAAAGGACACCAATAATAAGAAGAAACTTGCTTGGGCTAAGAAACATGAGCAATGGACATTAGACCAGTGGAAATTTGTCCTTTGGTCTAGAGTCCAAATTGGAGATTTTTGGTTCCAACCGTCGTGTCTTTGTGAGATGCAGTGTGGGTGAATGGATGATCTGGGGCGGCAGGTAGCCTAGTTGTTAGAGCGTTGGACTAGTAACCGAAAGGTTGCAAGATCGAATCCCTGAGCTGACAAGGTGAAAATATGTAATTCTGCCCCTGAACAAGGCACTGTTCCTAGGCCGTCATTGAAAATAAGAATTTGTTCTTAACTGACTTGCCTAGTCAAAGGTAAAATTAAAAAAATAATCTCTGCATGTGTATTTCCCACCATAAAGCATGGAGGAGGAGGTGTTATGGTGTGGGTGTGCTTTGCTGGTGACACTGTCTGTGATTTTATTTAAAGTCAAGGCACACTTAACCAGCATGGCTACCACAGCATTCTGCAGCAGTACACCAGTCCCACTAAACGCAAACCAGGTGGGATATCATTTGTTTTTCAATAGGACAATTACCCAACACACCTCCAGACTGTGTAAGGGCTATTTTACCAAGAAGGAGAGTGATTTAGTGCTGCGTCAGATGACCTGGCCTCCACAATCCCCTGACCTCAACCCAATTGAGCTGGTTTGGGATGAGTCAGACCGCAGAGTGAAGGAAAAGCAGCCAACAAATGCTCAGGAACTCCTTCAAGACTGTTGGAAAAGCATTCCAGGTGAAGCTGGTTGAGAGAGTGCCAAGAGTGTGCAAAGGTGTCATCAAGGCAAAGTGTGGCAACTTTGACGAATCTAATATATAACATTTTGATTTGTTTAACACTTTTTGGATTACTACATGATTCGGTGTGTGTTATTTCATAGTTTTGATGTCTTAACTATTATTCTACAATGTAGAAAATAGTAAAAAGAAAAACCCTTGAATGAGTAGGTGGTTCTAAAACTTTTGAACGGTAGTGCATGTAAATGAGATATTTCTGAAAATGGTTGTCTAGCAATTTGACAGAGCTTGAAGAATTTTGAAAAGAATTATGTGCAAATGTTGCACAATCCAGGTGTAGAAAGCTCACCGCTGTAATCGCTGCCAAAGGTGCTTCTACATAGTATTGATTCAGGGTTGTGAATACTTATGTAAATGAGATTTCATTTTCAATAAATTTGCAAAAAATTCTAAAAACATGTTTTCACTTTGTCATTATTGGGTATTGTGTGTAGATGAGTGTGAAAACATATGTAATCCATTTTGTATTCAGGCTGTAACACAACAAAATGGGGAGTAAGTCAAGGGGTACGAATTCTTTCTGAAGGCACTTTATCTAAAAGGGGAAATGCACTCTGTGCTCCTGTCACAGGAACTCCATACCTTTTTAGGATTGGTATTTGCCAGGGATCTAACAGTTCGATATTATCATGATACTTAAGTACTGGTACGATATGTATTGTGATTCTCACGATTCTAAATTTATTGCGACACAATACTGTGATTCTATTGCGATTTTTATGTTCCAAACCTATTGCTCATCATATGTCTGCTGCAGAGAGATAAGAGAGAGCATGAGAAAATGAGTTTTGATCGGTCAGTGAAGTAAAATTGCTAAAAACATGTTGGCTCACTATTTAAAAAGAAAAATACTGGTGTTTTGGCACAAGTACAGCCAACTAGCTCTAGCTACTGCTACCTACAGTACAAATCGATACTTTTAGCCAAATATTGATATATCGTCCAAAAATAATATTGCCATATGTAACTATCTCCCCCCCATCACTAATACCTTTGGTCTTTATATACCCTGAATCTCTCTAAATATATCTTTATTAATAAACATTTCTTGGAGTATTTTTCAAGATACTTGTGCTCTTCTTGTAATAAAGAGTTTAGGATAACTAAATAATGTCAGAACTTGGAGCATACTGAATCCTCTTTCTGCCCTTATTTGTCTAAGGTGAGGGTAAGGGGAACATTTAGTTAATCCCACAGATGGTTAATACAGAACCCTCCCCTATGTTAGCTCCAGTCCAGTGGTTTTCTCCACAGAGTCTCAGTATTCAGTTGACTTCCTTTGTTACCAGAGAGGGAATACCTCTGAGACCTCTCATATGGTAGCAGTCTGGCACGGCAACAGTAACCATGTCACACTGATTGTTAATCACCGATTTATGGCCCACAATTGATGAATTATACAATAACACGTGTGTTGTTTATGGCATGGTGTATCAGGATTCCAACCAATACAAATGGCCTTTGCCGGTAAACAAAAGAAAGTGATATTTCCTCTGTCTTAATTGTCTGTGTTCTAGAAGGCAGGCTGAGGTTTAAATGACCAGGGCCCAGATTCACAAAACCTTCTTAAGAATACATTTCTTAACTGCCATTTTTCCTTAACTATAGACTTTTGAAGAAAGTTAATCAAAGTTGCTGTTCCTAAAAAACGTTATTTTAAATGTTTTTCCGCTGTTTCTTATGTATCTCCTTAAGCAAAAAGTTGAAGAAATTTGATTGTTGAAAATAACGTTTTTGAATTTGTTCTTAATTCCAAGATAGCTAAACCCTTGTCTTAAATTCAGGGCAGTGAGAGAATAAGCTCATTAAATCCATTGAACATGTTTAATTCACTCTCAAACTTCATCTGAAATTTCAGTATTGATTTATTTTAAACCCAAGAACATGTTTTAAAACAGTAATCTCCGTAGGAAATATGCTAAAATGATTTCCATTGCTATCTAGATAGCTAGCTAAATCGGTTGCCTAGCAACAAAGATCTTAAGAAAAATTTGAAGATATTTGAAAAGTTCGTAAGAATAATTAAATCTTAAGATATTGTTGAGGAATTGCAATATCCCATAATGACAAAGCTAAAACAGGTTTTTAGAAATGTTTACTAATACATTTTTACTAATTAGTTATTACAAAACTATTCAGACACCAATCAGGCCTTTATGGTAGTGGCTAGACGGAAGCCACTCCTCAGTAAAAGGCACTTGACAGCCCACTTGGAGTTTGCCCAAAAAAGCCTAAAGGACTCTCAGACCATGAGAAACAAGGTTCTCTGGTCTGATGAAACCAAGATTGAACTCTTTGGCCTGAATGCCAAGTGTCACGTCTGGAGGAAACCTGGCCCATTCCCTACGGTGAAGCATGGTGGTGGCATTGTCATGCTGTGGGGATGTTTTTCAGCGGCAGGGACTGGGAGACTAGTCAGGATCGAGGGAAAGATGAACGGAGCAAAGTACAGTGAGATCCTTCACGATAACCTGCTCCAGAGCGCTCAGGACCTCAGACTGGGGAGAAGGTTCACCTTCCAACAGGACAACGACCCTAAGCACACATCCAAGACAATGCAACAGTGACTTCGGGACAAGTCTCTGAATGTCCTTGAGTGGCCCAGCCAGAGCCCGGACTTGAACTTCAAGAAAACATCTCTGGAGAGCCCTTCAAATAGCTGTGCAGCTATTATTTTATTTTGAATAAATATGCACAAACATTTCTAAAAACCTGTTTTTGCTTTGTCATTATGGGGTATTGTGTGTAGATTGATGAGAGGAAAAAAACTATTTAATCCATTGTAGGATCAGCTGTAACGTAACAATTTGGAAAAAGTCAAGGGGTTTGAATACTTTCCGAATGCACTGTGCAGTATGTGATACAAGCTTGTTTGAGAATGCAGGTATCGAGCTACTGGTACAGACTGGACTGTGACATGGTGGAGGTTTAGAGCTCTTGACTGACCAGTCTTTTCCTCCTTCAGCTGTTCGTCCCAGATGAAGACAAGACCATATTTGGTCGCAGTGTGAACAAGCAGGTGTTTGAAGGACTGACCACCGGCCTGCTGCAGACCAGCGCCACTGTCCTGAGCCTTCTCCGTCCCTATGTCCCTGACTGTGGCCGCGGAGACACCCCTCGCATCATGTCACCAGACACCAAGACCAAGACCTCCCCTATAGAGCCCTTCAACACCCGCGCCCAGGACCTCATCAGGTAAGCTCTTCCTCCTCCTCTCTCTCAAACCACACACCGCTCTATTGGGGCCCTCCTCCCGTTCACAGTACCTCTCTCCAACCTCCCATGTCCCCCCTCCACTCTCTTACTGACAGGGTTGATGTGGAGAACCACTGATATTATAACTTAGTTACTGTCAGAAATAGCCTACAAAATGTCAGCTCCCTTGGAATAGGTCCCAGTATTTGTATTTGTTTCCTCCTTCCTCAGGGGCTTTGAGTGAGGGTGAGAGAGGTTGTTCTCTGGCATGTGTCCAAATAGTACTTTTTCACACATTCTGGATCAAAATCTTCAGCAAAGTAATAAGTCCTTTTTTTACTTAGGGCAACATAAACAAAGAACACTCCTGGAAGTTTGCAACATCCCCTTGAACTTGGCTTTTGAGTAGCAGGGGCTATGGCCTGTCTCTCCTGGCACCGTGGGGCGGTGAGGAAAGGCAGGCCCAAGCCTTCAGGAAGAGTGGAGTCTTCCAACCATCCCCTCCCACAGCCAATGATTCATTTGACCAAAGCATCTGCACAGGCCCAACTCTCATACTATGTCCCAGTCGTAACCCAGGAGACAGGGGAGATCTTAAGGGAAAATGGTGTCTAGTAATCCCTGCAAAGCAATGGACGATTTACCTCAACTGCCTCAAATTATGTATGTAATGGTAGGGAGGAAATCAGATAAAAAAAGATGGTAACTTCTGCAACACTTTTTCCCATTATGGTGAACTGTAGATCACACAGAAAGAGAACATCAGCATTCCGCTTCTACGTCTTCATTTCTTATTACCAATCACTCACCAGGCTTTGTACTATACTTATCTCCTACCAGTGTCAGAAACGTACAGATGCGTGTAACGCATCAATTGTGAAACACAAGGGCAAGACTGAAGACTAAACAGCTTTTCAAACAGACAATATGCCAGCTCCTTTCAGCTTAGGTGAAGCTGTGGAAGAGGATAGTTATAGCAAGTTGCCGTGGTTCAAGTGTCAGATTACCTTTTTGTGGAGGTTTCACATTTTTTTAATTACCTGACTTGAGAAGGCTGCCATTTTGACTGACAGTCCCAACAAAAAAAGGTATGCTAGCAAGTTAAGGGAGTAAGCTAAGCGGAGCCGGAGAGGGAAAGGAATAGATGGATGCCTGTAGTGTAGAACAGTGGCTGGCTTCCTGATTCCTGTCTGAGCTGTCTGGTACATTTGGGAGGTCTTGTGATTGACAGCTGAGCGTCCTTGTCTGTCCTTATGGTGGGTAGGGCTAAAGGGGGCTGAGCGGTGGTGGGAGAGGCATACCTTATCCGTGAGGCAGCCACAGGTCAGCGGACAGTCGGGCCTGTCTCTGGCCTGGCACGGGTGCACAGCCGCCCTCTAATGATGCTGTTACCAGTGATTTGTGGCTGAGAGAGCAGAGGGAACATGATCATGAGACCTGCCATTGGCAAGACAAATATCACAGTAATAACAGGGAGTACAGAGGGCTTAGGTCAGATCACATTTCAATTGTGCTGTCGGTGAGTTACTATCAGTGAGGGCCTTTGTTAGGATAAAACATATTTAATCGGGACAGCATTCATTCATTGTGAAAGTTTTGTTTGTTGTTTTGTTCATGTGGATTCACTCTTATCTTCCTTTTGTGTTTGTGTCCCTCCCTCAGCTATGTGGTAAACATGGGTCTGATTGATAAGCTGTACAGCTGCTTCCTGTCTGTCCAGGGCCCGGTGGACGAGAGCCCCAAGATGTCTGCCTTCCTCCAGCAGGCCACCGCTCTGCTGCACGCCATGTGTAAGCTGTGCTTTGCTGTGACCGGACGGTGAGTGGCAGCAGTCTCTCTTCCTCAATGACCCTCCTCTCCAGACATCCCTGTGATCACGCACGGCTGTTCACAAGACTAATGACAGGAGTGACTCACCGTTGGATCTTTTAAGTCTGCCCGGCCATCCCATAAAGACTTGTTGTTGGAGCTCAAACAAAGACACTGCCTCCTTTTCAATCACACTCAGTGGTTTCCTTTAGTCTGAGCGCTGGCAAGCCCATCGTTACTGTTGATCGAGATAGGCATCTACTTGACCCCCGTGCTCTGTCACTCACCATAAACCCTTGCCTCCAGTACGCCAGGGGAAGCCCACCCACGTGTTACTGTGACCTGCCCTGAGAGAGGCTCAATGGCGCCGCTGACAGAGGCTTAGCATACAGACTGAGACACAATACCAACGAAGATAGCATGACCCTTAGTACAGGAATGTTGCCCTCATAGTTAAATATCATCAGTGGTCATATGGGCGCATCGGATCCCTTTAGTTTCTGTAGTGTCATTGTTTGAATTAGAACAGAGGTATTTTAACTCTTAAATATTGCTGCTCTGTTGCCAAAACCTTGCATTCTAGACGGGTTGCCTGACAACGTCGCAAAAATGTGTTTGCATCGATGGGGCAGAAGGCTGTGTGTGTTATGATTCTGAACGGTCAGATAGCTATGAACAATGACAAAAAGCTGCCATGTGGGGAATATTAAGTGGCTCGTTTCAGCTAGTTTTATCTTCTTACACCATGTCTTGTTTTGAAGTGTTTCGACTGATGACACGTCTATGCTAATATGGCTTAATTTCGCTAGCTAGCTAACCAACAACTGTAACGATGTATTTGAGAGACAAGTGCTTATTGTGTACATTTATTTATGTTTTCAATAAACATTTGGAGACGAAATACAGTTCCCATCTCAATAATCCTTTGGCGTTGACAGTTGTTTTGCCCAAACGTTGCACACGCATCGGTTTTGTTGCTGAACAACCCATCCGTGTATAAGTCTTTATCGCCAGGGCTGATTTACTTACTATACTGTAGATGTTGAGACTGTATCGTTCCTGTACCCACACTGTACTGCTTGTGTACCTCTCCTCTCCAGCTGCTGTGTGCTGTAACAGTGCCCAGCTGCTTCACACCAACACAGGGGAGCACTGCTATGACTGTGTCACTGAATATCTGTGAGAAAACACAGCGCCATAACCTCGCCACTTTAATGAGCGGACCGAGCGGTGTTGCGTAATAATCAACACCCTGCTAATCCAGCCAACTATCTCCATTCTTACCCGGTCCTCTATGTGTTCAGGAGGTTATACTGGAGAGAATGTATACCATGGTCCTGGAATATTTTTTTGCCATGCCAGTTGCTGTGTCGAGGGGTTTAACAGGCATTAGAGACCATGTACTTGCAGAGCTAGGAATTTCCACACAGAGCTGTTGGCCAACATACAGTGGGTTTCATCCAGAGGTCAAACAGCCTTTATTCTCTGCCTGCAAATCACATCCTGTGTAGCAGGGGTATTCTTAAATTCCCTGTCAGCACAAGCTTATGGAACTCGTGGGTTTGCAGGAATCCTAATTGTAAAACAATGGGAGCCATTTGACATGAGTTTTCTCTGATGCCATTGACTACGATGTAGTGATGTTAATGTACTTTGAGAGAGTACATTTCGTACAATGATTAGTCTCAGCTAAACAGAATACATTTTCAGCATTAGGATCTATAAAGCATGGGCTAATCAGGGTAAACTCCTCTTATGCGCCAGGTGTTAGTCTGGCTATAGAAGTTTACATTGACTGGCCTCCAGTTTTATGAAGAAGGCAGCTGAGGAACTCAGAGCGATCTCTCCTTCCATCCCATCAGTGTTATACTCCAGTTCTGTTCTCACCTGTGATGTGTGCTGAGAGGATGATGTTACCAATCCCTTTTAATCGGCCTCCTGGCTAAGTCACACTAACATGCTGCTTTCAATCATGTAAGGTGGACCTTAATTAAGTGTGCCTGAGTACACAGTACCTTGCCAGGAAGCTTTCTGCAGCCAAGGGCATGGATGAGCCACTGCCATGATCTGTCAGAGCTACTTCCAAATTCCTGTGTTCATTCTGCCCAGCTCGGAAGAGCAAACTCACATTCTGAACTGGTGTAAAATAACAGTCACATTTCTGTGTCACTGCTGTACCAACCACTGCTGAATTTCTCAGTCTGTGGTTGTAGTGATAATGACCAAGCTTTAAACTGCGATCATCCTTGATTAGGCCTAAATAATCTTCAGTGCACAGCTGAGCATAGACACCTTCTCACACACAGCCACCAGACTGCACTTCCCTCTCACTCAGTGTAACCAGTTACTCCACTTAACCTGATAGGCATGCCGTGTAAATGGGGCAGGCCCTATTATTTATATTTGAAGGGATAACCCTGGTCTAGCGAGTAAATCTAGAAGCCACAGGGACCAGACTGCCTTCATTCTTACATCCTGGGTCTCTGGTCACTGTGGTGAGGGCAGACAAAAGCTATGTTGTGAATTGAACTTTTACTTGATTTAGAATGATGTGAAGCATTTTAACCAATAATAATAAATAATAAGTTTGGAGAACTTATAATGTGGAGTAGTCAGATCCCGTTAATTTCCCTATATAACATTTCACTTTCACCATGTTCATTGAGCAGAAATGAAATTATCATGTCACATGTTAATTTATATTGCCTGTCTCCTTTGCAGCTCTCCCAGTATATTCGACAACAAGCGTACAGACCCCACAGGGCTGACGGCCCTGCTGCAGTCCACAGACCTGGTGGGTGTGGTACACACTCTGTACTGCATCCTGCTCCACAGCTCTGCCCTGCCTGAGCCGGCTGCCCAGGGCCCACAGGAGCCCTATGCCCCAGGGGTCATCCAGGTGGCCCTAACGGGCCTCCGCTTCCTCAACAGCTTCGCCCTGCTCGACCTGTCTGCCTTTCAGGTAACTAACACCACACACCACTTCATACTAAGGTACAGTACACACACAGAGGGAGACACGCACACATTCTAACACTTGAATCCCTCATCCTGCAGGTCCAGTAGGTGGTGTTAATTACAGTGACTCTAATTCCAAAGGTTATGCTGCCCGCGGGGCAGGTTTTTCAATACCGGCACATCACATACCATACAGTATATACTGGTCTTGCTGGTTACGTAGGTGTATTATGCTGGACACATTCCACAGACAGACATTCCAAATAGAGGGTGCCATGAAAAGATCTTGTCACCAATGTCCTCCCTCACAGTTTTATTGACTAGCACCGTCATAATATAGAGCTGGCTGGCTTCTCTGTGCATCGGCAAGACAGAGCAGCTACGTCTGGTAAGACGAGGGGCTGGGGTGTGTCTATTTGTCAATAACTGCTGGTGCGCGATGTCTAATATTAAAGAAGTCATGATTATCTGTAGACCACACCATCTACCAAGAGAGTTCTCATCTATATTATTCGTAGCCATCTATTTACCACCACAAACCGATGCTGGCACTAAGACCGCACTCAACAAGCTGTATAAGACCATAAGCAAACAAGAAAATACTAATCCAGAAGCGGCACTCCTAGTGGCCGGGGACATTAATGCAGGCAAACTTAAATCAGTTTTACCTAATTTCTACCAGCTTGTGGAACCAGAGGGAAAAAAAACTCTAGACCACCTTTACTCTACACACAGAAACGCATTCAAAGCTCTCCCTCGCCCTCCATTTCGCAAATCTGACCATAATTCTATCCTCTTGATTCCTGCTTACAAGCAAAAAACAAAGCAGGTAGCTACCGCTTTCAAGGAGCGGGACTAATCCGGACACATATAAGAAATCCCGAACCATCAAACAGGTAAAGCATCGGTACAGGACTAAGATTGAATCCTACTACATCGGCTCTGACGCTCGTCGGATGTGGCAGAGCTTGAAAACGATTACAGACTACAAAGGGAATCCCAGCCGAGAGCTGTCCAGTGACACAAGCCTACCAGATGAGCTAAATGCCTTTTTATGCTCGCTTTGAAGCAAGGCAATACTGAAGCATGCATGAGATCAGCTGTTCCGGACGACTGTGTGATCACGCTCGCCGTAGCCTATGTGAGCAAGACCTTTAAACAGGTCAACATTCACAAAGCTGCGGGGCTTGACAGTTTACCAGGATGTGTACTCAAAGCATGCACGGACCAACTAGCAAGTGTCTTCACTGACATTTTCAACATCTCCCTGACCAAGTCTGTAATATCTACGTTTTGAACAGAACACCACTGTGCCCAAGAAAACGAAGGTAACCTTCCTAAATGATTACCGCCCCGTAGCACTCACGTCAGTAGCCATGAAGTGCTTTGAAAGGCTGGTCATCGCTCACATCAACACCATCATGCCGGAAACCCTAGTCCCACTCCAATTTGCATATGGCCCTAACAGATCCACAGATGACGCAATCACACTCCACACTGCCCTTTCCCACCTGGACAAAAGGAACACCTATGCGAGAATGCTGTTCATTGACTACAGCTCAGCGTTCAACACCATGGTGCCCACAAAGCTCATCACTAAGCTAAGGGTCTAAACACCTCCCTCTGCAACTGGATCCTGGACTTCCTGACGTGCCGACCCCAGGTGGTAAGGGTAGTCAACAACACATCTGCCACGCTGATCCTCAACACTGGGGCCCCTCAGGGGTGCGTGCTTAGTCCCCTCCTGTACTCCCTGTTCACCCACGACTGCATGGCCAAGCACGACTCCAACACCATCATTAAGTTTGCTGATGACACAACAGTGGTAGGCCTTATCACCGATAACGATGAGACAGCCTATAGGGAGGAGGTCAGAGACCTGGCAGTGTGGTGCCAGGACAACAACCTCTCCCTCAATGTGAGCAAGACAACGGAGCTGATCGTGGACTATAGGAAAAGGAGGGCCAACCAGGCCCCCATTTTAAAATTGATAGGGCTGTAGTGGAGCGAGTCAAGAGTTTCCACATCACCAACAAACTGTCAGGGTCCACACACACCAAGACACCTTTTTCCCCTCAGGAGACTGAAAAGATTTGGCATGGGTCCCCAGATCCTGAAAGTTCTACAGCTGCACCATCAAGAGCATCCTGACCGGTTGCATCACCGCCTGGTATGGCAACTGCTCCTCATCTGACCGTAAGGTGCTACGGAGGGTAGTGCATATAGCTTAGTACATCACTGGGGCCAAGCTTCCTGACATCCAGGACCTATATACTAGGCTATGTCAGAGGAAGGCCCAAAAAATTGTCAAAGACTCCAGTCACCCAAGTCATAGACTGTTTTCTCTGCTACCACAAGCAGCACCGGAGCGCCAAGTCTAGGACCAAAAGACTCCTTAACAGCTTCTATTTGCAAGCCATAAGACTGCTGAACAATTAATCAAATGGCCACCTGGACTATTTGCACCCCCCCCCACTCGCTGTTTATTATCTATGCATAGTCACTTTACAAATTACCTCGACTAACCTGTACCCCCACACATTGACTCGGTACCGGTACCCCCTGTATATAGCCTTGTTATGTGATTTTCTTGTTACTTTTTGATTATTATAAAAAATATGATTTAGTAAATCTTTTCTTAACTATTTATTGAACTGCAGTGTTGGACCTGTTGGGGATAGGGGGCAGTATTGAGAATTTTGGAAAAAATATGTGCCCATTTTTAACTGCCTCCTACACCAACTCAGAAGCTAGAATATGCATATTATTGTTCAGGTTTGGATAGAAAACACTCTGAATTTTCTAAAACTGTTTGAATGGTGTCTGTGAGTATAACAGAACTCCTATGGCAGGCAAAAACCTGACAAGGTTTCAAGCAGGAAGTACACTTTCTGACAAGGAGTCGTGCGTCTTGCATCTGTTTATTGAAAAGTAAGGATCTTAGCTGTAACGTGACAATTCCCAGGGCTCCGATAGGCTCTCAGAACCCGGGAAATACCTGAAGGTTGACGAGGGAGCCTCAGGCTGAAACACATTATCGGCTTTGGTAAGTGGCGGCTCAGAGGACCTTTGAATGAGGCGCGTGCACGATTCGCTCCTGAGGAGAAATTTAATTCGGCTGTTTAGGCTCAATGCATATTCCCGGTCGGAATATTATCCCTTTTCTACGAGATAAATGGCATAAAAATTGGTTTTAAACA
This sequence comes from Salmo trutta, assembly GCF_901001165.1. Lineage (NCBI taxonomy): Eukaryota > Metazoa > Chordata > Actinopteri > Salmoniformes > Salmonidae > Salmo > Salmo trutta. The sequence continues at coordinate 29,983,893 of NC_042973.1, read as the reverse complement.
GCGGTTGACATGCTTCGAAGTACGGTAATGGAATATTTAGACATTTTTTGTCACGCCAATGCGCCATGCGCGAGACCGTGATGAAGCATTCTGATAGTGTCTAGAACTCACGAACAAAACGTCGCTGTTTGGATATAACGATGGATTATTTGGGACCAAACCAACATTTGTTATTGAAGTAGAAGTCCTGGCAGTGTATTCTGACGAAGAACAAGCAAGGTAAGAACATTTTTCTTATAGGAAATGTGATTTTGGTGGAGGCTGACCTAGGTGGGTGTCTAAATAGCTAGCCCTGTGATGCCGGGCTATGTACTTAGATTATTGCAAAATGTGCTTCATCCGAAAAGCTATTTTGAAATCGGACATATCGAGTGCATAGAGGAGTAATGTATCTATAATTCTTAAAATAATTGTTATGCTTTTTTATGAACGTTTATCGTGAGTAATTTAGCAAACTGTTAGTAAATTCCCCGGAAGTTTGCGGGGGTTATGCTAGTTCTGAACGTCACATGCTAATGTAAAAAGCTTTTTTTTATATATAAATATGAACTTGATTGAACAGACATGCATGTATTGTATAACACAATGTCCTAGGTGTGTCATCTGATGAAGATCATAAAAGGTTAGTGCTGCATTTAGCTGTGGTTTGGGTTTATGTGACATGATATGCTAGCTTGAAAAATGGGTGTCTGATTATTTCTGGCTGGGCACTCTGCTGACATAATCTAATGTTTTGCTTTCGTTGTAAAGCCTTTTTGAAATCGGACAGTGGGGTTAGATTAACGAGATTCTTGTCTTTAAATAGCTGTAAAATAGTCATATGTTTGAGAAATTGAAGTAATAGTATTTCTAACGATTCAAAAATCGCGCCACTGGATTTCAGTGGCTGTTACGTAGGTGGGACGAGTTCGTCCCACATGCGCCAGAGAGGTTAAAGGGCTTGTAAGTAATCATTTCACGGTAAGGTCTACACCTGTTGTATTCGGCGTGTGTGACAAATGCAATTTGATTTGACATCCCTGTGCACAAGCATCAGGCAACACAAATATCCCTCTTTCCTCTTCCTGGCAGCAACAAGGCCATGTGTAACTGATCGACAGGCAGCAGAGGCCAGGTCTCAGAGCTGCTGCCATTGGACTGGAGTATTTATCCTCAGGATAAAGCTGACCTCTCGGACATAAACATGAGTGTCCCCTGACCCAGGGTCAGCTGCTGAGGTTAAATGGAGCACTGTGGGTCAGAAATGCGGATGGACCTGAGTGATTAGTGCTGTAGCCCGAGCCATACATTACCAACTCTGATGAAGAGAGAATGACAGCTTCACTATGCTCAGGCAGCGCATTAACAGAATGGCGTAAGGGAGGAAGTGGGAGAGTTATTAATTATTTTAATACCTGTGGGTAATTACCACAGAGGCTGCTCTCCCTCGGCTCCGCCATGCTCAGGCTATTTAAAACAGCTGGAACTCAAAGCTTTTCAGTGCCAACGTTTTTATGAACATTTTAAATAATGTTTTTTGTGGCCTGTGTTGTAATCACCTTGTGGTTCACATTACCCCACAGTAGTGCCGACTAATAAGCACTACAGTAGATGCTGAGCTGCTCTCTCTTCTCATTGGCCATTTTGCTAGGCCTCAACTACCAAATAGGGTGGTTAGAGGGGATTTCAAGCTGAAAAAGACACTGCTGGTGATGAGTTATTTAGCAAATATTTGAGAAGTCTATTTTCAAGTAAATTAATAAGATATATTAGTATTTAATCACCAACCTTTTGGTGCCCATTAAAACAGACAGTATATTCAGCCTTTGCATTCATTCACTAACAAAATATAGGGTTCAGTTTGTCTCGCTGTTCTAAGACTGATGGGTATGGTTAGATTACAGTTGTGGAGAAATAGAGCTCTGTCTCCAGTATTGCAGGGTGTTATATTGAGAGTGTAGACAGCAGTAAGGCTCAGGTCTGCTAACAGGAGTGGGCTTCTCAGGTAGGTACTATTTAGGAGACTGTTTACCTCCTCCCCTCATCAGTCCCAAAACCTCATACATACACCCCAACCTGATTCCAGTGTGTTTTTTCTCTGCTTACCCTGTGGTGCTCAGTCATGCTGACATGTTTAATAAATACTGTCTGTGGGCCTCTGATAGCATCTCATCTTCTGGGGGATTGGGGTCCCTCTGGTAGGACCCCCTTGTGTTGGGGCTGGGGAGAGACCCCCTAGCAGGAGTCCCTGTACACTGCATCAACCAGTCTGAATCTCTACCCGCTAAAGCACACAAATCCCTCTCCTCTCTTTTAATTTAGCAAATCCAGCCTCACGTGTATTAGCATCATAGTGTTGATTTTCTACTTTTTAGGACGGTTGTTGTTCGCTATCCAGTTAGATTTAGTGAATGTCTCTAGCTAGCTTGTGTCTGCTTTGTGTTTGTGGTTTCTGTGGTGTTTGAATGCTGATGCTTTTTCTGTGCCATCTCAGACTGTTCTAGGTGCTGAGGGGCTGTCCCTTGCTTTCCGCCACATAGTGAGCTCCCTGCTGTGGTACTGCTCTCAGCACTCATCTGAAGAGCTGCTGCAGGAAGTCATTATCTGTGTGGGCTACTTCACCGTCAACCACCCTGACAACCAGGTAAAGGTCTAACACACACACACACACACACACACACATACTCAAATATGTAATAAAGTCAATGTTGTTGTTTCATGCCTTTTCTTTAGTTATCACCATAAACTGTTGTAATTTGAGACATTCGTAGGGTCTGAAATGATTGACACCCTTGATAAAGATGAGCAATAATGACTATAAGTAAATATCATTCAAATCCTGAGCTATATTGTATGCTCTAAAGTGGGGAGATTATTTTATACTAATACAATTGCTCAGAGAAAGATTTTTTTCTCAAAAAGGTAGGGGGGCAAAATTGACACACCTAAAGATTATTATATATAAAGTAGTCAAAACTGTAGTATTAAGTCCCATATTCCTAACATGCAATGACAACATCAAGCTTGTGACTACAAACTTGTTGGATGCATTTGTAGTTCGTTTTGGTTGTGTTTCAGATTATTTTGTGCCCAATAGAAATGAATGGTAAATAATGTGTTGTGTCATTTTAGACATACCCCCAAGAGAGTGTTTGAATTATTTTATACAGTCATTATTTCTCAAGGGTGTCAATCATTTCAGTCCCCACTGTATCTGTTCTGTTTCAGAAATATGAGATGAATGGTATCTGGTTTGGCATTGTGGCCCTGTTGCAACAGTCTGTCTATATAATGATACTTCTGTTTCCTTTACATGCTTCTGATAACGTATCATTAGATGAAGAGAGGGTGTAGTTTTTTGTGGTTCATACAAAAGCAACAAGAGCCACCTCTTTAAAGATTCATATGCTGCCACCTCTGTGCTATTGGGCTGTGGGTTGTCTATTGTCCCTCAGTCAGAGTAGCATGGTCCATTGTTCTGTCCCAGTGGAGCTGCCAGTTCTCTCTAGTGTTGTGTGCTTTACTGTGTTGGCCCAGGCCTAGTGTTAAGGCTACTGGGCCTATGTGGCTGTGAGCAGGATGTGATGGAGCAGACTTGGCTGCTGTGTAATTGGCTGTCATGCATGGTCTGTCTACTGGGCCCCTGAGCAGCTTACAAGTGCTACAGTTGGCCAGGCTTTAGTTAAATGAAGCCTGACCCTCAGTGCCAGCCATCGAGCTTTACCTCAAACCTCTGCCTTTTTAATGTCCTCACAGGCGCGGTCAACCACGCAGCAATTTATAGGCGGATTTCAGATTCTAATTTCCAGGATGTTTTAGTCCTAATTAAAGAATCTGCCTCCATTTTATGGCAGTTCAGCTCTCCTCCGCTGCTCCTATCCAATTTAATTATTTTGATGTACGCAATTAGCATTTGTTGGCCTGATTTGCATATTATATTGGATAATTGAATGAGGACCGATGATTGAATTAGGGGGGGTGACAGATGATTGGGCTTTGTACTTGCCCAGCAAAGTTAACCTAACAGTCTGCCTGGGAGTAGCAGACCTTTGCATATTCATTTATGACCAGCGCACTTTGCTAATTTGAAATGCCCTAATGCAAAGTCTTCAACCTGCGACTTCCAATCAGGGCACAAGCTGCTGACAATTTAGTAAATGTTATATGTTGCCTTTGTCTATCTGCTCCAATGTCATCCCAGAGAGGGTAAAATCAGCGTTTAGGACTTGTTCCTTTTATTGTTTATTTGATAGGTGTGACAACCCTTTGAGAAAATGTGAGGAAACGTAAAGAGCGATCCTTAGCAACCTCCGTGGACTGATCCTGGCCAGTGGCACGGTTCCTGGAATTTGTCCATGTGATCTGGGCCCTGAAAAGAGCAGGATGGATGGAGTAGAGGGGAATATTTGGAGTAGCTTTAGCTTTTCTCAGACTAATGTAAGCATTGGCAGAGCACAAAAGCAGGCCCGCCCGTGCGGTCACGCAGACTGCTGATTCACTGTCGGCAGGCAGGCACACCAGCCTTTGTTTATATGTGTTGCGCTAGAAATAACGCTGCTCATAAAACGTAGAACTTTGAAGACGGTCTTTGTAGATCTATATTCTCCCTGCTCTGAGGGTATGAATAACTCAGCTTGTCACATAGAAAGCCATTGGGAGAGTGACATATGTAGCCTTGTGTGTGTTTAAGTGTTTCGGCTCACAGGGCCATGTGGCCATATGTTTTCATTGTCTTTTGGGAGAACCCATAGAGACAGTCACACTAAAAAGGGGCTAAATGGAACTTGTTTTGTAACTGCCATGTTCCTTGTCTCGTGAGGGGATAAGTACCGGTAAGCTCCCGCCTCTTTTTCTTCCCAACCTCCCAGTGATTCATTTGTGAGTCATTCATGGTGATGATCTCTAGGTTCTTTAAAATGTAGGAACAGTAAATGCTAGCGATGTTGACACGTTAACCTAGACCCCTGGCTTTGCTTGCTTTCCATTTCATGACCAGTTCCAGACTATGGAAAGTTTTCAGTAGCTTAATGCAATTTCCCAAATTGACTTAAATTGACATTAATTCATGCCGACACTTGCAATGCATTTACTACTCAGATGCAATATTTCAGTTCACTATGAAGTCTACTGTAAAATAGAAAACTATCTGCTTGTGAACTGCAGTAGGCCCCTTCCCAGACTGACATCCCACACATCAGTGTTATCTGCAGCCAGATGAGCCCCAGTCCTTCCGTTTCTATACGAGGGTGTTTCCTCTGCCCTGCAGACTCCAGCTCACAGCTCTGGGCCTGTAATCCCTGATCAACTCCCCATTACTGCCAACACAACCCTAACCCTTCACGCCTTCATGGGGAGCCAGCCCAGTGCTGGGGAATGCACTCTATGTCTCCTACTATACACCAGAGTAAACACACACCGACTCAGACTGGTGACTGGCAGGTAAGGGCTGATTGTTAGCTCTGTAGATGATTTACACACTCCATATTGGGAGGGCCCAGGTCCAACTAACTTCAGTGTAGTTAAGGGGACATTTTCCCCATAAACCTTCCATATCTTTTTAAAGAGGTTGTATTTGCAGAATGACTCATTTTGATTGTGGCTTTTGGCAGTTTCAGAACGGCATCATCTGCTGTAAGATCTAGAGTAAGTTGACAAGGTTATTAGGCAGATAAATCTAGAATAATTAAAAGTTATTTAGCAAACACCGTGTTTTATGTGGTTTATAGGAGATGAATACCCTTGGCCTGTCTCTTAAAAGCCATGGTGGGATCTTCTCTTCTTGTCCAGGGGATATCTTAAGTCAATGTCCAAGTCGACATCTGATTGTCAGTTGACAATTTACATCGTCTCATTTAGGTGGTAGCTAGTTGTTAAGAGGCCCATTCAGCAGTAGCTTGTCTTCCTGAAAAAAAACTCTGTCCTCTAATATCATCTGCCCCTCTCTCTTATCACTAAGGCCGTTCCTTCGCTAGGGTAACTCCAGTGTGTAGAGGGAGGCTTGGCAGAGCTTCAGGTTTGTGGCCCTGTTTTGAAGGCTGACATGGTTCCTCTAGCTGAGGTGTCTGGGTCTGTCTAGACAGCATGCAGAACAGAGACTACTCCACTGTCCACTCATCCACGATAGTCTCCCTATGTGTGGAGGAATCTCACATTTAACAGGTTTCATGTGCTGGAATTACAGTACAGGTTCACTCTGACTCTTAGAAGTTGTCAAATCTAGCTAGCTAACTAACCTTGGTTATTGCATGAGAGTTTTATTTTTGGTAACACTTTATTTGGATAGTCCATACCGCCTGGTTTCCGCTTCAACTTGGGCTTTCCCAAGGTTTTGTTTGCGTTTCGGAACATTAACTTTACACACTCTCTGTTGTCAGTGGACAGCAAAGTGGTTATGTAATGGCGAGTCATAAAAGAGCAGGCCTGTTTGAAAAGGCAGATCTCTGTAGTTAAGACAGACCAGAACCACCAGGCACTCGAGCTTTACGGGTCTGTGTTAAACTGCGGCTTGATTCATGGCTTCAGACAGACGCTTACTGGACCTTCTTTTATGATGTCAGGGTTTGAATAGATACTTCCAGTGGACAGGAACACTGTGTGGGGCACTGTTATTGCTCTTCACCTGGGGTGATGCCTACAGAGTCCTGGAAAGTTGCCTGTAGACTTGGTTTCTGTAGGACTAGGTAACCTCTGGTCTGTGGCTGCCAGCTGGCCTTGTTTTACAGTGCCTTCAGAAAGTATTCACACACCTTGACTTTTTCCACATTTTGTTGTTACAGCCTGAATTTGAAATTGATTCAATTGAGATTGTGTCACTGTCAATTATGTTTTTAGACATTTTTACAATTTAATTAACAGTTAAGTTAGTATTCATCCCCTTTGTTATGGCAAGCCTAAATAAGTTCAGGAGGAAAAATGTGCTTAACAAGTCACCTAATAATGTGAATGAACTCAATAATCGTGTTTAACATGATTTTTTGGAATTACTACCTCATCTCTGTACCCCACACATACAATTCTATGTAAGGTCCCTCAGTCCCGCAGTAAATTTCAAGCACATTCAACCACAAAGACCAGGGAGGTTTTCCAATGCCTCGCAAAGAAGGGCACCTTTTTGGTAGATGCGTAAAAAAATCTATAATCAAACATTGAATATCCCTTTGAGTATGGCGACGGTATTAATTAAGAGGGTACAGAATAAAAATATTCCAAAACATCTTGTTTGCAATAAGGCACTGACGTCAAACTGTAAAAATGTGGCAAATAAATGTACTTTATGTCCTGAATACAAAGTGTTATGCTTGGGGTAAATGCAACACATCACTGAGTACCAATCTTCATATTTTCAAGCATGGTAGTGGCCGCATCGTGTTATGGGTATGCTTGTCATCGGTAAGGACTATGAATTTTTTTAGAATAAAAATAAATGTAATAGAGCTAAGCACAGGCAAAATCTTAGAGGAAAGCCTGGCTCAGTCTGCTTTCCAACAGACACTGGGAGACAAATTCACCTTTCAGCAGGACAACAACCTAAAACACAAGGCCAAATGTACACTGGAGTTGTTTACCTAGAAGACAGTGAATGTTCCTGAGTGGCCTTGTTACAGTTTTACTTAAATCAACTTGAAGATCTATGGCAAGACTTCAAAATGGATGTCTACCAATAATCAACCAATTTGACAGCGCTTGAAGAATTTAAAGAATAATGTACAATCCAGGTGTGCGAAGCGCTTTAGAGACTTACCCAGAAAGACACAGCTGTAATCACTGCCAAAGGTGATTGTAACATGTATTGACTAAGGGGTGTGATTACTTATGTGACTGAGATATTTCTGTATTTTATTTTCAATAAATGTGAAAACGTTTCCTAAAACAAAGTTTTCACTTTGTCATTATGGGCTATTGTTTGTAGATAGGTGAGAATCTCATAATCAAATGTATGACCTTCTTCTCTGGCCGTTCCTCCTCCGGCAGTGTTGCAACGGAAAGATTGATTCGGTCATCTAGGATCTTGCAAAGTCCTGCAACTAGCTCCTAAAATAAAAATAAGCAGCTCCATTTTGAAAACAATCAGATCTTCCCCTTTTTTCCTTCTGTACAGTGGAGTTAACGTTTGATTCTTGCATTACATGACAAAGTGAAAATACAGGGTATTTAGGTATCCTCCTAGTGAACCTGCATGTTTGTGAGTTCATCTTTGTTTACCTCATTGAGAATTTGCTTTAGTTGCGTGCCAGTGGAGACTTACTCCCCTAAAGAGCCTCTTGTTTTAGCTGGTCAGTAAAGAATCTTTACAGACATTAATAGGAAGAGGCATCGCCTGTGGCCCTTTGAACACTGCTATAGAACAGAGCTTTGAGGAGCTTCACCTTGAAATTATAAAAGCAGTGAATTATCGCTATGTTTATCCTACCCATAAACCTTAAAGTGCATTATCAAAGAGAGAATGCATTGGAAGAGTATTGTTAAGTGTATTCTCCAAATCTTGTAAATCCTCTGAATTTATGTCACTGTGGCCAGGGGACCTCACCCTACCCTTCTGGTTCCTATTTCAGCTGAGCCCCAGCCTGGGTCTCTGTACCTGTAAAGCAGTGGGGTGTTTTTCCAGACAGGATTTACTGTGGTGACCCCCCCAGTTTTCAGAGAAGTGCTGATGGCCTTCCCAGGCTCTGGGGAGATGCCCTGAGCATTAGGCCAGGACCCCTTCCTTTGGACCAGTTCCCGCTCTAATCAAACTAGGCTGGACGTGATTTGGTTTTAATATTGGTGGGCCGGATGTAATTGTGTGATTGATGGCCGCTGGTAAAGGGGAGCAGGATGTCAGCCGGGTGAGAACTCCGTTAATGGTATTGCTCATTTCTTAGTGGTGGTGGTAAGGCTACAGTGGAGGTCTGTTCACCCTCCCCCCCACCCCTATGCAGTGCATGCCCTCTCAACCTAAGCTGCACAGTGCACATCCACAGGGATATGGTCTGGTGTTGCCTTCAATATCTCAATGACACTCACACAGTTGGAGATAACTGTTACCGGGTAAAACATAAAAGCCTATATCTTTTGATAATGAAGTCCAGATATTTCTCATCAAGAAGATATTTCACATTACTATTTCTTGTTGCCCCCATTTCACAACAGCTTGGAAATTACCTGCAGTACAAAGGAAGAGCAAAACATCCCATCATTGTGTTTTATAACCTGTAATTGTGTGGTGGGATGCTGTGCCCTCCAGTTCTCCTCCTAATGGGTGTTTGTGTGTTGTTTTAGTGGCAGATTTACGGGTGGGAGGGGTGCAGGGCAGTGATTTATGGCTGGCACTGGCTGACTGGCCCTGCTCTGTGTGTTCCAGGTGATAGTGCAGTCTGGCCGCCAGCCCAGTGTGCTGCAGAAACTGTGTCAGCTGCCCTTCCAGTACTTCAGCCACCCGCGCCTCATCAAAGTGCTCTTCCCCTCACTCATCTCAGCCTGCTTCAACAATCCCCAGAACAAGGTTATCCTGCAACAGGAGATGAGCTGTGTGCTACTGGCCACCTTCATACAGGTAACACACACACACTGATGTTTTGGCGACGCTTTCATTTTCTGAATGCTATGAGACTTCTTGACATTAAGCTCAGGTGTATCCTGTTTCCATTCTTCATCCTTGATGTTTCTACAACTTGATTGGAGTCCACCTATGGTACATTCAATTGATTGGACATGATTTGGAAAGGCACACACCTGTCTATATAAGGTCCCACAGTTGACAGTGCATGTCACAGCAATAACCAAGCCATGAGGTCGAAGGAATTATCCGTAGAGCTCCGAGACAGGATTGCGTTGAGGCACAGATCTGGGGAAGGGTACCAAAACATTTCTGCAGCATTTAAGGTCTCCAAGAACACAGTAGCCTCCATCATTCTTAAATGGAATAAGTTTGGAACCACCAAGACTCTTCCTAGAGCTGGCCGCCTGTCCAAACTGAGCAATCGGGGGAGAAGGGCCTTGGTCAGGGAGGTGACCAAGAACCCGATGGCCACTCTGACAGGACCTTCCAGAAGGACAACAATCTCTGCAGCACTCCACCAATCAGGCCTTTATGGTAGTGGCCAGACTGAAGCCACTCCTCAGTAAAAGGCACATGACAGACCGCTTGGAATTTGCCAAAAGACGCCTAAAGGACTCAAACGAGGAAAAACAAGATTCTCTGGTCTGATGAAACCAAGATTGAACTGAATGCCAAGCATCACGTCTTGAGGAAACCTGGCACCATCCCTACGGTGAAGCATGGTGGTGGCAGCATCATGCTGTGGGGATGTTTTTCAGTGGCAGGAACTAGGAGACTAGTCTGGATCGAGGGAAAAATGAATGGAGCAAAGTACAGAGAGATCCATGATGAAAACCTGCTCCAGAGCGCTCAGGATCTCAGACTGGAGCGAAGGTTCACAATCCAACAGGACAACAACCCTAAGCACACAGCCAAGACCACACAGAACTGGCTTCGGGACAAGTTTATGAATGTCCTTGAGTGGCCCTACCAGAGCCCAGACTTGAACCTGATCTAACATCTCTGGAGAGACCTGGAAATAGCTGTGCAGTTACGCTCCCCATTCAACCTGATAGCACTTGAGAAGATCTGCAGAGAAGAATGGGAGAAAATTCCCAAATACAGGTGTGCCAAGCTTGTAGAGTCATACCCAAGAAGACTGGAGGCTGTAATCGGTGGCAAAGTTGATTCAACAAAGTACTGAGTACTCTGAATACTTGTGTCAATGTGATATTTAAGATATTTCTTTTTAATAAATTTTTGCTTTGTCCTTATGGGGTATTGTGTGTAGATTGATGAGGGGGAAAAAACTATTTCATCCATTTTAGAATAAGGCTGTAATGTAACTAAATGTGGAAAAGTCAAAGGGTCTGAACACTTTCCAAAAGCACTGTATACACTGAGTATACAAAACATTAAGAATACCTACTCTTTCCATGACATTGACTGACCAGGTGAAAGCTATGATCCCTTATTGATGTCAAGCGTTGGAGTCAACATGGGCCATCCCTGTGGAATGCTTTCGACACCTTGTAGAGTCCATTCCCCGACGTATTGAGGCTGTTTTGAGGGAAAAGGGTGGGGGGAGTTCAACTCAATATTAGGAAGGTGTTCTTAATGTTTGGCATACTGTGTTTATTTACACACTGAGGTTGGAATAATACTGTGAAATTGTGAAAATTTTGGTAATTCCCTTTTACTGCAAGGGCTGCTTGAAAAGACTGCCTGAAATTTCTGCCTGTTTTGGTGGGATGGAATTTTGGCCTGCCTAGTGACATCCCCTGGTGGTAAATTAGTCAGTAGACCAATAAGAAAGAGTTCCAAATCTCTCAGCCAATAAAAGCTAGTTTCCCGTTTTCCCAACCCCATTCAGGCTTCTTCCAGACAGTCCTAGCAAAATCCTTGTATGAGAAATTGCTCTTTAACTAAGAAGCTCTTTTAGTTACTTATTAGTCCTATTTTAATTGAAAACAGTCACAGTAAGGTACTTAATTGTTACCCAGAAATGATTTGATATTGATATCAAAGCAGCTGCATTGAACCTTTTTTAAATGTGTCTGTCTCCTGGTGGATATTTAGCACCTACATGGCTTCCTCAGTGGATTTACCTGCCAGTGGTTTAGCCTCCAGTAAACATGCTGTCTCCTTCATCTTCTCTGACAACATCGCCTCTCACCGCCCAGCTACCACCATTATTTACATTAAGATTAGCTCGCACAATAGAGGGACAGGCTATTGTAATTTCAGCTAAACAGTGGGAAGATCTATAGATTCCTCCTTCCCTGTCATTATTTATTATAGAATTAACCTGAGATGAAGCAAAAACTTGTTTTGCTAGTACTTTTGCTATTTTAATAGTATTAAAGGGATAGTTCACCCAAATTACAAAAGGACATATTGGTTTACTTAACCTATAAACAGTCTATGGACAGTATGTCCACAATCGTGCTTTGGTTTAGTTTCCCTGCCGTTGTTTCTAAATGCTAACTTCTTAGCATTTCTGGCACACATCCCATTCAAGTCGTGGGCCTGATATTGGCATTTTTTGCACATCATGTTCAAATCATTCAAAAGTACAGTGCCTATAATTGATTGTGAAATTCACCAAAGTCACTTATGGATGATTTGAACATGAGCAAAAATGCTACACTAAACAAAAATATGAATGCAACAATTTAAAAGATTTTGCTGAGTTACTGTTCATATAAGGAAATCAGTCAATTTAAATACATTAATGCCCTAATCTATGGATTTCACATGCCTGGGAAAACAGATATGCATCTGTTGGTGACAGATACCTTGAAAAAAAGGTAGGGATGTGGATCAGAACACCAGTCAGTATCTGGTGTAACCACTATTTGCCTCATGCAGCGCGACACATCTCCTTTGCATAGAGTTAATCAGGCTGTTGATTGTGGCCTGTGGAATGTTGTCCCACTCCTCTTCGATGCTTGTCCGAATTTACACTCATACTCATTGATCCAGAGCATCCCAAACATGCTCATTGGGTGACATGTCTGGTGAGTATGCAGTCCATGGAAGAACTGGGAAATGTTCAGTTTCCAGGAATTGTGTACAGATCCTTGCGACATGGGGCTGTGCATTATCATGCTAAAACAAGAGGAGATGGCGGCGGATGAATGGCATGACAATGGGCCTCAGGATCTCATCACGGTACCTCTGTGCATTCAAATTGCCATCGATAAAATTAATTTGTGTTAGTTGTCCGTAGCTTATGCCTGCCCATACCATAACCCCACCGCCACCATCAGCAAACCACTCACTCACATGACGCCATACATGCAATCTGCCCAGTTACAACGCCGAACTGCAGTCAGTTCAAGACCCTGGTGAGGATGACGAGCATGCAGATGAGCTTCCCTGAAACGGTTTCTGACAGTTTGTGCAGAAATTATTCAGTTGTGCAAACCCACAGTTTCATCTGGGTGGCTGGTTTCAGACGATCCCATAGGTGACGGAGCTGGATGTTGAAGTCCTGGGCTGGCGTGGTTACACGTAGTCTGCAGTTGTGAGGCCAGTTGGACATACTGCCAAATTCTCTAAAACAATGTTGGAGGCGGCGTATGGTAGAGAAATTAACATTCAATTATCTGGCAACATCTCTGGTGGACATTCCTGTAGTCAGCATGCCAATTGCACACTCCCTCAAAACTTGAAACATCTGTGGCATTGTTTTGTGTAACAAAACTGCATATTAGAGTGCTCTTTTATTGTCCCCAGCACAAGGTGCACCTGTGTAATGATCATGCTGTTTAATCAGCTTCTTGATATGCCACACCTGTCAGGTGGTTGGATTATCTTGGCAGAGGAGAAATGCTCACTAACAAGGATGTAAATACATTTTTGCTCTTAAAAACAACAAATATTAAGCTTTTTGTGCAGGTAAAATATTTCTGGGATCTTTTATTTCAGCTAAAGAAAGATGGGACCAACACTTTACATGTTGCGTTTATATTTTTGTTCAGTATAATATCGGTTCCGTGAATTGAATGGGATTTGTGCCACAAATGCTAAAACGTTAGCATTAGGAAACAGTACCAGCTACTGCTAGGGAAACTAAACCAAAGTGTGGATTGCTATCATACCTTGTACATAGATAGACTGCTTACAGAGTAAGGAAACCAATGTCATTTTATAGTTTGAGTGAACTATCCCTTTAAGGATATGGTTCATATTGAAATGATGAGTATATTGTGACATCTTTATAAGCTTTAATGTGTGTGTTAATCAGAACAGGGAAACATGCAGGGACTGCAAACAGAATGTATGAGTATGTAAAATAAACTGAGTTCTTTCGGATGTTCAAAACACACTGTTGTCAGGATCAAATCCGGCATCATGAAATCATTGCAAAATGAATGCAAAAGTTTATGTTTAAGGTAAAGTTATCTGTTCGTACCTTTTTTAGTTTGTTTAGCTTCAAGCATGATGAGTTATGGTTTGCTTAGATATGGTGGATAAAATGTTCAATTTCTTCACAGCTGGTGAACAATGGTGTCTGGCATCTCCCCTACTCCTGTCTTAATACTGTGGATCACTCTGACATATTCCTCTTTTATTTCCTCCAGGATGGTGCCTCAAGTGAGAACCATCCAGACAACAGAATGCAACAAGGAGGTAGGTATTCTTCAATGCCATTTTTCACTTTTTTTTTTTTTTAATAGTTTTGCATTAAAAGGTATTAATGCATTCACCAATTATTTTTTTTAAAAGGTGACAGTACAGTATTTTCAATTGAAAAATATGAATATACATAAATTGTTTTGGTTAATTGACGATTGTAATGCTTATATATTATTGTATAATCCTGAGGCATCTTGCTCAGACAAAAAAAAAATCTTATGGTTTATCACCATGCAGACAGAGTCTCTCAGCCACTGGATTACTGTGAGCTGTCCAACCGCTTTCCCAGAGACCAATGGGACTCAGCACTGCAGTTCTTCCTCAAGAAGCAGGAGGACTAATTCAGAATTGCATGCTGACCTCAAACACGCACATACACATGAAAAACACTACAAAGTAGAAACCGACACTTCACCCTCCATTCTACACTACATACTTTCCCATTTAGATTTGAAGTCTGCATATGGACTTATTCTTTAAAAATGCAGTTCTTAGCCTTCCCAAAACTCTTGAAGTCCTAGAAGACAAGGGATAAATCCTAACTTGAGATGCACATGTATAACTAAAATGTTTGTGTAAGTCATCCATCGATGTCCATGGGCGATTTGCACGAAAGTTTGAGTTGGAATTGAGTATTTTTGTGTATTTTTCCGTGAGTCACGCACAATAATTATGTTCCTTGTCCAACCAAGTCATTTACTTTCGTGTTGTGTTTCTATTGTGGCTAGAATGACAACGTAGCATAAGAGAGCAGAGATAATCAAAAGCACTCTCATAATGGTTAGATTACATAACATGTTAATCAATAATACTGTGTACTTCCTTTTAATTCCTTTAATATTTTCATATACAATTAAGATGTGAATGACCTGATCAGAATGTTTTTTCCCTGTAGTTATTTTACAGGCGTTGGGCAGTTTTGTACTTCAATATGTAAGTTACATAGCCGATATGTGTTTATTCTGTACATTTAAATTTGCTCTAGTAGGAGCTGTCCTGATTTCAAGTACAAATGTTTCCCTTGTTCTTGCCTTTATGCTGTGAAGAACTTACAAAATATAATTGATTTAGTAAATTACATTTTTATCCCATTAATAAATTATTTATTATTATGCATCATTCATTGTCCTCCAGTTATTTGTATCTAGACTGTGCAGCTCACTCATTCAAGTCTTAGTGATTTCCCCTATGTCTACTGATCGTCAAGTGACAATTAGGGAGAAGTTCTGACTGTAGCCTCTCTGCCTGTGTAATTTTGTGCCTGTACAGCATTGTAACATTTGTAATAGTGATTAATATCCCAGGTGGTGTGAGGAGCTGCGTTAAAACAAAATGGCTGGTCCTTCTCTATAGCAGACTCGGTTCTGCAGGCCCAGTCAATCCTCTACTCTTGCCTGGAGCAGACCAATCAAACCCAACAGTTAATTCAGAGCGCCCAGCATGGAGACATACAAGTGGATATTTTTTGAAAGAGAACTCCTAGAAATTAATGCAGTATTGAATAATTATTTTCAGTACGTAAACCTATACAGGGCTGGGTATATTCTCACAATTCTTGCCAAGTGTCTCTTCAACTTTAATATCAACTGAAGAGGTCTCTCATATTAAGGGATAGTAAATGCATAAGACTCAAAAACATTTCACATGCAGCATACTGCAGCTCTACAATGGGCCTGCCGCTTGAAAAGTAGCCTAGGTCTATTATTTCCCTGAAATAGTGTAGCCTACCCCTACCCCAAACTGTGGAGGAGCCTAATTATTTATACATCTTATATGCTTTAAGGTCAGGTTTATGACAGCTGATTACGTTAATAAGGGAAATGTGTCCATTAGATTCCTATCATTTGTTATCGGTTAGGTGAAATCCTGAAATGACGTAGGAAGAAATTACAGCATCTATTTTCATTCTGCCGCTCAGAGCGCAACGAATGCTGCTGTTTGGTCTAATGATATCTATCACATACAGTTAGATGGCTGATTGTCAACTGTAGATTTCCATACTATATAATTATCTGATCAAATGGAAATTAGATAAAACTGTTAAACCGCGATCTGACGTGCCAAAAGCCATATAGGCATTACTCACTTGATTTATTTGCCAGTTGTCTTGCAACCCCCCCTCTCTTAAATGGCTTTATGGACCAATTAATGAGTTGTGTAAATGACAGAAATATGCAACAATACAACTAACTACATAGCCTATCTAGGCCTATAGCCAGGTTAATGGATAAAACAATTCCAAAATTGGAGGCCTATGGATGCTGTTATTTTCTGTGCGACTTTGAAAGTTAACTTTTATTCTAGACATCGCCTTCCTTATATGCAAAACATGTATCAAGTGAATATGAATGTGTATATATTATGTTTAAGGGGGAAATAATTTGATTAGGCCTGTATCTCAAATCTATGCTTTGTTTCTAAAATGCCTTTTAACCACGATTATGAAATATTTCCAGAGGAAAGATTAGGTAGGGTATAGGGCAGAATTTGTTGGTCAGTAGGCTACTGTTGCATAGCTACAATTATTGACATAAAAGACTATGCATGGCAGGATAGGCCTAATGGATTTTTGATTTGATGCCAGAAGTCACATATAGAGACCTAGCTAGGACTACTATGTACTGTGCTGAAAGACTCATCATGTTTCCGATCGTGATTAAGAGGTTAAAATGCTGTTGCGTCCTCTGATCAGAAAGTTCATTCTCAACAACAAATTGTTGAGGTCTAGTATGTCGTCAGTATCTTGACCTGCGCTCCTTGTCCAGAGGCTATCCAGGATTTTGCCTGGAATGAAAATAAACCCAAGACATGCCAGTATGCGTTCGCAGGGTGGGAGTCCCCTTCAGCACAGACCCCAGCGACAGAGAGAGGTGGGTTTGTTGTGGTTCCATTCAATGTATCGTTTGCAGATGATGCCAAGCGTAGATAAGGAGCCGCCGAGCCCTGTCCTCTGTCTAGACTTGTGACTTTACAAGTGCAACTGGAATGATCACATCGCAAATCCATATGTGGAGGACAATTAAATAAACAATATGTTGTCCTCAATTGTATTTAACGAACAGGCCTCAATGTAGAAACGCTTGCATTTGACCAACTGTGATTCTGTTGCATTACGATTTTTGAATACGCCATTAAAATGATAGCCTACATCAAATTGATTTTCTCTAATGACTAACGCGATTCCCTGAAAGATTGTGGTCTTAACTGACATCACAGTGATTTATTTTGGATGGTTCGAAATTCATTTGAGATTCTATAGGCCTATTATATCTCAAACGTTTTTCAGCCTGGCTACATGGTTTAGATTAAGCCCATAGGCTTATGGCAACGCAAAACCCCCATGAAATAGCCGTTTCATAAATACATAGTGATTTATTTTGTCCATTTGAAATGTCGGTTACTATTTGATTGAATTTCTGCATCTATGAGATTTCACATGCAGAGTTCATTAGACATGAAACAGTTCATATGGGTTTATTACGATAGCCTACATTTTCGCATAATAAATATCAATAACTTACTTTTTCTTGAAAGGTTCCACAATCTGTATCCCATCCACTTAATTACAATATTTTACAAGGCTTGATTTGAAATCATCTCTAGAAATCATGCACATCTATAGAGTCATGGGTCTCCACATGGTCGCCACCCGACATAGGAAACTTACATAGATGAAACTATACAATTGTTGGCCACTATGGATAATGTTCTGATATGTCATCATTACAAGCTAGCGACTCATAATAAAGTTGAATGTTTGTAGATATAATCCTCACGTAGGCTATGTCCAACCATGTAGGTAAGATCCGAGGCTCAGCCTCTGCTTTAGTTATAGCCCTTGGTTGTCACTGGCTGGTAACTTAAAATTCATCCGATCCTGAGCAATGCAGACAGGTCCCTCCGTGAACAAATGGTGCATCCTCATAGACAAATCCAGCGTTATTGTTCTTTAAATAAGATGAAATCCTTTTCCTCTCAAAGCTGTTAACTAGCCAATTCTCATGCAGGGCACGCGGGAGCATGCTGGAGTTCGAAGCGTCACTGGTCTCACGTGTCCATCGGACTTGGTACCATGCTGTTCGGGGTGTCCGGTAACTGCGACGACAAGGAGGTCACATCACTGCCGGAGGAGTTCCCTTTGGAGCCCGATTCAGAAAAAGACACCTGCGATGGAAACGGTCGTTTTAATTAGCGTTTTTTTCTCCCAATTTTGCTTATTGCATATTTATATTGACCCTTATGTTTCGATGAAGTCCAATGCAAATATTAGGCCAATATGAATATTCATGTCAATCGACCAGCCTTCGAATTTGATGCTGAAAAGCAATTATTTAATTTAGAAATATTTGACTGAATAAAATCGCATTTTCTAATCTGAATTGAGATTGGCCATTCAGTGATCGAGTGGATGATATTTGAATAAACATACATTTATTGCAAAATGATCGTGTGTGTGTGTGTGTGTGTGTGTGTGTTTGGGAGAGTGTGTGCCTACCAACTGCCTGAAGGCGGGCTGGTCCAGGTCACTCTGCAAGGCGAACTCGCTCAGGGCCTTCCAGGGGGGCTGGTAAGTCTGCACCTCTACTGGGTTTCCTAGGACCGTGTTGTCGTGTCGAATTGGACTGCCTGCCACCATAGGTGTACCCGTCAGCCCCTGAAGATTCTACAGATAAAATATATCACAACAAACATCTCACCACCATCCATCTGATTTTCTCAACATTCAAAGTGCAATATGGTCGGCAGGTAGCCCAGTGGTTAGAGCATTGGGCCAGTAACCGATTCCCCGATCTGACAAGGTAAAAATCTGTCGTTCTGCCCCTGAACAAGGCAGTTAACCCACTGTTCCTAGGCCGTCATTGTAAATAAGAATGTGTATCGGTTATTTATCGGTTCTGACTTGCCTAGTTAAATAAAAATATCCCTTCATTACATTTTATTTCGCACGCCCTTTTAAATAACACCTTTATTTTTTATTAGACCAAAATGTTTATGTTGAATTGGAATGTCTAAATGAACTTACAGTTTTATCGATATGATGCTGTTGTTGAAGTTGCTTCATGAATATAGTTCTCTTCTTGTCTTTACAACGTTTGTTCTGAAACCAAACTCTGATGACCCTTGGGCTAAGACCGGTCATCTCTACCAATTGTTCTTTCATAAGAGCGTCTGGTCTTGGGTTGGCATTGTAACAGGTCCGAAGGGTATGAAGCTGCTTCTCGTTCAATACTGTTCGCACCCGAGTGGTTTTCTCTGACTGCTTGTGGACGTGGTTCCGATGAGGAGGCTGTCGAACGGACACAGGATCTGTGGGACAAATATTCAAAAGGAAATATCTTTGAAAATGTCATTTCCACTGACTGAGCCACATGTAGAAACGCAACGAAAAGTAATCATGACTGCTGATAGATAGACTTATTCTCCCTACTTCTCCCTAGCAATTACACAATCAGGCAGGAGCATAGGAAACTCACGAAGAAAAAAACAATCATAAAAAACATCCACATGCCACAGTGAAGAGGTCCTCAACCAAAAATAATAATCAAGATGATCATGTAATTTCGTGATAATTGATAAGATTCTTTGGTAAACTTTAATTAAACAGGCTATACAATATATCCCTTCAAATACTAACTCAAAAACATTTTGTGAATTACAAATACAATTTAAAATGCTTCCCACATAACAGTCATTTATTTTCTGTTGTAGAATCATATTTCGATCGACGTCTTTTATTCTCTCTTTTTCTAACTTCACACCTACAAACTCAAAACTTTCAGTATTTCAATTAACAAAAATATATCGACCATTGCAGCATACCCCGTTTACACAGCCAAAATGTTACCTTATCGTTTTCAAAATAAACGAACTGACATACACTTTAGTCTTAACTTTAACAACTTAATAGATACAAACAACACCCAATATGTTTTAATGAATGTTTAGTCTACCAATGAAAGTAATGTAATAAACCTATAGGCTTAAAAGTCTGCACACTTGATCAGTGAAAGGAACATTTTGCAGACAAGTATAATAATAACTGTTATTATAAAAAAATATATTATTTTACAATTATTATTATTATTATGCTATATCCTTTCGTTGTTATTAACCTTATTATTAATATTATACTCTCATCATTATTACCACCATTATTCGTTCACTGACCAGCAATATGAAAAGACCTGGAGAGAATATTTCCCGGACTATTGGGGCTTCCCGCTGAGGCCCGTTCCAGAAGTAAACCGTGATCAGCCCGACACAGCAGCTCCTCGTCCCGCAGAGAGAACTCATCCCCCGGCACGAGATGCCGGCTGCACACCGAGCACCTAAAACACTCCATGTGGTAAACGTTGTCACGAGCTCTCATCACCAGATCACTGCTGCAGAAGCCAATGTTACATTTTGCACATTTAATCCCAAATAATCTGAAAAGGACATAGGAACATTGGTCTCAATACCTTATAATACATAACAAAACCATGCAATTTAGTCAGATGAAGGAGACGAATAGCCTACGACACAAGTCAACCTTTTTTATTGTATTTTTACCAAATAAACCAGAAACGTTGAATAGGTTGTACTATTCTCTCTCATGTGGAAACTGTTTAGTGTCAACAAGCAGTTTGAACAATTTTTCATACATTTCCACTTCAATAGGCCTAACTACAATTTTTTCACAATTGGGGCCTTTGGAAATTCCAAAGCTCTGAAATCATGTTAGTGAGGAAATGTAGTCAACTCCTACCTTACATAATCTCTTTTGCAGTATGTTTTGCCATCTCGGACGAAGCAAGTGCACGTCTCATCCAGGTACTGACTGCATTCCGAGCACTTCAGACACGCAGCATGCCACTCCAGGTCCGGGGCGACCCGCAGGATGTACTGGTCGTGGATCTGACTCCCACAGCCCACACACATTGCGATTCCAGACTTCTCTGTCGAATGCACAGTATATTAATGCTACCACCACCTACACCAATGTAATCACCAGATATACTCGCTAAATCCCCGCATGTTCGTCCAGTGTCCACTCTGCAGCATGCAACGGTGTCGTGTCCTGTTTTGTTATCCTTGTCATTTCCAGAACGAAGGGCCGTAACTATATACCGGTATAACTGACCGTAGACCTAAGATGTATTCACATCACCATTTTCAGTTATCGAAATTGACCAATGCAACAAAAAAATCGTGAAATGTTCCAATAATAGCCCAATATTGTTAACGATCAAGTCAATCTTAAATGTGCCTGGGTCAAAGTTAAAATACGGACACGAATGTTTACTTACTTTTGGAATGATCCCCCATATCACCCAAGAAAGAAGAATTGAATATAATATCCACCATACAGGAGGGATAGTGCAGGCCGATAGATGAAGAAATTGAGTGGTAGACTGCCGGGTCCCGTTCCTGGTTGACTGCTAACTTCTATTCCTCGATTGAGGTGGGAAGAGAAGAGCAATGTCCCACGCGCAGAGTGACGTCACATGTAAACCTGGACCTCTGTGCGTTTGGGGAGGGGGTAAACTATGCAAAGGCTTTGACTATGAAACAATAGACTACTTACTAGATCAGTGGTTCTCAACTGGTTTTTGCCTCCGGACCCAAATTGTTGGAAAACGATTTTAATGCTATATTGATAGTACACGTACCAATTATATGATAAGGGAAAAAGAGTCCCACCTTTTCATTTTCAATAATTACATTTTGCCCATATTCTTGATGAAGAATGCTAAAGTCACTGGTTTGAGACCAAAAAATCTACAAACTCTGCTAAATAGCGCTGCTAATAACTACTCTATTGAAAAGACTGTGATTAAAGAAAAATTGTTCAGAGGTTAAATTATAAAAAAACAAAAGTGAATTATCATTTCTACACACTTTAAATGCACGACCTACCGGTTGAGAATCGCTGTAGGCCTACTGGATCAACATAGACCCCCTCCATCCGTGTTCTGTTGTGTCCAAGCCAGCGTTTTCTTTTTGTTTAAAAAGCATGGAACTGGAAGAAAAGTTGTAAAGGTAATTTAAAGAAATTCGAAATTGAGTTTTGTAATTTTCATTGAAATGTGTTGCATAATATAGGGAATGATAAGAAAGACCCAAGACAAAAAGTCTAAATACTAAAAACTGTTTCATTTTCTTAACATAAAGAGATTTTCACACATATGTTGAGTGGAAAGTTTTACTTTATTGTTATGATTATGCTTCTACACTTATGATTGTGATAATTATTACGGTGATGATAATGATTATGCAGACCTATTCATTTTTTATCTTCTTAATATTCTTTTTTATTATCATTATTATTTTTCCTGGTGACAATACAAAAACGTATAATATGCATTGCGAAATCATATTGAAAGCCTGGGTTTCATAAAGTAAGATTAGACAAGAGACCTCACGGAGAACTAGAGTTCTATGAGTGAGCCCTCTACTGGAAAAGACGCAGAAAGGTCCTTTTGGAGCAGAAAGGACCATTTCGTTGTTTCTGTTTTTAATAACAGCCAAATTAGTTAGTCAATATTATTATTTTGTCAATGTATACAAATCTAACAAAATTCCCCCCCAAAATAAATGAAGAAGCTATTTTGCCACGCATTCCATGAACTGACATTTATTAGACTACTCTGAATTTTGTTTTGGAAATGTATAAGTATAATAGCAAGATGTTCCCATTCTGAAATATTGTATAATGAAAATTCAAATTTGATTAGTATTGTCCGGATATATAAATCAAGAAATCTTTAGAAAAGATTGACCCTTTTCAGTACGTTTTAAGACACGTTTTGACATGGAAAATCCATCCATTTTTTTGCATGTGATATACACATTGGTTAAGGGATACGTAGCAAAGTGCACCATTTAACATTTGTAATGGATATCTTTAACATAACCAACAATTAATGCATGCCTGTTAATGAGGAAGTATGTGATGATAAACAATAGGTTCAATGGGTATGATTTCATCATTGTGGACCCACATCTCCAGCAGCCTGGTCTCATAGACTAGAGGTGACATAGTAAACGTAAATCCTGGACGCTCAAATTAGTCGGATATGTCACGTTTGGTATGGTCACATAAGACAGATGGTTACTTAAGGCAAAAATGAAAGTAGGGTAGTTAGTCAGGTTGGATGGGTAGGCGTATAGAACGACCAAAAGGTGGCAAGTTCAAATCTCATCACTGACAACTTTAGCTAATTAGCAACTTTTCAACAACATACTTCAACAACTTTTTGCTACTTTGCAACTACTTAGCATGTTAGATAACCCTTCCTCTAACCCTAACCTTAACCATTTGAGCTATTCCTTCCCCTAACCTTAACCTTTTTAACTAACCCTTCCCCTTCCCTAACCTTAACCCTTTAAATGAACTCCTAAACTTAACACTAACCTCAAATCTGCTATCAGCTAGCTTGCTAGCAAAAGCTAGCATAGCTGCATTTTACATAGAAATATATTAACTCACCAACATTAAAAACCCTAGCTAGCTATATTCATAACCATACAGGTATAGGATCATCTTTGTTTTATTTTGCTGTATTTGACTCCTGTAACAATAACAAAAGGCATTCAAATTGAGGTGTGAGAGGTCTTTCAGGTTGCATGCTATGAAATGTCCACTAGAGTGTAGTGTTGAGAATGTTGTGCTGATACTATAAGCCTAGATGTTAATTTTATTGTATTTATTGGCTACACAATTACATATACAGTACCAGTCAAAAGTTTGGACACACCCACTCATTCAAGAGTTTTCTTTAGTTGTATTATTTTCTACACTGTAGAATAATAGTGAAGACATCAAAACTATGAAATAACACATGGCGCCCAAAACCCTCATAAACTTTTACAGATGCACAATTGAGAGAATCCTGTTGGGCTGTATCATCGCCTGGTACGGCAACTGCACTGCCCGCAATCACAGGGCTCTCCAGATAGTGATGCGGTCTACCCAACACATCACTGGGGAAAAACTACCTACCCCCCAGGACACATACAGCACCCAATGTCACAGGAAGGCCAAAAAGATAATCAAGGACAACAACCACCCGAGCAACTGCCTGTTCACTCAGCTATCATCCGGAAGGCGAGGTCAGTACAGGTGTATCAAAACTGAGACCGAGAGACTGAAAAACAGCTTCTATCTCAAGGCCATCAGACTGTTAAATAACCATCACTAGCCAGCTTCCACCTGGTTACACAACCCTGCACCTTAGAGGCTGATGCCCTATATACATAGACTTGGAATCACTGGCCACTTAATAATGGAACACTAGTCACTCTAATAATATTGATATATTCCTTTATTGCCATTCTTTTACATTTAGGTTGTGTGTATTATTGTGAATTGTTAGATATTACTGCACTGTTGGAGCTAGAAACACAAGCATTTTGCTACACCTGCAATAACATCTGCTAAACATGTGTATGTGACAACCTGATTTGATGTGGAATCATGTAGTAACCAAAAAAGTGTTAAACAAATCAAAATATATGTTATATTTGAGATTCTTCAAAGTAACCACCCTTTGCCTTGATGACAGCTTAGCACACTCTTGCCATTCTCTCAACCAGCTTCTTGAGGTAGTCATCTGGAATTTTTATATATTTTTTTACCTTTATTTAACTAGGCAAGTCAGTTAAGAACAAATTCTTATTTTCAATGACAGCCAAAGAACAATGGGTTCCTAGGCAGTCCATAATTTCTTTAAAACAAGAAGGTCAGTCAAACCATCAAGTGCTATGATAAAACTGGCACTCATAAGGACCGCCACAGGAATGGAAGACCCAGAGTTACCTCTGCTGCAGAGGATAAGTCCATTAGAGTTACCAGCCTCAGAAATTGCAGCCCAAATAAATTCTTCACAGAGTTCAAGTAACAGACACATCTCAACATCAACTTTTTAGAGGAGACTGCGAGAATCAGGCCTTCATGGTCGAATTGCTGCAAAGAAACCACTACTAAAGGACACCAAAAAGGAGAAGAGACTTGCTTGGGCCAAGAAACACGAGCAATGGACATTAGACTGGTGGAAATCTGTCCTTTGGTTTTTGGTTCCAACCGCCATGTCTTTGTGAGACACGGCGTGGATGAATGGATGATCTCTGCATGTGTGGTTCCAACCGTGAAACATGGAGTAGGAGGTGTGAAGGTGTGGGGATGCTTTGCTGGTGACACTGCCAGTGATTTATTTTGAATTCAAGGCACACTTAACCAGCATGGCTACCATAGCATTCTGCAGTGATACGCCATTCTATCTGGTTTGCGCTTTGTTGGAATATCATTTGGTTTTCAACAGGACAATGACCCAACACACCTCCAGGCTGTGTAAACGCTATTTGACCAAGAAGGAGAGTGATGGACTGCTGCATCAGATGACCTGGCCTCCACAATCACCCAACCTCAATCCAATTGAGATGGTTTGGTATGAGATGGACCGCAGAGTAAAGGAAAAGCAGCCAACAAGTGCTCAGCATATGTGGGAACTCCTTCAAGACTGTTGGAAAAGCATTCCAGGTGAAGCTGGTTGAGAGAATGCCAAGAGTGTTTAAAGCTGTCATCAAGGCATATTTGATTTGTTTAACACTTTTTTGGTTACTACATGATTCCATATGTGTTATTTCATAGTTTTGATGTCTTCACTATTATTTTACATTGTAGAAAATAGTAAAAAATAAAGAAAAACCCTTGAATGAGTAGGTGTGTCCAAACGTTTGACTGGTACTGTAGGTAATATAATTATAATCAACTTTGATGATATTAATAATAACAATAAATTATCATTATTAATGTTCCACAAAAATACCTACAGAATGTTTTAATATATGTAATTTGTATGAATAATTGATGTTTATCATTAAAATATAGAAATTACTGATATATATTCTCTAATTTCTCCTTCTTTACAATAAATTATTAAGTGTCCACTTTGCCAATCAATGTATCCAAATTTGCCAGTATCGACTGAAAAAATGTGGTCTCAGGACAATTTGTGTTTGAAGACATCATTCATCCTGTGTTTAATATTTCTTCCCTTTTCCCCTTATATATTGTAGTAGAGTTCCTAAGCTATTAATATAGTATCATGTTGGGGGTTAAGACAATGGGATGATTATGTAAGGTTTTCCAGAAAGCACATTTTCAATACTCACCCTAAATAATTACATTATTGCAAAGTACTGCATGATTTGTCATCAGATTTTTGGTTTATTTGTTCAAGATGTCTTTATTCATAAGACAACGTGGCAACATCAACCATTTCCTGAAAATCAAACTGTGAACTTGTATCAAGCTTCACCTTTGGCCCAGTGCATCAAAAATGTGATTTTCTTGTGTTGCACATATATATTTACACGCTATGAGGTTGGAATAATACTGTGAAAATGATAATGCCATTTTAGTGTAAGAGCTGTTTAAAGTCTGCCTGAAATTCCAGCCTTATTTGGTGGGATGGAGTTTTGGCCTGCCTGGTAAATGAGTTCATAGACCAATAAGAAAGAGAGTTCCAAACCTCTCTGACTTGTTTTCCGTCTTCCCTCCCCACTCAGACCACTCCCAGTCCTATCAAAATTCTTGCTTGAGAAATTGCTCTTTGCTAAGAAGCTATTTTTGTTTATTTTTGACTATTTTAATTGAAAACAATCATAGTAAGGTAATTTATTGTTATTTATTTATTTTATTTTGCTCTTGTTTTATCAGGTAAATTGACTGAGAATACATTCTCATTTACAGCAACTACCTGGGGAATAGTTACAGGGGAGAGGAGGGGTATGAATGAGCCATCTGGAAGCTGGGGATGATTAGATGGCCATGATGGTATGAGGTCCAGATTAGGAATTTAGCCAGGAAACCGGATTACTTTTACAATAAATGCCATGGGATCTTTAGTGACCACAGAGAGTCAGGACCAATTTTGTAGTTGCATAAATAGAGTAATGTTTATGATAACATCATTTTGTTTTGTGAATGGCTACTAAATCTTTATTTGTTACATGTTCATGTTTGCCATCCATCCCTGACCCTGAAACCTTTAAATGAAACAACTTCATAGGCTGCCTATTTTGTATTCATCATTCATGTAGTTATCCATTAGGCCTAGATAGCCAACAGATGATCCTATTGAGATTAAAATTATAATTCCTCCTACAATAATTGATATATGTATTCATCACAATGTAGACCTGTCCCAATACTGCAATTAAACATTAGGACAGAGTTTTGAGTTTTCGTACTGGTGCAGTTTCAAAATATTTGTGAAGGCATATTTCTTCATGGACATCATAGCACAAGATCGATTTAAGATAAGACTTAGCTTTTGCCTGGGTGGAAAGATGTCCCTTATCACATATCCTGTGTGGGTGCCATTTAGCTCAGTTGGTAGAGCATGGCGCTTACAACGCCAGGGTTGTGGCTTCCAGTATGGAAGAAAACAATTTATGAAAATGTATGCACTCACTACTGTAACTCGCTCTCGATAAGAGCATCTGCTAAATGACTGTAATGTGATATGGTCTAGGCTAGGGTTTCCCTAACTCGGTCCAGTCCCCTCGGAATCAAGTCGATTCATGTGGCCTAGGTAGGTAGGGTCTAGGCTACAGATTGGTTATCAAACATTATTTGGTGTGCATTGTCTTACTGGCTATACCCTTCTCATAGAACTTTGCCATCTACTCATTTAAATGAGTATGTTTACAGATCTGGGTTGAATGTATAGTTGTAAAAACTTTGCTGTTGATAATAGTACGTTGTTTTCCCTGTTGCCCACATCCATCTACCCAGTCATCATCATGCACCCGAGTGGTACAGGCAGGATCTAGGATGGGCCTCTGAAATACAACGTTATTCAACTGAGTTTCCAAACCCAGAGGCGCAACGTCGCGAGACTTCCGGGAATACTTCGAAACAGACCAAGCAGACCAGGCCTAGGTTTGAGAAGTCAATGAGAGAAGTGGGAAAATGATTCCTTAGTTGTTAATTATCTATAAGTCTAAAAGCACAACCTAGATTCTAAACAATGTCTTAAGTAGTTGAACATGTCATTACTACAACCACCTGAAAGTGACAAACTGACACGTTTTCCTTTTCGTCAAAATCAACTTTATTTGTAAGGAGTGCCTTAGATACATGCACAGTTTAGCGGAGACCATTAGTTAGACTCGATTACATGTTTCTGCGCATGAGTTTAAACTAGCCAACGTCGCCTAACTGTGTGATCAGGGATTTTTTTATTTATTTTTTACCCCGTTTCTCCCCAATTTTGTGGTATCCAACTGGTAGTTACAGTCTTGTCTCATCGCTGCAACTCCCATACGGACACCTATTGGATGATCAATATCTGCCTTTCTTCACACTGTACTGTCTTTGGTTATTCTGCTTCCACCCAAAATGGAAGTGATTGTAGTCCAACCAGACATTTGTGTTGCGAGAACATTCTACAGCTGTCAGAGTTCATTCAAGAGGTGAGCATTGAGGAGCAGAGTCAAAGATGCATAGAGCTATCAAGAAAACACATTTCAAACAGTTGGTAAGTAACGTTACACACAAATGATTATATCAGACTATCTAGCTAAGTAACTTGCTATTCATTCGCAATGTGGCAAATACAAAAAAAGCACACATAGTACAAGCTGGTGTTGTAGGCGCCTGATAGACATATTTTTGATTTTTTATTTAACCAGGTAGGCTAGTTGAGAACAAGTTCTCATTTGCAACTGCGACCTGGCCAAGATAAAGCATAGCAATTCGACACATACAACAACACAGAGTTACACATGGAATAATCAAAACATACAGTCAATAATACAGTAGAACAAAAGAAAACAAAAAGTCTATATACAGTGAGTGCAAATGAGGTAAGTTAAGGCAGTAAATAGGCCATGGTGGTGAAGTAATTACAATAAAGCAATTAAACACTGGCATGGTAGATGTGCAGAAGATGAATGTACAAGTAGAGATACTGGGGTGCAAAGGAGCAAGATAAATAAATAAATTCAGTATGGGGATGAGGTAGGTAGATAGATGGGCTGTTTACAGATGGGCTATGTACAGGTGCAGTGATCTGTGAGCTGCTCTGACAGCTGGTGCTTAAAGCTAGTGAGGGAGATATGAGTCTCCAGCTTCAGAGATTTTTGCAGTTCGTTCCAGTCATTGGCAGCAGAGAACTGGAAGGATAGACGACCAAAGGAGGAATTGGCTTTGGGGGTGACCAGTTAGACATACCTGCTGGAGCGAGTGCTACGAGTGGGTGCTGCTATGGTGACCAGTGAGCTGAGATAAGGCGGGGCTTTACCTAGCAGAGACTTGTAGATAACCTGTAGCCAGTGGGCCAACCACCAAGAGCGTACAGGTCGCAATGGTGGGTAGTGTATGGGGCTTTGGTGACAAAACAGATGGCACTGTGATAGACTGCATCCAGTTTGTTGAGTAGAGTTTTGGAGGCTATTTTATAGATGACATCACTGAAGCCGAGGATCGGTAGGATGGTCAGTTTTACGAGTGTATGTTTGGCAGCATGAGTGAAGGATGCTTTGTTGCGATATAGGAAGCCGATTCTAGATTTAATTTTGGATTGGAGATGCTTAATGTGAGTCTGGAAGGAGAGTTTACAGTCTAACCAGACACCCAGGTATTTGTAGTTGTCCACGTATTCTAAGTCAGAGCCGTCCAGAGTAGTGATGCTGGACGGGCGAGCAGGTGTGGGCAGTGATCGATTGAATAGCATGCATTTAGTTTTACTTGTATTTAGGAGCAGTTGGAGACCACGGAAGGAGAGTTGTATGGCATTGAAGCTCGTCTGGAGGGTTGTTAACACAGTGTCCAAAGAGGGGCCAGAAGTATACAGAATGGTGTCGTGTGCGTAGAGGTGGATCAGAGAATCACCAGCAGCAAGAGCAACATCATTGATGTATACAGAGAAGAGAGTCGGCCCGAGAATTGAACCCTGTGGCCCACCCATAGAGACTGCCAGAGGTCCGGACAACAGGCCCTCCGATTTGACACACTGAACTCTATCAGAGAAGTAGTTGGTAAACCAGGCGAGGCAATCATTTGAGAAACCAAGGCTGTCGAGTCTGCCAATAAGAATGTGGTGATTGACAGAGTCGAAAGCCTTGGCTAGGTCGATGAATACGGCTGCACAGTAATGTCTGTTATCGATGGCGGTTATGATGTCGTTTAGGACCTTGAGCATGGCTGAGGTGCACCCATGACCAGCTCTGAAACCAGATTGCATAGCGGAGAAGGTACGGTGGGATTCGAAATGGTCGGTAATCTGTTTGTTAACTTGGCTTTCGAAGACCTTAGAAAGACAGGGTAGGATAGATATAGGTCTATAGCAGTTTGGGTCTAGAGTGTCACCACCTTTGAAGAGGGGGATGACCGGGGCAGCTTTCCAATCTTTGGGAATCTCAGACGATACGAAAGAGAGGTTGAACAGGCTAGTAATAGGGGTTGCAACAATTTTGGCAGATCATTTTAGAAAGAGAGGGTCCAGATTGTCTAGCCCGGCTGATTTGTATGGGTCCAGATTTTGCAGCTCTTTCAAAACATCAGCTATCTGGATTTGGGTGAAGGAGAAATGGTGGGGGCTTTGGCGGGCTGCTGTGGAGGGTGCCGGGCAGTTGACGGGGTAGGGATAGCCAGGTGGAAAGCATGGCCAGCTGTAGAGAAATGCTTATTGAAATTCTCAATTATAGTGGATTTAGCTGTGGTAACAGTGTTTCCTAGCCTCAGAGCAGTGGGGAGCTGGGAGGAGGTGCTCTTATTCTCCATGGACTTTACAGTGTCCCAGAACTTTTTTGAGTTAGTACTATAGGATGCAAATTTCTGTTTGAAAAAGCTAGCCTTAGCTTTTCTAACTGCCTGTGTATATTTGTTCCTAACTTCCCTGAAAAGTTGCATATCACGGGGGCTATTCGATGCTAATGCAGAACGTCACAGGATGTTTTTGTGCTGGTCAAGGGCAGACAGGTCTGGAGTGAACCAAGGACTATATCTATTCCTAGTTCTAATTTTTTTGAGTGGGGCATGCTTATTTAAGATGGTGAGGAAGGCACTTTTAAAGAATAGCCGGGCATCCTCTACTGAAGGGATGAGGTCAATTTCATTCCAGGATACCCCGGCCAGGTCGATTAGAAAGGCCTCCTTGCAGAAGTGTTTTAGGGAGCGTTTGACAGTGATGAGGGGTGGTCGTTTGGTCGCAGACCCATTACAGATGCAGGCAATGAGGCAGTGATTGCTGAGATCTTGATTGAAAACAGCAGAGGTGTGTTTGGAGGGCGAGTTAGTTAGGATGACATCTATGAGGGTGTTTACGAATTTGGGGTTGTACCTGGTAGGTTCATTGATAATTTGTGTGAGATTGAGGGGATCAAGCTTAGATTGTAGGGTGGCTGGGGTGTTAAGCATGTCCCAGTTTAGGTCACCTAGTAGCACGAGCTCAGAAGATAGATGGTGGGCAATCAATTCACATATGGTATCGAGGGCACAGCTGGGGGCAGAGGGAGGTCTATAGCAAGCGGCAACAGTGAGAGACTTGTTTCTGGAAAGGTGAATTTTTAGTAGATTGCAACATCTTTGCAGTAGATTGCAACACCGCCCCCTTTGGCAGTTCTATCTTGAAGGTGGTCTATAGCAAGCGGCAACAGTAAGAGACTTGTTTATGGAAAGGTGCATTTTTAGAAGTAGAAGCTTGAATTGTTTGGGTACAGACTTGGATAGTAATATAGAACTCTGCAGGCTATCTTTGCAGGAGATCACAATACCGCCCCCTTTGGCAGTTCTATCTTGGCGGAAAATGTTATAGTTAGCGATGGAGATTTCAGGGTTTTTGGTGGTTTTCCTAAGCCAGGATTCAGACACTGCTAAGACATCTGTGCTAGCAGAGTGTGCTAAAGCAGTGAGTAAAACAAACTTAGGGAGTAGGCTTCTAATGTTAACACGCATGAAACCAATGCTTTTGCGGTTACAGAAGTCAACAAATGAGAGCACCTGGGGAGTGGGAGTGGAGCTAGGCACTGCAGGACCTGGATTAACCTCCACATCACCAGAGAAACAGAGGAGAAGTAGGATAAGGGTACGGCTAAAGGCTATACGAACTGGCCGTCTAGCACGTTCGGAACAGAGAGTAAAAGGAGCAGCTTAGTTAAATTATCTGCCCTGTGCACAAAACCATAGAAAGTTTAACAATACATTGATTTCCCTTGCTTTATTATTAATACATATGAAAAAATTACATTGCATAGTTTTGAAAATCGGATCATATTTGATCTCACAGCCAGCTTCACAGACCTTAGCTAGCTGAAAATGTAGCTAACGTTAACTAGCTGTTACTGTAGCTAGCTAGATAGCTAGCTTATGCAACCTCATAAACAATGGTGCACTGATTTTAAAGGCATTGAAGCACAATTTCAATGAAGACCATAATTTCATGTAGAGCTACTATTTGCTCCCAATTTGCTACTGTATTGTGCTGTGACGTTGGTTAGACTGCTGTGTGAATTACCTTTACTCTGGTAACGTTAATTCAAATTGTCTTTCAGACACAGGTTCAGATATATCTGGTCCTGTTTTAGGTTGATGATAGGATTGATACTCCCTGTCAAAATGTTGTATAAGCCAGTGCATATCTTGGATGTTATGTCAGCTTGTTTACAGAAGGGTTTGGCCCAGATCCTTCCTCCCCTTCGGTGTTACGTAGCTCACATTTTCTGCTATAGCTGACCTCCAAAACAATACCCATTAGATGTTGTTTTCCCCAAAAGGTACACCTGAACAGAATCTGTAGTATCCTGTTTGATTCAATACCTTGCTGTTTATTGGACTACACAAAATGCTGCTGAATTGTACATATGGTACATTTGATAGGCATGAGAGCAGTTATGTTTACGTTTATGTTATGCCATTTACTGAAAAATAAATTTCCTCTGTAGTCTGGTCTCCTCCAGAGGTTTCAAAGCACCTTGGTGGTGGCAGAGCACAACAATGACAAGCTGACCCCCATTACGCTGAGTGCTATTACTGCAGCCAAGAAACTAGGAGACGTGTCCTGTTTGGTTGCTGGAACAGACTGCAAAGGTAGGCTAAATCTTGGGTTTGATCAGATGGTGTCTAAAGAAAGTATTCACACCCCTTGACTTTTTCAACATTTTGTTGTTACAGCCTGAATTAAAAATGGGTTGAATTTATATTTTGTGTCACTAGCCTACACACAATACCCCATATTGTCAAAGTGGAATTATGTTTTAATTTTCTTTAAACAAATTCATTAAAAATGAAAAGCTGAAATGTCTTGAGTCAATAAGTATTTAACCCATTTGTAATGGCAAGCCTAAGTAAGTTCTGGAGTAAAACTGCTTAACAAGTCACAATAAGTTACATGGACTCACTCTGTGTGCGATAATAGTGTTTAACATGCTTTTTGAGTGACTACCTCATCTCTGTACCCTAACCGTACAATTTATCTGTAAGGTCCCTCAGTCGAGCAGTGAATACACCCAGTCACTACAAAGTTACAGGCATCCTTCCTAACTCATGTGCCGGAGTGGAAGGAAACCGCTCAGGGATTTCACCATGAGGCCAATGGTGACTAAAACAGTTAGAGTTTAATGGCTGTAATATGAGAACTGAGGATGGATCAACAACATTGTTGTTACTCCAATACTAACCTAATTGACAGTGGGAAAAGGAAGACTGTACAGAATACAAATATTCCAAAACATGCAGCCTGTTTTCAACAAGGCACTAAAGTAAAACTGCAAAAAAAGTAGCAAAGAAAATAACTTTATGTTCTGAACACAAAGTGTTATGTTTGGGGCAAACACAACACATCACTGAGTACCACTCTTCATATTTTCAAACATGGTGGTGGCTGCATCATGTTATGGGTATGCTTGTCATCAACAAGGACTAGGGAGTTTTTTTAGGCTAAAAAGAAACGGAATAGAGCTAAGCACAGGTAAAATCCTAGAGGAAAACCAGGTTCAGTGTGCTTTCCAACAGACACTGGGAGACAAATTCACCTTTCAGCAGGAAAATAATCTAAAACACAAGGCCAAATATACACTGGAGTTGCTTACCAAGACGATATTGAATGTTCCTGAGAGGCCTAGTTACAGTTTTGACTTAAATCGTCTTGAAGATCTATGCCTCGGGTGTGAATACTTGCACTACATGACCAAAAGTATGTGGTCACCTGCTATTCGGACATCTCATTTCAAAATCATGGTCATTAATATGGAGTTGGTCCCCCCCCTTTGCTGCTATAACAGCCTCCACTCTTCTGTGAGGGTTTTCCACTAGATTTTGGAAGATTGCTACGGGGACTTGCTTCCATTCAGTCACATTTGCATTAGTGAGGTCGGGCACAAGTGTTGGGCGAATAGGAGTTCCAATTCTACCCAAAGGTGTTTGATGGAGTTGAGGTCAGGGCTCTGTGCAGGCCAAGTCAAGTTCTTCCCCACCGATCTCAAAAAAGCATTTCTGTAAGGACCTCGCTTTGTGCACAGGTGCATTGTCATGCTGAAACAGGAAAGGGCCTTCCCCAAAGTGTTGCCACAAAGTTGGAAGCACAGAATCATCTAGAATGTCATTGTATGCTGTAGCATTAAGATTTCCCTTCACTGGAACTAAGGGGCCTAGCCTGAACAATGAAAAACAGCCCCAGACCATTATTCCTCCTCCACCAAACTTTACAGTTGGCGCTATGCATTCAGGTAATTAGCGTTCTTCTGCCATCCACCAAACCCAGATTTGTCTGTCGGACTACCAGATGGTGATGTGTGATTCATCACTCCAGAGAACGCTTTTCCACTGCTCCAGAGTCCAATGGTGGCGAGCTTTACACCACTCCAACCGATGCTTGGCATTGCACATGGTGATCTTAGGCTTGTGTGTGGCTGCTCGGCCATGGAAAAACATTTCATGAAGCTCCCAATGAACATTTATTGTGCTGACACTGCTTCCAGAGGCAGTTTGGAACTCTGTAGGAGTGTTGCAACCGAGAAGAGACGATTTTTACGCGCTTCAGCACTCGCCGGTCCCATTCTGTGAGCTTGTTTGGCTTACCACTACGCAGCTGAGCTGTTGTTGCTCCTAGACGTTTCCACTTTACAATAACAGCACTGACAGTTGACTGGGGCAGCTCTAGCAGGACAGAAATTTGACTAACTGACTTGTTGGAAAGGTGGTATCCTATGACAGTGCTACGTTGAGTCACTGAGCTCTTCAGTAAGGCCGTTCTACTGCCAATGTTTGTCTATGGAGGTTGCATGGCTGTGTGCTCTATTTTTATACACCTGTCGGAAAACGGGTATGGCTGAAATAGCTGAATCAACTAATTTGAAGGGGTGTACACATACATACGTATGTAAATGAGATTTTACATTTATTGAAAATATAAAAACATGTGTCCACTTAGATAAAACGTGCTCAAGGTTGATCTATTTTGCATAATGAATGTTTTGGCATTCAGGTACAAAAAGTAACTTTCTGAGCACTTCTACAATGGGAAAATATTTATGGGAAAAGATAAACGGTTGAGATTTATATATTTTAAAAGCTGACAAACAGGGTTTACCCATTAAATGTCTATTAGCTAAAAAAAAAAAAACTCTGATTTGTCATTCACATACAGTAAGTTTTATATTTGAGTTTGTATTGTGCCCGCCATAGGTCGAGACACAACATGCGCTTAAATACAGGGCAGGTTTCATGTTTTTTCTGATCAATTTACTAAAATGGGAATAGATCGTTAAAGGTCCACACATCAGAGAATGTTGACTTGAATGGGAATATCTGTAGATTTTATATTATACTGTCAATCCTCCATCAGAAACCTATTGGAATGATGTAAATAATAGAATAGACATGACCATTTATGTTGACAGTCAACAGTGGTTGGACCATCGGCCATCTTTGTGGGAGTAATTCAAAGTTAACATTTCAATTAAAATGTCAATGGTGTACCAGCTAAATTGCAGTGGACTGAAGGGATGTCCGTTCTATGAATGACATTTCTATGATTGAAATGACACACCCTGTATTCAAGAATATGTCTCAACCGATGGCGGCACAACACAAACTTCAGATGTGTAAAGTAGGGTCTAAACTACAACGTGAATATGAATGCATTTTTAGATATTTGACGTTTGATGTATAATTTCTAGATTTTTTTTTCAAGAAATTATAAAGCAGTTTGACAACCTTGTTTTGTAACCTTTTAAATTATATCAAACTCAACTGTTTCTTGTTTCCAGTGACTTCTTCCATGAGCAATCATGTATAGAAGGTTTGTTTAAATCAAAATGGATGCTGGCAAAAAGTGCTTGAAGTCAAATGGATTTACCCGATATCCAGACCTAGACGCTTAGTGGTTTTCTTCAATGGATTGATTTGCTGTATATTTAACCATCTCTTCAGGTTGCACAGGAAGTCAGCAAAGTCCTAGGTGTGAAGACAGTTCTGATTGCTCAAAATGATGCTTACAAAGGCTCTCTGCCAGGTATGTATATCCAGAGTGTGAAGCAGATGCAGACAATAGATTCACTGAAGCTGTAAATGAGTTGGAAGTTTTACTTCAGCATCTTACTTAAAAATCTGAGTAATAAAAAAAATTAAATCGATTTGCATGTGGTGTTAACAGCAACTTGCATGTCTTTCCACAGAGGAATTGACTGCACTTATACTGGCAACCCAGAAGCAGTTGTCACGTCTTGACCAGTATAAGGGGTTATTTGTTATTGCAGTTTGGTCAGGACGTGGCAGGGGGTGTTTGTTTAGAGTGTTTCGGGGTTTGTTGGGCTATGTTCATATTTAAGAGGGGTGTGTTTGTTTAGAGTGTTTCGGGGTTGTTGGGCTATGTTCTTTGTTAGTCTATTTCTATGTTAGTTCTAGTATATCTATTTCTATGTGGTGTTTGTTGGGTTGACCTTCAATTGGAAGCAGCTGCTCCTAGTTGCTTCTAATTGAAGGTCCTATTTAAGAGGGGTGTTTTTCTATGGGATTTGTGGGTAGTTGGTTCTTGTTTAGCTGTGTGCCTGACAAGACTGGTATCGGTGGTGTGTTTGTATACGTGTGTTTTGGTTTTCCTTCTTTATGCCTATTAAAAAGAAGATGAGTATACACATTCCTGTTGCCTTTTGGTCTAATCCATATGACAGCAGTTCAACTTCACCCATATCTGTGCTGGAGCGTCTGCATTTGGGAAAGTAAGGTTATAAGACCCTTATATACAGTTGAAGTCGGAAGTTTACATACACTTAGGTTGAAGTCATTAAAACTCGTTTTTCAACCACTCCACAAATTTCTTGTTAACAAACTATTGTTTTGGCAAGTCGGTTAGGACATCTACTTTGTGCATGACACAAGTAATTTTTTCAACAATTGTTTACAGACAGATTATTTCACTTATAATTCACTATATCACAATTCCAGTGGGTCAGAAGTTTACATACACTGAGTTGACTGTGCCTTTAATAAACAGCTTGGAAAATTCCAGAAGATTATGTCATGGCTTTAGAAGCAAGCTTCTGATAGGCTAGTTGACATCATTTGAGTCAATTGGAGGTGTACCTGTGGATGTATTTCAAGGCCTACCTTCAACCTCAGTGCCTTGTTTGGTTGACATCATGGGAAAATCCAAAGAAATCAGCCAAGACCTCAGAAGAAAAATTGTAGACCTCCACAAGTCTGGTTCATCCTTGGGAGCAATTTCCAAACCCCTGAAGGTACCACGTTCATCTGTACAAACAATAGTATGCAAGTATAAACACCATGGGACCACGCAGCCGTCATACTGCTCAGGAAGGAGATGCGTTCTGTCTCCTAGAGATGAATGTACTTTGGTGCGAAAAGTGCAAATAAATCCCAGAACAACAGCAAAGGACCTTGTGAAGATGCTGGAAGAAACGGGTACAAAAGTATCAATATCCACAGTAAAACGAGGCCTATATCGACATAACCTGAAAGGCCGCTCAGCAAGGAAGAAGCCACTGCTCCGAAACCGCAATAAAAAAGCCAGTCCATGGTTTGCAACTGCACATGGGGACAAAGATCATACTTTTTGGAGAAATGTCCTCTGGTCTCATGAAACAAAAATAGAACTGTTTGGCCATAATGACCATCGTTATGTTTGGAGGAAAAAAGGGGAGGCTTGCAAGCCGAAGAACACCATCCTAACCTTGAAGCACGGGGGTGGCAGCATCATGTTGTGGGGGGTGCTTTGCTGCAGGAGGGACTGATGCACTTCACAAAATATATGGCATCATGAGGTGGGAAAATGATGTGGATATATTGAAGCAATATCTCAAGACATCAGTCAGGAAGTTAAAGCTTGGTCACATGGGTCTTCCAAATGGACAATGACCCCAAGCATACTTCCAAAGTTTTGGAAAAATGGCTTAAGGACAACAAAGTCAAGGAATTGGAGTGGCCATCACAAAGCCCTGACCTCAATCTTATAGAACATTTGTGAGCCGAACTGAAAAAGCATGTGCGAGCAAGGAGGCCTACAAACCTGACTCAGTTACACCAGCTCTGTCAGGAAGAATGGGCCAAAATTCACCCAACTTATTGTGGGGAGCTTGTGGAAGGCTACCCAAAACGTTTGACCCGAGTTAAGCAATTTAAAGGCAATGCTACCAAATACTAATTGAGAGTATGTAAACGTCTGACCCACTGGGAATGTGATGAAGGAAATAAACACTGAAGTTAATCATTCTCTCTACTATTATTCTGACATTTTCACATTCTTAAAATAAAGTGGTGATCCTAACTGACCTAAGACAGGGATTTATACTCAGATTAAATGTCAGGAATTGTGAAAAACTGAGTTGAAATGTATTTGGTTAAGGTGTATGTAAACTTCCGACTTCAACTGTACATACCTTCAGGTCATTTGTCACTTCTTAGCAAAGCAATCCGCCTGCAGATGATTTGATGTATTTCGTAGGATGGATTTGGTTTCATAAGCCTTGTGTAAAAAACATAGCTGTTATGAGTATGCTGTATTTTTCATTCATGCCATGGTTTCTGGAACTTATTTGTAGAGCATCTTTGGCTGATCGTTACAGATTGCCTTATATCCCTGCTTATTTACCAACCCGTCTTTTCTAGAATCTGCTCCCAAGAGTGGCTGCCAAGTTGGATGTTGCTCCTATTTCAGACGTTATTGAGATCAAATCCCCTGACACCTTTGTCAGAACCATCTATGCCGGTAACTAGCTTTTTGTGAATGTGTTATGAAAAGATACATTTGAACTAAAGCATATTGCTATTGTTTTTCCCCCAAACCAACCAACAGTGCCTTGCAAAAGTATTTTAAATGCAATTTAAATGTATTTTTATGTATTTTAAGTGTATTTTATTTTGAATAGTTATGCATGCTCAAATTTTATTTTTTTGTGCTTATTTCTTGTTTGTTTCACAAGAAAAAATATCTTGCATCTTCAAAGTGGTAGGCATGTTATGTAAATAAAATGATACAAACCCCCCCAAAATTAATTAATTCCAGGTTGTAAGGCAACAAATAGGAAAAATGCCAAGGGGGTGAATACTTTCGCAAGTCACTGTATACTACTAAGATATCCTTCAGAATTCTTGAGCACATTTTAATTCACCAATGCACTTTAGAGTGCTTTAGACATTTTTTGAGACTCAATATGGATTTTGTTTGATATTATCATTGGAAATCAATTGAATTTGTTACTGCATTTGGGACTGCTCTTATGAATTTGACCAGTAACTCTCCATGTACTGTACCATGGGGAACTGGTTTGCTTTTAGATATAGAGCCAATTCAGTCTTTTGGCAATACCAGCAATGACTAGATCCCAAAAGCCTAATTTCTCAATTGCACTTATGGGCTTTGAATGAATCAAAATGACATTATCCACTTAAACCGTTGCTGTTTAATTGTCATGTCCAAATAGGTCATATTGAAAACTCATGGTGAACCTTGAGCCCAGAAGATGTTTCCCAAATTAGATTCTGTGAAATTAATTCTCTACTTTTATTTCCCATTTGTCATCAGAAGAGTTGCATGAGGTTTAGAGTTAGATAACAAAACATCACTGTTTGTCTCATTCACAGGAAATGCTCTCAGCACTGTGAAGTGTAATGATAATGTCAAGGTTTTCACTGTCAGAGGGACATCCTTTGAGCCCGCTGAGGTGGAGGGAGGCAGTGCTACATCAGAGGAAGGTAGCTATAGTACTAACCATGCACTGATAAACACATGAAAAGCATACATACAAAAGCCATTGTTCTTGTTTATCATTCTAAAATAATTATTTAATTTCCTGACTGGATAACTTATTTTGTCAGGGTATAGTTAAAAGCAAGAACTTGAGATACAGTTTTATTTAATATGATCCTCTGACGATCCCTATGAGTTGTTTATTTCAGTTGCTACGTCTAATTCCGCTGGGATGTCTGATTGGCTGGAAGCAACCTTGACCAAGACTGACCGTCCAGAGCTGACCAGTGCTAAGGTTGTGGTGTCTGGAGGTAGAAGTCACCTTCAGCTCATCATACCATTTGCCTTACACATCAATTTATTTGTCATGTTCATGTAAACGTTTAAATAAATCATTATTGTCTCGTCCTTTTAGGAAGGGGACTGAAGAATGGAGAGAACTTCAAGCTGCTCTATGACCTTGCTGACAAAATGAATGCTGCAGGTAAGTGGGTCATTTAGAATGAGTCTTTCAATGACAACAAATGTTACTTTCTATATTTGAATAGATCAATTATTGGTGAAAAAATTGGATTGCATTTTTTTGTCCATTAGCAGTAAAGTAGGTTTGAAATGATTTCCCCCACAGTTGGTGCTTCCAGAGCTGCTGTGGATGCTGGATATGTCCCCAATGACATGCAGGTTGGACAGACTGGCAAGATCGTGGCCCCGTAAGTGACAAACTCTGGAACATTTTACACTCATCCTATTCTTTGATAGGCAATGTTGTGCTCAATGGTGTCATCTGTAATAATATTGCGAAATTTTTCAAGATACCGGTAAACCTTTTGTGGGTCTAAACTTACAATTTTTTTCTGAAAATGCGAATATATGTTTTCTGAGGAGTTACCCACCCACTATCAATTATTGTGCAAGTTACCCGCAGCTTGACAAAGACCTGTTAGACAATTCCTGGAATTCAGTGTTCTAAAGATGGGAATTTAACCTTTTTAAAAGGGCAAAGGGATCCATTATCCGGTTCAACTGGGATATCCTAGCTGTGATTATCCACACATTAGACCCCATGAAATGTAGTTAATGGCACATATAGGCTCCTAAATGATTTAGCTGATCCATTAAAGAGCAGTGCACAGTGCAGTGGATGTCTGCTCAGACCCCCAGATCGGGTCATTCTTCCCAAATTGTATTTTGCTAATGTTTTGACAAGATTGTCATGTAGGCTTAATGTATTAAATACAATTTGAATTGCAGTTTTTTTTAATCCTGTTCATATTTGTCCGTCAGTTGTTCTTTGTCTTCATGCACACCACCCAAAGGATTCACATAAATATTAGAAGGTAATTTCTTATCGCTACCTTCAGGCATTGTTAGGACAGAACCATGCATGTCTTATCAGTGTTACGGTCTGTCTGCCGCCTTTTTTTAATTTTACAAATGTCCCCTTGAATTATTCCCTATGAGTGACATAGCCCAAAGCTGTGTTCCTTTTGTTATGTGAGGTAACAAGCAATTTATATTTGACATATACAACAGTTTTATTAATTATTAGATTGAACCCCTTTTGACAATAGTGTGTGCATATATTTATTTATTTATTTGCAGGCTTAATATAGTGGTTATGTCCAGTATTGAGCTGCTCCAGTTATATACTGAACAAAAATATAAACGCAACATGTAAAGTGTTTTTAAAAAATAAATAAAATGTCTCTCAAATTTTGTGCACAAATTTGTTTACATCCCTGTTAATGAGCATTTATCGTTTGCCAAGGTAATCCATCCACCTGACAGGTGTGGCATATCAAGAAGCTGATTAAACAGCATGATCATTACACAGGTGCACCTTGTGCCAGGGACAAGAGGCCACTCTAAAATGTGCAGTTTGTCACACCACACAATGCCATAGATGTCTCAAGTTTTGAGGGATCATGCAATTGGAATGCTGACTGCAGGAATGTGAACCAAGCTGCCTCCAACATTGTTTTAGAAAATTTGCCAGTACGTCCAACCGGCCTCACAACTGCAGATCACGTGTAAACATGCAGCCCAGGACCTCCACATCTGGATTCATCTGCAGGATCATCTGAGACCAGCCACCTGGACAGTTGATGAAATTGAGGACTATTTTGGTCTGTAATAAAGCCCTTTGTGGGGAGAAACCCATTCCGATTGGCAGGTCCTGGCTTCCCATTGGGTGGGCCCCTCCAAGGCCCACCCATGTCTGCGCCCCTGCCCATTCATGTGAAATCCACAGATTAGGGCCTAATGAATGTATTTAAATTGACTGATTTTCTTTTATGAACTGTAACTCAGTGAAATTATTTTGTTTATTTTTGTTCAGTATAATTTTGCTGAAATTTTTACATTTGAAAGAATCTCCCGGCACAGAATTAGTTGACATTCACTCTTTCTGTCAGCATGGATTTCACAGTTAAGCTTTTGCAATTATGTAACCTAAGCTGTGGGGTGTCATCCCGTAGCAACGTTTCAGGGGAGTACCACATTTGGGGAACAGCTTGGCAACGGAGCAGCCAGGTTGTCATGTTGGAGTACATTTCTTTTTTTTAAATCTTTTTTTTTATCGGTTAACAATAGCATCACCACACTTGAATGACTAGCTAGCGATGCAAACATGCTGCAATGTAGGGAGTTGTTTTGACACCTGAGGGAAAGCTAGCAACACAACAGCAGGTGTGCCTGCCTGGTCTTCTTATTGAAAACCGCAAAGCTGCTAAAAGAGCTCAAAGAGAAGAACTCTGAGAAGACTCTCCAAATAGGCTAGACATGTATGTACTCTGATATTTCCATACAGTGATATTTAAGAACTAAAGCATACATCTTTTGCTGTTGTTTTCCCTCTGCTACAGTAGGACCGTGCTCTTGCTGGACAGGACAGTACCTCTCATTGTGAAATATTGGTCCTCACTTTTAGTCTTTAGTACATTTGTGTTCATAAATTTATGCTCTGCTCCTCTGAGACTACTCCAATAACATTAAATAGCACTGAAATATTAATATGGCAGTGCATTACGCTGAAAGCCTCTGTTTTTCCCAGAGGTGGAGGGTCATACACTCTGCTTCACCACCCCCAGCATTCTCTCTGAGATTACATGGTCAGGGTCAGCACTAGAACAGCTCCATCCTCTAATATGGAAACCCAGGGCTGCCTTGTGAAGGAAAAACACAATGCAAAGTTCAATTAAACAAATGGTGTTGTTCTGAACGACCAATTGAAAAACTGGTTGTGGGTTAAAGGCACAGCTACCCTTTAAATATGTCACTCATTGCTTCAAGCCATACCGACCAAACTTACCTCAGTCTGTTCAAGAATGTTTTGGAGAAACGTGCTCAGTACAAGCCGTTACACAACAAACGTTCAATCGAACTGAACTCACCCCAGGACTGCCCTGCAATCAGCTGCATCAGTACTAGGGTGCCAATGAGGGCCTTAGTGGTATCATGGTCAGCTTTTGATTACTTT
This sequence comes from Salmo trutta, assembly GCF_901001165.1. Lineage (NCBI taxonomy): Eukaryota > Metazoa > Chordata > Actinopteri > Salmoniformes > Salmonidae > Salmo > Salmo trutta. The sequence goes on along the minus strand of NC_042973.1, from coordinate 29,940,080 downwards.
TTCAGAAGATAGATGGAAAATACATTTCTTTAGTAAATATTGTCTTACCTGTGTTCAGCAGCCTGAAACAACTGACACTACATAGATGTGTACATGCACCAAGCTCTTGTGTTATTATATTGATAAAGCTTGTTTGTCCTTGTTTGTTCTCTCTGCAGGAGTTGTACATCGCTGTTGCTATCTCTGGAGCTATTCAACATCTGGCTGGGATGAAGTACAGCAAGGTACAGTACAGTTACCATTCGTGCTGGATTTTTTTTCTGTCCTTTTCCCCAGAATCTTCTGTTAGGTATACACAAGTATAAGAAAAAAGAGCATGTTGCGATATTTTGAACTACGTTTTATTCTGCAGACTATTGTTGCCATTAACAAGGACCCAGAGGCTCCCATCTTCCAGGTGGCTGACTATGGTCTGGTGGCTGATCTCTTTAAGGTGAGATAGCAGGCTGATTACCAAACACCCTTGCCATGACTGAAACAAACCCAACACTGCACCAGCCTCCTGCACAGTGCTGAATACCTGATTAGCAAGAGAGGCATTTCAATAACCAAGACATGACAAAAGTGACAGTCAGAAAATTCTATTCACCATTTCCCTGATACATTTTGCAAGACGCATTATTATCCCTCCTAATGGAAATGTGCATCTGTTGAATTATTGAGGTGTTGAATTAATCAGGTGAATTGTGGCCAGAGCCTGCTGCTCTGTTAAGATGCAACAACAGCTCTCCTTCGGACCATAAAAAGAAATCGATAGTTAACTTAAGTGGCTGGGTGGAAGTTCTCAGGTTTTATTTTCTCTTCCCTAGTGTCAGTACTTTACATGCTTAGCTGCCCTCTACTGTCTGGCTGGCACATATGGCCAGTGTGCCAGAGGGTTGACAAACTCTTGGACAAGAGGGCCTTTGCTTTCGGTGAAAGAGAAGGAGCTTTTATTTTCGTGTGTATGTGTCCTGTTGTTCATCTTTTATTTACTGTGGGGGTGTGTGAGAGGCCCAGGCGTTCTGGGTAAACTCTGTAAAAGTGACTGGCAATAGTAGCTCGTGGCAGCAGAGTTGTGACCTGCTGGTTATCATCTTACATGTGATCACTCCTCGGATAACCGATTAAAATGTATGGGCTTTCTCCTCTTCCTTCAATTGAAAACTGATCTCCGGGACACACTCGACTCGGGTGCTACTGATATAGTTTCAGGTACCCCGCTCATGCCCCTCATACCCAGTTACTCTCAGATTTTAATTGGTTTATTAATGAATTGATCTTAAATGGTGTCACCCCAAAACCATGAGACTAAACACTGACAGTTATAGCAAAGCTCAACCCTCCATTTCCATGTCGCAAGCTTACACCATGTCCATTGTTTCAACCTGGCTAGATTTGCCTGGTTAGGGAGGTGTAACCGTCTTAAACTCCTCTGTTTTTCTCTCACTAGGCTGTGCCTGAGATGACTGCAGCATTGAACAAGTAAGCCAGCGTTCAGCTAAGCAGCCATCCCACCACTCTTACCTGGGTACTAAGACTGTAACCACACAGTTACAACTCTCCTACAACCTCTGCCTTAAATGGTTTCTGGAGCTACTATTTTGGGGACACTAATAATGTTATCATCATTCTCCCTAAATGGCAACAGAATAACACTCTCAGTTTACAAACTGTCTGTTTTTATGTACGTAGGTATGAAAATGCCACAAATAATGTTCTGCTTACCTGGCGTAGGTGATATTTGTATCCCTATTAATGCATATTTTGTATTTAACGTAACGTCGCAAAGGTAATCTTCGGGAAGTCTAAACCTGCCTCCTCACTTATTCACTTTTTTTTTATACCAAAAGCTCTTGGTATAATGATGAAACTGACTGTAAATGACTGTTATTTTACCATGTTTGCCTTTTAATTGCTTTTACTCTGCAATGAATTCCCTTCATGATCAATTTACAAAATGCCTGTTGACATTAAAGTGCACAGGGTTAGTTTGCTATATCGAAGGTTTATGCTATAATACGTTTTCTTCTGATAACACTTTGCACAACTTCAATTACAAAACCCTCCAGATTTGGTAGCTGAAATGTCCCTCAATTGTTCTGGTGTCTGGCTTATGATTTCACTGAGCTTTTGTTCTCATAATTTGAATACAAACATTAGCATTGATAATGTGGAAAGACTAAGGTAAGAAATAAGCTAGGAACACAACTCAACACATTTGAACAGATGAAATGTACACAGCAGCAGTCCGAACAGAGAGGACTGTACTTAATGTTGGGGTCTGGAGACATCAGGCTGACTTTTGAACTCTGTTTGTTAAATGTCTAAGGGTGATCAGTCTAGCGTCTCCAGTCCCTAATCAAGTATTTTAGACAAACCACCCAGTTCCACACCCACCCAGCCCCATCCCTAAATGATATCAAATGTACAGTGCTTCCAAAAAGTATTCATACCACTTGACTTATTCCACATTGTGTTACAGCCTGAATTTAAAATGTATTAAATATTCTTTTTTTTCTCTCACCCATCTACACACATGGCCAGAAACAAAGAACTTCTGAAACTTGTCAGTCTAACCTGGTTAGAGCCAGTTTGCGCTGTTCTGTGAAGGGAGGAGTACACAGCGTTGCACGAGATCTTTCGTTTCTTCGCAATTTCTCGCTTGGAATAGCCTTAATTTCTCAGAACAAGAATAGACTGATGAGTTTCAGAAGAAAGGTCTTTGTTTCTGGCCATTTTGAGCCTGTAATCGAACCCACAAATGCTGATGCTCCAGATTCTCAACTAGTCTAAAGAAGGCCAGTTTTATTGATTCTTTAATCAGAACAACAGTTTTCAGTTGTGCTAACATAATTGCAAAAGGGTTTTCTAATGATCAATTAGCCTTTTTAAAAGGATAAACTTGGATTAGCTAACACAACGTGCCATTGGAACACAGGAGTGATGGTTGCTGATAATAGGCCTCTGTACGCCTATGTAGATATTCCATAAAAAATCTGTCGTTTCTAGCTACAATAGTCATTTAGAACATTAACAATGTCTACACTGTATTTCTGATCAATTTGATGTTATTTTAATGGACCAAAAAATAGTTTTTCTTTCAAGAACAAGGACATTTCTAAATAACCCCAAACTTTTGATCGGTAGTCTAAGTATTCACACCCCTGAGTCAATACATGTTAGAATCACCTTTGGCAGCGATTACAGCTGGATTGTACAATATTTGCACAATCTTTTTAAAATTATTCAACCTCTGTCAAGTTGGTTGTTGATTATTGCTAGACATCCATTTTGAAGTCTTGCCATAGATCTTCAAGCTGATTTAAGTAAAACTGTAACTAGGCCACTCAGGAACATTCACTGTCTTCTAGGTAAACAACTCCAGTGTATATTTGGCCTTGTGTTTTAGGTTGTTGTACTGCTGAAAAGGGAATTTGTCTCCCAGTGTCTGATTGGAAAGCAGACTGAACCAGGTTTTCCTCTAGGATTTTGCCTGTGCTTAGCTCTTTTCTGTTCCTTTTAATCCTAAACTCCCTCGTCCTTGCCGATGACAGCATACCCATAACATGATGCAGCCACCACCATGCTTGAAAATATGAATGGTGGTTCTCAGTGATGATGATGATATATTTGGCCCAAACATAATGCTTTGTGTTCAGAACATGAAGTTAATTTCTTTGCCACATTTCTTGCAGTTTTACTTTAGTGCCTTAACAGAATGTTTGTTTTAGGACCATGCCTCGGGACTACCTGGCATGATGACTCCTTGCTGTCCCCAGTCCACCTGGCCATGCTGCTGCTCCAGTTTCAACTGTTCTGCCTGCGGCTATGGAACCCTGACCTGTTCACCGGACGTGCTTGTTGCACCCTCGACAACTACAATGATTATTATTATTTGACCATGCTGGTCATTTATGAACATTTTAACATCTTGACCATGTTCTGTTATAATATCCACCCGGCACAGCCAGAAGAGGACTGGCCACCCCTCATAGCCTGGTTCCTCTCTAGGTTTCTTCCTAGGGTTATGGCCTTTCTAGGGAGTTTTTCCTAGGGAGTTTTTCCTAGCCACCGTGCCTCTTTCACATGCATTGCTTGCTGTTTGGGGTTTTAGGCTGGGTTTCTGTACAGCACTTTGAGATTTCAGCTGATATACGAAGGGCTATATAAATAAATTTGATTTGATTTGTTTTAGAGTATGTTTTAGAGTATTCTTTTAACTCTGTCATTTAGATTATTATTGTGGAGTAACTACAATGTTGTTGATCCATCCTCAGTTTTCTCCTATCACAGCCATTAAACTCTGTTTTAAAGTCAACATTGGCATCATTTATAACTTCACCATGCTCAAAGGGATATTCAATATCTGCTTATTTTTTATTTTTACCAATCTACCAATAAGTGCCCTTCTTTGCGAGGCATTGAAAAACCTCCCTGGTCTTTGTGGTTGAATCCGTTTGAAATTTACTGTACAACTGCGGGACCTTACAATTATCTGTATGTGTGGGGTACAGAGATGAGGTAGTCATTAAAAAATCTGGTTAAACACCTATAGTTGCACACAAAGTGAGTCCATGCAACTTATTAAGCAATTTTTACTCCTGAATTTATTTCAGCTTGCCATAACAAAGAGGTTGAAAACTTATTGACTCAAGAAATGTTAGCTTTTCATTTGTCATTCATTTGTAAAAATGTCTAAAAACAGAATTCCACTTTGACATTATGGGGTATTGTGTGTAGGCCAATGACGCAACAAAATGTGGAAAAAGTCAAGAGGTGTAAATACTTTCTGAAGGCACTGTAAAAGCATCAGAGCCAGTCCCATTTCTGCAAAGCCCTGCTGTCTCCTAGCTGGGGCTAATGCTCCATTGCTGGTTTCTTTTGGTGACTTGTTCATATACTCATTTATTGTGTCAATTCCTGATAATGTTCATTGCGTGTTCACTAAACTGCCTTATTGTCCTCCATGGAAGATGTGCGCTGCTGGCGGAGCCGCCATTCACAGTTCCAGGGTGCTTTTGGCGATGAGGAGGATGGCTGTATGCCAGTGGAGGAGGCCTCTGAGTGCATGTCTTTAGTGTTAGTGAGTTTCAGGAGGGTCTTTGAGGAGTGAGTCAGTGCTGTCTGAGAGTTACAGTACCCCTGTAGCCCTTTCCTATGTCTCAGGCAGACGGTTGACGGGGGCATCTGCCTGAGACAGCCTGTACTTCTCCTCCATGAAGGGCTCGCTGGCCTGCAGGTGGATGAGGGGCTTCGTGTGGAAGCCTCCTCGGCTCTCCTGGTTCCTCTTGTTGTAGATGTTGAGCCTGTGCTCCAGCTCAGGGCTGGTCTTGGTGGAGCCAGCAGGGCTGGGCAGTTTGAGGTTGACAGGGTCCAGGCCCTTCTGGCCCAGACAAGAGTCCTCAGACAGCGAGGAGAGCAATTCCTGCACCACGGCGCTGGGGTGTCCTCTGGGGCCAGGCTGTGTGCCCAGGGCCAGGGGGCTGCAGTAGGGTGGTGGGTAACAGCGCTGGCCACTGTAGGAGTCTGTGGAGGTGGAAGCCTCGCGGACGGTGGAGCTGCAGTCGGTGGTGGAGCCAAGGGTGTGGCTGCTGATGCTGTGCTGGCGGGCGCTGAAGCTGGAGTGGGACATGGTGGCGTTGGAGACCTCGCTCACAGAGCCGCCTGTCTGCTGCAGGCGGCTGGACACTGCATCTGCACTCACCAGAGACGAGGGCTGCTGGCTGGGGTTGTTGGGAAGATGGATGTCTATGGCTGCGGTGATGACACGAGCTGGATCTGGGATTCCAATATCTACAAGAAAACATTTTGGACTCATCACAATACTGCTGACTCACTGTGAAATAAAGGACAGAAACAAATGTGTCAGAGTGGGAAGTATTGTTTATTCTTACCACTGCTTGCCTCACTGTAGTACTGACTGATGTAGTTGTTCATGTCGTCTTGAACAACATGATCTGAAAGAAATAAGAAACGAAATACATGTGCACTCTTTCTCTAAAACAATACAATTTGTTGGATGTTTGGTACCCTTATCTATTCCTGTGTTTGTTGTGTAAAGGTTTCCCAGCATGCATCAGTCAGATATTTCTGACCAGAATGATGAACTGTAATGGCACCAACCACCAACATAAAAGCATGCTGCTGTAGTTCAGTGATGAGCTGCAGATTTTTTGTGTCCTACCCATTGTAGGTGATAGCAGTGGTTTTGAATGATTTAGACACCACACATAGAATGCGGTCAGACTATGGTAGAATTAAGCAATAAGGCCCGAGAAGGTGCAGTATATATCTAACATACCGCGGCTAAGGGCTGTTCTTATGTACGACTCAACGCGGAGTGTGTGGGTAGCCGTGGTATATTGGCCATATAGCACAACCCCCTTGAGGTGCCTTATTGCTATTATACACTGGTTACCAACATAATTAGAACAGTAAACAAGTAATTTTGCATCATACCCGTGGTATATTGTCTGTTATAAACTGGGTGGTTTGAGCCCGGAATGCTGATTGGCTGACAGCTGTCGTATATGAGACCTTATACCACGGGTAGGACAAAACATTTACATTTTTACTGCTCTAATTACGTTGGTAACCAGTTTATAAAAGCAATAAGCCACCTCGGGGGTTTGTGATTTAAGGCCAATATACCACAGCTAAGGTCTGAGTCCAGGCCCTCCATGTAGCGTCGTGCTTAAGAACAGCCCTTAGCCATGGTATATTGGCCATATACCACACCCCCTCGTGCCTTATTGCTTAAATATACCATGGCTTTCAGCCAATCAGCATCCAGGACCCAAACTACCTGGTTTATAATGCTCATTATACCTGAATTACCAGAGAAGAGGTGAGCAGTGGTAAGGTGGTGGGTAGCAGGGCCTGTGGCTGGCTTGCCTGACCTGTCACAGTTTACCTCCCTCTAAGTGCCATCCCTGTTCCCTCCAGATAGTTAGATGGGTTATATTTGCGTCTTCTTCAAATATTTATTTTAAGACTGTCCCAAGAGGAAAGGCGATGCTTGGCCTAAAATGCAGCGGCAGAGACAATCACTCTGCGATTAATAACACATGAGCACTTAAAATACTGTAGTCTGACACACCTCTCTGTGATATATAGCAGAGAGAGAAGCATGGTGATTTAGATCTTTACTTAAGGAATGGGCTCTGTGTTTTGAGCTCTGAGAATACAGTACTGACAGTGCTTTGTTCCTCTACCTCCTGTAACTTATGATCTGTCACCCTTTGAAAGGTATATGGCTCCTTGGAGTGTTTTAAAGAAGTATGTTTTGACAATAGTTCAGTACCCCCATGCCAGCATGCCAGTCACCCTGCCCTCTGTCTCCTGATACATGGAAATCAAACAGTAGGTTTACAGTATCAGATAGATGTTCTCCTCATTATCTCTAAGTCTAAGGCCGGGATTCAATCCGATCGTGGGCATTTCGGCTTTTATTAAAGGCAATGTTCCCACATTCGTGGAGTTTCCATTCACACTGCATATGTAAATCAGAATTTCCTTTAAAAGAAACAATGCCTTTAGCCTGCGATCGGATTGAATTCCAGATTAAGTTCGATGCCATAGTCTTCATACAAAAGTGGCTCATCATATTAAACCGATCTCTTGGTGTATTGTTTACAGGTATATTTACACAGAGGATATTGTTCAAACAGCACTACTCATTTAAACAGCACTCCAATAGCACTTATGTCTCAGACTCAGAGGTCCCACACTGCTAGGCCTCTATCAGCCTGTTGTTCTAGCGGAATTTCCAAGTCTTTTACTTGTAGTCTTTTCCTGTGCTAGCAAAACAGTCCTGTTTTGCTAGCACAGACATGAATATGTTCTGGGATTCTTACGACAGCATTGAGGATTATACCACATCAGTCACTGGCTTCATTAATAAGTGCATCGATGACATTGTCCCCACAGTGACTGTATGTACATACTCCAGCCATGGATTACAGGCAACATCCGCACTGATCTAAAGGCTAGAGCTGCCGCTTTCAAGGAGCGGGATTCTAACCCGGAAGCTTATAAGAAATCCCGCTATGCCCTCCGACGAACCATCAAACAGGCAAAGCGTCAATACAGAACTAAGATAGAATCGTACTACAATGGCTCCGACGCTCGTCGGATGTGGCAGGGCTTGCAAACTTGCTTGCTTCGAGGCAAGTAACACTGAAACATGCATGAGAGCATCAGCTGTTCCGGACGACTGTGTGATCACACTCTCCGTAGCCGATGTGAGTAAGACCTTTAAACAGGTCAACAATCACAAGGCCGCAGGGCCAGATGGATTACCAGCATGTGTACTCCGAGCATGCACTGACCAACTGGCAAGTGTCTTCACTGACATTTTAAACCTCTCCCTGTCTGAGTCTGTAATACCAACATGTTTCAAGCAGACCACCATAGTTCCTGTGCCCAAGAACACTAAGGTAACCTGCCTAAATGACTACCGAACCGTAGCACTCACATCTGTAGCCATGAAGTGCTTTGAAAGGCTAGTCATGGCCCACATCAACACCATTCAATCTCTATTTGCACTCCACGCTGCCCTTTACCACCTGGACAAAAGGAACACCTATGTGAGAATGCTATTCATTGGCAATAGCTTAGCATTCAACACCATAGTGCCCTCAAATCTCATCACTAAGCTAAGGATCCTGGGACTAAACACCTCCCTCTGCAACTGGATCCTGGACTTCCTGACAGGCCGCCCCCAGGTGGTGACGGTAGGTCACAACACATCCACCACGCTGATCCTCAACACAGGGGCCCCTCAGGGGTACATGCTCCGTACCCTCCTGTACTCCCTGTTCACTCATGATTGCATGGCCAGGCATGAGTCCAACACCATCATTAAGTTTGCTGATGACACAACAGCGGTAGGCCTGATCACCGACAATGATGAGACAGCCTATAGGGAGGAGGTCAGAGACCTGGCTGTGTAGTGCCAGGACAACAACCTCTCCGTCATCAAGTCAGGAAATTATTGTGGACAACAGGAAAGGAGGACAGAGCACGCCCCCATGCTCATCGACTGGGCTGTTGTGGAGATGAGAGCTTCAAGTTCCTTGGTGTCCACATCACCAACAAACTATCATAGTCCAAGTACACCAAGACAGTCGTGAAGAGAGCACGACAAAACCTATTGCCCCTCAGGAGACTGAAAAGATTTGGCATGGGTCCTCAGATCCTCAAAAAGTTCTACAGCTGCACCATCGAGAGCATCCTGACTGGTTGCATCACTGCCTGGTATGGCAACTGCTCGGCCTCCGACCACAAGGCACTACAGAGGGTAATGCGTATGGCCCAGTACATCACTGGGGGCAAGCTTCCTGCCATCCAGGACCTCTATACCAGGCGGTGTCAGAGGAAGGCCCTAAGAATCCAGCCACCCTAGTCATAGACTGTTCACTCTGCTACCGCACGGAAAGTGGTACCGGAGCGCCAAGTCTAGGACCAAAAGGCTTCTCAACAGCTTCTACCCCCAAGCCATAAGACTCCCGAACAGCTAATCAAATGGCTACCCAGACTATTTGCATTGCCCCCCCCCCCTTTTACATTGCTGCTATTTTCTGTTTATTATCTATGCATAGTCACTTTAATAACTCTACCTACATGTACATAACATATTACCTCAATTACCTCGACTAACCGTTGCCCCCACACATTGGCTCTGTTCCGGTACCCCCTGTATATAGTCTCGCTATTGTTATTTTACTGTCGCTCTTTAATTATTTGTTACTTTTATTTCTTATTTTTTACTTATCTATTTTTTACTTAATGCATATTTTTCTTAAAACTGCATTGTTAGTTAAGGGCTTGTAAGTAAGCATTTCACTGTAAAGGTCTACACTTGTACTCGGCACATGTGACAAATAAAGTTTGATTTGATTTGTACAGTACTCTACAACTACAATTCTATCCTCCCTGGAATATGGTGAGGTTTGTTAGATGTTTATATATTTCTTTGGTTTCAAGGTGAACTGAGCACATATTTTCGACCACTCTGTAAAACAACTACATGACCCAAAGCACAGAGCACTCTGTTCATTCAACCACTTTGCTTGGAAAATCTGATCTGACATGGCAAGAGCATCTATCTATTTCCCTGGCTTCAAGAGAGACCCTCTTTGGTTAGAAACCACAGCCAGCAGGCAATCCATAGAGAGAAAACAGTCTCATAGGATTCTATCTCAATGAGGCAATCTGCTGTGCTCTGAAGTAATACTACAGCAAGTGGTGTGGGTATAGGATCAGGGTGTGGTACCTCCAGGGCCTGCTGCCTCCCTGGCTTTAGCCTGGCTGCGCTGCTCGGGGCCCCTAGGGGCTAGGCCGTCCACCTCCTGAAAGATACTGCACTGCTTGCCCCACACATGGTGAATCTGCATGGCAGCCTCTCGCTCTGCTACCAGGTCCAAATCCTGCTGAGCCAGATGGGCCCGCAGCTGCCTGATCTCAAACTGAGAGAGAGAGAGAGAGAGAGAGAGAGAGAGAGAGAGAGAGAGAGAGAGAGAGAGAGAGAGAGAGAGAGAGAGAGAGAGAGGGAGAGAGAGAGAGAGAGAGAGATGCATACAGTACATGTGTTATCCTTACACAGAAACACCTAAACTTTAAGAGCTCTGGCTCTCATATCCATCCACCATGCTAAAGGCCACCCACTGTACTTAATCAACTAGCTACACACCTGGTCTCTTACTTAACTGTGTTGGCTTTATTGACAAACCCTGGGTTGTGTCACACTGATCTTTGAACACATACATTACATATACAGTGCATTCGGAAAGTATTCAGACCCCTTGACTTTTTCAAAATTTTGTTACGTTACAACTTTATTCTAAAATGGATTAAATAAATAAAAATCCTCATCAATCTACACACAATAACCCAAAATGACGAAGGGAAAACAGGTTCTTAGAATTTTTTTGCTAATTTATAATAAAACAACAGAAATATCTTATTTACATAAGTATTCAGAGGCTTTGCAAAAAGAAATTGAGCTCAGGTGCATCCTGTTTCCATTCATCATCCTTGAGATGTTTCTACAACTTGATTGGAGTCCACCTGTGATTGGACATGATTTGGAAAGGCAAATGCCTGTCTATGTAAGGTCCCACAGTTAGCAGTGCATGTCAAAGCAAAAACTAAGCCATGAGGTCGAAGGAATAACCCGTAGAGCTACGAGACAGGATTGTGTTGAGGCACAGATCTACGGAAGGGTACAAAAACATTTCTGCAGCATTGAAGGTTCTCAAGAACACCGTGGCATCTATCTTTCTTAAATGGAAGAAGTTTGGAACCAGCAAGACTCTTCCTAGAGCTGGCTGCCCAGCCAAACTGAGCAACCGGGGGAGAAGGGCCTTGGTCAGGAAGGTGACCAAGAACCCGATGGTCTCTCTGACAGAGCTCCAGAGTTCCTCTGTGGAGATGGGAGAACCTTCCACAAGGACAATCATCTCTGCAGCACTCCACCAATCAGGCTTTTATGGTAGAGTGGCCAGACTGAAGCCACTCTTCAGTAAAAGGCACATGACAGCCCACGTGGAGTTTGTGAAAAAAAGCCTGGACTCTCAGAGATTGAACTCTTTGGCCTGAATGCCAAGTGTCACATCTGGAGGAAACCTGGCACAATCCCTACGGCTAAGCATGGTGGTGGCAGCATCATGCTGTGGAGATGTTTTTTCATTGTCAGGGCCTGGAGACAGGATTGAGGGAAAGATGAACGGAGCAAAGTACAGCGAGATACTTGATGAAAACCTGCTCCAGACCGCTCAGGACCTCAGACTGGGGCGAAGGTTCACCTTCCGACGGCACAATGACCCTAAGCACACATGCAAGACAACCCAGGAGTGGCTTCGGGGACAAGTCTCTGAATGTCCTTGAGTGGCCCAGCCAGAACCCGGACTTGAACCAGATCGAACATCTCTGTAGAGACCTGAAAATAGATGTTCAGCGACGCTCCCCATCCAACCTGACAGAGCTTGAGACGATATGCAGAGAAGAATGGGAGAAACTCCCCAAATACAGGTGTGCCAAGCTTGTAGCGTCATACCCAAGAAGACTCAAGGCTGTAATAGCTGCCAAGGGTGCTTCAACAAAGTACTGAGTAAAGGGTCTGAATACTTATGTAAATGTGATATTTCCTTTTTAAAATGTATTTTTTTAATAAATTTGCTAAAATTTCTACAAACCTGTTTTTGCTTTGTGATTATGGGGTATTGTGTGTAGATTGGTGAGGGAAAAAAACAATTTCATCTATTTTAGAATAAGGCTTTAACGCAACAAAATGTGGAAAAAGTCAAGGGGCCTGATTACTTTTCCAATGCATCGAATGCCCTCTTCAGTCAACATGACCCAGCAGTGCTGTACAATGACAGTCAAGCTTTGCTATATTACATATGTGTACAAATGTGACTGGATCCTTTTTCTGAATGTAAACCCCAGGATGGGAATAACAGGAACGTTGTGACACATTGACTGAATACAGAACCTGATACTAGCTCCTCCTAGGGATATGTAATGTATTTATGTGTTCAAGGGTCAGTGTGACCCTACTCAGTGTTTGTCAGATTAAAGGTTTGGTTATTCCGCACATAAATGTTTGGATTTGAATGTGTTTTGTTTTCTCAAATCTATACAAAAGGTATTGGAAGTGAATGTCTTTTCATTCTTGGCAAGTTGCTGCCTTCTGCTGGTTGGAGATGTGTATGACAGGCAGGGTCAGTCGGTAGGTGTTTGAACATACTGCCTGCTCCTGGCAGATCTGGGTGAGTCTCTCCAGCTGCTCCTCCCTGACAGCCTTGGCCTTCTCATACTGCTGCATCTCCATCTCCATCTCCACCTTCACCTGCAGCACGTAGGCTGGGACAGAACACAGGACAGACTGCTATGTAGGGGTAAACGCATTCACACTGACACACCTTTATTTTATATATCTGTAGTAGGCCCCATTTGATTTGATTTGAACAGGCTTTGAGGTAGCCTACGTTTGCTCCATTTGGTGGGTGTGGCGGGGTGTGGCTTGAAGCAATGACTGACGTATTTGAAGGGCAGCGGTGCATTTTGAACCCATAACCCAACCCCTCCCTGTTTTTCAACTGGTCGTTCAGAAAGGCACCATTTGCATTACACTTTATCGTACTGAACGCAGCCCTGGTGACTTTTCTACTGCAAAATAATGAAAATAAAATTATGGTGACACCATTAAAATATAACCCCCCCCCAAAAAAATAAAAAATAAATATTTTGCCTAACAACATATTGGTCCATATTATCAGGCTGGTGTGTTATTTTTCAATAAGCATTATCACCTGTAGCCCAACTGATGCAGCATAGTGGCTATAAATACACAGGTTGAAGCATGGGGTTGCCCGAATGTATTTGTGTTAATCATTAGCCGAACACAGAACCACCACAAGAGGGCGTAACATTCTTGTAAAATAATCCATTTAGAGTCAGTACAACGTGTGTATCTGTAGCAGATTATGTATGTATTTGTCATTGTGTTGGAAAGCAAGTATTGATTGCAGTTTGTAATAAGCATGGCAAAAAATGCTCTGTAAAGCTCAGTTCAAAGCAAGTTGGGATAATGATGTCATCCATTGGGGTGGAGCTGCAGAAATATTATTGCTGCATCTCTGCAACCTGACAGTAAAGGACATGATACAGAGGAGACTGCACCCAATACCCCCTCCACCCCCTGTGGTCCTCCCAGCCTCACCGTCGATTATTCTCTTGATCCTCCAGATGCGCAGGGTGATGATGAGGCCAATGGCGTCCCAGGGGCTGCTGGGGCCGTTGGCCACCGTTGAGGCCACCATGGGGGCCAGCGACAGCACTATGACTGCACCATCAAACACCTACACACACACACACACACACACACACACACACGCACACACGCACATGCACACACACACACACAAAGAATATTAGCAAGCAGACAATGGAGACTTCCTTTTTTTGAACAAATTATGAATGAAAAAACATGAACATCTGCCAGTGTCAGTGAGTGTTCTACTACAGTTCGTTCCTCCAGGTCTGTGGGTGGTTTCCAGGCTGAGGTCTGACATTGGGAGAATGACATTGCAGTGGAAATGGTGGGGTGTTCAGAGCCCCACCTCAGGACTAATGGCCCCCCAGGGAGCTTACCTCCACTTTGTTCTCAATGTAATCCCAGATCCCCAGCACCACAATCCTGAACACCGTCTGAGAGAGGGAGGGAAAGAAAGAGGGGGAGGGAGAGGTAGGGAAAAAAGGAGATGGAAAGAGTGGGGGAGAGAACCATAGCGATATAATTCATATTTCCTTTAGTTGTAAACATCCCCCTAAAAATCTTAATGTCTCAGCAAAACTGAATTGCAGTTGTGATTCAGTTTTCTTTCATCTATCCACAGGTAATTCATCAATGACATTATATGAATCCAGTTCACTACCACAGCGGTCGGATTTCATCCAAACAATTAGAGATGCACACAGCACCCTGCACTAGCTAGAGCTGACTCAGCAGGGGCTGCAGAAAGCTACTGCACTACTCTCCTCTCTTTCCTCACTTTTTCCATGTTTCTCTTCTTTTTCTCTTCTTTTCACAGATTCAGGGTTTCACCTGAGATGAAGCTGCCCTGCCACATCCAATAGTTACATGAATCACTAAGGGTTAGCTTTCATTGATAACTAAAACACATCTCTCGACCAAATGGAGCAGCAGACTGATGAACAGAGAATAACTAAGATAAGTGCTGCTATGTCTGAGGAAACGGTAATCAATACGATTTACCTGAGTCTCTGAAGTTAGTTCAAATCTAGGGTGCAGCAGAAAAGCTCTATCTGCATTTGACATAAAGGGATTGTGTTGAGGATCGACAATATATCAAGAGGAACCAACACTCAAAGCAAGTTGTGAAGGGAAATTGTATCGGAATGAGTGAGAGAGAGGAGGCTGTAATGCAGTGAACAAACATGAGGAGCAAAATAAATAGCTACTGTTCTTACATTTGACCGATTTTTCTTCTGTCCATTGGCAAAATGTGTAAAATTACTGGAACTTAGCTGTTTTTCCCTTTTTGTTTTTTTTAATGAATAAATTACTTGCTTAGACCTTGCTGGATCTCACAAAACCCTAATAAGTCGATAATGTGTTGATGAGGGAAAGGGCAGGCTTTAATAGGGTGTCGTAATCAGGATACACCACTGCACCTCTCTAGCTCACCGATGTCTCATACTGCACACTATAGCATTAAATCAACCCTTGGCTGCATCAGCTGTAAGTGAGCCTGCTGCCACTGTGGGAGAGAGAGAAGGGAGAGGGGCTCACCTCAGCAAAGAACACAGACAGAATGACCAGGCTGATCCAGTGGATAATGATGGCAAACTGCAACGCGTTGTTAACTATGAAGACAGCACAGAATAGACAACATTTAGAGATTCAGATACTTAGTTAAATACTGGAGACGGACACACAATCACAGACATACAGGCAAGGGCACATACATTCACACACACGCGCACACGCACAGGTTTGTCTGAATGCCTGTCTATTCATCCGCCTAATTGTGGCCAGCATCATACTGCATTTGGCTGTCAACTACAGCATTCCTCTTCCTCTTCACACGCCACCTCCCTTCCCATCTGTCTTTGTTTGCTGTGTTCACTGATCTGTCCATCAGTCCATTCATCTTCCTCCATCCCTCCCTCTCTCCGTACATTCACCCAGCAGACAGACAACCTTAATCACCCCATTCATTTATCTTTCCCTCCCAACTGTCCCGTCTCTTAAATCTGCCTCCAGGGACTTGTAAAGACTTGAATGCATTAAAATACATCCATATTGACATGACGGAGGCCCTACAGTATCATCCTTCATAGAGCTTGTGACACCATAGAGGTGATGACTCCTGACCTTATCCACATGATAGATGAGGACACCTTCCTCCCCAGAGCCAGAGGATGCAGATGAGGTCATCTCCATGTGAGACAGGTCACAGTGGCATTAGACCACCTGACACTGTGCTTACTAATGAGGCTGATATCATAGAGAGGAGAGATCACAGCCCCAGGTCCTGGACCTGTCACTGTCACTGCATTATACTGTTTTTATAGAGAGGAGAGATCAAAGTCCCAGGTCCTGGACCTGTCACTGCCACTGCATTATCAAACAGTATTATACAACAGGCCTAGGGCCAATGTTATCTACATCCATAACAGCAGATGTGCATTATTGTATTTTCCAACATACTTTACCACAGCTGTGTTGTATGTTTTAACTTCACTAGGGGTCAAATCACATTTTGTATATCTTCCATCACAATTTTTGTGACAGTTTAAGTTGCAGAAGTCTATCACAAGTTAGCCCTTTTAAATTGTCATTGCATGAAAACAAGTCCAGAAGATCCATGTTCTAATACAGAGACAGTTCCAGGGTCACTCACACTGCAGGAGCTTGGTGTCGATGAGCAGCTCCAGACACAGCAGCACCACCACCAGGATGACACAGGCCACCAGGAAACAGTTAAAGCCAGCGCTCAGCAGACACACCTGCCACGGGGCTGCCCTCCGCCCACAGCACGGCTTCAGCCAGTTAGACCTGGCACCAGAGAGACAGAGAGGAGGGGGTGGAACGCAGAGACAAAGGAGAATGTCATTAAATGCAAATCAGAGAATGACATGTATTCAAATTTATTAGTTCTCTTTCAAACCTCTATGTCAGGGGCCGGCAACAGACGGCCCGTGGGCCAAAACCGGCTTGCAAGTGATTTTCTTTGCCCCCTCAAAGTTTTTCGTAAAAAAATTACATATACATTAGGTAAAAAAAAAACGTTCAAATTGTCAGGAATTTTGCAAAATTTAGGAAGTCTGTTCCCAAGTATTCCCACTAATTAAAAAAAGACATCTGTGATCATGCCTCAATGTAATCAAGGTATGAAATTATTGCTATTTTCAAATACAATCTCTTATTGGGCTTTGTTGTAGTCAATTTGCAGTGTTCAAATGATAATTATGTTCTGTTCCCCTGACCATCTGCTCTGACATGATTTAAATATTGAACAAAAACCTGTCTACAGACAGAAACAACGTAACACAATATGAAGTCATATGGGGCAGAGATTTACAAGCATTAGAAACAACACTGGGTGTGGATACGGTGGGAACATGTGGGTCTGAGCACCTGTGATTTCATTAATATATGTGGAAATGTATGGAAATGTTAAGTGGACTATTGTTTTTGTCTATGTATGTTTTTGTTTAAAAACAAACATTACAAAAAAGAATCGTCTGGAGGCTGAATCTAGTTGCCTACCTCTGCTCTATGACAGACAGTACAGTACAGTACAGTGCAGTACAGTGGAGTCATTGAGAAGTGCTTTCTACTTGGTGTTATACTCTGAGTCAGCATAGGGCACAGTTCCAATCAGGCACAAATAACACAATATTACACATCCACACACACATACTACTGATTTGTGACAATGTTTGTCTGAGCATTTGTTGAATTGACCAACTAAAGTTTAATCTAAACTCAAACAACAGTGTGAGAAGTTAGTGCTCTAGAATCACACAGCAATTGTGTTTGCCTTGTGGCACCACTCACCACATGGCCATATTTACTCAGCTTTACAAACAAGATGTATTTGGCAGTTTTGAGAGCTGAGCAGTATGTTGAAGCCATAGAACTCAAACTTTCTATGATCTCTTTAATTAGAGATATACAGATATTTCCAAGCCAGATCTCTGTGCTCAGTGTGCCTCATCCCTCTGGGAGCAGACTGTTCTGTTGTGTTGTGTTCCAGCCACCTTCATGCTGGCTGGCTGTGTGACCTCATCTTGTGGCTCTCAGAGGGCTTCAGTGGGGCTGTATCCACACCATCTGGAGGCCACAGACCACCTCCTCATCTCTCCTCATTCACAGCCAAAAATATGACTGCTCTCAGGATGATGATGGCTTCATCTGATTTCCATGACAATATTCACACACTACTGGGTTTTTCTTTTTCTCTCTCTTCTGACAGGGATGGAGTAGGTGGTAACAGGGTGTGGGTCGGATCCGTAATATCACCTTTACATCTCATGACCCCTATGTCAGTCATTCATGCACACTGCCATCCATTCCCCATTGATCTGACAGTAGACTCCAGTGACCCCCCTCCCTCTAAAATCTAAATGGCCATGCATTTCCATCAGTGTGCAGATAAGAGTGGCATTTCCCAGGAGAGCTAGGCCTTTGTCTGGATACATTGTGTCTACCTTATATCCAACCTCTCCTCTGTGTCCCTCCTACCAGATGCTAGGACGGAGACAGGCTCCCAGAGATTTATGGTCAATAAATAATGGCAGATCTGTGCGAGGCAGACAGGGCTTTCCCTCCCTGTCACTACTCTGTATTTTACACAGACAAAACTACTCTGATATTTCCAGTGAGAGAGCTTCTTAGGGGCAGACAGTGAAAGATGCATGTCCTCTGAGAAACAGCACTTTGTCATTGTCACCTGTCCCCGAGTGAAGAAATCCCATTGCCAATGTCCGTCTTTTAGCACAAGAGAGGAAGAAAGATTCTACTTCCAGGCTCCAGGACAGAACAGGCAAACAGACAGAGTGGCAGTTATTTTTGAAGGCACTGGGGCTGTGCAGAGAGGGGTAGAGAGAGAAAAGAGAGAGAGGGGGAAGGGGAGCCAGAGCGAGAGAGTGAGAGAGGCCCAGTGAGATGAGCCAGTTTGCGGCTACAGCTGGACCTCCGGTGGAGGACTGGATATCCTGTCCACCTGGTGCCAAGATCAGCAGAGGGGCTGGGGGTTGGAGCAGGGCCATGCTGTGTCAATGAGCACTCCCAGGGCCTAACTGGCACACGCTGCTGCCCACTGCACCACTGCCAGTCACTCTGATCCAAGCCATGCCAACAGATTAGGAGCTCAACACTGGAGATGACAGGGAATTAGAGGAGGCTTCTATGTGATAGCAGAAAATACATTCATTGGCCAGTAGGGACAGTATCTCACGTTACATGTGTGACTCAATGCTGCAGGACTGTTTTGAGAATACTGTTTTGAGAATACTGAAACATGTTTCAATCAGGACTTATCCATCAAATATTGAGGAATATACAATGTCAGTCACAGGCATCAGTAGGAAATGTGTTGATGGTGTTGTACCCACAATAACAATCCGGACATTCTGTACTCCAACCAAAAACCCTAGATGAACGGAGAACACCTATGTGAGAATGTTGTTCATTAACTACAGTTCAACATTCAACACTATTGTTCCCTTCAAGCCTGACACCAAGCTCAGAGCCCTGGGTCTGGACACCAATTTCTGCAACTGGATTCTGGACTTCCTGATGGGCAGACCACAGGCTTTGAGGATTGGCAACAACGACTCTTAACACAGGGGACCCTCAGGGGTGTGTCCTCAGCCCTCTGCTGAACTCCCTGTTCACCTATGACTGTGTTCCTTTGAACGACACTCCATCAACTCCATCATCAAGTTTGCTGACGACACAACGGTTGTAGCACTGATAACCAACAAGGACAAGTCAGCCTATAGGGAGGAGGTAAGTGAACTGGCAATGTAGTGCCAGGACAACAACCTCTTCCTCAACATCAGCAAAACAAAGGAGTTGATTGTTGACTTCTGGAAGCAGAGGAGGGAACACACTCCGATCCACATCAACGGGACTGCAGTAGAGAGAGTCAGCAGTTTTAAGTGTCCACATCACCGAGGACTTGTCATGGACCAACAACACCACCACTCTCGTCAAGAGGGTGCAACAGCGTCTCTACTTCCTAAGGCGGCTAAAGAAATTCAGCATGCCACCCCGGGTCCTCTCCAAATACTACCGCTGCACCATCGAAAGCGTCCTGACCGGTTGCATCACGGTCTGGTACGGGAATTTCCAGGCCCAAGTGAAGATGGCCCAGTACATCACTGGGACCGTGCTCCCACTCATCCAGGACATCTACTTGAAACGTTGCCTGAGGAAGGCCCGAAGCATCATCAAGGACCCCACCCACGAGCTGTTCATTCCCTTACCGTCGAGCAGACGGTATCGGAGCATGAGGTCTGATACCAACAGGCTCAGAAACAGTTTTATTTACAAGCCATCAGACTGCTGAACGCTTGAACTGGACTGACCACCTGCACTGCCTCTCTGCACTTTAACACACATGCACTCACTCAAGCGCACACGCATGCACACACACACGCTAAACATGCAACACACACATTACAACTGTTGCAACCAGACTTTTATTATTATTGCTAAATACTGCACAATTTAAACACATGCCCCCCAATCCGCCCATCCCGAAAACATGTGTAAATATTGGACTATAAATTGTGCCTTCCTGTTTTATACTTATGCTATAAAAAATATTATATTCTACTGAACCATTTACTTTATGTTCGTATTCGTATCTGTTATTATTTCTTATTGTGGTTGCATTGTAGAGAAGAAACCTGCAAGTAAGCATTTAGTTGGACGGGCTATACCATGTGTATCCTGTATATACGACTAATAACATTTGAAACTTGTTCAGTGGTAAATAGCCAAAGAAACAATATGTTTACATGTGTAACACATATCTACTCCATTTATCAACTTGGACTCAAGGTTAGACGTAACATAGTAAATGTATATTTGGGACACTAGACTAGGGGTTAGGGGTTAGGGTTAAGGTTAGGGTTAGGAGTTAGGATTAGGGGAAGGGTTAGCTAACATGCTAAGTAACTAAAAAGTAGCAAGCAGTTGCAAAGTTGCAAATTGGCTAAAATACTAAAGTTGTCCGTGATGAGATTAGAGCACACAGCTTTTGGGTTGCTAGATGTTCACGTTAATACATCCATCCATCCACCCCGACCAAACACCCAACTTTCATTTTTGCCTTAAGTAACCTTCGGTCTTATGTAACCATACCAAATGTAACATGTCATACTAATTTGAGTGTCCCGGATTGATGTTGACTATGTTACGTCTACTGAGACCAGGCTGTATTTATTGGCCTGTCTGCCACAGCTATTTGAAAGAGTAGCACACGAACACAGCACTTTTTGCTAGGAAACACTGGTGTTAGGTTCTGGATTAAAAAGGCTAATTTAATGTGTATGGTTTCATAATTAATTTAAAGTGATCCTTCCAGCAAGGAGGAAAGGTATTAATGTAATAAAATGGTAAAGAGAAACCCTGTCTGGAAGCATTGCAATTGCCATGATGGATTACTCGAAGCTCAGAAACTTAATTTTGGGGAAATCATTTTAAACCTGGAGTACTGAAGACTTTAAGTATTTATGAGCAAGTGAAGTAGTATCAGTGGTAAACCACTGTGAGTGAGAGAGGGAAATTCCCTCAGCCTCAGCCGGTCACAGCCCATACATCGAACAGGCAATACTTCAAGATCTACACGCACACACACACTAGCAACAGCCATTGAAATTGTTAAAAGGTTTTCCCAAAAATCAAATAAATGCAACGGACAATGGATAAAGATGAACACATCAAAAAATGAACACATCAAAATAAAGTTATCTTTCTTCTCTTTCTTGTGATGTAAGAGTGCACAAAATCCCAGACGATGCTTTAGCGTTCTTAAAGATTCAAAGGAAAGACTATGTATTCCATTGAGCCCATTTCAGCCATTACAGGGGAGTGTTTGACAGGTCATTAGAAACAACAGGCACAAGCAAGACTATGAACGAATCGCAGTAGTAAAATGAAAGCAGTCAATCCAGCAAGATTTAAGTGACAAGTTTTTACACCCCTCAAACACAGAAAATAGATGGCTAAAAAATACATCCTCAGGTGGGCGGGGCATGCGCATTGTCACACACAAGCATGCACAAACACACACTGTTCCGGACCACTGTGTGAACACGCTCTCCGTAGCCAATGTGAGTAAAGGCTGCATTCAAAAGGCTGCAGGGCCAGACGGATTACCAGGACGCGTACTCAGAGCATGCGCTGACCAGCTGGCAAGTGTCTTCACTGACATTCTCAACCTCTCCCTGACCCAGTCAGTAATACCTACATGTTTCAAGCAGACCACCATAGCGCCCAAGAACGCCAAGGTAACCTGTCTACAGGACTATCGCCCCGTAGCACCACATCTGTAGCCATGAAATGCTTTGAAAGGCTGGTCATGGCTCACATCAACACCATCATCCCAGACACGCTGGACCCACTCCAATTTGCATTCCGCTTCAACAGATGCACAGATGATGCAATCTCTACTGCAATCCACACTTCCTTTTCCCACCTGGACAAAAGGAACACCTATGTGAGAATGCTGTTCATTGACTACAGGTCAGCGTTCAACACCATAGTGCCCTACAAGCTCATCACTAAGTTAAGGATCCTGGGATAAAACACCTCCCTCTGCAACTGGATCCTGGACTTCCTGACGGGCCGCCCCATGTGGCAAGGTTAGGTAAGAACACATCCGCCACGCTGACCCTCAACACGGGGGACCCTCAGGGGTGCGTGCTTAGTCTACTCCTGTACTCGCTGTTCATCCACGACTGCGTGGCAGTGCACGACTCCAACACCAACATTAAGTTTGCTGATGACACGACGGGGGTTGGCCTGATCATGATGACAGCCCATAAGGAGGAGGTCAGAGATCTTGCATTGTGGTGCCAGGACAACAACCTCTCCCTCAACGTCAGCAAGACAAAGCTGATTGTGAAGTACAGGAAACAGAGGGCCGAGCATGCCCCAATCAACATAGACAGGGCTGTAGTAGAGCAGGTCGACAGTTTCAAGTTCATTGGTGTCCACATTACTAAGGAATTATCATGGTCCACACACACCAACACAGTCGTGAAGAGGGCACGACAGCGCCTCTTCCCCCTCAGGAGGCTGAAAAGATTTGGCATGGGCCCTCAGATCCTCAAAAAGTTCTACAGCTGCACCATCAAGAGCATCTTGACTGGTTGCATCACTACTTGGTGTGGCAACTGTTTGGCATCCAACCACAAGGCGCTACAGAAGTTAGTGCGTACGCCCCAGTACATCACTGGGGCCGAGCTCCCTTCCATCCAGGACCTCTATACCAGGCGGTGTCAACCACCCAATTCATAGACTGTTCTCTCTGTTCACGGGAAGCGGTACTGATGTACCCAGTCTGGAACCAGGACCCTGAACAGCTTTTACCCCCAAGCCATAACACTGCTAAATAGTTAGTCCGGGTAGCTATTGGTTAACTATTTAACTATCTGCATTGACCCTTTTTGTACTAACTCTTCTGACTTATCACATATGCTGCTGTTACTGTTTATTATCTATCCTGTTTGCCTAGTCACTTTATCCCTACCTATATGTACATAGGGTAGCTACCTCAATTAACTCATACCACTGAACATTAACTCAATACTGGTACCCCGTGTATATAGCCAAGCTATCATTACTCGTTGTGTATTTATTCCTGCTGTTATTATTTTTCTATAATTGTTTTATTTTCTCTCTGCGTTGTTGTGTAGGTAAGTATTTCACTGTTAGTCAACACCAGTTATTTACGAAGCATGTGAGAAAAGCAATTTTATTTTATTTGACACACACACACACACAGTATTTGCAAGGAGGAAATGAGAGATGCGGAGAAGTATGAACCAGGCAGGTTAATAAAGGCATCAGCAGTGAGCTGGGGTAGTGGAAGAAGGAGCAAAGGGAGATTGAACTGTGGTAGACAGGGAAACACAGGAGGAGGATTAAACCATGATACTGATCAATACAGCCCAGGAGAGGAGGTGAACTGCTGGTCATGAGATCGGTTGATACAGCCCTCACAGCAGACATAGAGGAGAGAGGACAGAGTGACAGACATGTCACTGTGTGTCAGGTAGCAGGTGAGTGCCTGACCACACTCAGGCTCACTGTTGGTGGCCTGAGCTAGGCTTAGCTCAAGCCCCCAGCTAAAAGAGCCTATCTGGAAAAGACTGCTTTTATGTACTACTTAATCAAGCCAAGACTGAAGACAATGTTAAGTTATGGCCTGCTTTTCACAGCAAATGAATTGTTCTGGTGTGTGTGGGGAAGGGACTGTGTGCTGTTACAAGTACAGTACTACAACTATAAAGAATCTCTCAGAGTATTGAGTTGGTGCAGACATTGCTGAGGAGAAAAGGCAATCCAAGAGAAGCAACTACATGACCGTCAACCTGCTTCAGATATTGATCCCATAGGCCGAACCTATTCTATTGGGTAAATGGCATCATATGCTTCACGTTTTCATACCTGCTCATCCTGATAGCCTATGCAATTATGAATACAAGGTTAATAACCCTTTTTTGGTTAATTGCACACAAGGTCCAACCGAATTTTGACTTTCGCTTTTAACCCAACCCCTCCAAAAGACACACATACATACCTATGTTATGGAGAGGTGTGTGGGGAGGGGGGGGTGGGGGGGGGGGTGGTTAATGTCCCTTGGCATCTAGGATTTGATACCAGCAACCTTCTGGTTGCCAGGTCACTTCCTTACAGATTTTTACCATCTGACCTGGGATTCAAACTGACAACCCTTTGTTTGCTGGCTTGCCTCTCTAACCGCTGCCCATAGATCAAAGAAACCTTACTATATGTGCAGAATTTCCCTCGCTCGGATTTCGCAAGGATTATTATATTTTTTTTGCATGTATGTAGCATATCATGTTCGAAATAATCACACACTTTCCAAATTTGTTTCTCTGGGTGGCGTTCAGGGTGAATGTAGCCTACTGAATGCAGCAGATAGAAATGTCACCAATAGAGCTGACTGACAGATGTTCTGAACGTTCACTCTTCTCTCATCGCACGCACACTTGCCAAACGGGCATTGTGACATACCAACTCACCTGTTATGACGTTCTCTTTGGAATATCGAGCTAGGCCTACTAGAGGCTATGCGTTCGGTGGCTACACGCAGCATTTCTGGCAAAGGCTAATTCTGCTCACTAAAGAAAGGCGTAAAGACCAAATTTACCCGCAGAGGAAAGTTTTCTATGAGTAGATTTAGATCTCTGAGCGTAAAGTAAGATAGAGAGCAAAGATAATCCAATTCAGGCCTAATAAAAATCAATTGGAGAAAAAAACAAGCGAAATCCAACATTTGCGAAACATCAGCGCAAAGAAGATAATTAACGTTTGTAACCCAATCACTAGGCCTATATTATGAGATAAGCGACTAATGTATTCAAAAAGGCAACATAGCCTAATTGTCCAACCAATGGCTTTCAATGTTACATTTAACATGTTTTTCAGAGTGCAACATTTCTTGTTTAGAAAGTATTTTATTTTTGGATTGTTGTGGATGAGATTGTGCAGAAGGCTAGTGCTTATATGTCTCAATAGTGCTTTTTACATTTCAAGGTGGTTACTGCCATAGAGATACACTGTATCTGGTGGTTACTCATCCCATCCACCACCATTGTACACTCTTAGAAAAAAAAGGTGCTATCTAGAACCTAAAAAATTAAGAGGTGACTATAAAGAGTCTCATCTGAATCATCAACTCAGCCAGAAGCCATTAATCAGCCAATCATGCTAAAGATGAGAGTGTTGGATGTGTATGATATTGTTATTTGCCATGTGTAATGAATACTGTAACAAATCTGTTAACCCAAGGGAGTTAATATCTTTTGACCATTGGGTACGGTAGCTGCACCAAGGTGAACCGGGGTTCAAAGAGCGGCAGAGACATTGGCATTTATCCTCTCCAAATTGCTGCAAAAGTGGATGGACTGAGTAGGCCATCAGAAAGCTGTACATGTGAGGGACTTGGAAAAGAGAAGTGTGGGACATGCTTTCCCGTTCGGTGGGGAGAGTGTACGAGTTTGACGTTCTCAGGACTGCAAACTGCTCTCCCAAATGAGTTAACTTTCTTGGGCCAGCGGTAACGACCGCAGCCCTCATTATTATAGTAGGTTAGCTCTGACTACTGCTTGTGCAGATTTCATTTGATGTTTTCTATTATATTGTACTGCCTGTGGGCTCAGTAGCGCCAACATTATGTGTCGCTTTCAGTGCGACAACTAATTTTTGTTTACAGGTATTTTAGTACTAGGCCTTTCTTCAGTAAACTTGAAAGTACATTTTCAAATAATTTGTTAATGGATATACAGTACCAGTCAAAAGTTTGGACACACCTACTCATTCAAGGATTTTTCTTTATTTTTACTATGTTCTACAATGTAGAATACTAGTGAAGACATCTGTCTTTTGGTCTGATGAGTTCAAGTTTGAGATTTTTTGTTCCAACCGCCGTGTCTTTGTGAGATGCAGAGTAGGTGAATGGAAGAACTCTGCATGTGTGGTTCCCACTGTGAAGCATGGAGGAGGTGTGATGGTGTTGGGGTTCTTTGCTGGTGACACTGTCTGTGATTTATTTAGAATTCAAGGCACACCTAACCAGCATTGCTACCATAGCATTCTGCAGTGATACGCCATCCCATCTGGTTTGCGCTAAGTGGGACTATCATTTGTTTTTCAACAGGACAATGACCCAAAACACATCTCTAGATTGTGTAAGGGCTATTTGACCAAGAAGGAGAGCGATGGTGCTGCATCAGATGACCTGGCCTTCACAATCACCTGACCTCAACCCAATTGAGATGGTTTGGGATGAGTTGGACCGCAGAGTGAAGGAAAAGCAGCCAACAAGTGCTCAGCATATGTGGGAACTCCTTCACGACTGTTGGAAAAACATTCCTCATGAAGCTGGTTGAGAGAATGCCAAGAGTGTGCAAAGCTGTCATCAAGGCAAAGGGTGGCTACTTTGAAGAATCTCAAATATAATTTGATTTGTTTAACACTTTTTTGGTTACTATATGATTCCATATGTGTTATTTCATAGTTTTGATGTCTTCACTATTATTCTACAATGTAGAAAATAGTAAACTAAAGAAAAACCCTGTAAAGAGTAGGTGTGTCCAAACTTTTAAGTCGTACTGTATGTTGATGATTTGTGTATTTTCCAGGAGTTGCTCAATTGCCTTGGGCTAGGGGGCAGCATTGAGAATTTTGGAAAAAATATGTGCCCATTTTTAACTGCCTCCTACACCAACTCAGAAGCTAGGATATGCATATTATTAACACATTCGGATAGAAAACACTCTGAATTTTCTAAAACAGTTTGAATGGTGTCTGTAAGTATAAAAAAACTCATATTGCAGGCAAAAACCTGTGAAAAATAGATCAAAAAATGTTTGAATTTTGTGACTGTACTATTTAGTGTCATTGTTTTATAGATACCACAGTGAGAAAGGATTCATTTCGCAACTCCTAGGGAAACGTTTACATACAGTAGTATGATTTGATATGTTTTCTTATTTTTCTTACAATTTTTATCCTGTTTTAGCATATAAAAAATGCTTGGAAAGATCAGAGGTTGGACCTAAGCAAGTGTTTAAATACTTCCCTACACATATATAATTTTTTTTTAGATGTCAACGATCTTTATAAAGTTGTTTGAAACATCTATGGTTAACAGGGAGCAAATTAGAATGCAGGGAAGTTGACATGTCGTCACTTCATTTTTTTGCGCCTGCGCATAAATCTGAGAAGAGTGAATTTGTCATAATCGTTTTTCTAGACACAGAATAGGTCGTGTGAAAATATTACTGATGTTTACTGATGTTTCACGTTAAAAATGGACCAAAAGATTGATGCTAAACAACGTTTGACATGTTTGAACGAACGTAAATAGATTATTTACTAGGTTTTTTTAGCTTTTCGGCGTGATTTTACACCCCCCCAACCAGGTTTTGTGGGAGCCTACTGAACGCTAACTACATGGTGTTATTTGGACATAAATTATGAACTTTGTCAAAAGAAACCACATTTGTTCTGGACCTGGGATTCCTGGCAGTGCCTTCTGATGGAGATAATCAAAGGTAAGGGAATATTTACAATGTTATTATGATATTAGATGCTGCTAACCTGTATAGCCTAGCATGTTGTTATTAGCATAGTACCCCGTTTATTGCAAAATGTGATTTCCCAGTAAAGTTATTTTGAGATCTGGCCATTCGGTAGCAATTACGAGATGATATATTATTCTTTGAATGACAATATTATAATTTACCAATGTTTTCGAATAGTAATTCCGTGATTTGTAACGCTGGATTCACTGGGAGCATTCGAGCCGAAAAAAATTCTTAATTTCACCGCGACTGTAAATGCTGTTTTTGGATATAAATATGAACTTGATGGAACTAAAAATGCATGTATTGTATAACATAATGTCCTATGAGTGTCATCTGATGCAGATTGTCAAAGGTAAGTGCATAATTCTAGCTGGTTTTCTGTCTCTGTTGACGCCCTTCTTTGAATTGACTAAACATTACACACAGCTATTGTCAATGTACTCTCCTAACATAACCTAACTTTATGCATTCTCCGTAAAGCCTCTTTGAAAAACGGACAACGTGGTTAGATTTAGGAGATGTGTATCTTTCAAATGGAGGAAAATAGTTGATTATTTGAGTATTTGAAATGATTAGACTCTTGCAGTTTTGAATTCCCCGCCATGGTCACATGACAATGAATCCCAATACCGGGCAGGGATCCCCAATTAAAAAAGATCAAGGAAGAATTTTCCCAATATTGGCTTAAATGGGTTTCTGGTTTTCTGGGTCTTCGCTTCCAACTGGAAAATAAGATGCTAATATTTCACAGTAACATTAAATAAAAATAATAACTACATTATATCTGTTGCCATTTGTCATTATATTGTACTTTTTCCTTAAGAGGCCACGGGTTAGCAATGAACCCTGAGACGGGATTGCTAGCAAGGCTGGAAATTCAAAACATCAAAAATCTAATAATTTCAATTTCTCAAACAATCAACTATTTTACACCATTTAAAAGATAAACATCTCCTTAATCTAACCACATTGTCCGATTTTCAAAGAGGCTTTACGGCAAAAGCATAAAGTTAGATTATGTTAGGACAGTACATAGCCACAAAAGTACAAACATCCATTTTCAATTCAAGGTCAGGCGTCACCAAAAGCAGAAACCAGCTAAAATTATGCACCAACCTTTGACAATCTCCATCAGATGACACTCCTAGGACATTATGTTATACAATACATGCATTTTTTGTTCCATCAAGTTCATATTTATATCCAAAAACCGCATTTTACAGTAGCTGTGAAATTCTGATTTTTTTCTTCTCTGAAATGCTTCCGGTGAACAACGTTACAATTTTCAAAATTACTATTCGAAAACATTGGTAAATTATAATATTGTCATTCAAATAATTATAGTTTAACATTTCGTAAATGATACTGTCTTGCCAGATTTCAAAATAACTTTACTGGGAAATCACAAGTTGCAATAAACCAGGTGCTGTGCTAAGAACAATAAGCTAGCCTAATTAGCTTAGCATCATCTTGTAACCATGTAATATCAATAATACTATTGTCAATAATCCATTACCTTTGATTATCTTCATCCATTGGCAGTTCCAGGAATTCCAGGTCCACAACAAATGTGGTTTCTTTTGACAAAGTTCATAATTGATGTCCAAAGAACTCCAAGTTGTTCCATGTTGTTAGCGCTTCGGTGGCTACTAAAAAGTAGCGCGGGGGGGGGTGTGTGAAGTCACGGCAAAAAGTTACAAAAATAATCTATTTATTTTTGTTCAAACATGTCAAACGTTGTTTAGCATCAATCTTTAGAGCCATTTTTAACGTGAAACATCAGTAATGTTTCAACCCGACCTCACCTGTGTCTAGAAAAACGTTTTTGAAAAATGTCCCGTGTCTCATGATTGCGCAGGTGCAGGCCATAATGGAAGTGACGACATCCCACGGACGTCAACTTCAATGCATTCTTATTTGCTCCCTGTTAATCATGGAAGCTTCAAACAACTTTCTAAAGATCGCTGACATCTAGTGGAATCCGTAGGAGTTGCGAACTGAATCCTTTCTCACTATGGTATCTAATAAACAATGACACTAAATAGTACAGCCACAAAATTCTCATTTTTTTAAATCTATTTTTCTCAGGTTTTTTCCTGCAATATGAGTTTTGTTATACTTACAGACACCATTCAAACTGTTTTAGAAAATTCAGAGTGTTTTCTATCCGAATGTGTTAATAATATGCATATCCTAGCTTCTGAGTTGGTGTAGGAGGCAGTTAAAAATGGGCACGTATTTTTTTCAAAATTCTCAATACTGCCACCGTGGCCCGTAGAGGTTATGACAGATGACCGCATTAGCAGGTTTTTGTATTTGGAAATTGTTGTATCATTCCTAGATGTAATGTTATATTATAATGCTGTGTAATCACCTGCTGGTGTAAAACACATGGAAATTAAGCAAAAAAAAATATTTAAGTGAGAAGTAGGAAGGTCTGAACAGAATTAGGACTACTTCCTCACACTCAGTTTTGAGAAATTTTCCATTGAAGCCAAAAGGTAAGTATGAAAAGGGGTAAATGGGGAGCTCAGAACAGGGTGTGCTGTGCCAATGTTCTGATTCATTGATGAGAGCTCTTGATTGATGTCTCAATTGCACATTTACACCAGAGCCAGTCTGCTCTCTCTGAAAATCTCCAAGGCATTAGGAACCAGACCTACATACATATAAACTCAGCAAAAAAATAAACGCCCTCTCACTGTCAACTGCGTTTATTTTCAGGAAACTTAACGTGTAAATATTTGCATGAACATAAGATTCAACAACTGAGACATAAACTGAACAAGTTCAACAGACATGTGACTAACAGAAATGGAATAATGTGTCCCTGAACAAAGGGGCGGGGGGGTTGCCAGTTCTTGCTGTGAGATGACACCCCACTCTTCCACCAAGGCACCTGCAAGTTCCCGGACATTTCTGGGGGGAATGGCCCTAGCCCTCACCCTCCAATCCAACAGGTCCCAGATGTGCTCAATGGGATTGAGATCCGGTCTCTTCGCTGACCATGGCAGAACACTGACATTCCTGTCTTGCAAGAAATTACGCACAGAACGAGCAGTATGGCTGGTGGCACTGTCATGCTGGAGGGTCATGTAAGGATGAGCCTGCAGGAAGGGTACCACATGAGAGAAGAGGATGTCTTCCCTGTAACGCACAGCATTGAGATTGCCTGCAATGACAACAAGCTCAGTCCGATGATGCTGTGACACACCGCCCCAGACCATGACGGACCCTCCACCTCCAAATCGATCCCGCTCCAGAGTACAGGCCTCGGTGTAAAGCTCATTCCTTTGACAATAAACGCGAATCTGACCATCACCCCTGGTGAGACAAAACTGTGACTCGTCAGTGAAGAGCACTTTTTGCCAGTCCTGTCTGGTCCAGCGACGGTGGGTTTGTACCCATAAGGGACGTTGTTGTTGGTGATGTCTGGTGAGAACCTGCCTTACAACAGGCCTACCAGCCCTCAGTCCGGCCTCTCTCAGAGTATTGCAGACAGTCTGAGCACTGATGGAGGGATTGTGCGTTCCTGATGTAACTCGGGCAGTTGTTGTTGCCATCCTGTACCTGTCCCGCTGGTGTGATGTTCGGCTGTACCCGATCCTGTGCAGGTGTCATTACACGTGGTCTGCCAATGCGAGGACGATCAGCTGTCCGTCCTGTCTCCCTGTAGCGCTGTCTTAGGTGTCTCACAGTACGGACATTGCAATTTATTGCCCTGGCCACATCTGCAGTCCTCATGCCTCCTTGCAGCATGCCTAAGGCATGTTCACGCAGATGAGCAGGGACACTGGGCAGCTTTCTTGGTGTTTTTCAGAGTCAGTAGAAAGGCCTCTTTAGTGTACTAAGTTTTCATAACTGTGACCTTGATTGCCTACCGTCTGTAAGCTGTTAGTGTCTTAACAACCGTTCCACAGGTGCATGTTCAGTAATTATTCATGATTAATTGAACAAGCATGGGAAACAGTGTTTAAACCCTTTACAATGAAGATCTGTGAAGTTAGTTGGATTTTTACGAATTATCTTTGAATGACAGGGTCCTGAAAAAGAGACGTTTCTTTTTTTGCTGAGTTTATATACAAAAGTATGTGGACACCCCTTCAAATTAGTGGATTTGGCTATTTCAGCCACACCTGTTGATGACAAAATCAAGCACACAGCCATGCAATCTTCATACAGAAACATTGTCAGTATTGAAGAGCTCAGTGACTTTCAACGTCGCACCATCTTAGGATGCCCCCTTTCCAACAAGTCATTTTGTCTAATTTCTGCCCTGCTAGAGCTGCCCCGGTCAACTGTAAGTTGCAGAGTCAATAACTGTAAGTTACTGTGAAGTGGAGACGTCTAGGAGCAACAACGGCTCACCAGCGAAGTAGTAGACCACAAAAGCTCACAGAATGGCACCGCCGAGTGCTGAAGTGTGTAAAAAAAAATTGTCCTCGGTTGCAACAATCACTACCAAGTTCCAAACTGCCTCTGGAAGGAACGTCAGCACAAAAACTGTTCATCGGGAGCTTCATGAAATGTGTTTCCATGACCGAACAGCCGCATACGACTAACATCACCATGTGCAATGCCAAGCGCCGGCTGTAGTGTAAAGCTTGCCGCCATTGGACTCTGGAGCAGTGGGAACGCGTTCTCTGGAGTGATGAATCACACTTCACCACCTGGCAGTCGACGGACAAATCTGGGTTTGGCGGATGCCAGGAGAACGCTACCTGCCTGAATGCATCGTGCCAACTGTAAAGTTTGGTGGAAGAGGAATAATGGTCTGGGACTGATTTTCATGGTTCGGGCTAGGCCCCTTAGTTCCAGTGAAGGGAAATCTTAAAGCTATACAATGACATTCTAAACGATTCTGTGCTTCCAACTTTGTGGCAACAGTTTGGGGAAGGCCCTTTCTGTTTCAGCATGACAAATGCCCCCATGCACAAGGCGAGGTCCATACGGTGGTTTGTGGTTTGTCTAGATCAGTGTGGAAGAACTTGACATGCCTGCACAAAGCCCTGACCTCAACTCCATCAATCACCTTTGGGATGAATTGGAACAATGACTGCAAGCCAGGCCTGACCTCACTAATGCTCTTGTGGCTGAATGGAGGCTTTTATAGCAGCAAAAGGGGGACCAACTCCATATTCATGCCCATGATTTTGGAATGAGATGTTCAACGAACAGGTGTCCACATACCTTTGGTCATGTAGTGTATTTCAGCAGTCACACACACCATTACTGTTGATTCCAAAGAGTCAATCATTCTGCAAGTCTGTAGAAAAAATGTAACTGGAAGTCCGGCAAACTATAACCAGTCTCTAGCAATTCAATAAGAATCATACTTATAAAGGCAACTTTGGTTATTTTAAAAACAGGGGGCTCTTTTAAATCTTGTATGTATGGTAATGAGGTGAGGTAGATGTAAGATATTCCCACCAGCAGTAAGAAGTGATTGTTAAACCGATCCAAGTCTGTCTAATACTTCTGACTCTGCCCCCTTTAGTTTGGGGAAGTTCTTTTCTTTCTGTCTGCAAAGGCTCCTTGCTGTCTTTTCCTATTTTTGGCAATTCCTATGACAACCTTGAAACCCACTACCTATCCAAGCACAAAACAAAACAAAAAAGGCAAACCAATTGCACTCTATTGTTTTAAAATCATGACAAAAATGTAAATGACACAGCTGAAGGAATCCCTGAGACCACTGCTAAATAATCTGTCATCATCACAGCCAATAGAATCAGTCCCTGAGAGAGAAAAACCAACTAAGCACTAAATATGCTGAATATGGCCTCTGCTGTTGTTATCACAGGTAATCAAGTTTTGATCTGAGATGTTCTGTATTCGCAGAGTACGACCCTGCCTCACACAGGAAGCGGCGCAGGTCCTAATCCAGGCACTTGTCATCTCCCGTCTGGATTACTGCAACTCGCTGTTGGCTGGGCTCCCTGCCTGTGCCATCAAACCCCTACAACTCATCCAGAACGCCGCAGCCCGTCTGGTGTTCAACCTTCCCAAGTTCTCTCACGTCACCCCGCTCCTCCGCTCTCTCCACTGGCTTCCAGTTGAAGCTCGCATCCGCTACAAGACCATGGTGCTTGCCTACGGAGCTGTGAGGGGAACGGCACCTCCGTACCTTCAGGCTCTGATCAGGCCCTACACCCAAACAAGGGCACTGCGTTCATCCACCTCTGGCCTGCTCGCCTCCCTACCTCTGAGGAAGCACAGTTCCCGCTCAGCCCAGTCAAACAAAACTGTTCGCTGCTCTGGCACCCCAATGGTGGAACAAGCTCCCTCACGACGCCAGGACAGCGGAGTCAATCACCACCTTCCGGAGACACCTGAAACCCCACCTCTTTAAGGAATACCTGGGATAGGATAAAGTAATCCTTCTACCCCCCCCCCTTTAAAAGATTTAGATGCACTATTGTAAAGTGGTTGTTCTACTGGATATTATAGGTGAATGCACCAATTTGTAAGTCGCTCTGGATAAGAGCGTCTGCTAAATGACTTAAATGTAAATGTGAATGTAAAATGTATCTCCTTACTATTCATCAAGCCAATGCCAGGGGAATTGGAAAACATTTTTGCAAGGATTTATCCAATGAAAATAAAACATCCAAATACATTTTGTAGTAATATGGGGGGAGTTTAAGGTCGAATCCTTAGTTGTTACATCCATCTTTAGACTAATAAATTAACGATAAACAATATAATCATTGATTCTTGAAGAATTGACTTATAAATGCCTCATGAGCTTAGATCAACTGTCATACCCCGTCAGAACAAGGGTTTAATATTTTTCCAGTATTTTGCAAATGTTCCATCCTGAGAATAAATCCCTTTTCTTCCGGGTAACCCAATATATCCTGCCAAAAGCGGAAGTGTCATTTTAAAGCAGGTCTTCCCAAACTGGGGTACTTGCAATGCCGTCGGGGGTACGCCAAATACAAATGTGATTTACATTAAAAAAAAAATTGTATATATATATATATATATATTGTCACGTCCTGACCAGCAGGTGGAGTAGGTGTTAAGTGTTGGTCAGGGCGTGGCAGAAGAATATATATATATAAATAAAAAATGTGTGTGTGTGTGTGTATGTATATATATGTGTATATATATGTGTGTGTATATATATATATATATATATATATATATATATATATATATATATATATATATATATATACATTTTCTTTCATATGTGAATCACATTTTTATTTGGCGTACCCCCGATGGCATTGCGCGTACCCCAGTTTGGGAAGACCTGCTTTAAAATGACACTTCCGCTTTTGGCAGGTTATATTGGGTTAAAGGGGGCAGAGTCAGAAGTATTAAACAGACTTGGATCGGTTTAACAATCACTTCTTACTGCTGGTGAGAATATCTTACATCTACCTCACCTCATTACCATACATATAAGATTTAAAAGAGCCCCCTGGTTTTAAAATAACCAAAGTTGCCTTTATAAGTATGATTCTTATTGAATTGCTGGAGACTGGTTATAGTTTCCCAGACTTCCACTGTAATTTGTACTGATGGCGCAAAAGCCATGATATGGAGACATAGTGGAGTGGTAACGCGTGTGTAAGCAGTTGCTCCCGACGACACTTGGGTACACTGCAGCATCCACCAAGAGGCTCTTGCTGCCAAGGGAATGCCTGACAGCTTGAAAGACTTTTTGGGCGCTACAGTGAAAATGGTTAACTGTTAAAGCAAGGCCCCTGAACTATCGTGTATTTTCTGCATTATGCAATGACATGGGCAGCAACCATGTAACGCTTTAACAACATACAGAAGAAGTACGCTGGTTATCAAGGGGCAAAGTATTGACACGTTTTTTTTAAACTGAGAAACGAGCTTAAAGTTTTCTTTACTGACCATAATTTCACTTGTCTGACCGCTTGCATGATGACAAGTTTCTCACACGACTGCCCTATCTTGCCTGAATGATCTGAATCTAGGATTACAGGGACTCTCCGCAACTATATTCAATGTGCGGGACAAAATTGAGGCTATGATTAAGAAGTTTGAGCTCTTTTCTGTCTACACACAGTTCTTTCCATCATTGCATAATTTTTTGTGTGCAAATGAACTCAAGCTTACGGACAATGTCAAATGTGATATAGCAAAGCACCTGAGTGAGCTGGGTGTGCAATTACGCAGGTACTTTCTCGAAATGGACGACACAAACCACTGTATTCGTTATCCCTTTCATGCCCTGCCTCCAGTCCACTTACCAATATCTAAACAAGAGAGCCTCATCGAAATTGCAACAAGCGGTTCTGTGAAAATTGAATTTAATCAGAAACCACTGCCAGATTTCGGGATAGGGCTGCGCTCAGAGTTTCTTGCCGTGGCAAATCGCGCTGTTAAGACACTGATGCCCTTTGCAACCACGTACCTATGCGAAAGTGGATTCTCCGCCCTCACTAGCATGAAAACTAAATACAGGCACAGACTGTGCGTGGAAAATGGTTTAAGACTGAGACTCTCTCCAATACAACCCAACATTGCAGAGTTATGTGCATCCTTTCAACCACACCCTTCTCATTAACCCGTGGTGAGTTTTTTACAATTCTTGATGAACAAATAAGGTTTTATATGTAAGATGGTGTAACGACTTCCGCCGAAGTCGGTCCCTCTCCTTGTTCGGGCGGTGTTCGGCAGTCGACGTCACCGACCTTCTAGCCATCACTGATCCATTTTTCATTTTCCATTGGTTTTGTCTTATCTTCCTTCACACCTGGTTCCAATCCCATCAATTACATGTGTATTTAACCCTCTGTTTCCCCTCATGTCCTTGTCGGAGATTGTTTTGTTTGTATGTGATGTGTTATTCAGTGTTGGTGCGTGACGGGTTTTGTACCCACTTTGTTATTTTGTACATTTTGGTTGTTTTGGAGTTTTGTCAGCATTTATAAAAAAACTCAGTTTATACCAAGTTCGTTCTCCTGCGCCTGACTTCCCTGCCACCAACACACACCCCTTACAGATGGCTAAATAAAGAGCAAAATTATTGATTATATTATTATTTGTGCCCCGGTCCTATAAGAGCTCTTTGTCACTTCCCGCAAGCCGGGTTGTGACGACAACTCACAGCTCAGTCTTATGTTTAATAAATGTATCGTATAGTGTGTGTGTGGCAGGATTATAATGATGGCAAAAAAACATTTGAGAGTTCAATGACCCTGGTGTACGCAGCTGGAGGTTGAATGTTTGAAGGGGTACGGGACTATAAAAAGTTTGGGAACCACTGTTCTAAAGCATATAAATAAGTCTGGATTTGATTAGAGATTTGAACGACATGAAAATTCAAGCCTGGTGCTAGATGACCTGATGAGCACCATCCAATAAAGACATTTTATGAGCCCTAGCAAGCCCAAATGATTGTGCCATTATCCAGCACATGGATAGCACATTACACACTAGAGAAAAACATAAAAGCCATTAGATGTAGTTTTGAAACAAGTTCCAGTAGGCTAATCTTTTTTTTAGTGTGGACTGCATTACTGTACTGTATTGTATTATACTGGAATTACGCCCCTCATTCAAACCATGAAGCTGGGAGAGAACATGCAATGCTGGTGCAGGACATGCGGCCTACAAAGTTACAATTATAGGCTAGCAAATTTGATTGTAATTTTGAAGTATAATAGGACATATTTTACAATTTGATATTTAGAAGGCTGACCCTTATATGCCTTTCATAATATTTCCCCTAATGTTGTGCAACGTGCGTATTACGCTTTCTCTCTCTATTGTCGCTTCATTCCTTCTTCGCTTTCAACAGTTAAATGAAATTAGTTTTGTTGTCCTTATCATCATCATCATTGTAATGACATGCTTGAATTATAATGGACTAGAATAAGATGCAGATAGCCTTCACTTCACGAAAATTGAAGATGGGTCTGAGTAAATAACTGTTATAACCTACCGCCATCGCCCGTTCTCTCTTCTTTCAAACTCCTATTGGCTGCTGTACTTAACATTCAGCAAACAAGAGCTTGCACCCCTCATCGAATAGTCTATTAGTATAAGAAATGCCCCAAAAAATCCATCAAGCTTGTCTAGCTTTTCAAGAGCTATGAAGCGTTTTTTAATGCTTAATGCTTCTTATTTTATTTTATTTAACCTTTATTTAACTAGGCAAGTTAGTTACAATTCTTATTTACAATGATGGCCTACCAAAATGCAAAAGGCCTCCTGCGGGGACGGGGCCAGGATTAAATATAAAAAATAAATAAAATATAAATATAGGACAAAACACACATCACGACAAGAGAGACAACACAACATTACATAAAGAAAGACCTAAGACAACAACATAGTAAGGCAGCAACACATGACAATACAGCATGGTAGCAACACAACATGGTAGCGGCACAAAACATGGTACAAACATTATTGGGCACAGACAAGAGCACAAAGGGCAAGAAGGTAGAGACAACAATACATCACACAAAGCAGACACAACTGTCAGTAAGAGTGTCCATGAGTCTTTGAACAAAGAGATTGAGATAAAACTGTCCAGTTTGAGTGTTTGTTGCAGCTCGTTCCAGTCGCTAGCTGCAGCGAACTGAAAAGAGGAGTGGCGCAGGGATGTATGTGCTTTGAGGACCTTTAACAGAATGTGACTGGCAGACTGGGTGTTGTATGTGGAGGATGAGGGCTGCAGTATGTATATCTCAGATAGGGGGAGTGAGGCCTAAGAGGGTTTTATAAATGAGCATCAACCAGTGGGTCTTGCGACGAGTATTGCATAAGAGACAGAGGCTATAAATTACAAGCTTATGCATAACCCATCATTCATTAGCTAAATATAAGGTTAATACTGCATAGACTGTATTACCTGAAAGAGGTAGGGTAGGACACACTGTATAAATATACAGCTTGAGAAAATGCCAAGAGTGTGCAAAGATGTCATCAAGGCAAAGGGTGGCTACTTTGAAGAATCTCAAATATAAAATATATTCTGATTTGTTTAACCCTTTTTTGGTTTCTACATGATTCCATATGTGTTATTTCCTAGTTTAGATGTCTTCACTATTATTCTACAATGTAGAAAATATTACATTTAAAGAAAAACCCTTCAATGAGTAGGTGTGTCTAAACTTTTGACTTGTACTGTACATTTTTTCATACAGGTTATGGTCAATAATATCAAAGGCTCCACTGAAATCTAACAGAACAGCTCCCACAATCCTATTATTATTAGCCTTTCAACCAATCATCAGTCATTTCAGTCTTCTTATTATTAGCCTTTCAACCAATCATCAGTCATTTGTGTCAGTGCAGTACATGTTGAGTGCCCTTCTCTATAAGCATGCTGAAAGTCTGTTGTTAATTTGTTTACAGAGAAATAGCATTGTATTTGGTCAAACACATTTTTTTCCAACAGTTTGCTAAGAGCTGGCAGCAAGCTGATAGGTCTGCTGTTAGAGCCAGTAAAGGCCGCTTTACCACTCTTGGATAGCGGAATGACTTTGGCTTCCCTCCAGGCCTGAGGACAAATACTTTCCTCTAGGCTCAGATTAAAGATATGACAGATAGGAGTGGCTATCGAGTCAGCTACCATCCTCAGTAGCTTTCCATCTAAGTTGTCAATACCAGGTTTGTCATTATTGATCGATGACAATAATTTGTCCACCTTTCCCACACTAACTTTACAAAATCCCAACTTGCAATGCTTTTCTTTCATTATTAGTTTTTTTATGCATGAATACGGTGGCTCACTGTTCGTTGTTGGCATTTCCTGCCTAAGTTTGTGCACTTTGCCAATGTAGTAATGACTAAAATAATTGGCAACATCAAATGGCTTTTGATGAATAAGTCATCTGATTCGATGAAAGATGGAGTTGAATTAGTCTTTCTGCACATAACTTCATTTAAAGTACTCCAAAGTTGTTTTCCATCATTATTTATATATACTTTATATATACTTTATATATTCATAATAAAGTTTATTTTACTTTTTGTTGAGTTTAATCACATAACTTCTCTATTTGCAGTAAGTCAGCCAGTCAGTCAGATGTGCAGCCATCCTTATTAGCCACTCCTTTTGCCACATCTCTTTCAACCACACAGTTTTTCAATTCCTCATCAATCCATGGAGCCTTAACAGTTTTAACAGTCAGTTTCCTAACAGGTGCATGTTTATAAATAATTGGAAGAATCAATTTCCTCAAGGGCAGCGTCAGGATGCTCCTTATTAATCACATCAGACCAATACATATTTTTAACATAATCCACATAAGAGTCACAGCAAAATCTTTTGTATGATCTCTTATACACTATTTTAGGCCCAGCTTTCGGAACTTTAGCTTCCCTGGATATAGCCATACAGCTTTGGCTTAGGGGTAGAAGCTGTTCAGGGTCCTTTTGGTTCCAGACTTGATGCATCGGAACCTCTTGCCATACGGTAGCAGAGAACAGTCTATGACTTGGGTGGCTGGAGTCTATGACAATTTTTAGGGCCTTCCTCTGACACCGCCTGGTATAGAGATCCTGGATGGCAGGAAGCTCAACCCCAGTGATGTACAGGGCGGGCCGTACGCACTACCCTCTGTAGCGCCTTGTGGTCGAATTCCAAACAGTTGCCATACCAAGCGGTGATACAGTCACGATGTCAAGATGCTCTCAATGTTGCAGCTGGAGAACTTTTTGAGGATCTGAGGGCCCATACCAAATCTTAGTTGGAAGAGGCGTTGTCGTGCCTTCTTCAGGAAGGTGTTGGTGTGTGTGGACCATGTTAATTCCATAGTGATGTGGACACCGAGGGACTTGAAGATCTCGACCCACTCCACTATAGCCCGTTGATGTGGAATGGGGGCGTGCTCGCATCTCCATTTCCTGTAGTCCACAATCAGCTCTTTTGTCTTGCTAACGTTAAGGGAGAGGTTATTGTCCTGGCACCAGACTGCCAGGTCATTGACTTCCTCCCTATAGGCTGTCTCATCGTCGTCAGTGATCAGGCCTACCACTGTTGTGTCGTCAGCAAACTTAATAATGGTGTTGGAGTTGTGTGTGGCCAAGTAGTCGTTAGGGATAAGGGAGTACAGGAGGGGACTAAGAACACACCCCTGAGGGGCCCCCGTGTTGAGGGTCAACGTGGTGGATGTGTTGTTTCCTACCCTCACCACCTGTGGGTAGGGCTGGGCAGTATAACATATTTTACAATATACCTGTATTGATGCACGACCGGTTTGTGTTTTTACTTTACCTTCTATAACGGTATTTGAATGTTTGGTTTGTTAAATGTGATACGCCGTGTGTAACGTCCATTTTTATAGTTTACTTCGCTACCTGAGTCATCTCTCTCCGATATCTCTCTCAATGCTGCTTTCTACACAGAAATAGCCCCGCCCTGTCACTCAAGGAGCGCATTTGTTGTTCCTCGGGCACGAGACACTTACAGTTCACCCAAGTGTTTTGCTCTAAATCACAAGTCAAATTGCAATTGCAACACTTGGTTAAATATGAGGCCTAGATTGTTTGTCCATATCATGCAGCCCTACGTGTGGAAATGATCTCAAATGAGTGCAGGAAATGCAGAAATTAATGTAAATGCTGAAAATTATTTTTTGTTGAAGTTGAATTGAACAGTATAAAACAATCAGAATGCAGAAAGACCCATTGAAATCACTTAGAATGTATGTGCTGCACCCTAGGGTCATGCACTACTCATAAAGCATACTTTTAACTTGTATTATTAAAAAACACAAAATACTGTCAAACCGTTTAAAAAAATGTAGATACCGTGTTAGGATATTTTGGCCATATCACCCAGCCCTACCTGGGGGCGGCCCGTCAGGAAGTCCTGGATACAGTTGCAGAGGGAGGTATTCAGTCCCAAGGTCTTGAGCTTAGTGATGACCTTGGAGGGCACTATGGTGTTAAATGCTGAGCTGTAGTCAACTATCAGCATTCTCACGTAAGTGTTCTTCTTGTACAGGTGCGAGAGGGCAGTGTGGAGTGCAATAGAGATTGCGTCATCTGTGGATCTGTTGGGGCAATATGCGAATTGGAGTGGGTCCTTGGAGACGACATTGGCATGATCACCTGCAGGAAGTAATGCAGGAATACAACAACACAGTGCAGGATATGCACCTCACTACCTGCTGTTTGGAAGGCATGGTGCCAAAAGGAATTCAGGCGATTCTTTGCTGGAGAAATCGGCTTTTAAAATAAGGCAAATGGAGATGGATCGGCCTACATCTGCAGAGCAGCAGACAAGCTGGTTCTGATAAATGGGTTTTCACCAGTACACTTGATCTCTCTCACTCTCAGCCCAAAAAGCAATCTCACACTTTGCATGTCTGTGAATATTAACCAAACCATGCCCACAAATTGTCCTACCCAGCTGTGCAGCATGTGGTACCTGCTGCACAGCCAATTTGATGGAGAGGATTGTTCCTCTGTGTGTTTGAAATAGTCCCCTCTACTCTTTTCAGAAATCCATCTTCAGAGAGGTCCAGATTCAGTTAAATTCATTCTCTACTGTATTCTTACATTCTGTGATGTTCATATCACTTCAATCTTAATTCTACTGACTGTTGAAATGTACAATTGAGTGTATAATTTACTGCATCATTTTTGTGCCAAGCAACAGTCATGTTTCAATGGTTGCAGGATAAGTAGCAAAAGGACTTGATCCCAGTAGGGAACTCAGAGCACTGTTGTAATCAATCTATAGGTAACTGCCAAAGTAAATGAGGGACCAGTGTTGAGGAGTAGTGAACTGCATGTAGTTCAACTAGTAATTAAACTACATTTTGCAGTAGCTTGGTGGTAGTTGAACTAAATTAAAATGTTGGTAGTGTTTTCAGTAATTTCTTTTTTTTGCCATTTAACGCTATAGATAACTACTGGACATACACACTATTGGTTTTTGCAAAAATAAAATAAAATATGTCTCCTCATTGCCCCTGGGACTGTGCCATTGACCTGCTCTCTGACGCAGCCCTCCCGAGAGGACATGTCTATCCCCTCTCCTATGCGGAGACCAAGGCCATGGAGACCTACGTACAGGAGAGACTCCAGCAGGGTTTTATCCACCCCTCTACGTCACCAGCCTCCTCAAGCATATTTTTTGTTAAGAAGAAAGATGGGGGACTGCGCCCCTGCATTGACTATTGAACACAAAATAAAGCCACTGTGAAGTTCAGCTATCCTTTACCCCTCATGTCATTGAACAAATGCACAGGGCGCAGCACTTCACAAAACTGGACTTGAGGAGAACCTACAACCTGGTGCGCATTCTTGCAAGCGACGAATAGAAAATTGTATTTTCCACGACCACAGGGCATTACGAGTATTTGTTTAATGCTCCTTCAGTCTTCCAGGCCTTTATTAACAAAGTGATTCAGGACATGCTGGTAAGGGGCATAGTGGTTTATATAGACAACATTTTGGTCTATTCTGCTGACCGTGCCCAGCATGTCTCATTAGTCAGGTCTGTGCTGGGAAGACTGGAGCATAATCCCTAACTCCATGAAAGCAGTCCAGCGATTCCTGGGGTTCACTACCTATTTCCGGAGGTTCATCCGGGGCTTTAGCACGGTGGTCGCACCTCTTACCTCCCTCCTCCGCCGTCATTGGACGGTGCGGTCCTGCGCCTTTTACTCCAAGCAGCTAAGCCCCACCCAGAGGAACTAGGACGTAGGGGACTGGGAACTCTTGGCGGTCAAGAAGGCTCTGAAGGCATGGAGGCACTGGCTGGAGGGGTCCAAATATCCTTTCCTGATGTGGACAGACCAACGCAGCCTGGAGTACATTATTATTTTTTAAATTGAACCTTTATTTAACTAGGCAAGTCAGTTAAGGACACATTCTTATTTTCAATGATGGCCTAGGAACAGTGGGTTAACTGCCTTGTTCAGGGGCAGAACGACAGATTTTTAATCTTGTCAGCTCGGGGATTCCATCTTGCAACCTTCCGGTTTCTAGTCCAACGCTCTAACCACTAGGCTACCTGCCGCCCCATCAGGACAGCGAAGAGGCTAAACCTGAGACAGGTCAGATGGGCTGTATTCTTCGCCAGGTTCCAATTTACACTTTCCTATAGGCCAGGCTTGAAGAATGTGAAGGCGGACTCCCTGTCTCACCTCTATGATGTAGGGAGAGGAGACCCCCATCATCCCTCCGTTCCGTATGATCGTGCCAGTGGTGTGGGACGTGGACGCCAACATATAGCAGGCCCTGTGTATGGAACGCCTACATGCACACGGGGGTGCGGGACCGCCTCCTTACCTGAGCGCACACGGCACCTGTGTCGGGCCATCCTGGGATAGGCCGTATCATCGCCTGCTTGACTGAGAACTACTGGTGGCCCACCTTGTCTAGGGATGTCCTGGTTGTGCCCAGTCTAAGACACCCAGACACCTCCCCTATAGAAAGCTCCTTCCCCTGCCGGTTCCACAACAACCCTGGTCTCACCTCTCGGTGTACTTTGTCACTGACCTTCCCCCCTCCCAGGGGAACACCACTGTTCTCATCATTGTGGATTGGTTTTCCAAAGCTTGTCGCCTCGTTCCTCTGCCTAGGCTCCTGTCGGCAATGCAAACCGCGGAGGCTCTTTTTACACACGTCTTCTGGCACTACGGGATCCGGAGGACATTGTGTCAGACCGTGGCCCTCAGTTCAACTCACTCGTATGGAAAGCGTTCATGGAACGCCTGGGGGTCACAGTTACTCTCACCTCCGGGTACCGTCCTCAAGCTAATGGGCAGGTGGAGAGGGCCAATCAGGTGGGCAGGTTCCAAGAGGTATTACTGTCAGGACCGGCCGGGGGAGTGGGCGGAGTACCTTGGGCTGAGTATGCACAGAATTCCTGAGCCCGAGGTTTGTGGCCCGTTTAAAGTCCTGAGGAGGGTTAATGAGGTAACATACCGTTTGCAACTCCCTGCTGATTACCGCATTAACCCGACTTTTCATGTTTCTCCTCAGGCCAGTGGTGACTGGTCTCCTCGCTGAGGCTGGACCCAGTGAAGCCCCACATCCTCCTCTGGACGTCGAGTGAGGTCCGGCGTACTCGTCCGTGAAGTC
This sequence comes from Salmo trutta, assembly GCF_901001165.1. NCBI lineage: Eukaryota > Metazoa > Chordata > Actinopteri > Salmoniformes > Salmonidae > Salmo > Salmo trutta. The sequence continues at coordinate 29,895,167 of NC_042973.1, read as the reverse complement.
CTGGATTCGAGGCGTCGGGCGGGGCGTCTCCAGTACCTCATTGACTGGGAGGGGTACGGTCCAGAGGAGCGGTGCTGGATTCCTGCGGTGGACATCCTGGACACTTCGCTGACAAGAGAATTTCACAGTCGGCGCCCTGACTGACCCCCGGGGGAGGGGATACTGTCACAGATCGCCCCAGTACTGCTGTTCATTCCGTTCACCAGCTCCGGAGGTCTACGTCACTGGTCTTCTAGGTGTCACTGAACTGAATCATTACCACCAACCCCAAACTGTCTTGTCTCATTACGCACACCTGGTTCCCATTTCCCCCAATTAGTATGTGTATATATGTACCCTCTGTTCCCCATTGTCCTTGTCGATCATTGTCCTAGGTCCATTGGTCTTGTGAGTACCTATGCTCTGTTTTATTTTGGGTTTTTGGTGCTACATTTTTGTGCACTTGTTATTATGGGTCTTGTCCCGTGAATTATTTAGAGGTTTACACCTCACTCTTTTGTTTTGGGTAGAGAATTAAAAAACCCTATTACTTATTCCTGCGCCTGTCTCCCATCCTTATGCAACGTGACATATATGTTTCTAAAGGGTAACTTTAGTGCAGCTTAACTTGGTAGCTTGGTAAACTACAATTTCAGAGTACCTTCCCCTACACTGAGGGATAGATACAAAGTATATTGAAAGCAGATGCTTCCACATGTGTGTGTCTTGAGTTCATATTTTTATTTGTTTTACCTCCTGAGTTAATTAAGCAATTAACATCCCATCATGCTTAGGGTGATGTATAAAAATGCCCAGTTGCCCATTATTTTGGCTACCATGGCGAGAAGAGGAGATCTCAGTGACATTGAAAGAGGGGTCTCAAAGGAGCATAGGGGGTTTAAAGGGTGTGTGTGTGTGTGTGTGTGTCTCAGTCACCAGAATTAAACCCAACTAAACACGTATGGGAGATTATGGAGCGGCTCCTGAGACAGCGCTTTCCACCACCATCAACAAAACACCAAATTATGTAATTAAAAAAAAATATTATATATATATATATATATATTTATATATATATATATACACATACACACACACACACACACACAATGAAATCAAATTGTATTAGTCACATGTGCCGTGAAATGCTTACTTATGAGCCCCTAACCAACAGTGCAGTTTCAAATAAATATGGATGAGAGCAGCAGTAAAAAATAACAATACAGGGGGCTGCTGGTACAGAGTCAATGTACGGGGGCACCGGTTAGTTGAGGTAGTATGTACATGTAGGTAGAGTTATTAAAGTGACTATGCATAGATGACAACAGAGAGTAACAGAGGTGTGTAGAGGGGAAGGGGGTGGGAGGGCAATGCAAATAGTCTGGGTAGCCATTTTACTGTTCAGGAGTCTTGTGGCTTGCGGGTAGAAGCTGTTTAGAAGCCTCTTGGACATAGACTTGGCGCTCCTGTACCGCTTGCCGTGCGGTAGCAGAGAGAACAGTCTATGACTAGGGTGGCTGGAGTCTTTGACAATTTTCAGGACCTTCCTCTGACACCGCCTGGTATCGAGGTCCTGGATGGCAGGAAGCTGTGTCTCGGTGATGTACTGGGCCATTCGCACTACCCTCTGTAGTGCCTTGCGGTCGGAGGCCGAGCAGTTGCCATACCAGACAGTGATGCAACCAGTCAGGATGCTCTCGATGGTGCAGCTGTAGAACCTTTTGAGGATCTGAGGACCCATGCCAAATCTTTTCAGTCTCCTGAGGGGGAATAGGTTTTGTCGTGCCCGCTTCACAACTGTCTTGGTGTGCTTCGACAATGTTAGTATGTTGGATGATGTGGACACCAAGGAACTTAAAGCTCTCAACCTGCTCCACTGCAGCCCCGTCGATGAGAATGGGGGCGTGCTGGGTCCTCTTTTTCCTGTTGTCCACAATCATCTCCTTTGTGTTGATCACATTGAGGGAGAGGTTGTTGTCCTGGTACCACACAGCCAGGTCTCTGACCTCCTCCCTATAGGCTGTCTCGTTGTTGTCGTTTATCAGGCCTACCACTGTTGTGTCATCTGCAAATTTAATGATGGTGTTGGAGTCATGCCTGGCCGTGCAGTCATGAACAGGGAGTACAGGAGGGGGCTGAGCACGCACCCCTGAGGGGAACCTGTGTTGAGGATCAGCAGCCCATCAGGAAGCACAAGATCCAGTTGCAGAGGGAGGTGTTTAGTCACATAGGTGTTCCTTTTGTCCAGGTGGAAAAGGGCAGTGTGGAGTGCAATAGAGATTGCATCATCTGTGGATCTGTTCGGGCGGTATGCAAATTGGAGTGGGTCTAAGATTTCTGGGATGATGGTGTTGATGTGGGCCATGACCAGCCTTTCAAAGCACTTCATGGCTACAGAGGTGAGTGCTACGGGTCGGTAGTCATTGAGGCAGGTACCTTAGTGTTCTTGGGCACAGGCACTATGGTGGTCTGCTTAAAACATGTTGGTATTACAGACTTGGACAGGGAGTGGTTGAAAATGTCAGTGAAGACACTTGCTAGTTGGTTAGCGCATGCTTGCAGTACACGTCCTGGTAATCCGTCTGGCCCTGCGGCCTTGTGAATGTTGACCTGTCTAAAGGACTTACTCACATCGGCTGCGGAGAGTGTGATCACACAGTCTTCCGGTACAGTTGGTGCTCTCATGCATGTTTCAGTGTTATTTGCCTTGAAGCGAGCATATAAGTAGTTTAGCTCATCTGGAAGGCTCGTGTCTCTGGGCAGCTCTCAGCTGTGCTTCCCTTTGTAGTCTGTAATGGTTTGCAAGCCCTGCCACATCCGAAGAGCATCAGAGCCGGTGTAGTACAACTCGATTTTAGTCCTGTATTGACGTTTTGCCTGTTTGATGGTTCATCGGAGGGCATAGCGGGATTTCTTATAAGCTTCCGGGTTCTTTCTTATAAGCTTCCCGCTCCTTGAATGCGGCAGCTATAGCCTTTAGCTCAGTGCGGATGCTGACTGTAATCCATGGCTTCCGGTTGGGGTTATTGGGAATTTTCCAGTACATGTGTGACATTTTAGAGCAAAATAAGTGCACTCTGTGTGTCTAGGTCATTAGACACCATTAGACATGCACCCGTCTGGGGAGTGGACATGTCTGTTTATTTTTGTACCATTGTTATGGCCTAATATTTACTGTTGCTATGTTACGCATATTGGGAATTTTCTAGTACATGTGTGCCCATTATACATTTTGAAGTAGTCAGCAGGATAAGTGCACTCTATATGTGTGTCTAGGTCATTAGACACCATTAGACATGAACCTGTCTTGAGAGTGGGCATGTCTGTTTATTTTTGTACCATTGGTATGGCCTAATGTTTCTATGCCCTAATGTGAAACCAAACAAAAATTAGTGCAAGGAAAAAAGATAATGATGGCTAAATGCCAGAAGGGATGAATCATTAACATAAAGAGGATTTACTATGTGTTTGACGTAAGGATGAAACCTGTATAAAAAGTGTGTGCCAAGGCTGGAAAGAGTTACTTCATGAACCAGCTCGGCTTATATTACTTTGTAATAAAGTCTATTTGAACTCACAGGATCTGGTATTTGAGAAATATTATTGACTGAATATTTCCACAACATAAATGGCGAGCTTGCCAGGAGTGGCGAAAAGGGACCAGAGACGGTGAAAATCTACTGCTGTGGCCGGGCCTCTTGGATGAACAGCACAAACAAATAGCCACTTGAAAACAAAGGTAAAGTTCTTGCCTATGTATAGAGTTTGTGTGGTTCGCTCCGGGAACCTGCCTCAGCGGTAGGTCACCAAGTGGGTCTCTCCAAATTTGACAAACCAAAGAAATATTGGGAGCTTTTGGGATCAATGAAATGCCTGCAAAATAATGAGGGGATAAAAAGCTTTGAGGGTTGTAACAGTGAAAACAGAGTATAGTAATTGTTGTGTGACCACTGCAGAAGGAGATTTATGTGCTTCATCTGTCTTGACAGGCTCAGTTGAGTGGGGTTATTCACTCATTTGTTTGGGCAGTTCCTCTGACCACTTTGTTCAGTCTGTTTGAGTTCTGACTGTGTTCTCCGATTCAATATGGCTGGACTTATTTGTTTAGACCTGTTTGAGTTTGCGCACAAAACGCAACCCATTCATTTTATTCAGTCAGTCCGAGTTGGGTGGGTCATTCAATTCATCCAGCTCGTTCAGTCGCTCATCTGGGAAGTTTGTTCAGTCTCGTTCAGGTTGTCTGCCCTGTTGACTGTTCTGTTCAATCTAGTTTGGAGTGGCAACTGTCTATCTGCATGGTCGAATACAATTATATATAAATGAATTAATAGAGGACTGCTCAGACAGGAAAAGAAATCTGTGGTTACCGCTTTATAAATTCATTAATAGAGGACTGCTCAGACAGGAAAAGAAATCTGTGGATACCGCTCTAAATAAATGTGTTGATACAGGTAAAACCCTGTATAATCAGGTCGCTTAGGAAAGTGTAAGAGGTGTGTGAAAGTGAGTGTGAAAGTTCTCTGCTGTTGGTGGAGAAGGGATCGCAGACCTCTCCCGAACCGTTGTTTAAAGTGTAACCTGGTAGGGAAGACGCACGCAGTCCCACACTAAAGGAGGGGAGTGTGAATGGTACATTAATAACCATTGAAGTAATATGATACTAGAAGTTTGAATAGTTAGGATAAACAAAAAAATACATGAACATTATAGTAAAATAGTAATAAATGTCAAGACGACATCAGCGATTAAAAATGGCATACTGTGTTGCAAGGTAGAAGAATATACAGTACAGAGAAATATAGAAATTGGAACATTTGAAGTAAGAATATACTCAAAAAGAGAGAACAATTATAAAAACCTAAAGACGGGCAATAACCAATAGACCGAGTACAATAATCAGAGAAAGAAAAATAACGTGGATATAAATAGGAGGGAATAGAATGTGGTCCAGGGCTTAAACAGATAGTTAGAAAGATTTAGCCCTGGACTAGTAGGGAGAAATCTAAGAACAAGAGAAAGAAAGTGGTTTTAATAAAGTGAATAGCACAATAAAACAAAACTAGGGTGCAAAGAATAAATACGAATATCACAGGAAAATAGGGAGAGGCTTGGAAAATAGTTAATAGAAGGTGTGAAATATAGACGGGACTGAAGAAATCTAGAACACCCTAGACACAGTAGGGAGAGGTTTGGGAATAATAACTATTCATATGTCGACAAACGACCCTGTTTTTCTCTGTAATATGAAGTGGAGTCGCTGAAAGAAGCGCACGAGAATTCTACCAATTCAGCTCGAATATGGAAAGAATTGACCAAACTGGATAATATTGGGCAACATTTCCCTGCTAATGGAGAATTCAAATCAAATAAAGAATTCAGGGAGGCAATTATGACTTGGCACAATCACATAAAACCCGAATCAAAAGCTCAATATACCAGCGTATTGAAGTTAGCGTTCTATCAGCGTAATCGCACTAACCGCATTATTTGAGTATGGATATTGTAAAATGGGGTACTTGGTAAAGTTGCTCAGGCTATTTTGTTTGGATTTCAAAGCACTGGTTTGGATGTACCAGAGTGCAGAATAACTGATGCATTTACGAATGCTCAACGCCGGGTTGAATATGGCTGGTGACAGTAAACGTCAGGGAAATAACGTAATTTGAATTATTGCCAGCAGCACAGTTAGTCACCAACGTTTTTAACAATCAAGTAAAGAGCCTAACCAGCTCTGCGAGTTGAGTAGAATGGAGAGTAAAGATGTATTCTCTTGGTTGTGTCTGGAAGTAGCGTTAGCTAAATTAGTTAACCAACTTCAGCCAGTTAGCTTGAGTGCTTGACTGCCTTGTGGCAAGAAAATAATTACGCATTATGAATCCGAGTTTAGATCAACCCTGCTTCTTAGCAGAGCAGGGTTAAGTAATCCGTGTGAGAATCAAGGATAGTGGATATTAGGCAACATATTTAAATGGCCAGTATATATGGGCGAGAGCACGAATTATGTTTGAAAATAGTCGAACTTTGTATCACGCCACATTCAAACAATCGCTAAAGGGTGTAGATTTGGGGGTTCTGTGTACAATCTGTGTACAATGTGTAAGTTAGTGTGTTTGTTGTTGCCGTAAAAAGACGAAGAAATGTATATGCCAACCCTCGCCACATTAGTAAACTATGTGGTAGAGCAGGGTCACAAGGAATTATAGCTATGGTAAAGTACAACCGGCGAAAACAAGAGAACATATTTGGGGGTTTCGAGAACCATGCAACTCAAGAAGAAAAGCCTAGTAGTTTAAACTTGTGAGACTTAATTTCGTTTTATTCTAAAATAGATTTATTGAATTGACAAAAGTGAGGAAGAGATAAGAGTAATTCAAGTGGCCTCCCTGTGAAAAGTAGAAGTTATGTTTGTTTTGACTATAATTTAAATTTAAAAAATTCACCTGGTAACATAAATGTTAGCAGAAAAACAGAGGTAGAGTATGGTTGAGATTGTAGAGAGCTTTCTGAGTTTAAGGGAAAAGATGTAGACTGGTGAAGGTAACAAATGACAGTTGGTCAATTGGAAAGTAAGAATTTCTAATTTGAATTGTTTGGATTGATTAACTATTGGCTGATGTATTTTCTACATTTGGCGCATTACAGGTTAATCCTAAAAAAATAGATGTTTAATGAGTGTGAAGCAGTGGTTAATGATACTGTTATAGTGTGGACACTATATAAATAATTACATGGTTATTATTGGCATTAACCTTGACCTTTCCCCTTTGATGATGTCATCACCAAGAGTAAGTTCTGTACAATGTAATTCTACCACCGGCTGAGTGGGCTATATAGTTCTGTTATATTTGTACCGTTTGTACCTGGCAATACACCTTTAGGTTTGGGTTGAAAGTAAAGGAAAGTAATATCGAAATGCGTGTGGGCATTCCTTGTCAAGTTACTACAGATACAAATATAGTCATATTGATAAGGAGGATTGATGTAAATGTAGAGTGTTGACAGTATGTCAATAGTGTTTTTTTATAGCACTCTAATGATGCAATATTTTAGTAATTTGAAAAGCTGAGGTTTCAATACAAGGTTAAATTATGAGTAGAGGGATTGAGCCTTGAGAATGTAAAAAAGAGTAGCTGCAGTTGAAAGCGAGCAGGCAGTGGGACATTTGAAGTAGAGGTACAATAAACATTCTTTGACAGTTTCTGATTATTGTTGTTTGGTTTTATAGTTAGGTAACACCAGTGAATTTGAGCAGGAAGTTAATGTATTCTAAAATTATAATCTGTTTCCATTACGTGGAACAGTGTCCAGTAAAAAAAGTAGAATGAAATAAGTATTGACTGTTAAGCTGATGAGACAGCTCCAACTTTTTGAAGGTTATACATATGTTAAACAACAGTTTTTTTTATTTTACTAAATTAATGCAACAGGTTAAACTGATAGGATTACCGGAAAGGGGTTCTGGGATTGTTTATTTTAGATGGGGTCGAGTCCACTTAATAAATCCTGTTGGGGCTAGGGGGCAGTATTGACAATTTCAGAAAAAATATGTGTCCATATTAAACTGCTTCCTACTCAAACTCAGAAGGTAGGATATGCATATTATTAGTAGATTTGGATAGAAAACACTCTGAAGTTTCTAAAACCATTTGAATGGTGTCTGTGAGTATAACAGAACTCATATGGCAGTCAAAACCCTGAGAGAAATCCTAACAGGAAGTGGAAATCTGATGTGTGGAATCACTTTCAAGCCTTTGCCTAATGAAACACACTGTAAATTAGGATTCATGTAGCACTTCCTACGGCTTCCACTAGATGTCAACAGTCTTTATAAAGTGGTTTGAGTCTTCTCCTGTAAAAACTGACCGAACGAGAGGCCTGGAAAGTTTGTCATAGGGGGAGGGCCATTACTACTATGATGCGCGTGCCCGTGGGTACTCTCTCGTTCCGAAACGTTTTGTAAGACAATGCAATCGTCCGCCTTGAATATTATTGAAGTTCTGATTGAAAAAGGCCCTAAAGATTTATGCTATACAACGTTTGACATGTTTGAACGAACGTAAATAATATTTTTTTGCACTTTCGTGATGACAAGTCCCGCGCGCTTCGTACATTTTGAGTAGCCTTCGGAACGCGCTAACAAGAAGGAGCTATATGGACGTAAATTATGAACTTTTTCGAACAAAACTACATTTGTTGTGGACCTGGGATTCCTGGAAGTGCCTTCTGATGAAGATAATCAAAGGTAAGTGAATATTTACAATAGTATATTTGATTTTAGATGGTTCCAAGATGGCGCTAACCTGTATCGCCTAGCCTATTTTTCTGAGCATAGTACCTCGTTTATTGCAAAGTGTGATTTCCCAGTAAAGTTATTTTGAAATCTGGCAATGCGGTTGCATTCACGAGATGTTAATCTATAATTCCTTGAATGACAATATTATATTTTTCCAATGTTTTCGAATAGCAATTTTGTAAATTGTAGCGTAGATTCACAGGCAGTTTTGGAGGCTAAATATTTTCTGAACATCACCGCCATTGCAAAATGCTGTTTTTGGATATAAATATGAACTTGATAGAACAAAAAATGCATGTCTTGTCTAACATCATGTCCTAGGAGTGTCATCTGATGAAGATTGTCAAAGGTTAGTGCATAATTTTAGCTGGTTTTCTGCTTTTGGTGACGCCTGTCTTTGCATTGAAAATAGCTGTGTGTAATGTTTTGTCAATGTACTGTCCTAACATAATCTAACTTTATGCTTTTGCCGTAAAGCCTCTTTGAAATCGGAAAATGTGGTTGGATTAAGGAGATGTTTATCTTTCAAATGGTGTAAAATAGTTGATTGTTTGAGAAATTGAAATTATTAGATTTTTGCTATCTTGTCAAGCAATCCCGTTACCGGGATGAGAACGGGAAGGGGTCCCATTGAGGTTATTAATGGAACACTATTATCTGATGTGTCTTGAGTAGGATTATTGCTTCCAGGACTGATGGAAGTCCAATACAGTATGTATGTTAATTAAGGGAGACATAGGAGACCATGTCTCAAACAACTTATTATTAGATGCCTGGGATCAAATATCACTGATTCCTTAAGATGGGAAATTGACTACATTTGCGACAGGAAAAAGTATTACATTTAGAAAGGTTAACAGGAACACTCTAAGGTGAAACAGCTATTACATATGTTGATTGGACATCGGTCTAGTAACGATACCAGGATAATTGTACATGGTTAAGGAAGAGAGTGACCAATCATATAATACCATATGGGAGTGAATTGTGTCTAAGGGTAGTACAAGCTAAATAAAGAATTGGCTGGATTAAAACAAACATTTAATGATTTGAGTTGTCACATCCTGACCATAGAGAGCTCGTATTTTTCTATGGTAGAGTAGGTCAGGGCGTGACTGGGGGGTTTTGTCTAGTTTATTTATTTCTATGTTTGGTTCTAGTTTCTTTTTTCTATGTTGGGTTTTTGTCTAGTTTAAATTTTCTATGTTGTGTTCTAGGTTCTTTTTTCTATGTTGGGGTTTTTGTCTAGTTTAAATTTTCTATGTTGTGTTCTAGGTTCTTTTTTCTAGGTTGGGGATTTTGTATGATTCCCAATTAGAGGCAGCTGGTCATCGTTGTCTCTAATTGGGGATAATATTTAAGTTGTTGTTTTCCCCACTAATGTTTGTGGGAGATTATTTTGAGTTTATGCATGTTGCACCGCTTCATCACGGTTTGTTGTTTTTGTTTATAGTTTATTGTATGTCTTGCATAGTTTCACATAGAAATAAAGATGTGGAACGATACGCACGCTGCGCCTTGGTCTCCTTCATACGATGACCGCGACAGGAGTAGGGACAGTGGATTTACCATTATCATGTTTGGTTTATAAATAATACTTTGGGATGGCTGATTAAGATGTAGCATAGCGAATGCTAACGAAATGTACACTTTATTTTCCAGAAGAGGGGTTTTCATTATCTCTCTTTGAAATGTTTCCTGAGGCTATGGTCTTGGGAGAGCAGTTAGTGAAATTTAGCAGTTTGATAGGTACAGTTGAAGTCGGAAGTTTACATACACCTTAGCCAAATACACTCAGTTTTTCACAATTCCTGACATTTAATCAGAGTAAAAATTCCCTGTCTTAAGCCAGTTAGGATCACCACTTTATTTTAAGAATGCGAAATGTCAGAATAATAGTAGTGTGATTTATTTCAGTTTTTATTACGTTCATCTCTAGGAGACAGAACGCGTCTCCTTTCTGAGCGGTATGACGGCTGTCGTCCCATGGTGTTTATACTTGCGTACTATTGTTTGTACAGATGAACGTGGTACTTTCAGGCATTTGGAAATTGCTCCCAAGGACTAACCAGACTTGTGGCGGTCTACAATTTTCTTTCTGAGGTCTTGGCTGATTTCTTTTGATTTTCCCATGATGTCAAGGAAAGAGGCACTGAGTTTGAAGGTAGGCCTTGAAATACATCCACAGGTACACCTCCAATTGACTCAAATGATGTCAATTAGCCTATCAGAAGCTTTTAAAGCCATGACATCATTTTCTGGAGTTTTACAAGCTGTTTAAAGGCAGTCATCTTAGTGTATGTAAACGTCTGACCCTCTGGAATGTGATACAGTGAATTATAAGTGAAATAATCTGTCTGTTAACAAATGTTGGAAAAATGACTTGTGTCATGCACAAAGTAGATGTCCTAACCTACTTGCCAAAACTATAGTTTGTTAACAAGAAATTTGTGGAGTGGTTGAAAAATGAGTTTTAATGACTCCAACCTAAGTGTTTGTAAACTTCCAACTTCAACTGTATATCATTATCTGGATTTGGTGTTAAAGAGGAGTTACCAAATTAAATAAGGCCTGGCCATTTTTGTTTGTTTTTGCCATATGGTTTATCACACACACAATTTACCAGTTATGAATATGCGTTAGTGGTGTTGATACTGTGGGATTTATTTTGGATGTTTTTTTTCGATTCAGTTTTAAATTGGGTATGCAGAAGGATGAAAATGCTTTGAAAGGTGTTTAAATGGTTTTGGAAGGTCAGGGAAAGAAAAGGGAGAGGAAATATTTTAATGGTGAGGCCTGATTCATCTCACTAGAAATGACACGAACAGGTGGGATTTAATTATAAAATGAATGTGAAACACCAGTCTCTATTAAAAGTGATACCATTACTGTTGTTCTAAGTTATTCGAATTGGTTTATTTTTTATTTAACATGTTTTGAATCGTGTTCAAAGGGGAAAATTACCAGTTTCCTGGGGTCCTGGTCTTTGGGTAAATCTACAAATGTACTTTGTCAGTCTGCATATAAAGGAAAGCTAAATGTTAAGAAGGGATGACAGTTACTCCAAATGGAGTGTGATATGTAAATTGCTGATTTTATGTATCGTTTTTTTTGTTTCGATACAAATTGAACCAGATTGGAATTTATGGAGTGTGGGATTTCTGCGAGGGGTTAGGGTGATAACTTTCTGATCTGGTAACTATTCCGAGAGATTGCCAGTAAAATAAGATAGTATGAACTAAGTTTGAAAATGGTTTTAGTAGTAACAGTATGCTGTTACGCTCTTTGACATTTATCATAGAGATAATGTTATTAAGAAAAGGTTACTGAATAATTCGTCATAGTCAATGCTTATCTGGATTTCCTGAAACAGAAATGAATTGAACTAAACTGTTCTGATCTATGTTGTTTTGAGGTTATCATGGAAGGTGACGTCAGATCGTGTCTTAATGCATGGTAGGGATAATTTGACCACAGTGTGTGTGAACCTCAAAACCCTCCCTAACTGGCTGAAGAAAGAGCGACAAAGGCGTGCAATACGACAGTGACTTTTAACACTTCTATTTGAGTCCGAGCCATAAACCGGGGCAGGAGTGCTGAGAGAGCGTGTGGAGTGAGCGTGGAGAGAACGGCTCAGGTGAGAGACTCGTGTATGTGGGAGAAACTAATGTGTATATTTGGAAATTTAAATTGGGACATTATTAAGGGCCATCAAATGGGACAGGCAAGAGTTACATGTGCAGTTGGCAAGATGAACTGTAAAAGACACGCTGGAATGATAAGTGCCAGGAGAAGGACGGGGGTCTACACACTGCGAACAACATAGACTACGGATGCAATGTGATACTGATCTTTCATTACCAGGCCACTTGCAACAGGAAAACAGGGCCAAAGGGGGGCTGTAATGAGAAGAGTTATTAACGGCAATAAAAGGTTCCATTTACAAATGTACATTCTAACCAGGATGATGTGTGCTAAGTTAAGATGCTGGAATTCGAGTCATAGGCTCAAAGTAAGCACTTAGGACTGTCATTCTAAATTCGGGGTTGGATAATTTATAAAATGTTGTAGTCATGATTCGGATACAGCGAGAGAGAGTTGCTTTTGAACGGTAAGGGGTGACGGCACTGCTCAAATTTGAGTCTGAGGGAGGCTCCAGAAACCTTATTTCTAAGTGTCCTCCGACAGGGAGGTTGTTAGAGAACTCACTGGATGATAGCTTGGGTTAACCATTATGTTTTTTGTTCTATTTTGTTTTACCATGTAATCAGAATTGTAGTTTAAGTCCCATCAATGAGTGAAGTTATTAAACATGTATTTTTTTTCTCTTTCCTTTTCAAGTCAATATGTTTATTAGGTTTTGTGGAACATCAGAGTGATCAATGTTCCAGAGGAGGGATTGATGTATATTTACTAATTGATTTGAGAATGTTGTAGTATGTTTATAACTAAAGAAGTGCATTAGGAGGAGTAGTGACTAGTGTGTTATAGGTTAGATGGAATGATATATGTGCAAATGTATCTGTAGCAGGAGGAGGTGTTTGAGACAGAATGTTTACATAGGGCTGTTAAGTAGGATGGAACGTGACTGCAGTAAAGATCCGTGGTGGCTCATAAATTAAGGTCATGCTGATAGAGGAGTATAATGCCCAGAGACTGTATATTGTTACAGGAGTTAGCTGTCCTCCCTCTCCTATGAGCTAACTGTGCACAATATAGGGAGTTAATGAAGTTAAATTGAACATTACACATACCCAGATCATGGTGAGAGTAGAAGAGATAGTGGTGGCATTTCAGACACTATGGTAAACTTTCAAGAAACCTGTGACTCAGTTTTGTTAGGTTGGATATTCTTCCAACTCATTCATCTCTTTCCCAACTTCTAACAGCCGGCGAACACTTGACATATTACATGCAGGAGTTATTCTCACGGCAGTCACTGTAGGGACTGTAATTGAAGGAGGCTATAGGCATGGGCCATGTTAGTAGTAGCAGGGGTTATTTTAGTAGCATTGTTGGGATATCAGTTTATGAGGACTCCTGCCACATGGCTTGGTAGCTGGTAACTGGGAGACCAATAGAAGTAAGGGGGCCTGTTATTCAAATGTAAGAAATTAGTGATCTTGCCATAAGAGAAGGGTCTATGTCAGGGGTGTCAAACTCATTTTAGCTCAGGGGCCACATGGAGGAAAATCTATTCCCAAGTGGGCCGGACCGGTAAAATCATGGTATATATATATATATATATATATATAACTTAAAAACAACAACTTCAGATTGTTTTCTTTGTTTTAATACGATCAACATAAAACATAAAGCTGGAGCCTGAGGACAGTGTGTCCACAATAGTACAAGCACAACATCACTATTAATCAGAAAACACCTCAAGTTTATTTGAAAATTCTAAAGAAAAAGAACACACAATGCCTCAGTGATTCACAGAAGTATATCACAGATCACAGAACTATATCAGGGTGTCTCATGCAGCACTTTAAGTGGGGTTGCATAGTTTATTTGACTCCTGATACCTGGCATCTTTTAGCTTTCACCAGCACATCAATATCAGGCGTCACATCCTGAGTGGCAGCCAACTTCAGGATGTGATTCAAGTGCTTGTGCGTGAGCCTTGAGCGCAGCTTTGTTTTATTTATGCTTATTACAGAGAACTTGCTCACAAAGATATGTGGTTCCAAACATGCACATTCAGTTTTGCAGCGAGGGCTGTCAAGTTGGGGTAACCTGGCAAGAGATTCTGATAAAAATGTGTCCAAGCCAGCTGCGGCAAATTTGCCCTTCATATCCGAGTCACACTGCAAGTCTATTATTTCAAGTTGGATGCTGACGGGCAGATCAGAGGGATTCACGGTGAATGGCGAGCAAAAAACGTTGAAGTCTTTCTCCAGTTCACCAAAAATCTGAAAGCGTTGCTCAAACTCCCGTAACAGTGCCGTTCGTTATTTTATCTTTGAACCGCTTCATGTCTGCCACATGTTGGGTCGCGCACACATTTTTCAGACAGGGGAAAGTGAGCTGCATCACCACCGGCGAGTTGCGTCTCCCACAATGACAGCTTCAACTTGAAAGAACGTATGCTGTCATAATACTGCGTGACGACTTTGTTGCGCCCTTGCAGCTGTTTGTTCAAGTTATTCAGGTGCTCTGTAACATCCACCATAAATGCAAGGTCCTGCATCCATTCTGCAGAATGAAATTCTAACACTGGGTTGCCCTTTTCTTCCATGAACTGTTCAATTTCTTCTCGTAAATCAAAGAAACGCCTAAGCACAGCACCTCGGCTTAACAATCTTACCTCAGTGTGGTATGGCAGGCCATAGATGTGGTCTTTCTCTCTGAGAAGGCTGTCAAACTGACGGTGATTCAGGCTTCTGGATCGGATGAAATTAACAGTTTGGATGACCACCTTCATGACGTTATCCATCTTTAATGACTTGCAACACAAAGCCTCCTGGTGCAAAATACAGTGAAAAGTCCAAAAATCACTCCATTTGCAGATTGCACTTTCTCTCTGAACTTTGTCACAACGCCTGCTTTTTTCCCGATCATTGAGGGCGCACCATCTGTAGCCAGGCTGACAGCGCGGGACCAGTCCACTCCGACCCTGTCCAGCGCGCCGACGAGTGCGGTGAAAATATCAGCTGCTGTCGTTGTATCTGTCATCGGCACCAACTCCACTAACTCCTCGGTGACGGTCAATGTGTCATCAACTCAGCGGATGAAAATGGCCAGTTGTGCAACATCTGTAATGTCCGTGCTTTCATCAATTGCAACTGAAAACCCAATAAAATGACTTTACTTTTTGCTTCAACTGGCTGTCCAAATCCACTGAAAAATCGGAAACCTGTCTGCAACTGTGTTTCTTGTCAGGCTGATATTTGCAAAAGCCTGGCGCTTTTCAGGGCACACAATCTCCGCTGCCTTCATCATGCATGTTTTTACAAATTCACCCTCGATAAATGGTTTTGAAGCCACTGCGATTTCATTAGCAATGAGGTAGCTAGCTTTCACTGCAGCGTCACTGATGTCTCGGCTGTGAGTAAACACAGACTGCTGTTTCTTCAGACCCGCCAACAGTTCATTCACCTTCTCTCTTCTCCGCTGTCCTTGAAAGTTGTCATATTTGTCGGCATGAAGACTCACATAGTGGCGACGAAGGTTATACTCTTTCAGCACTGCAACATGCTGTGAACACACCAAACATACAGCTTTCCCATTCAATTCCGTTAATAAATAGGAGGATGACCATTTTTCTTGGAACACTCTGCGTCCACTTTTCACTTTTTTGACAGAGACATATTGGGGCAATGATGGTGCCAAAGCACATAATGTTAAAAGTAGAAGCCGTAATAAATATCGCGGGCAAAACAAAGTAGCTCATCCGGACTGGCTGCACTTGCTTGACCTACTTGCTCTGCTCCGGTATAAACAGTTTGCTTGCTTAACACAATTGCTATTGCGCCATCCAGTGGACGCAATTGGAACAGCAGTTTCTTTTATTGAAAAATTGCAGCTCATTTTTATACTTTACAAAATCATCTCGCGGGCCGGATTAAACCCCTTTGCGGGCCTGATCCGGCCCGCGGGCCGGACGTTTGACACCCCTGGTCTATGTTGTCAGGAAATGACCCATGCGTTGCATTGTGTATCTCATGTGAAAGCGGAGATAACCAAGGAAGCGGGCTGAATTCTGGAGATTGAGTGTACATCAAGATGCAGTGGGTGTTGGGACAGCGTTGGTCTGGTCCACACACTACTCCTTACAGCACCTGCAGCGGTAAAGATCATCATGTCTCTCCTCGGTGGGTGCATAGTTCTCACGAGAAGTGAGGTCCAGCGGCATAATGGGTGAGCTTGAAGACACCATGACAGAGGAAGTGGAACTAAAGAGAGAGAGAGAGACTAGATTCCACTGTAAACATGTAGATGGTTTTGGTCTAGGAGCTACTTTAACATCATAGTTGGGTTGGGTTAGCTGCTTTATTGGTTAATGCATCATATGAAAGTGGATAGATGTTGGTGTAATTGTACTCTAAACATTTTGAAGGCATTGATGTGAAAGCATATACAGTGCTGAGTTACCTCAAGAGGATGTATAGTTGATTAGGGATATGCACTTGCCTACCAGGTGACGTGCCTATCATGTGGCAATGAATGGAGATGGGGAACAAAGTGAAAATGACATGGCATGGGAACACCTCTCGGAACCTGGGGCCAGAAAGGGGAAGACTGGGCGAAAGCATGAGGAGGCTTTTTAGGGCCTTGATTTTTGTAGAGTCCAGCAGAAAAGTATCCTGGAGGCATAGAGTCAGGTGAAGAGAGAGTGGGGATTGTCATGGTCTCAGACTTTGGTTTTCATGCATATATAATGATGCATAGCTTGTCACATTGTTAATACTATTATGTTTTGTGCTTATCGTTGCTTTGCAAGTCTTATGCTATCACTCTCTTAAAAACCAGAAGGAGAAAGTGGAGAAACTAAAAGCAGCTCAGCTGAAGTGAAGGAAGTCACCAGCTTCAGCTGGAATGTCATTATGTTGTGTGATGAGAAATAGAAATAAGATTGTGTATGGTGTGATCATAGAACAGAGGCCATAAGTCTCAGAGTTTGAAAACCTTACGGAAAGAAAGCGAAAACCTGAACCGAGACCAGAGGTTCCCCGTCCGGTGGTCCCAGGGGACCAGGTCTGCATCTGTGTGTTCCGGAGGAGGTGGAGCAGGCCAAGGTGGTCCTAGCAACACGAACAGCCATCCAGGTGGAAGGAAGCACCATGTGGTACCATCTAAACCACTGCATCAAAGCTCCAAGATTGATCGAACGACGAAAGAGCCCGAAGGGAACGGAAAGGAAAGGATGCTGATACTCCAGGCAGGAGTCCGGAGGGAACAGGAGAGGATGCTAATACACCAGGCAGGAGCCTGTAGGAAACAGAAGGAGAAGAGGACCATGGCACAACTCCCAATAGTCAACAGACACACTCGCCTGAAGATCCAGAGAGTCCAGGGATGGGGAGGAGTGACATGCCTGTTGCTCCTGATGATATACATAGCCTGTTGCTCCTGATGACATACATACTCTGGCAGATATCCCTGACAAAGGCGCTGTCCAAGGGGACGGCGAAACAACGACAGGAGAATGGGAAGGAGACTTCCCTACCATCGACTTCTCTGCCCTCACATGGTCCTCCTAACAGACAGTGGAAACCAGGACAGATGAAGAGCGGTAGAATGGCCTTGACAGCAACAGCGGCAAACCTAGAAGAAATGGTAAAAACACCTCCCACTAGCACCAGTACACCAACTAAGACAATGGCAAAACCACAAGAAAGTGGGTTGTGACAGAAAATCTGAACCTCTGTTACCAACTGGGGTAGCCACAATAAAGAAACTACCCCAGAATCAAAACATTGACTCAATATTAAAAGTATATAACCATGTACTCAATGTAACAGTTGCTGAAGGATAAATGATGTTAGACCTTCTGAATATCTGTTCGCCTAGACATGTATGTGACATAGGGTTTCCAGTTACAAGAGTCCGTGGACTTGCCCTTAATTCTTTAACAGGTTTTTTCACTTATAACCAAACAGTTGTTTGAGAGGTGTCTGTGAGTGAGGTCCATATGTTTAGGTGTCATATTGAGAATGAAGTTAAAGGGTTTATGAGATTTAGTTTATTATTTTTTATATTTTTATTGTTTTTCTTATATTTTACATAACTGAGAACCTCGGGCAAGGCAAAAAAATGTATGCACATGCTTTTACACTGTATGTTAAAGGGCAATTGGCTTGAGGGATCTTTTACTTCCTTCTAGCTATATGTGAAAGGAGATGTTTGGTCCTGAGTCACCAGTATGAATGAGAAAATGAAGCAAAGGTTGATAAGGTTTAAGGGAGGCAGATTGTCTCCTTAGCAACATAGAAGATGCTTCCCTCTTCACTTGTACTGTAACAAACTTTAAGGTTTGGTACTTATTAAGCCCCAGAGGAGGGATATATTGGGAATTTTCCAGTACATGTGTGACATCTTAGAGTAAAATAAGTGCACTCTGTGTGTCTAGGTCATTAGACACCATTAGACATGCACCTGTCTGGGGAGTGGACATGTCTGTTTATTTTTGTACCATTGCTATGGCCTATTATTTACTGTTGCTATGGTTACGCCTATTGAGAATTTTCTAGTACATGTGTGCCCATTATACATTTTGAGGTAGTCAGCAGGATAAGTACACTCTGTGTGTCTAGGTCATTAGGCACCATTAGACATGCATATGTCTTGAGAGTGGGCATGTCTGTTTATTTTTGTACCATTGGTATGGCCTAATGTTTCTATGCCCTAATGTGAAACCAAACAAAAATTAGTGCAAGGAAAAAAGATAATGA
The DNA here is from genome assembly GCF_901001165.1 of Salmo trutta. Taxonomy (NCBI): domain Eukaryota; kingdom Metazoa; phylum Chordata; class Actinopteri; order Salmoniformes; family Salmonidae; genus Salmo; species Salmo trutta. The sequence goes on along the minus strand of NC_042973.1, from coordinate 29,876,498 downwards.
TGGCTAAATGCCAGAAGGGATGAATCATTAACATAAAGATTATTTACTATGTGTTTGACGTAAGGATGAAACCTGTATAAAAAGTGTGCGCCAAGGCTGGAAAGAGTTACTTCATGAACCAGCTCGGCTTATATTACTTTGTAATAAAGTCTATTTGAACTCACAGGATCTGGTATTTGAGAAATACTATTGATTGAATATTTCCACGACAGGGTATGTAAGTACGGTCACTGTGGGGACAACGTCATCGATACACTTATTGATGAAGCCAATGGCAGATGTGGTATACTCCTCAATGCCATTGGAGGAATCCCGGAACATATTTCAGTCTGTGCTAGCAAAACAGTCTTGTAGCTTAGCATATGTTTCATCTGACCACATTTTTATTGATCTAGTCACTGGTGCTTCCTGCTTTAATTTTTGCTTGTAATCAGGAGGATGGAATTATGGTCAGATTTGCCAAATGGAGGGCGAGGGGGAGCTTTGTATGCGTCTCTGTGTGTGGAGTATAGGTGGTCCAGAGTTATTTTCCCTCTGGTTGCATATTTAACATGCTGATAGAAATTTGGTAAAACTGATTTAAGTTTCCCTGCATTAAAGTCCACAGCTACTAGGAGCGCCGCCTCTGGGTGAGTGTTTTCTTGTTTGCTTATGGCGGAATACAGCTCATTCAATGCTATCTTAGTGCCAACCTCTGACTGAGATGGTTTGTAAACAGCTACGAAGAATACATATGAGAACTCTCTCAGTAGGTAGTGTGGTCTACAGCTTATCAAATACTCAACCTCAGGTGAGCAATGGCTCGAGACTTCCTTAGATATAGTGCACCAGCTGTTATTTACAAAAATACATAGTCCGCCGCCCCTTGTCTTACCAGACGCTGCTGTTCTATCCTTCCGGTACATCGTATAAGCAGCCAGATGTATGTTGATATTGTCGTCGTTCAGCCATGACTCCGTGAAGCCTAAGATGTTACAGTTTTTAATGTCCCGTTGGTAGTTTAATCTTCCTCCATAACTCATCAATTTTATTGTCCAAAGATTGCACGTTTGCTAGCAGAATTGAGGGAAGTGGGGGTTGATTCGATCGCCTTCAAATTCTCAGAAGGCAGCCCGCTCTCGGCCTCTCTTTCTCCACCTCCTCTTCACGCAGATCACGGGGGTCGGGGCCTGTTCCAGAGGGAGCCGTATATCCTCTGCCTCGGTGAGTGGTCAGTAATCGCAGTCCTGATGTCTAGAAGTTATTTTCGGTCATAAGAGATGGTAGCGGCAACATTACGTACAAAATGTCCTTGTTTTTGAAAGAAAAGCAATTTTTTTGTACATGAAAATAACATCAAATTGATCAGAAATACAGTGTAGATATTGTTAATGTTGTAAATGACTATTGTAGCTGGACACAGCTTATTTTTTTATGGAATATCTACATAGGCGTACAGAGGCCCATTATCAGCAACCATCACTCCTGTGTTCCAATGGCACGTTGTGTTAGCTAATCCAAGTTTTGCATTTTAAAATGCTAACTGATCATTAGAAAACCCTTTAGCAATTATGTTAGCACAGCTGAAAACTGTTGTGCTGATTAAAGAAGCAATAAAACTGGCCTTCTTTAGACTAGTTGAGTATCTGGAGCATCAGCAAAATGGCCAGAAACAAATAACTTTCTTCTGAAATTCATCAGTCTATTCTTGTTCTGAGAAATGTCTAGGCTATTCCATGTGAGAAATTGCCAAGAAACTGAAGATCTCATACAATGCTGTGTACTCCCTTCACAGAACAGCGCAAACCGGCTCTAACCAGACTAGAAAGAGGAGTGGGAGGCCCCAGTGCACAACTGAGCAAGAGGACAAGTACATTAGATTGTTTCTCAAACTAAACAGACGCCTCACAAGTCCACAACTGGCAGCTTCATTCAATTGTACCCACAAAACACCAGTCTCAACGTCAGTGATGAGGCAACTCCGGGATGCTGGCCGCCTTTTGAATGGCAGTGTATATTTTTTTCTCCCCAATTTCATGGTATCCACAGCCCAAATTATGGAATTTCTTGTGGAAGAATGGGTGTTGCATCACTCCAATAGAGTTTCAGACGCGCACTGAAGCTGTTCTGGCGGCTCGTGGTGGCCCATCGCCCTATTAAGACACTTTATGTTGGTGTTTCCTTTATTTAGAAACTGCCATGCAGTACTGAGAGAGTCTACCAGAACAAATAACTTATTTTGTTCAAAACTCCTAATCCCCAAAATGGGAGAACTAAACAATATTTATATTTTGGAGGATGTGGGAATGGTCCGTGGACACTTAAGGGACAGTTATGGCAAATGTGTTCCATTTGGTGATCTCATGAAGGACAGGAAACACACATAACTGTATCTCTTAAAGTGTACATTTCTCAGCTGTCAGGTTTACATCTAAATATTGTGAAACGTATCTGATTAAACATGAAACTATTTGTGAAAAGATATAATATTTATTTATTTATGTAATGCACGTCGTAAGGATTGGACCAAGGTGCAGCGGATAAAGTGCTCATCTTCTTAATTTATTAGAAATAACACTTAAACAAAAGAAACAAACAACGAAACAGTCCCATAAAGTGCACAGACTATACAGGAAATAACCACCCACAAAACACAAGTGAAACAAACCTCAACTAAATATGGCCTCCAATTAGAGACAACGACAACCAGCTGCCTCTAATTGGAGGTCCTACCAAAAACCCAACATAGAAAACTAGATTTAAACAGAACCTACACCAAAACACACAAAACAAACACCCCCTGCCACGCCTTGACCGAACTACAATGACAAATAACCCCTTTTACTGGTCAGGACGTGACAATATATTTGTTTATTTCACCTTTATTTAACCAGGTAGGCAAGTTGAGAACAAGTTCTCATTTACAATTGTGACCTGGCCAAGATAAAGAAAAGCAGTTTGACACATACAACACAGAGTTACACATGGAGTAAAACAAACATACAGTCAATAATACAGTAGAAAAATAAGTCTATATACAATGTGAGCAAATGAGGTGAGATAAGGGAGGTAAAGGCAAAAAAAGGCCATAGTGGCGAAGTACATACAATATAGCAAGTAAAACACTGGAATGGTAGATTTGTAGTGGAAGAAAGTACAAAGTAGAAATAGAAATAATGGGGTGCAAAGGAGCAAAATAAATAAATACAGTAGGGGAAGTGGTAGTTGTTTGGGCTAAATTATAGATGGGCTATGTACAGGTGCAGTAATCTGTGAGCTGCTCTGACAGCTGGTGCTTAAAGCTAGTGAGGGAGATAAGTGTTTCCAGTTTCAGAGATTTTTGTAGTTCGTTCCAGTCATTGGCAGCAGAGAACAGGAAGGAGAGGCGGCCGAAGGAGGAATTGGCTTTGGGGGTGACCAGTGAGATATACCTGCTGGAGCGCGTGCTACAGGTGGGTGCTGCTATGGTGACCAGCGAGCTGAGATAAGGGGGGACTTTACCTAGCAGGGTCTTGTAGATGACCTGGATCCAGTGGGTTCGGCGATGAGTATGAAGCGAGGGCCATCCAACGAGAGTGTACAGGTCGCAGTGGTGGGTAGTATATGGGGCTTTGGTGACAAAACAGATGGCACTGTGATAGACTGCATTCAATTTATTGAGTAGGGTATTGGAGGCTATTTTGTAAATGACATCGACATAATGTGATGCTAACCTTCTAAATGAGAGTATAGGTTTTCATATAAAGTTAACCAAATCAATGGCCACGCCCACGTGAGCATGGACATTACGTCGGCGTCATGGACCGCCCTTTTCTCTGAAGTGTATAAAACCCACTCCTGAAGAAATTCACACCAGACTAGAAAACATGCAGCTGACGCTTCATGTGGAATTGTTTAAACTACAACTCTGCCAAAGAGAACCACAGTAACCACGTCTCGAATGGCTAAGAAGTCAGAGAACGCCGGGACAGAGTCCCCACATTAGAATGGCTATAATTCTATAGGCCACGGAGACCTAAGAGCTGTAGTTTGTCTACATAGCTGGAAATGGTTAAACTCTGAGTCTATCGATCACTACAGAATAAGAGCAAATCTTAGACGCATAATTACTAGTCTGCAGCTAGAAATTACGTAAGTCTAGCACGAGAATACTGTCAACCGCCGAAGCCGCTATTATATAAGAACATTTCCGAATGGTACTCTGAAGTATCCATTCTAGCCACCTACAACCACAAAAGACATTGGGACTTCTGGGAAAGTTTCCCAGAGACTCTGATGAACTCTAAAGGATGATTGAGGATTCCAACAGAGAAGACAACAAAGACATACGGGCGTAAATATATAAATTGCAATTATTCTCGAATGAGTGGCCGTTCATGTGCAAAGGATTAGCATTTCAATTACTATAATTATAGACTGTGTGTAGTGAATCCATGTTGTCTTTCCCGCTCTTTCTCAGTCCCCACCCCTTTCCTTTGTCTACCAAGCCGTCATATCGGCTTAGCCCACTAGGGACTTTTCTATCATTGTTAGTAACCAATATCTACTGTTTGTTTTGGCTAGGGTTCGTGCAGATATCCAAGGGTTTGCGACGTTCAGAAATGAGAATTGAGGTAATAATAATTCATCATTCATTGATCAGATATTAAAATATCTGAATAGTTATATTCTGAAAATTATAACTTTGTAATCTTAACATTTTCTGTGGTGCCCCGACTTCCTAGTTAATTAATGTTTACATAATTAGTTTAAAATAACATTTCTAACAGTCTTCACATTTAATGATAGTCACAGACACAACAGAGGCATGCCCACATTCGGCAAATGGAGCCATTTCCCACTAATCTTTGGCGGGCAGCTTTGTTAATTAATGGGAGTATGGGAGCAGGCAGGGTGAAGGTCCCTCCTCTCTCTCTCTCTCTCTCCTTCAGTCACAGTGACAGGTTGACCCAGATTAACCATCTGTCATTGCTGCGATGCATCACACTTCACACATTGGCCCCGTTGAAATCAGAGGCATATGCTGCTGTTCCTGCTGCTGTTGGTGGATTGGGGCTGGAGGCTGGTCTGGCAGATGATATACCGAGTGAGGGTTGTGGGCCCTGGGTTGGCAGCTCAGAGAGGAGCCCTGGCCCCTGGCACAGCTCTGGAGAGGCCTGGAGGTTCTCTGGAGGGACCTGGACTCAACTAAGTCTGGATCTGAAGTGTCAACCCACAAGGAAGGTCACTAGGAGGACGTCACCCTAATTCACCTTAATGCTGCAGCTTCACATCTTGACCAACAGATCACACTATACATAGTCCGGTTACACTCATAAACCGTTAAAGTGTGTAAGAAAGTGTTTGAAACAACCCTTTTTACAATATGTCTTATAACCAATGAAAGGCTTGGATATGTCTTTCTATGCTCCAATTAAGGTTGAAATGCCACAACCCTGTGACGATGCTGGCGGATTTTCAGAAGCTGAACGTCATAACATGACAAAAGCATATGACAGGTTAATCAGAAGGGGTGAATAAGGTGATAAGAGTGGAAAGCAACACGCCCCATCACCGTAGTCTCTAGCATGTTCTGGGCAAGAAGGTAGCTCCATGAAGAAGTCTATTAATAAATCCAGAGCTCATCACTGCTCTGAATCTGCTAGTACTGCATGTGCCCCCTGTTGTCCGCAAGAACATCCACCTCCTACATAATCGCCCACGTCTGCTGTTAGAGATCCATGTGCAGCAGCTCGCTACAATGCAAAACCTACCACATGCACTATAAGACTCTCTTCTGTTTCACAGCTATACAGAGCACAACAAAGGGAAGTCCTCTTTAAAGCCTTCCCACTGAGCAAAAACTAAATCAACATTGCTTCCATGTAATTTCAACCCCCCCAAAATCGATGTGATTACGTTAAATCTACTTGGAAAACGGATGGTAAACCCAGGGCTGATGGTAAACCCATTCAGCTAAGCAACTGACATTATAGTATGCTATTGATTACCTGATGAAAGACCCATATATGAAGACCCATATTTGGTCATGTGGACCAATTACAGTCTGTTTGTGTCAGCTTTAAAACAACGTTTATTTATTCTCTGGAATGTCTGTCAGGTTTGGTTTAGTAGAACTAAGAAGCTAATCTGATATGGACATCTAAGAACAAAAATGAGGCAGCATCAGGAAAACAATAATCCAATGTGACTTTGAGCGTTACATAATCAGTTACGGTGTTCATGCCAAATACTGACCATGACATAAGGGTCTACATTTAGAGAAAGCACTTCATTATACATTGCAGAGCTTGCCTATAAATGTATTAAGACAAGGTTGAGAGGATGTTAAGGAACATAATGTGCGTAAGGGTAGGGATAACAATGCTTTATAAATAATCAGAATGTACACTCAGTTAGTCATTAGGGCGTCTGACTATTTCAATGAGTCTAATGAATGACAATGTGCAATATCAACTTAGCTCTGTCATTCCTCTAATGCTACAGACATAACAGACATAACAGAGTAAACAAGAAATTGTGACGTGGCTGCATATTTCTCTGTTTTCACGAATGCTTCCAACGGATGGAAACATGAGCCCACAGTGAAACTCAGATGACGAGTAGGCCTTGGAATGCCTGTGGTTTGGAAATCTGGAATTCCAATCTAAAAAGTTGAATGAACATGCCATACTTCCAGCTTCACTGGCACCACCGCCTATTCTGATTATTATGATGGCGCTACGGGGCTAAATAATATTTCCCAGGCTTGGAGGGAAATATCATTCCAATTAAGAAAATCATTCCAATCCCTTTCATCAAAACAAATAGCTATTTAGCCAGAGACTTTACCAGAAAAGTCTGACTTCTAAAATCCCTTAGAGATGCACCTTAGCATCCCATGACTTTTCCACATCGCTGTGTTCTTTCTCATGGTGTGACAGAGTTTCATATGGACACGTTCTCCTGAGAGTGCCCAAAGTGATGGCAGCGCTGCCAGCTCCTGCACTCTGTGGCCTGGGTGTGTGGCGTGGGACTGGGGACCATCTGTCCCCCCTTGGTTCCCACAGAGCCCTGGGCCGGACCAGGTCCCAGCCGGGCGTGGTTATGTCAGCTGACAGAGCAGGCATTGAATGACGTGGTGGGCGGATGCTCTAATTAAGTTCATGGTGTTTGTCTACTTTCTCTGCACAGACGAGAGCACCCAACGGCCTGTGAGTCACGCATCCTGAGAGGACTGGCAGAATAAGAGGGGGTGTGTCCTGTACACACTCAGCTTGCAGCGCAGTGATAGGGCCATGTGAGAAACACCCAACCAGGACGAGCAGGATCTATGGGCAGAGACAACACACCCAACAACACAGCCACCAGCGCCTGACATTTCAGGAACAATGTGACGCTAACAACACTGTTTGTTTTGAGCCAAAAGTGCACGTTGAAGGGAGGAATCTTTTTATAACAGAGAAATGATGTCACTGAGACAAATAGTGTATGCTCACTGGCATGTCAGTTAATACCTTGACGATGCAAGGATGACACTGAAGTATTCACAGACACATACTGTATCCTCAAACTATCCTACACCACAATGAGAGGTGAATGTGAGTGATTCAATGGCATGTCAGGTATCATTATGATGAGCTGAACTAGCATGATAGAGAATGAAAGCAGACATTTTCTCTGTCATGGTAGGTTATGGATTGTGCTTAGTTCTATGTCAGTTATTGTAATTGTACAATTATCAAAAACACACGGGAAATGTTTTAGGTACAATCTCTGTAATAGCATCCTTTTGGTTGAACATTTCATGGCAAACAAATGCCTATTGAATAATTAGGCACCAATTCAGATGACTGGAATGACACATTTTCAGTCAAGAAACATTGCTTTTCTTGTTTTAGATGGTGACATTGTCTTTATTCTATTTTTGCTTAACCACTAGGCTACAGCAGCATGTATAACATATTCCTAGTACGCTTAAGCAAATGTTCTGCACATTCCATCTCTGTACAAGATCCTCACACTCAAGTCTTTCCTGTAATCTATCAAATGTGTGCAATGCATCATAGTGCATACTGTGGCTACAGAGTTTGTCTACAGGGCTCTGGGGGCCCCCATAGCAATATGTGTAGTATAGCAGGAAATTAGCTTTAAAACAGCACATTTTTCTCTTTGACCCATGGCAAAATGTGAAGGTTAGCTGTCTTTCCAGTTACGTATCTATGGCTGTGTAAGAATGATCTCACCTGAGAAAGAAGCCATCGAACAAAGATGAATATACAGTAAGACTGCATTATACACAAAAATCGACTGAGCATAGCTTGGACTAATCCAGGTCCAGGCTGATGGTTAGGCCTACACAGATACACAGAGGGGACGGGTCTCTGTGTCCACCTACCCCTCTCTGTTGTCCTCTTCGTCCAGGTTGGAGATGAGCTGGGAACCGGCCAGGGAGATGTCCAGTGCGGCCAGAGGCAGGTCTCTGTAAGTAAAGCTGCCTAGCTGGACCGGATTTTGACACTGGTTGTCCTCCTCCACCTGCTGGGAGATCACCTCCAGCTCTGAGGCTCTGGCCTGGGCCTGGGGAGGGGCCCTGGAGGACACAACGTACGTAACACCATGGACACTCTGTTAGTAGTAGTGGAGGGCCTAGGACTCACACATTCAACTAAACAAATGAATCTTCTCTCACAATCTAATGGTAAAGTACTTCAGAGTTTGGTCTTTTACTGATCAACAAAACAGTTACAAAAGGCAAGGGACAATATCTATTAGAACCCATTTTTCAGAGATACAGGTATGTAGGGACAATAATACATTACAGCCTACATAATGGAAACAAATGATGGGTTACACAAACTGTACTTCATCAAATGGTGAATCAGATACAACATCCACAACAATGGTCTTTTCTCTTAAGAGCCTGACCTGAATAAGAAAGTGAGATAGTGAAACCTGATTATCTAAATGTAAACGTCAGCATATCGCTATACACTACAGCAGTGCTTCCCAAACTTGTTATAGTCCCGTACCCCTTCAAACATTCAACCTCCAGCTGCGTACCCACTCTAGCACCAGGGTCATTGAACTCTCAAATGTTGTTTTTTGCCATCATTGCAAGCCTGCCACATACACACTATACGAAACATTTATTAATCATAAGATTGAGTGTGAGTTTTTGTCACAACCAGGCTCGTGGGAAGTGACAAAGAGCTCTTATAGGACCAGGGCACAAATAATAATATAATAATAATCAATAATTTTGCTCTTTATTTAGCCATCTTACATATAAAACCTTATTTGTTCATCAAAAAATTTGAATAACTCACCACAGGTTAATGAGAAGGTTGTGCTTGAAAGGATGCACATAACTCTGCAATGTTGGGTTGTATTGGAGAGAGTCTCAGTCTTAAATCATTTTCCACACACAGTCTGTGCCTCTGTATTTAGTTTTCATGCTAGTGAGGGCCGAGAATCCACTCTCACATAGGTACGTGGTTGCAAAGGGCATCAGTGTCTTAAAAGCGCGATTTGCCAAGGCAAGAAACTCTGAGCGCAGCCCTGTCCATAAATCAGGCAGTGGCTTCTGATTAAATTCAATTTTCACAGAACCGCTTGTTGCAATTTCACTCAGGCTCTCTTGTTCAGATATCAGTAAGTGGACTGAAGGCAGGGCATGATCGGGATAATGAATCCAGTTGTTTGTGTCATCCATTTCGGGAAAGTACCTGCGTAATTGTGCACCCAGCTCACTCAGGCGCTTCGCTATATCACATTTGACATTGTCCGTAAGCTTGAGTTCATTTGCACACCAAAAAATCATACAATGATGGAAAGACCTGTGTGTTGTCCTTGTTAACAGACAGAAAAGAGCTCAAACTTCTTAATCATAGCCTCAATTTTGTCCCGCACATTGAATATAGTTGCGGAGAGTCCCTGTAATCCTAGATTCAGATCATTCAGGCAAGAAAAAACATCACCCAGATAGGCCAGTCGTGTGAGAAACTCATCATCACGCAAGCCATCAGACAAGTGAAAACTATGGTCAGTACTTCCGGTCCGGAGCGAGCAGTCGCACTTCGCTTCACTCCACAGGTAATATTACACTTCTTTACATTACAACGGTTTGGTTTGTTTGATCTGAGCAATTTTTTCTTAGCTATCAAAGATAATTGTGTAGTTTAGAGTAATTCGAGTAATTATCGAGGCCAGCTATTTTTTCGTCCTCCTAACGTAGTCAACACTGCTAGCTGCTAGCTAGTCAACACCGCTAGCTAGCCAACCGTTACCGACTAGTAGCGCTGTAGATACTAATACATTACAACGGAACGATTTGACTAGTGCAGTGTTAGCTAGCTAGCTACATAGCTGTCTTTGTCATAGCTTGATAATTGTGTAGTTTAGTAATTATCGAGGTTAGCTAGGTTAGCTAGCCAGCTATTTCCGTCCCCCGCGACGCCATTGTTCCATACCTAGCCATACCTAGCCAACTATTACCGACGAGCAGCATTGTAGAAACTAAATACATTACAAAGGAACGTCTTGATTAGTGTTATGTTATGTTAGCTAGCTACAAAGTTGCTTTTGTATAATAGCCAACCTCTACCGACTAGCAGCACTGTAGAAACTATTACATTACAACGGAACGACTTGACTAGTGCAGTGTTAGCTAGCTAGCTACATAGCTGTCTTTGTCATAGCTTGATAATTGTGTAGTTTAGTAATTATCGAGGTTAGCTAGGTTAGCTAGCCAGCTATTTCCGTCCCCCGCGACGCCATTGTTCCATACCCAGCCAACTATTACCGACGAGCAGCATTGTAGAAACTAAATACATTACAAAGGAACGTCTTGATTAGTGTTATGTTATGCTAGCTAGCTACAAAGTTGCTTTTGTATAATAGCCAACCTCTACCGACTAGCAGCACTGTAGAAACTATTACATTACAACGGAACGACTTGATTAGTGTAGCGTTGTGTTAGTTAGCTAGCATTTTCGTCATTTTAGTCAATAAGATTTTCGCAACGTAAGCTTAACTTTCTGAACATTCGAGACATGTAGTCCACTTGTCATTCCAATCTCCTTTGCATTAGCGTAGCCTCTTCTGTAGCTTGTCAACTATGTGTCTGTCTATCCCTGTTCTCTCCCCTCTGCACAGGCCATACAAACGCTTCACACCGCGTGGCCGCTGCCACTCTAACCTGGTGGTCCCAGCGCGCACGACCCACGTGGAGTTCCAGGTCTCCGGCAGCCTCTGGAACTGCCGGTCTGCGGCCAACAAGGCTGAGTTCATCTCAGCCTATGCTACCCTCCAGTCCCTAGACTTCCTGGCGCTGACGGAAAAAATGGATTACCACAGATAACACTGCTACTCCTACTGTTCTCTCCTCGTCTGCCTACGTGTTCTCGCATACCCCTAGAGCATCGAGCCAGCGGGGTGGTGGCACTGGAATCCTCATCTCTCCCAAGTGGACATTCTCTCTTTCTCCCCTGACCCATCTGTCTATCTCCTCATTTGAATTCCATGCTGTCACAGTTACCAGCCCTTTCAAGCTTAACATCCTTATCATTTATCGCCCTCCAGGTTCCCTTGGAGAGTTCATCAATGAGCTTGATGCCTTGATAAGTTCCTTCCCTGAGGATGGCTCACCTCTCACAGTTCTGGGTGACTTTAACCTCCCCACGTCTACCTTTGACTCATTCCTCTCTGCCTCCTTCTTTCCACTCCTCGCCTCTTTTGACCTCACCCTCTCACCTTCCCCCCCTACTCACAAGGCAGGCAATACGCTTGACCTCATCTTTACTAGATGCTGTTCTTCCACTAATCTCATTGCAACTCCTCTCCAAGTCTCCGACCACTACCTTGTATCCTTTTCCCTCTCGCTCTCATCCAACACTTCTCACTCTGCCCCTACTCGGATGGTATTGCGCCGTCCCAACCTTCGCTCTCTCTCTCCCGCTACTCTCTCCTCTTCCATCCTATCATCTCTTCCCTCTGCTCAAACCTTCTCCAACCTATCTCCTGATTCTGCCTCCTCAACCCTCCTCTCCTCCCTTTCTGCATCCTTTGATTTTCTCTGTCCCCTATCCTCCAGGCCGGCTCGGTCCTCCACTCCTGCGCCGTGGCTCGACGACTCACTGCGAGCTCACAGAACAGGGCTCCGGGCAGCCGAGCGGAAATGGAGGAAAACTCGCCTCACTGCGGACCTGGCATCCTTTCACGCCCTCCTCTCTACATTTTCCTCTTCTGTCTCTGCTGCTAAAGCCACTTTCTACCACTCTAAATTCCAAGCATCTGCCTCTAACCCTAGGAAGCTCTTTGCTACCTTCTTCTCCCTCCTGAATCCTCCTCCCCCTCCCCCCCTCCTCTCTCTCTGCGGATGACTTCGTCAACCATTTTGAAAAGAAGGCTGATGACATCCGATCCTCGTTTGCTAAGCCAAACGACACCGCTGGTCCTGCTCACACTGCCCTACCCTGTGCTTTGACCTCTTTCTCCCCTCTCTCTCCAGATGAAATCTCGCGTCTCGTGACGGCCGGCCGCCCAACAACCTGCCCACTTGACCCTATCCCCTCCTCTCTTCTCCAGACCATTTCCGGAGACCTTCTCACCTTGCTCATCAACTCATCCTTGACCGCTGGCTACGTCCCTTCCGTCTTCAAGAGAGCGAGAGTTGCACCCCTTCTGAAAAAACCTACACTCGATCCCTCCGATATCAACAACTACAGACCAGTATCCCTTCTTTCTTTTCTCTCCAAAACTCTTGAACGTGCCGTCCTTGGCCAGCTCTCCTGCTATCTCTCTCAGAATGACCTTCTTGATCCTAATCAGTCAGGTTTCAAGACTGGGCATTCAACTGAGACTGCTCTTTTCTGTGTCACGGAGGCTCTCCGCACTGCTAAAGCTAACTCTCTCTCCTCTGCTCTCATCCTTCTAGACCTATCTGCTGCCTTTGATACTGTGAACCATCAGATCCTCCTCTCCACCCTCTCCGAGCTGGGCATCTCCGGCGCGGCCCACGCTTGGATTGCGTCCTACCTGACAGGTCGCTCCTACCAGGTGGCGTGGCGAGAATCTGTCTCCGCACCACGTGCTCTCACCACTGGTGTCCCCCAGGGCTCTGTTCTAGGCCCTCTCCTATTCTCACTATACACCAAGTCACTTGGCTCGGTCATATCCTCACATGGTCTCTCCTATCATTGCTACGCAGACGACACACAATTAATCTTCTCCTTTCCCCCTTCTGATAACCAGGTGGCGAATCGCATCTCTGCATGTCTGGCAGACATATCAGTGTGGATGACGGCTCACCACCTCAAGCTGAACCTCGGCAAGACGGAGCTGCTCTTCCTCCCGGGGAAGGACTGCCCGTTCCATGATCTCACCATCACGGTTGACAACTCCCTTGTGTCCTCCTCCCAGAGTGCTAAGAACCTTGGCGTGACCCTGGACAACACCCTGTCGTTCTCCACTAACATCAAGGCGGTGACCCGATCCTGTAGGTTCATGCTCTACAACATTCGCAGAGTACGACCCTGCCTCACACAGGAAGCGGCGCAGGTCCTAGTCCAGGCACTTGTCATCTCCCGTCTGGATTACTGCAACTCGCTGTTGGCTGGGCTCCCTGCCTGTGCCATTAAACCCCTACAATTCATCCAGAACGCCGCAGCCCGTCTGGTGTTCAACCTTCCCAAGTTCTCTCACGTCACCCCGCTCCTCCGCTCTCTCCACTGGCTTCCAGTTGAAGCTCGCATCCGCTACAAGTCCACGGTGCTTGCCTACGGAGCTGTGAGGGGAACGGCACCTTCGTACCTTCAGGCTCTGATCAGGCCCTACACCCAAACAAGGGCACTGCGTTCATCCACCTCTGGCCTGCTCGCCTCCCTACCTCTGAGGAAGCACAGTTCCCACTCAGCCCAGGCAAAACTGTTCGCTGCTCTGGCACCCCAATGGTGGAACAAGCTCCCTCACGACGCCAGGACAGCGGAGTCAATCACCACCTTCCGGAGACACCTGAAACCCCACCTCTTTAAGGAATACCTAGGATAGGATAAAGTAATCCTTCTAACCCCCCCCCCCCAAAAGATTTAGATGCACTATTGTAAAGTGGTTGTTCCACTGGATATCATAAGGTGAATGCACCGATTTGTAAGTCGCTCTGGATAAGAGCATCTGCTAAATGACTTAAATGTAAATGTAAATGAAACTTTAAGCTCATCTCTCAATTTATAACCATGTTGTAAAAGCGTTAGATGGTCGCTGCCCATATCATTGCATAATGCATATAATACACGATAGTTCAGGGGCCTTGCTTTAACAAAGTTAACCATTTTCACTGTGGTGTCCAAAACGTCTTTCAAGCTGTCTGGCATTCCCTTGGCAGCAAGAGCCTCTCGGTGAATGCTGCAGTGTACCCAAGTGTCGTCGGGAGCAACTGCTTGCACACGTGTTACCACTCCACTATGACTCCCTGTCATGGCTTCAGCACAGATGTCAGCACAGATACCAACACAGCTTGACCACCAAAGTCCATTTGATGTCACAAAGCTATCCAGTACTTTAAAATATCCTCTCATGTTTTCCTGGTTTACAGTGGTTTACAGAAGAGGATGTCTCCCTTAATTGACCCTCCATAAATGTAACGGACATTGTCGTGTCTTTGGCTATGCCGGATTAAGTGATATGACATGCTATTCTATAAAATCCTTTCTCTGTAATTAATATTACCTGATTAAGCTAATCATGTAAATGTAATTAACCAGAAAGTCAGGGCACCACGAAAGAGTGTTAATAGAGCTGTTATCTTCCGAATAAACTCTTAAAGACCTAGTAATATTTTACATCAATAGCAGTCAATATTAATCGTCACCTTATTTCAGTCTCATCTGAACATCATAGAATTTTTCACGAACCCTCGCTAACAAGTTGAATCAGCAATACAAACTTTGGTTTAATTATTTATTTACTAAATGCCTAACTAATCACACAGAATTAAATATACACAGAATGGATCATACATTGATTACTAATTATGTCCTACAAGAAAACGTCCCTGGGGGACGGAACCTGTATGACGGCTGGTTACACAAAGAGAGGGGGTTAGGCTTGAATGAAAGAGCGGGAGGACTGAAGAACAAAGTAAGAAGCTATGCTATCGTAAATACAGAATCTTATGCATTCTAAATAACCGCCAATTTGGAAAAGTTAAATGCAATAAATATTTACTCTGAGCTGCGCTTCGGTAGGTTGGTTGTAGATACTGGCCGTGTTGCCCAACAGAGATCTTCCTTGTCCCTTTAAGAGTGTCTCTGGTGGTAAACTGGGTACTTGGCAGTGTCATAGACTGACATAACCTGACCAGGTGAATCATGGTGAACCTGTTAAATCCACTTCAATCAGTGTAGATGAAGGGGAGGAGACAGGTTAAAGAAATATTTTTAATCCTTGAGACAATTGATACATGGATTGCGTATGTGTGTCATTCAGAGGGTGAAAGGGCAAGACAACATTTTTAAGTGCCATTGAATTGGGTATGGTAGTAGGTGCCAGGTGCACCGGTTTGAGTGTGTCAAGAACTGCAATGCTGATTCGTTTTTCATGCTCAACAGTTTCCTGTGTGTATCAAGAATGGTCCACCACCCTCAGGACATCCAGCCAACTTGACAACTGTGAGACGCATTGGAGTCAACATGTGCCAGCATCCCTGTGGAATGCTTTCGACACCTTGCAGTCCATGCCCCAACTAATTGAGGCTGTTCTGAGGGCAAAAGGGGGGGCAACTCAATATTAGGAAGGTGTCCTAATGTTTTGTACAGTCAGTGAATATGAAAAAGACAACAGAAAAATAACATTTATAACTGGCTTAGTTTGCCTTGATTAGTGAGATCTGAGAGATTTGAAGCACATTTACTTTCTGGAATCGTAATATTACTTTTACAAACTAACTGGAATGGGTTTTGTGAGAACATGAAATCGCAGTGCTTTTCTGTTTGACAGAAATATGCATTTGCTTGCAGGGACAGCAATCTAATTTTCTCTTATTTCATTTTCCACACTAAAACCCGAGTGTGAGTAGGACCCTGATCCCCTCTCCAGCTCAGCCAGTAAAAGACGAGGAGAGGTCAAACCAAGAACAGAAGACTGCCCAGCGCAGCCCATTTGAAGACATCAATAACCCCAGAGCTTAACAAGGAAGGAGGGCATTGATTACAAGCCAGAGAGGACAAAACCCATTGTGCCTGTAGATAGTTGGGGACTAACAGCCTGGTGATATGTGGAGGTTAAATAGTGGACCACACTTTGTCAGCATCAGATCAGTGTGTGCAGATAGACAAAGAGACAGACAGAAAAATAGACAGAGACACACCTCCCTGTGAAATGTTAATGTAGTCAGCCCTGGAAAGGAAAACATCCCCTGCTCTCCACTGACCTATGACTATCTCTACCTAACGTACTGTACATGCTTACTTCAAAGGTTGCTTTCTTATCTGCATAGGTACCCACAATAATTTCAGACACAGTGTCTGAAAAGGTGGTGTAATAGTACTGCTAGAAACACATTATTGTACATCTTTGTATTTCAGTGTAGTTCACTACAGCACAGCACCCCCCCCCCCCCCCCGTCTGTGATATAATGCTGTAGCTTACACGTGGCTACTGGATGTGGTTGGCTCAAGGAAGAATGCCCCCACACGCCTCACATGCTCAACAATAGCCAGTGCATTCCAACATTATTTGTACACTTGGCACCTCTTCTTGCTAGCCGCAACAAGGATGCTAATCAGTCATGACAGACACAAACTGTTCACTGAATCAAAATCACATTTCCAAACAATCATAGACGAGGCCAGGGTCCATTATGTGCAGAGACAGTGGCCGCTTCAGTGGCTTGTTGCCATCCTGGGGAAGGGGTGGCTGGCTGCACATTGGAATTCTGCTCCATTCCATCATGGAAACAGGCAAGGGAAGGGAAGCCAGCGCGCCAAAGGCTGGAAATCTTCTCAAAGCATGCAATATTAGCAAACGCCACAAGGAACCTTAAAGGTTAACATAGGGCACTCAATGCTCAGGGAGATCTGCTGCTCACAGTCACACCATGTTAATAACACTGTACACAGGGACCAGATAACCTTAGTTTAAAGAACAAAGTGCAATGCATATGTTCTAATGTAAGTATCCTGTGACAGATATAATGTAGGTAATACAGGAAGAAATATTCTACATGTACTTTTTTGCAACTTTCGTCAAATTGTACTTGCAATTAAAATTACATTTGGACATTCTGTATTTTCTGAAATGGTTTTAATAGTTGCTTTGTCTTTTTGAGTCGGACCCTCTCCTTCTGGAATGTAATCACTGCCAAGGATTGACTCCCTCAGAATAAAAGGCATCCATGGCTCTGCCCCCAGTATTTCTACACCGCTGGGCCATAAATCCCCACATGACGACCAATAGAAATATAAAAATAAATACCCTGCTGAGACTTTAAGCTGCCAGGTTCAACTCATTCCCTCTGAAGGAGGACATTTTAATACAGCTTGTCAAGACAAAAAAGTCAAGCACAAAGATTTTGAAAATATGAAAGGTTCAGAGTATGGATTCAGAGTAGGGATGATAAATTACACAAATGCATTGGCTAATTTAATGATTAATATAGTTGATTGCGTCTCATGTCAGAATCTGGAGCAATTACAACTATTTACTGTAGAAACAAAAGGACATATACTATACTGACTTACAGTGTAGTATAACCATGAAGGGACTTGCCTTACAATGTTGATCAAATATGTAAAATTACATTAAATTAAAACTTTTAGAACACTTACTCATTCAAGGGGTTTTCTTTATTTTGACTATTTTCTACATTGTAGAATAATAGTGAAGACATCAAAACTACAATGTAGAAAATAGTACAAATAAAAGAAACCCTTGAAGGAGTAGGTGTTCTAAAACGTTTAACTGGTAGTGTATATTACAAGAAAGTGAACCAAAGACAAGATTAAATAAACTATTAGGGGAATAAATAGGTACCCTCAATTTCTTGTACAAAAAAAATTCCTTGTCCTCTATATAGGACCTTCCTATTGGGAACAGATAGTTTAGTAGACTGCAGTCTGCTGTAGGAGAGGTGCTCAACGTGCATCCATCCTCATCCTCTCAAATACTGAAACCTCAACAGAATATAAAACTGAATTAAATCTATCACTGAATACTGAAATACACTACCGTTCAAAAATTTGGGGTCACTTAGACATGTCCTTGTTTTTGAAAGAAAAGCAATTTTTTTGTACATTAAAATAACATCAAATTGATCAGAAATACAGCGTAGACATTGTTAATGTTGTAAATGACTATTGTAGCTGGAAAAGGCTATCATTTTTTTAATGGAATATCTACATAGGTGTACAGAGGCCCATTATCAGCAACCATCACTTCTGTGTTCCAATGGCACATTGTGTTAGCTAATCCAAGTCTATCATTTTAAAAGGCAAATTGATCACTAGAAAACCCTTTTGCCATTTTTTTAGCATAGCTGAAAACTGTTGTGCTAATTAAAGAAGCAATAAAACTAGCATTTGTGGGTTTGATTACAGGCTCGCAATGGCCAGAAACAAAGCACTTTCTTCTGAAACTCGTTTTTCTATTCTTGTTCTGAGAAATGAAGGCTATTCCATGCGAGAAATTGCCAAGAAACTGAAGATCTGAAGTACAATGCTGTGTACTCCTCCCTTCACAGAACAGTGCAAACTGGCTCTAACCAGAATAGAAAGAGGAGTGTGAGGCCCCAGTGCACAAGTATATTAGAGTGTCTAGTTTTAGAAACAGACGCCTCACAAGTCCTCAACTGGCAGCGTCATTAAATAGTACCCGCAAAACACCAGTCTCAACGCCAACAGTGAAGAGGCGACTCCGGAATGCTGGCCTTTTAGGCAGAGTTCAATTTCATGTAGAAATACACACTCTGTGTAACAGTTTAGCTTCCGTCCCTCTCCTCGCCCCACCCTGGGCTTGAACCAGGGACCCTCTGCACACATCAACAACTGACACCCACGAAGCATCGTTACCCATCGCGCCACAAAAGCCGCGGCCCTTGTAGAGCAAGGGGAACAACTACTTCAGGTCGCAGAGCGAGTGACGTCACCCAACTAACTAGCTATTTCACATCGGTTTCATCTGCACACCAAAAAGATACAGCTATTCATTTGGAAGCACTAATGAAATGCAGACTAATGCAATCTTGTGTAAGAAAGAGGTGAATAAAAACTGCAATCCTACTGGAAAGTGTTTTAAAATAGGAATAGTGTAATTATACAGTGTTATTTTGTTCAGAATATTCACCAAAATCTAATTCTACCTATTTTCTGCACTCAATATAACTGCCCAATGACCTCCTCTGACATTCCTCTTCTGAACAAATATTTTCCCATGAACCACATTTTGTGAATAAACCAATAACTCCCATTTGCTCATAGAGTATTATGATTATTTCCGTGCTCTCGCTGTAAAATGAAGCCATCCATTTCAGTCACTTCATAGGATTACAAAGTTCTGCTTCAGCATAGCGTCATGTTATGTAGAGGGCATCCGTATCATTGTCATTCTGATCGCTCACCACCACACTGTTTCTGCTGTCTACAACCCTGTCACACTCTCTCCCAATAAGCATGTAAGCCTGGTTGCTTGTTCCTCAATGCAAAGCAATTCAGTGCTCTGATACCATCAGGAAAGCCTGACCAACATGCCAAATCATTGACTTGAATACAAGCCAAAGTTTCAACCACCACCCCTGACTCCATTGATGCGGGCCGTTGATATGCCAGCGTATTTGTCAAATCTGATATTTTAGGTTATCACTAAAGTAATGAAAAAGCTATATGCTCGTCTTTGCCTTACATGTGTGTGTGGGGGGCATTTTCCCCAACTTCATCCTGAATATTATGAGCGTTAACAAACAGACTGAGGACGTTTGTGACATTGAATGAGCATGCTATCTCAAAGAGATTGATTTCATTATAAGGGTAAATATGATAAAGCTAATTCCTCCTGTACCATCCCATGGACAGCTCTACCAGCAGATAGATGTTTGTATAGAGAGATGAGAAGATGTGTGTGTGCAGGGATAGGGATATAATGTCGGGCTCAGCAAAAGCCTCAGTCAGACCTCCACTGCCAGCTGCTTCACAGAGCAGTGAAGCAACAAGCTTTCACATTGACAGTATACAACAGTACAGTCAATAGTGAGCAATTGTATTAATAATAATAATAATCATTATAGTCGTGCATTGGTTGAAACTCAAGGTTAAATTCAAATCTCCCTACCATCATATCTAAGCCAATATGACACCAATGTCGATAGAAATTGACAACTCAACTTTATTGGAGGTACACAACACACTCCACGCCTCTCGTCATGATCTGTCGGGCCTTTTACCACTGTAATGAATTTTTGACAGGGTTGTTAGCATTAGGGTCGTCAGATAATTGTTTGATCAAACCTAGCTCATTCAACTGAAATGTGTCTTCCGCATTTAACCTATCCTCTGAATCTCTGAATCAGAGAGGTGTGGGGGGCTGCCACAATCGACATCCACAACTTCGGGGCCCGGGGAACAATGGGTTAACTGCCTTGCTCAGGGACAGAACAGATTTTTACCTCGGGGATTCGATCCCAATGCTCTAACCACTAGGCTACCTGCCGTCCCCAAACGAGGCTACAACATCCATAAGGTGACCATTAGACTTTGTTCAGTCCATTTTGACTGAACAAGTTTGTGGCTGCAATAGTTTTTATTAAATTCACAATTTATCACTTTCACATACACATTTCAACGACGTGCTACCTCTTTTGCAGCATTTCTGATCTTTTCAGCTGAATCTCAGAGTTCTAAATCGATCGAGCAACTCGGTTGCTGCGCAACAGTAGCAGCTAGCTAGTAGAACACTAGTAGCTAGCTAGTTAAAACCAGTTGGATGAGAAGCAAAAGGAAAGTAGCTAGCTAGCTAGGTATATTTTGCTATGGACGATTTTTCATATGGCTGAAGACAGTCATCTGTGTAAACTGCTGACCTGGACACTTGCATGTAATCAGAGCATAAACAAATAAGCTAGCGAATGTCCTTTGCTGCTATTATAGCCAGTTCGATACATCAAACTGTGGGAAAACTGCCACTGCTAATTTATAATACATGCACACACCAGACAGATGCATCGCTGTAAGAAGATGCAGAGCAAATTCTAGCCCTCACCTTCTGCATTAATTCAGTATGCTCACTCCTCTGTTAATGCAATGTTGTCATTATAATTCAAATATGTGCTGACTGATCAACACAGTGTGAAGTTACTTTTCAATGTGTTCCCGAAAACCTGAAGTCGCCATCCATAACTAAAAAGTAGCAGGGGTGTGGGTTGCACATGAAGCATCCAGGTAAAACATCAGAATGATAATTCCTTGCTGTGTGACCTGTGTGCAGTCAAAAGA
The DNA here is from genome assembly GCF_901001165.1 of Salmo trutta. NCBI lineage: Eukaryota > Metazoa > Chordata > Actinopteri > Salmoniformes > Salmonidae > Salmo > Salmo trutta. Next base: position 29,855,061 of record NC_042973.1, on the reverse strand, counting down.
AAAAGCTATGCTTGCTAACTTGGTTATCTATGTGATCTATGTGAAACTGTTTTAGACAAAACATTTTTTTACCAAGCAAGAGAAATAAACGTTCAATCAGTACTGAGTGAATGAACAGCAAAAACATTTTGGAACGAAATCGAGCTGTCATCAAATGACTGTCAATTTAAATAGAGGGTCAAGTTGAAGCATCTATAACAGGGTTCGTAGCTTAACAGTTAGCGTCACTGACCTGGGATATGAAGTTCCTGAGTTTGCCTACCGGAGGGGATATTTTGACCATTCTCTTTTGTGTACAGTTTTTGACACCCCCCTCCCTTTTGCGACACACACACATGCACACACGGAGTGTGCTTCTTTTCATTTATTAGGTGTCTCTTAAAAGAGCCCTTTGAGTTTGTTCGGCAGGGAGTGGCAAGGGACAGGGAGTGGAGAGACCAGGGCCTGGTTTCCTGATGGTGATGAAACTTAGGCTTACGAGTGTTTTAAAGATGTATCTTTCTTACAACAGCTGAAAATGTAACATGCGTTTCCTAGAGAGAACGGTCGCTAAGTGTGTTGTTATAGCATGTGTTGATACTGATAGAATAAAAAGGAAGCATTGCTCTCGGATCAGATTTCTCCATTCAAATCTTTCCTTAACATTAGAATTATTTCACAATACTGATGACGGATCAGCTCCTAGATTGATATTACCACCCACGGCTGCAGATATTGAGGAGGTTATTCAAATTTGTACCCAACAAAAATGCACTAAATCCCTGATTTGGCACATCATTGTGCACATGTTAGGCCACACATCATGAGAAAAAAGAAGAAACCCGCACACTGCTCTTGATAGTATCACTGCTCTTTAATAAGCTTTATGTATCGGCCTCACAACCTTCGTCAGAGCTTTGCCGATACGTAAGCTTATTAAAGAACAGTGATACTATCAAGAGAAGTATGCGGGTTTCTTCATTTTATTCAACTGGTACCACACACCTGCAAAAAATATAGATCTGATTTGCGAGTGCATTTTGCATTTTGAGGCTACACATCATGAAATATGTTGAGACAAATTACAGACAGTACTTACAAGCAGAAAAATATAACTCAATTGATTGACCATGAAAGGTATTTCAATATGATTGAAATCGGCCTATAGCTTACTGTTTATAATTTAATGCAATCATATTGGTTTTCATTTGAAGCATATTTTTATACTGTCACGCCCTGATCTGTTTCACCTGTTCCTGTGATTGTCTCCACCCCTTCCAGGTGTCGCTTATTTCCCCCAGTGTATTTATCCCTGTGTTTCCTGTCTCTCTGTGCCAGTTCGTCTTGTGTGTTTAGTCAAGTCAACCAGCGTGTTTTTTCCCCCCATACTCCTTTATGCTATTCTCTTTTTCTAGTCTTCCCGGTTTGGACCCTTGCCTGTTTCTGGACTCTGTACCCACCTGCCTGACCATTCTGCCTGCCTTGACCACGAGCCTGTTTGCCACTCTGTACCTCCTGGACTCTGATCTGGTTTTGACCTTTTTTGCCTGTCCATGACCATTCTCTTGCCTACCCCTTTGGATTATTAAACATTGTAAGACTCCAACCATCTGCCTTGTGCCTTGATATATACGTTGCGTGTTTGTATCAATTGCAAAGACATAAGGCAACTTTGTATTTGTAGCCAACTTTGTTCTGAAGTTATTGCAGTCACAGAGAGATGGATAAACCATGTGATTATATGTTTAGCGGAGATCTGTGTATAAAGTGACACGGGAGGGCAAAAAAGCATCTTACGACGCACTTATCTGTTCTACGAGTGGTCTGAGGCAGCTGTTAGATTACGAGCACTTTCAATTGCAATTTTAATAACAATGTTTTTGTGAAACAGCTCTGAGATTTAATGATGCCACTATGAAGGTTCTAAAGATAAAATTAGCCTTAAGATGTTCTTGGAAAATGTGGACCAGCTCTCAAACTCTGCTCCCATCTGTTTTCATATTTATACTGCCATTTATAAATGTGGGGAATGAATGTGTGCTCTTTTGCAGGAGTTGGGACAGCTGTGTACAGTATTATTAAGAACATGCAGCTAAAGGATTTAGAGCACCTATCCAATGTCAAGTGTTTTGTGTCTAATGAGTTTGTATTTTAAAGCTGTTTCTCAGCTGTTTCATTTGTCACAATGTTTGTATAAGGAGTTCCCAAAATTGCTATTTACGTGCCACAAAGTTATGCAGGCTTTAATGTTCAAGCCCACTGCTACCACACCTGTAATCTCTCGTTGACAGATTCTCGTGAACAGATGAAACGGTGAGAATCTGTGAAGGCCCACATGGAAATATGTGATTACGAGCAGCAGTAGTTCATGGTTTGGGGTTTTCATCATTGATTATTTGGACGAATCAAGATTGGGCGAAGGTGGTGCTTAAAATGGTGTGATTTTCAAAACATGTGCGTAGTATAAATGGTTTCCACTAGATTCCACAGCCACAAAGTTAAAAAAGGCTGTAATGTAAAAATGTATTAAAACAAAAACGTGCTATTTGGCCATGTCAAACACTGATGAAATTAGGTGAAGGGAGGGGTTTGGCCGAGAGTTTCCGTTTGCGAGGGAGCAGACTTCACTTCCTTTCTTTGCACAAAGGTAAATGGCATTCCCCCCCAGAAGTAAAACAGGAAATGACAAACTTATGCGAGAGAATTTTCCTTCAGGGAAACCGAGAATTCTAGTACTCAGCTGTTCATCAAGACCTTGAATAGTAGAATCAGCTGTGTCAGAACAAGAAAGCGTGCATAACCATGTAGCTCTTCAAGAGCAATTGTGACCATCCTTGAATTGTATGTATAAATGTTATTATATCTGATGAATGTACGTTTGATTGTACATTTTTATATTTTGGAATAACTTATTTTTTTACAGGTAATGTAGTACTAGGCCTTTCTTCAGTAAACTTTAAAGTACATTTTCAGGTAAATAGTTAATGGGTACATGTTGATTATTTGTGTACTTTCCAGGGGCTTTCTCGATTGTCTTAAAAGAGATAAGAGGAAAACATGTCCAGTTTACTCAATATTTGTCATTACTGTGTACTTTAACTTTACTTTTATTGCTGTGTTTTGCCATATTATAATGTTGTATGATCACCTTCTGATGTAAAAACAATGGAAATTAAAAACAAAAACAATGTTTTAAGTGAGAAGTAGGCATTGGTCTGAAGTCGAAAAAGAATAAGAAAGGAAATTCAAATGAGCACCACAATGCGTACTTCAACTATGCTCTACCAATGATTTCCAGCACAAAGCTTTGACCTACTACAGTAGCTATGTTGGTCTATTGTATTTCCAACAATATGTAAGCAGGTTGCTGAGGGTTCAAATCTTCGCAAACAGCCTAATTCATACTCTTCAGAGGGATAAAGGACTTTACATTGTCCTGCTATTAAAATTATCTGTCTATATATATATATATATATATATATATATATATATATATATATATATATACAATTTATTTGAAAAGTATTCAGACCCCTTGGCTTTTTCCACATTTTGTTACATTACAGCCTTATTCTAAACTTGATCAAATACATTGTTCTCCTCATCAGTCTATACACAATACCCCATAATGACAAAGCGAAAACAGCTTTTTAGACATTTTTGCAAATGTTTTAAAAATAAAAAAAATTATTTACATAAGTATTCAGACCCTTTGCTATGAGAATCGATCGATCATCCTTGAGATGTTTCTACAACTTAATTGGAGTCCACCTGTGGTAAATTAAATTGATTTGACATGATTTGGAAAGGGTCACACCTGTGTATACAGTGCCTTGCAAAAGTATTCACCCCCTTGGCATTGTTCCTATTTTGTTGCATTACAACCTGTAATTGAAATTGATTTCTATTTGGATTTCATGTAATGGACATACACAAAATAGTCCAAATTGGTGAAGTGAAATGAAAAACATTACTTGTTTCAAATAATTCTAAAAAAAATTAAAATAGAAAAGTGGTGTGTGCATATGTATTCACCCCCTTTGCTATGAAGCCCCTAAATAAGATCTGGTGCAACCAATTACCTTCAGAAGTCACATAATTAGTTAAATAAAGTCCACCTGTGTGCAATCTAAGTGTCACTGATCTCAGTTTATATACACCTGTTCTGAAAGGCCACAAAGTCTGCAACACCACTAAGCAAGGGGCACCACCAAGCAAGCGGCACCATGAAGACCAAGGAGCTCTCCAAACAGGTCAGAAACTTTGAACATCCCACGGAGAACCATTAAATCCATTATTAAAAAATGTAAAGAATGTAGCACCACAGCAAACCTGCCAAGAGAGGACCGCCCACCAAAACTCAAGGACCAGGCAAGGAGGGCATTAATCAGAGAGGCAACAAAGAGACCAAAGATAACCCTGAAGGAGCTGCAAAGCTCCGCAGCGGAGATTGGAGTATGTGTCCATAGGACCACTTAATGCTGTACACTCCACAGAGTTGGGCTTTACAGAAGAGTGGCCAGAAACAAGCCATTGCTTAAGAAAAAAATAAGCAAACACGTTTGGTGTTCGCCAAAAGGCATGTGGGAGACTCCCCAAACATACGGAAGAAGGTACTCTGGTTAGATGAGACTAAAATGTAGCTTTTTGGCCATCAAGAAAAAGGCTATGTCTGGCGCAACCCCAACACCTCTCATCACCCCGAGAACACCATCTCCACAGTGTCTTATTTCTTGTTTGTTTCACCCCCCAAAAATATTTTGCATCTTCAAAGTGGTAGACATGTTATGCAAATTAAATGATGCAAACCCCCAAGAAATCTATTTTAATTCCAGGTTGTAAGTCAACAAAATAGAAAAAATGCCAAGGGGGTGAATACTTTCGCAAGCGACTGTATAAGGTCCCACAAATAGTGAATGTCAGAGCAAAAACCAAGCCATGAGGTTGAAAGAATTGTCTGTAGAGCTCCGAGACAGGATTGTGTCGAGGCACAGATCTGGGGAAGGGTACCAGAAAATGTCTGCAGAATTGAAGGTCCCCAAGGACACAGTGGGCTCCATCATTCTTAAATGGAAGACGTTTGGAAAGACAAAGACTTCCTAGAGCCAAGATTGAAGACTTTGGCCTGAATGACAAGTGTCACGTCTGGAGGAAACCTGGCACAATCCCTATGGTGAAGCATGGTAGTGGCAGCATCATGTTGTGGGCATATTTTTCAGCGGCAGGGACTGGGAGACTAGTCTGGATCGATGGAAAGATGAACGGAGCAAAGTACAGAGAGATCCTTGATGAAAACCTGCTCCAGAGCTCTCAGGACCTCAGACTGGGGTGAAGATTCACCTTCCAACAGGACAACGACCCTAAGCACACAGCCAAGACAACACAGGAGTGGCTTTGGGACAAGCTACTCCTTCGGGACAAGCCACTCCTGAACATAGCTGTGCAGTGACGCTCCCCATCCAACCTGACAGAGCTTGAGAGGATCTGCAGAGAAGAATTGGAGAAACTCCCCAAATACAGGTGTGCCAAGCAATCACTGCCAAAGGTGCTTCAACAAAGTACTGAGTAAAGGGTCTGAATACTTATGTAAATGTGATATTTCCGGGTTTAAAAAAAAATCTATTGAATAAAATTCTAAAAACCTGTTTTTGCTTTGTCATTATGGGATCTTGTGTGTAGATTGATGAGAAAAAATATATATTGAATCCATTTTAGAATAAGGTTGTAACGTAACAAAATCAATGGGTTCTGAATACTTTCTGAATATACTGTATGTGGTTTATGGGAAAATATTTGTTCAGAAGAGGATTGTCAGAGGAGGTCATTGGGCAGTTAAATTGAGTGCAGACAATAGGTAGAATTCGATTTTGGTGCATTTTCTGAACAAAATAACACTGTATAATTACACTATTCCTATTTTAAAACACTTTCCAGTAGGATTGCAGTTTTTATTCACCCCTTTCTTACACAAGATTGCATTAGTCTGCATTTCATTAGTGCTTCCAAATGAACAGCTGTATATTTTTGGTGTGCAGAGGGTGTATTTCTACATGAAATTGAACAACCTCTGTAAAAACAATTTTACTGAATTACACTACCGTTCAAAAGTTTGGGGTCACTTAGAAATGTCCTTGTCTTCCATGAAAACATACATGAAATGAGTTGCAAAAATGAAAAAATATTGTCAAGATGTTGACAAGATTATAAATAATGATTTTAAATTGAAATAATAATTGTGTCCTTCAAACCTTGCTTTTGTCAAAAAATCCTCCATTTGCAGCAGTTACAGCCTTGCAGACCTTTGGCATTCTAGTTGTCAATTTGTTGAGGTAATCTGAAGAGATTTCACCCCATGCTTCCTGAAGCACCTCCCACAATTTGGATTGGCTTGATGGGCACTTCTCACGTACAATACGGTCAAGCTGCTCCACAACAGCTCAATAGGTTTAAGATCCGGTGACTGTGCTGGCCACTCCATTATAGACAGAATACCAGCTGAATGCTTCTTCCCTAAATAGTTCTTGCATAGTTTGGAGCTGTGCATTGGGTCATTGTCCTGTTGTAGGAGGAAATTGGCTCCAATTAAGCGCCGTCCACAGGGTGTGGCATGGCGTTGCAAAATAGAGTGATAGCCTTCCTTCTTCAAGATCCCTTTTACCCTGTACAAATCTCCCACTTTACCACCACCAAAGCACCCCCAGACCATCACATTGCCTCCACTGTGCTTGACAGATGGCGTCAACACTCCTCCAGGATATTTTCATTTTTTTTGCGTCTCACAAATGTTCTTCTTTGTGATCCGAACACCTCAAACTTAGATGCATCTGTCCATAACACTTTTTTTCCAATCTTCCTCTGTCCAGTGTCTGTGTTCTTTTGCCCATCTGTATCTTTTCTTTTTATTTGCCAGTCTGAGATGTTTTTTTCTTTGCAACTCTGACCAGAAGGCCAGTATCCCGGAGTCGCCTCTTCACTGTTGACGTTGAGACTGGGGTTTTGCGGGTACTATTTAATGTAGCTGCCAGTTGAGGACTTGTGAGGCATCTGTTTCTCAAACTAAACACTCTAATGTACTTGTCCTCTTGCTCAGTTGTGCACTGGGGCCTCCCACACCTCTTTCTATTCTGGTTAGAGCCAGTTTGCGCTGTTCTTTGAAAGGAGTAGTACACATCGTTGAACAAGATCTTCAGTTTCTTGGCAATTTCTCACATGGCATAGCCTTCATTTCTCAGAACAAGAACAGACTGATGAGTTTCAGAAGAAAGTGCTTTGTTTCTGGCCAGTTTGAGCCTGTAACCGAACCCACAAATGCTGATGCTCCAGTTACTCAACTAGTCTAAAGAATGCCCGTTTTATTGCTTCTTTAATCAGAACAACAGTTTGCAGCTGTGCTAACATAATTGAAAAAAGGTTTTCTAATGATCAATTAGCCTTTTAAAATGATTTAGCTAACACAATGTGCCATTGGAACACAACAGTCATGGTTACTGATAATGGGCCTCTGTACACCTACATAGATATTCCATACAAAACCTGCCGTTTCCAGCTACAAGAGTCATTTAAAAAATTAACAATGTCTACACTGTATTTCTGATCAATTTTATGTTTTTTAATGGACAAAAAATGTGATTTTCTTTCAAAAACAAGGACATTTCTAAGTGACCCCAAACTTTTGAACGGTAGTGTATATACAGTACCAGTCAAAAGTTTGGACAACCCTCCTCATTCCAGGGTTTTTCTTTATTTGCACTATTTTCTACATTGTAGAATAATAGTGAAAACATATAAACTATGAAATAACACACATGGAATCATGTAGTAACCAAAAAAAGAGATTCTTCAAAGTAGCCACCCTTTGCCTTGATGACAGGTTTGCACACTCTTGGCATTCTCTCATCCAGGTTCATGAGGTAGTCACTTGGAATGTATTTCAATTAACAGTTGTGCCTTGTTAAAAGTTCATTTGTGGAATTACGTTCCTTCTTAATGTGTTTGAGCCAATCAGTTGTGTTGTTACAGGGTAGGGGTGGTATGCAGAAGATAGTCCTATTTGGTAAAACACCAAGTCCATATTATGGTAAGAACAGCTCAAATAAGCAAAGAGAAACGACAGTCCAACATTACTTTAAGACATGAAGGTCAGTCAATGCGGAACATTTCAAGAACTTTGAACAATTCTTGAAGTGCAGTCGCAAAAACCATCAAGCGCTATGATGAAACTGGCTCTCATGAGGACCGCCACAGGAATGGAAGACCCAGAATTACCTCTGCTACAGAGAATAAGTTCATTAGTTAACTGCACCTCAGATTTCAGGCCAAATAAATGCTTCGCTGAGGTCAAGTACCAGACACATCTCAACATCAACTGTTTAGAGGAGACTGTGTGAATCAGGCTTTCGTGGTCGAATTGCTGCAAAGAAACCATTACTAAAGGACACCAATAAGAAGAAGAGACTTGCTTGGGCCAAGAAACACGAGGAATGGACATTAGACCGGTGGAAATCGGTCCTTTGTCTTATGAGTCCAAATTTGAGAGTGTTGGTTCCAACCGCCGTGTCTTTATGAGACGCACAGTATGTTAATGGATTATCTCCGCACGTGTCGTTCCCACTGTGAAGCATGGAGGTGTGATGGTGTGGGGGTGCTTTGCTGGTGACACTGTCTGTGATTTATTGAGATTTCAAGGCACACTTAACCAGCATGGCTACCACAGCATTCTGCAGCGATATGCCATCCCATCTGGTTTGCTCTTAGTGGGACTATCATTTGTTTTTCCAACAGGACAATGACCCAAAACACACCTCCAGGCTGTGTAAGGGCTATTGGACCAAAAAGGAGAGTGATGGAGTGCTGCATCAGATGACTTGGCCTCCACAATCACCTGACCTCAACCCAATCGAGATGGTTTGGGATGAGTTGGACTGCAGATTGAAGGAAAAGCAACCAACAAGTGCTCAGCATATGTGGGAACTCCTTCAAGACTGTTCGAAAAGCATTCCAGGTGAAGCTGGTTGAGAAAATACCAAGAACGTGCAAAGCTGTCATTAAGGCAAAGGGTGTCTACTTTGAAGAATATAAATATAACATTTGTTTAACACTTTTTTGGTTACTACATGATTCCATGTGTTGTTACATAGTTTTGATGTGTTCACTATTATTCTACAATGTAGAAAATAGTAAAAATAAAGAAAAACCCTTGAATGACTAGGTGTCCAAACTTTTGACTGGTACTGTACATACACTACTTATGCAAAAGTATTTGGACACCCCTTCAAATTTGTGGATTTGGCTAGTTCAGCCACACCTATTACTGACAGGTGTATAAAATTGGGTCGCAGCCATGCAATCTCCATAGACAAACAATGGCAGTAGAATGGCCTTAATGAAGAGCTCAGAGACTTTCAACATGGCACCGTCATAGGATGCCATCTTTCCAACAAGTCAGTAAATGTTTCTAATATATGGTTTTAACATGGCATTACATATGTAACATGCTATTCAATGGACAATATGCAGTAACAAATACTATAATGTGAAGATAGACTGTTAGTTTAAAACTCAACCTTCTTGGGAACCTATGTTTTGAGAAGCTGTGTGGATTCTTAGAAAGATGAACTCACTAAGCTATTAAAACACAATTAAATGCCTTTAAATCATAGTATTAACACTGGTGCTGTATTTCTGACTAATGTTTTTTGGTCGTAGTTGCCTTGTTGCTTCAGTAAATGCCCCATGGAACTTATGGTTAGAAGCCCTGGATACATCTGCCAGGGAAACATTTATACATTTTTGTCCTTCAGCAGACACTCTCGTCCAGAGCAACTTACAGGACCAATTAGGGTTAGGTGCCTTGCTCAAGGGCACATCTACAGACTTTTCACCTAGTCAGCTCAGGGATTCAAACCAGCAACCTTTACATTACCTGCCCAACGCTCTTAACTGCTAGGCTACCTGCCACCCATAATGTTATGTAATGTCATGTAACATCATCTGTAGGAGATTTAAACTTCCCATATGTGAGCTAACTGTGTATATATTGTGCTAAAATGGTAAACTACTCATCAGCACATTTTCTTGTAATGAGACAGGATCGAGACATAGAATCGAAACAGAGTGATTAACTGCTCTGTGGCAGAGACTCACGTGGCCCCAGAGGTTAGTTCCAGTAAATGTTAGCTGACCTGTTTCAAACACACATGACTCGTCATGGTGTGTAGCGTACTCTCTGAATGGTGATGATTAGTTGGTGATGATTATTTGAATCAGCTGTGTAGTGCTAGGGGGCAAAAACCAAAATGTGCTCCCCTTGGGGTTCCGAGGTCTGAGTTTGGGAAACCCTGCACCAACCACTATTGCTACAGTATACTTGTCAGTATACTAGCATAAACCATCTGCAATGAGAAGAGCCTACAGCTAGTTTATTCAATATAATTGAATGTGTAAAATTATATTATTGAATGAAGTTTGAAAAGGCAATGCAGTTCTTTCTTCTTTTTGTCACTACATTTTCTTCACTGGTTTGTGTCAATCAACCAAAGCTTTTACAACTATAACATGTTCAAATTTAAACTGAATGTTAAATATATGATAAATCTGTCCACTTACAGGGAGGTTAAATGTTGAGCAGCAACTATTTTTCCATCTCTGACTCTTAGTGTGAGCAGAAATACACCACAGAGAGGAAGAGATTATTTAAAGTAGTGTAGAATGAAAAGAACAGTGGTGAAAACAGCTCCGCAGACGTGATCACACCACACAAGGATTTCCCATCTGTCATTTCACCAGGGTGTCGCTGAGGACCGACTGCATTAATTCATGCCTCAGTGTTAACCAGAAAACATATCACAATTCTGTTTGTCGCCCACTGGCCAGTATATTGTCCCACAGTGTTTTCATCTTCCCTTGCACTTCACCCCCCATCTCCCTCCCACTTCACCCTCATTTCCCTCCCACCTCACCCACCATCTCCCTCCCCTTACTTGGCCATAACCAGGGCTGTCATCAGGATGCAGGGGCTGTCTTGGGTACCACACAGAGAGTAATTATTATTAAGAGAAGATGAAAAGTGAACACCCCTCCTGCATGCTAAGAGATTGCAGCAGAGGCAGTCTGGTGACTGGTGGTCGTTCTCTTGGAGTACCTAGCTAAGGCAAACTCAGCTCCCCTGCTGCTCAGGCTCAAAGTCCTTGACTGGAAGTGCATGAGGAAATTGAAAGCGGCAATTCTCATAATCAGCTGAGGCTTGCTGGGTGTTCCATCGCAAAACCTGTGTGTGTTCATAGCGGGCAGTCATGGTAAAATGCGCAAAACACATGACAATATAGTGAGAGGTTATGATGTGTTAAACAGATAGGGACATCAGAGTTAATTTGGTATGTTGATGTTTTACTTACTGGGGCTTGCTCATGTTGCTGTGTTGTTTCTGTGAATGGACGTCGACACGATTGTTACTCCTGATTTCACCAGAGATTAGAGACTTGGCTCATATCACACCTGTGGAGAAAGGTTAGAAAACAAGGAAGTTATTCATAGTCTCTCTACAACAGCGCATCTCATATATGAACACTTGTTCATTATACTTTAAACTATTTGACATTTGTTTTGAATGTCATGTTCATTAACTGTTTTATGAATTCACCTAAAACAAAGAAGATTGTCCATATAAATGACAGATGAAAGACTCTATATTCATCTGAATAGCGTGAAAACAATAAATTAATATGAACATAAACATTCTCCTACAGTATATGCTCTGCTCTGTGAGTCCTCTGGTAGTGACAGATTTAACTCTGCACCAGGAGCTCAAAAACATCACATCACTTGAATAACAAGTAAGGCAGGATGAGAGCTTCTTTTTTTGCCATTGGAAATAGAACCATTGAAAGTTCATTTAAATGACAGTCCATTCCAGCAGCTTTCCACAGACTACACACAAGAGAAGAGCAACCAGGTACATAGGCTTCACCCACACAGAATCACAGTCACCTAGTCTTTGAAAAGGGATACCACCGCACAGACAGCTGCATTCCCCACATTGCAGGTATAAACTGATGCTCAATGTGCAAGTGCGTCACTTTTAAAAAGTCTGAGGAAGTTGTCAGCAGCAATATAAAGACATCAGTAAGCAGCATGGGCTGTAGAGATTGTTTATTCAAAGCATCAATCATTTAGATGCCGGGCGGTGAGGAGAGGTTCATTTGCAGAGTTTTGTATGAAGTCAGGGCAAAGGAAAAACCTTCAGACACATGAGCTGATGTGATGAGGAGTCAGTATTTGGAGCTATAGCAGAACAGAATGTAGTACAGCACAGCACAGTAGAATGTATTCAATATAAATAAATGCAGGTCAATCACGGGCTAGAGTGTAATATTGCATATACCCAAGAAAAAATTATGCACACAACTGGTACTTATAGGAAATGTGGCCACAGCACAGACAATAGCATAGGCTATGTGTTGGAAAGGTTGTTCTTGCTGTGCAGTAAAGACAATGAGTGAAATAGAAAGCACTGGAGTTACTGTATGCAGGATTTCTTCTTTTTAAAGAAACCAGTCAATCCCAGCTCCTAATAATGGATGTGGCCATAGGTCAAGGACTTGACTTGACAACCCATCAGACAAGGTAATTATTTAAGTTAAGCTCTCGGTTAACAGTTAGAATATATATTGAAACATCCATCAATTCCAAGACTTGAGTAAATACTTACACTACTCTTTACTCATCATCAAAATAAAATATATATCTATCAGGCTGTAAATGAACTGTTGCCATATATCCATGTTGTTCTCCAACATACAGTAACTTGCATTCCCCCTTAAAGGCAATAATTACTTGTTTTTTTAACTGCGAGCACAGGTTATGACATACAGCAAGGCAACCATTTCATATCGCCCAATCCCTTCACTTCCCAATATACTCAGTTACAGCCTTCTGTCTACATTTCAGTATCCACCTCCTCAGTCAGAACCCAAGATGTATCCTACATTAGAAGTTACCCCAATAAACACAGGGTTCTACCTCAAAGACTTGTTAACATTGATCCCTGCTAAACAGATAAAGGCTAGTATGTCTCCATTATTCTTCACACACAAGGCCACACAGCTTTCTACAATGACTGTTATTCTAGTTCAA